>NC_133101.1:32775827-33975827 GCF_022965805.1 Primulina eburnea | reverse complement strand
GGTCAATCCAACTTTCCACATATATCACCAATTCATACGTCTCAACTCATAATCATCATCATAAGCACATGATCATATTCAAAATCTGCTTACTTAACTCTAAACATGCTGGAAAATAGTAACAATTCATATGACATCCGATAATCGATCCGTTTGCGTTTCTACGATGTCAATAATCCCAAGAACATATAATTTCAATCATATCAATCTTTCCTCAACCTTTACATTTCAGAACATGTTGAAATTTAAAGATACTTACATCCTCTTGTAGCCCTTGAAGAGAGGAGCTCAAAACCGAAATCGGATTAACGTTTGGATGATTGAATCTTGTAAAATCAAAGACCTAAAAGGGTTGAAGCTTTGAGGGGTTTCTCTGGAGCTTCTCGGTATCCTCAGCTGAAATGGGAAGGAAAGAAGACACATATCCCTTCTATTGCATGGCAAGGACAAGTGTTATCATTTTCAAGCAACACGTCTCCCGCATATGCGCGACATCACCCGCGCATGTGCGCGCCTTATCTCGCGCATATGTGCCAATGTCTCTGGACATGTCGCGCATATGGGCGCATTTCTTCGCGCATGTGCGCCATCTGTTATGTCCTATTTTGAATATTTTCTCGTCTCATCTCTTGTCTTTCCTACTCCAATCTCACTTAGTACTTCCCGTTGTATGTCATGCATACTCATATTTTCGAATGTCACGGCAATGAAGATTAAGAAATCAAGTGCTTCTCATTACCTGTCATGCATACTCATATCTTCCGAGTCTCACATCAATGAAGACTAATAATTTCAAGCCTTACATTTCTCCCCCTCTAAGAAATGATTTCGTCCTCGAAATCGCAGGCAATCTACCAATGCAAGTATAAGAGGCAATATAATCAAAACTGAAGAAATACTCACATCATATAAATAACTCGGGATGTTTCTGTCTCATATCTGCTTCTGTCTCTCAAGTCGCGTCTTTGATGCCATGACGACTCCACTGGACTTTCACGAGCGGAATAGTCTTCGTTCTGAGCTGTTTTTCCTTCCGATCCAAAATCTTTATCGGTTGTTCAACATAACTCAAAGTCTGATCAAGCTCAGCTTCGTCAGGCTGAATGACATGAGAAGCATCAGGCATATATCTACGGAGCATCGATATATGAAAAACGTCGTGTATCCCATGTAAAGAAGGAGGAAGAGCAAGTCGATAAGCTCGATCGCCAATCTTTTCAAGAATCTCGTAAGGGCCGATGTATCTCGCAGACAACTTCCCGCGTTTGCCAAATCTGACAACGCCTCTGAAAGGGGAAATCTTCAAAAATACTCTGTCTCCCTGCTGAAATACTAACGGTCTACGTCTGACGTTCGCATACTTGGCTTGCCTATCTTGTGCTGTCTTCATTCTCTTCTGAATGATCTTCACCTTTTCAGTCATTTCACGAATCATATCAGGCCTCAGTTCTGGTACCTCAGATATATCATCCCAGTATAGCGGAGATCTGCACTTCTTGCCATACAAAGCTTCAAACGGTGCCATCTCGATACTCGTCTGATAGCTGTTGTTGTACGAGAATTCACACAAAGGTAGTGAATCTTGCCAACTAGTACCAAAGTCTAGTACTACAGCTCTCAGCATATCCTCTAAAGTCTGGATAATCCGCTCTGACTGTCCTTCTGTCTAAGGATGATAAGCTGTACTTATGTGTCATGTCGTACCTAAAGCCTGCTGTAAACTGTGCCAGAAGTGTGACGTGAATCGCGGATCACAATCTGATACAATAGACTTCGGCACACCATGTAATCTGACTACCTCTCGGACATATATCTCGGCCATTTGATCATGTCTGTACGTCATTCTGTACGGAATAAAACAAGCTGATTTGGTTAATCTGTTTATCACAACCCAAATCGCATCACAACCCCGGGATGATCGAGGTAACTTCGTCACGAAATCCATGGAAATGTGATCCCATTTCCATTCAGGAATAGACAAACTCTGAAGTAAACCTCCGGGCTTATTTCTCTCGGCCTTCACCTGTTGGCAATTCAAGCACTTAGACATATATTCGGCAATATCTGACTTCATCTGTTTCCACCAGAACTGTGTCTTCAAATCGTTGTACATTTTTCGGCCTCCAGGATGAATGCTGAATCGACTACAGTGCGCTTCTGATAAAATCTGTTGTTTCAACTCTGAAACATCTGGCATTACAAGACGGTTATTCACGTACAGAACAAAATCATGTACCTGATATTCTGACTGATGTCCCGATCTGACCATCTGAATTGACTTCTGAACATTCTGATCAGTTCTCTGCGCTTCTTTGATTCGCATAATCAAATCTGGTTCAACTTGAATCGAAGCAAGTCGTAGAGGTCTACCAGCTGTATCAAATGCTAAACCCGACAAGCAACAATCTTCAACCATATTTGAAACACCTATCGTCGATAAAGATAAGGATCATACCTTTCGACTCAAGGCGTCCACTGCTGCATTTGATTTTCCTGGATAGTACTTGATCTCGCAATCAAAATCTTTCAGTAGATCAAGCCATCTACGCTGCCTCATGTTCAACTCTGACTGAGAAAACAGATACTTCAGGCTTTTATGGTCAGAGTAAATCTCAAACTTCTCGCCATAGAGATAATGACGCCAGATCTTCAATTCAAATACGATAGCCGCCAATTCAAGATCATGAATTGGGTATCGGGTCTCATGTGGCTTTAGTTGTCTAGAGGCATATGCGATTACATGACCCCGCTGCATAAGAACACATCCTAACCCTCTGTGGGATGCATCACAATATACAACGAAATCGTCAGTACCTTAAGGAATCATCAAGACAGGTGCACTGGTCAGCCTCTTCTTCAACTCTAGGAAGCTAGACTCACAATCCTCAGACCATACAAATGGCGCATTCTTCTGTGTCAACTGGGTAATCGGTTTCGCAATGCTGGAGAAATCTTTGATGAATCATGTATAGTACCCTGCTAGACCCATGAAACTGCGTATCTCTGGCACGGAAGTCAGTCTCGGCCAACTGATCACAGCTTCAACTTTACTCGGATCCAAGAAATACCATCTCCAGATATAATATGACCCAAGAAGACAACCTGTCTCAACCATAATTCACACTTGGATAGTTTGGCATACAATGTCTCTTTTCTCAATGTCTGCAATACAATCCTCAAATGATCGGCATGCTCAGTCATACTCTTAGAATACACCAGAATGTCATCAATAAAAACAATCACAAACTCATCTAAATATCTCTGAAAGACACGGTTCATAAATCCAATAAACACCGCTGGAGCGTTCGTTAAACCAAAAGGCATAACAATAAATTCATAATGTCCATACCTGGTTCGAAATGCTGTCTTTGGTATATCAATATTGATGTGAATCTGGCTTGGCATGATGTGCTAATGATTAGTAGAAGATTCAAGGATGCATTACGTGGACTCATGAGTGATCGAGAAAAGCTTGCAAGCAAGGATACAAGCCTTGAAAGAGTCGTGAAGCAGGGAAGTGACGTTGAAGGCCAAACGAATACCATTATCTTGCAAAGATTGAGAAAGGCCGAGTGTACACAGACCCCATCTCGGACCTGTACACGAGGCCCGTGTCGATCATCTACACGGACCCGAGCACGGACCTGTTGTGGGGACCCGGACGCTAATAATCTCCTTAATCGTCATTGGGACTAATTCAATTATCAATTAAGATAAAACGAGGTCTAAAAATTTTTCTTTTTAAAATGCGGAAGGTAATGGAATCATGCTATTATACAAATCTGTATAATAATACAAATCTTGTACAACATTCATCTAGTTCAACTAAGGTTTAGCTACTATAATCAAGTAATGAAACCTATCTAAATCCAAGTCCGGTATTACCACTCTAATCTTGATCTCTCATCATCTTCTCGACCCTGATCCTGCCCCACCTGTAGTCATGCACACATACAAAACAAGACAACAGCCGGATACTCCGGTGAGAATAAATCCCAGTATAAAACATGGTAAGCATGCATATAAACAGTCTAGATCATAAAACATGCTATCATGAACAAAAATTAAAACAATAGATTTCATAATCTATGAAATTAAATCAAAATAAGCATGCAACTCAAATCAAATAAACATGCAATTCAAATCAAATCATAAGAACATGCTATCATGACTGAAAGCAATAACAATGGGTTTCATAGTCTATGAAACCACATCCATAAATGCATGCAGTTCTAGTCAAATCATGTCTAGACTCGACTCAACTATAACTCTAGGGATCCCGATGTGAATAAGACGTCACTGATCTGCCACCTACCCTCCCAATCGGGGTGTCGTACGTCTTATTCCTAGACTTCGGTCTGATCTGTATCGACATCTACAATAGGGGAGGTGATCTTCCCCTAAGCTGCAATATCACCGAACTTCTAGAAGTTTGACTGTTCTGTCAAGACTCCCTATCTTAAATGCAATGAATATCAATCTATAAATAGAGCATACTCATTTCAAAGGATATTAATATAACATCTATAAACACATCATAATCATATCATAAAATAAACAACAATAATTCTAGTATGTGATTTTATTGGGAAACTCAATTGAGATCTCAATTGAGTTGTATCTTCCCGAATATCACATGATTTATACCTTTGTCGTCCCTGTCTGACGAAGACGGTGACCTGTATCCAAATCTGTCCATATCAAATGTCCTTGTGTAGCTTGCATCGATATGAACTCGGTGCTGTACTCAGATTACAAATCAAATGGACGGATTTCCCGTAACTCACAAATCTCTGCTTCGAAGAATTTCTGCTTCTCTCAGCTATTCTTTCCTTTTGTTCGACTGAATCCAAGGAATTGCGTGTTATATATATATATATTGCATGTCTATGGGGCAAGTGGATCATTTTTCATGTTACACGTCGCACCGCGGGTGCGGTGTGTTCAGCAGCGCGGGTGCGCTCGAGCTTCGGCAGCTTTATAATTTTCTAAAATCTTCGACCATGAGTGCGCTACATACAAGACCGCGGGTGCGGTGTCACTACCGCAGGTGCGGTTCCTCTTGCACCGCGGGTGCGGTATCGCTTCGAATAAAATTTGCCAACTTTCTGTCCATCAACCGCGGGTGCGGTCTTAGTCGCACCACGGGTGCGGTGTGCTTCGGCCTTTCTTGCAAAAATCCACAATTGCATGACCGCGGGTGCACTCCTGTTCTGGGCGTGGGTGCGGTCTTGCAAAACCCAAATTTCTCATGTCTTTTCTTCCTTCTTTGCATGTCATGAATTCTCATATCTTCCGAGTCTCACGTTAATGAAGATTGATAATCTTGGTTTATCAATTCTATAATTCTTGGGCAATACATTTCTCCCCCTCTTAGATCTGAGTTCGTCCTCTAACTAATAATTAATCACTTCAGATATATCAGAAGATATGTATAACAGAGTTTAAATTAAACTCTCATCTCAATGAATCCATTCTAAAATCTCTTTCTTGTATAAACCTCTAATTTCAAATCTGGAATAAGACTTCATAACGTATACTATCATAATACTTCTTAAACTAACTCTAACAGAATCAATCTTGCCCTGTTGGTTATACAACATCCGTATAAACCAATCACAGTTTATAGCAAAACAATACCAGTAGTTGTTATCCAATCTGTTTATCCCAATCAAGGACATATACAGTCTTCAGCTTCAAATACCAATCGTCTGAAAGGGGATCGGTTACGGTGACCGGAAGCGCAACGGAAGTTTAAAAAATTCGATTTTTCATACCAAAATTTCGGCCACCACTACATTTTATGCAACAAATACAATAAACCACAAAAATGACATACATAGTGTGTTTTAAAGAAATATACCTATCAATCTCAAGAGATTGATTATGGCTCCAACTTTGTTGTCAAACAACAAAGCTCTTGAAAGGTAGAAACTATCTTCAAGCTTTCCAATGAGCACTCCTTGCTCAACTATTAAGCCCACCACCAACTAGGTAGATCCCCTCATATTTTGCACTAGAAAAATATGAGGATTTTTCAAAGAGAAGTGTTTTTGATCTCCAACAATTGAAGAACAAAAGAGAGAAAAATGGAGGAGAGAAAAATAAAGAGAGTTTCGGCCATGAGCTACTAGGAGGGAAGGATAATGATTTTAATTCCATGTCTTGGTTGTAAGAAAAGCAAAAAGCAAAAGGTGCATGCATTGCATTATTTTAATAAAAAGTAATCTCCAACCCTTCACCTCCCAAGCATGCATATAATATAGTTTTTAATAAAATTAAAAACTTTGGACTAAATTTAATTATCTCAAACATATTTGAGACTATTTAAACATTACTTGAATTTACCCAAGTCCCACTAGTTAAATAATTATTTTAATTGAGCTCTACAAGACTCAATATTATTTAATTAATTCAACACTTGAATTAATTTAATTATTTGGACTCTACTAGGTCCACTAGTGTCTAATTAATTCAACACTTGAATTAATTTAATTTAGTCCATAATAATGATTATGAAAATCACAATTTTCAAATACATTATTCACTTGGCCAAATTTTAATTTTAGGAACACTTCCATAAATCAAAATTTACATTTCTCTCATAGAAGTCATACTTCTATTTTTCTTTGCACTTATAAACTCATTTATAAGGCGTTCAACACATTGAACTATTTTCTCCTTTATAGAAGTCATACTTCTAATTTTCTTTATGCTTATAAACTCCTTTATAAGCCGTTCAACACATTGAACTATTTTACTTCTCAACGGGATCTAGAAAGCTAGCACTTGTGTGGCCCTCAATGGTTCATTGATACGACTAGCCGTGGGTTCACATCTCCATGTGATTCGGACTAAACATGTCCTTATATGAGCATACCCCAATTGCTCCATTCTTACTTATCAACACCTTGATAACAAGAACGTCAGAACTCAAGTCTGATAGTACCCAACCAATCATGTTAAACGCCTAGCAGCATCGCTTACATGATTCCCTAGGTATCAAATGATAGTGCCTGCAAGAACCATTCAATTATGGTTAGCGTACAGTACGGTCCCTTCAACTCATATATCCCGATCGATTCGACAACCATTGGTTTATCGAGAGTTGTCAATGAATCGATACTATGTGTCATGTCGTAGTTGCATCGATGGTGTAATCTATGAAAACCCTTTCATAATTACAACCATACTCTGGCCAGAGATTTCAATCTACATACACATGATAACACATAGGATATCCATACCCGAAGGTAAGCGGTGAATCCCCGACTACAATGCATCGACTCCTATGTGTTTCGACAGAACACCCAACCTTGCCACCTGATGACCCCATGAGAGTCGGTAAACAAGTCAAAGTGTAATTCTAGCACATAGAGTCTCAATGTTGTCCCGGGTCATAAGGACTAATTCTGTACAACCATAAACCAGGACTTTTCCACTCGATAAGTGAGAACCACTTGGAAAGTCCTTTAATGGAGGGTTGTTCAGTGCACTCTACTAGGAGCACCTATCTGCATGCTCGGACATCACAATGTCCCCTACCAATGAAACATGGTACTCACATCGCATATACTAGTCTCGAACTCGAGCGGCCTATATCCTTCTTAATGGCGGCTGAATCGACTAGGAACCGTTTAGAATATACAGTATTCCAAATATGAGTTTCATGATACTCATCATATGAGCATCTCATACTCTTTCTACTATTTGTATATTCAAGGGCTTTATCTATGCAACTAGCATGGGTATACAGATAAAGATTTGCCAAAATAATAATTTCAAATATTATTAAAATAAAGATTGCTTATACATAGAGTTTCATTGTGAACACTCGACCAACACTTGGCTCGACGGGCACCTACTCTAACAATCTCCCACTTGCACTAGAGCCAACTACCCATATGCTTCAAACCCATTGATTCGCGATGCTTGTCGAATAATGGTCCAGGTAAAGGCTTAGCTAGTGGATCAACAACATTATCTGCGGAGCCGACTATGTCAAAAGACACTTCTCTACTTTCCACAATCTCTCCGAGGATGTGGTACTTTCTCAATACATGTTTGGACTTCTGATGAGACCTTGGCTCCTTTGCTTGAGCTAAAGCTCCCGTGTTGTCACACAACACCGGGATAGGAGCAACTCCATTAGGAATGACGTCTAACTCTTAGACGAAATTCCTTATCCAAACAGCCTCCCTTGTTGCATCTGATGCAACAATGTATTTGGCCTCTGTGCTGGAATCCGCAGTATTGTCTTGCTTGGAACTCTTCCAAGAGACAGCAGCACCATTGAGCATGAATACAAACCCAGAGGTTGACTTCGAGTCATCGATATTTCTTTGGAAGCTAGAGTCGGTATAGCCTTCCAATTTTAGTTCACCACCCCATAGACCAAGAACACATTATTGGTCCTTCTCAACTACTTGAGGATGTCTTTCACAGCTTTCCAGTGTGGAAGACCAGGGTTCGATTGATATCTACTCACTACACTTAGTGCGAAAGCCACGTCAAGACGTGTAGATATCATCCCATACATGATGCTACCAATTGCCGAAGCATACGGAATGCGTGTCATCGCCACTATCTCTGCATCAGTCTTGGGAGACAGACTTGGATAGGGACACGCCATGACACATTGGTAGGTGTCCTCCCTTGGACTCATCCATCGAGAACGGCTTCACGATGGTATCAATGTATGTGGACTGGGTGAGACCAAGCAATCTTCTCGATCTATCTCTATAGATCTGTATTCCCAATACAAAAGATGCTTCACCCAAGTCCTGCATCGAGAACTTACTCGCTAACCATATCTTAGTTGATTGCAACATTCCTACATCATTCCCAATGAGTAGAATGTCATCAACATAAAGCACCAGGAATGTCACAACACTCCCACTGACCTTCTTATACACACAGGGTTCCTCAGGATTCTTAGTAAATCAAACTCTTTGATTGTACTATCGAATCTAAGGTTCCAACTCCTAGATGCCTTCTTTAGACCATAAATAGATCTCTGAAGTTTGCATACCATATGCTCACTTCCGATAGATGTAAACCCTCCAGGTTTGAGACATGTAAATCACTTTCTTAAAATCCCTATTAAGAAAGACTGTCTTGACATCCATCTGCCATATCTCATAGTCATACCATGCAGCTATGGCTAGCAAAATACTTATGTACTTGAACATTGCAACTGGTGAAAAGGTTTCCTCAAAGTCAACTCCTTGTATTTGAGTATATCCTTTTGCCACTAATCGCGCCTTGAAGGTCAATACCTTCCATCCGCCCCAAGTCCCTATGGGAACCGTTCCCTCAGGTGGATCTATAAGATCCCACACTTGGTTCGAATGCATGGAATTCAACTCAGATTCCATAGCTTCAAGCCATTTGGATGAATCGGCATCAGATAACGCTTCCTTGAAGGTCCTTGGATCAAATCCATGGTTAGGCTCATCATGGCCCTCTTCAAGAAGCAGACCATATCTCATAGGTGGTCTCGAGACTCTCTCGGATCTTCTAGGAGCCTGTATCTCCTCTCTTGGCTCTTCGGGTGTGGGTTCTATAATTGTGGGTGTTTCTCGAACCTCTTCGAGTTCTATCATCTCCCTTTTTCTATCCAATAGAAAATTCCTTTTCCAAAAAGGTTGCATTCCTATAAACAAATACCTTTGTTTCTTGGGGATGATAGAAGTGATATCCAACTAAAATCCTTGGATATCCCACAAAGTAACATAAAATGGATCAACTATCCAATTTATCTCCCACTACCTGCTTCACATAAGCAGGGCTCCCATATTCTAAGATAAGAATATTTGGGAGGCTTACCCATCCATATCTCATATGGTGTCTGCCTTTAAATGGACATTTAGTGGAATATCTTTCAATTTTAAGTTATAGAGATCGTTTTCAAGTTCTCAAGTACCAATTAAACATTCATTCTTGTAAATGTTGCAAACACCTTTGCTAAATAAACAAGAATATCCATTTTTATCACAATAGAAATGGAAATAATGTTTTTCACCAAAAAGGTACAAACAAAACATCTCTTAAAATTAACTTAAAAATCATTGTTCAACAATAAGTAAACATTTCTTAAGGTCTTGGCAGCAACTCTTGCTCCATTGCCCATCCTCAAGAAGGTCACACCTTCCTTAAGCTTCCTACTTCTTCCCATCACCTGTAACTCATTACAGAGATGTGAGTCACAACCGGTATCTAATACCCAAGAAGTAGAGTTAATTGAAATGTTTACTTCAATTTAGAACATACCGTTTCCAGAACTCTTCTGGGCCAGATATTCCTTGCAATTTCGCCTCCAATGTCCAGGCATCTTGCAGTGATGACAAACATCACTAGTCTTGTCAGCCCTAACTGGTGTGGCTGCCACAACGGGATTCGGAGATTGCCTCAACAAGGGCACGTTCTTCTTGGGACGTTGGAAAGAACGCTTCTTTCCATTCCCATGTGGATCAATCTTTGTACCAGATGAAGAACCCACATAAAGAACCAACTTCTCTTTCTTGATGGTGGATTCAAACGTAACAAGCATATTCACCAACTCCTCAAGGGTTGGCTCCATCTTGTTCATGTTGAAGTTCACCACAAAAAGATCAAATGAGCTAGGCAATGATAACAGCAACACGTCAGGTGGTCAACTCCGAAGGCAAGATCAGATCTATGCCAACGAGCTTGTCCACGAGCCCAATCACCTTTAGGCCATGCTCATGGACCGAGTCCCCATCCCGCATGCGCAAAGAGATTAGCTCCTTGACGGTAGCATGCCTAAGAGGACGTGTTTGCTCACCAAAGAGCTCCTTGAGGTGCAAATGAATGTCAGCAGCACTCTTTGCACCCTCAAAACGCCTCTGCAGCTCATCGTTCATAGAAGTAAGCATATAACACCTGGCTATCAAGTCATGGTCACACCATTCCTTGTAAGACTGCAATTCCTCAGGATTGCAGTCAGTCGGAGCCTCAACAGGGGGCGACTCAGTCAGTGTATATGCTAACCTTTCCGAATTCAAGACGATTTTTAGGTTTCTTAGCCAAGTGAGGTAATTAGGTCCGGTTAACTTGTGTTTGTCGAGTATTGCAGATATCGGATTGCGAATCGAAGACATTGTCAATTTGTACTGAAAAGTAAAAACAGATAAATGTTGATGACTATTTTAAAATATTTAGTAAGATATGAAGTTTGGACTTTTACTTCATAAATATTTGCTCCCACTGTTTTGACATCTTTCACTACCCTCTAGTGAAAACGGGAAACTCCTTTCCTCAGTAGGTACGTAAGGTCCAATTAGCGAAATATGATCCCGATTATACAGCCAATCACAATTCCTAAAAGGTAGTTTCCCAATTGCATCACAATGCAACCCTTAACGTAAACTTTTGTCTCACGTTTGATTAGGACCCATAATAGACGTCGTTCATCTTTACGTGTCAAGCCTTACCCATCGATGTTGAACCTTAATGGACGGTCTCCATGAGTTCCCCCAATTATCTGAGCCGAAGTCATGGGAGTTCCACGTAGTTCACATCACCATGTCAATGGATGTCACAGCTTTCCGGCACCCAAGGCCCCCCCCAATAATATGAGCCGAGCCCCGAGTACGGGTAGCGTTCATCATGCACCCATTGTCGATGGAAGACAAGGAAATTATAACCAATTTTATAATTCCCCTTTTCGAGCTTGATATTAATTTTGAATCTTATTCAAAATGAGGGTTTTTAGTTTTGAAAGGTCTCATCATTAATTTTTTTATTTAAAAGCTCGCCATGTTTGATCGTATGTTTGCCGGATTCATGCAACTTTGTTATTATCATAATAATAACGCACATACTCATTATTTATAACATATCATGCATATATTATAAACAGTAAACAAACAAGGATGATCAATCGCCCCAATACTAATGGACCGTGTGAGCTAAACACGGGCCTAGGTCCAATCCTAGTGTAAATGCACGGGATGCAAATGCAACTATTACATTAGCTTCCAATATTTACATGTCTTCGATCTTCATAATCATCATGGCCACCATCTTCCAATCTTGATCATCCACTATACTAATATTTACAAATAAATATCCATGGCAAATAGGGATACATCTCATGGGGTGGGAACGGGCCATAAACCAAGCCCACTTTAAATTTGATAATTATTACAATCATTCAACATCAAATATCCTAGCATACACCTAGCAAATTGGGCTTGGGCTTTTGATCATCCTTCATGCATAATATCACATATCATACACCATCAATTAATTATCATAATAATTAATTGATCCAATATTATATATCTTGATCCAATCACTAACCGCCACGATTATAAACTAAATTAACAAAGTATAAAAACACATTTGTCTACTTTCAAATTAATTTATTTATAACCGAATTTTTTGTAAATCACAATTTACTATAAATAATTAAAGTCCAACTTAAATTATTTATTTCATGAGAAAATATTTGCAACTTTTGTAATTTTAAACTTAAGGGCCCAAAAAACTTATTTTTCACCAAAAACATTTTCGGCCCATTTAAAATCACAAATGTGTTAGCCATCCAATGGGCCAACAACTCAAGGCCCATGACACTTTGATATTCCAAAACACTTTTGGAAACCCTAGCCGTCATCGCCGTCGCCGGAGCTACGTCGCCGGATTCGGGCAACAAAAAAAAAATTTAATTTTTTTTATTAAAAGTGAGGGGCTGCGTGTACAACTAGTCCTTATGACCCGGGACAACATTGAGACTCTATGTGCTAGAATTACACTTTGACTTGTTTACCGACTCTCATGGGGTCATCAGGTGGCAAGGTTGGGTGTTCTGTCGAAACACATAGGAGTCGATGCATTGTAGTCGGGGATTCACCGCTTACCTTCGGGTATGGATATCCTATGTGTTATCATGTGTATGTAGGTTGAAATCTCTGGCCAGAGTATGGTTGTAATTATGAAAGGGGTTTCATAGATTACACCATCGATGCAACTACGACATGACACATAGTATCGATTCATTGACAACTCTCGATAAACCAATGGTTGTCGAATCGATCGGGATATATGAGTTGAAGGGACCGTACTGTACGCTAACCATAAACCAGGACTTTTCCACTCGATAAGTGAGAACCACTTGGAAAGTCCTTTAATGGAGGGTTGTTCAGTGCACTCTACTAGGAGCACCTATCTGCATGCTCGGACATCACAATGTCCCCTACCAATGAAACATGGTACTCACATCGCATATACTAGTCTCGAACTCGAGCGGTCCTATATCCTTCTTAATGGCGGCTGAATCGACTAGGAACCGTTTAGAATATACAGTATTACAAATATGAGTTTCATGATACTCATCATATGAGCATCTCATATTCTTTCTACTATTTGTATATTCAAGGGCTTTATCTATGCAACTAGCATGAGTATACAGATAAAGATTTGCAAAAATAATAATTTCAAATATTATTAAAATAAAGATTGCTTATACATAGAGTTTCATTGTGAACACTCGGCCAACACTTGGCTCGACGGGCACCTACTCTAACATCGTCATCATCCGACGTTGGTTTCTTAAATCTGTCCATTCTGAACTATCTTCATCTTCCTTTGAATTTTCTTCCAAAGAAATATGTAGTACTCACTGTATACTGTCTTATCTATAACTATCTCATTACCTATCTGATAAGCTGGTAGTTATTGTCACACAGTGATAATAAGTCATATCAATTAGTGCTAACATCCAGCACTCTATAATTCTACCAACATCTTCCAATATCTAGATAAAATATATTCTGACTGTCTGTCAATCTATGACAAATCTAAGAGAAAACTCATGGTATACTCTGTCATAAGTACAAAATCAATCAAAATTATCATCTGATATAATCTACTTCAACATTCTGTTCAATCTGACCATTTTTTCTGACATCGATCCTTGTCATTTGGTTATGTTTGTACGTTATCTTGTACAAACTAATAGATATAGATTGAACAATCTGTCAATCATAATCTGTAGAAAATGGCGATAATTTCATTACGAAAGCCATAGAAATGTACTCCCATTTCTATTTAGAACTATACAATTCTGTAATAAATCTTCTGATTTCTATCTTTCTATCTTTTCTGTTAGCGATTCAGACATATCAATACAATTTCTGCCAACATTTCAATACAAATTCTATCATAACTGATCTCATCTGTCTATATCACAACTATCTGTTTGAATATCATACATTTTCAATCATCAGAATGAAAACTGAATCCATTACGGTGCATTTCTGACCCTATCTGTGATTTCAGATCCGAACTACTGACATAAACAAATCAGTTAATAACATAAATTAAAGAAGAAATACCTACCTGGTATTGTGTTCTGCCTGTCGATATCAAATTCTGTTGACAATTCTGAAACATTCTGATATCACAAGATAATCATTCTTATACGGTACAAATCACATATCTGATACTCTGCTCGATGTTCTGCTCTGATTATCACATTCAAGTTCTGAACATTCTGATCACATTTCTGAATTGCTGTAACTTTTGAATTCAGCTCTGATTCGGTTTGAACTATATATAATCTCAACGGTTCACAATAATCTGTAGCATATACGGATTCAAAACAACAGTAATATCAAATCAGAGACGAAATATCAATATCCTATACAGATCTAGTGAGTTCAGTGAACTCATAAAACAATGATTTCTGGTAAATCTCTTCCTGTCATTCTGATCAATTGTTATATCTCATCTGCGAATCAAATATGCTCCCCAAAACAATATAAGATGTCTCAAATACTGATTTAGAACAATAACAATATTAGCAGATATAAAGCAACAGTCGAATAAAATAATCTGCCAAATCAGACAAAATACATTTCTGACATTTCTGAACTTTCTGGTCTTTCTGATATCGATATCTTATCAGTCACTGATCGCAATTTTAACTGCATCAAAATCAATCTGTATACAATAATCCTCATTCTCAGAACAATCAATACAGTTTCAAAATTAATGGTTCCATCAATCAGACACTGCAATTATATCAATATCATAGATATAATGAGCATAATTTTCAGAATACATCTGAACATACTGAGGCATGTCGAAGAAAGACACTAAATCCAATGTAATTCTCAGCCAATACTCTGATCTATCAATTCTTTCAATTCATTTTGTATTATTTTGTATATTCAATATCATTCTGTATTGAATCTAACATACAAACAATATCTGATCTCGATTCAATTCTGAAGTCTATCTTTCTGCTATAAGGCAAATCTGAAATCTTATCTGGGCAACATCAGCCACTTCCTATATTATTGGAAAATCTGCCATTGTTAGACTCGATTCCAGTAGATCTACTGAATACATAAGGATACCATCTGTTCCTTTCTGTAAGAATCAAGTCATAGATAACACAGATATCAAAGGAATTCTGAATCTAGAATCCTTACCGTAGAATTTCTACTCATCAGCCCTATCTGTCTGAATCTTAATTCTCCTGAAAAGAATCTATAATAGTTCTGTACTTGTTCAGCATATTAACATCAATAATGCAGTCAAATCAGAAACACAAGTACATCATAATCTAGCTCACTCTAGTTTTCATCTTACTGTAGTATACAATATTCTACAAAAATCTTTGATATCATTCTTTCTTTCCCAAAAATTAGGAGATCAATACTACAGTACAAACAAACCCCACAGATACATAATATTTCCATACAACTCAATCACAGCTAATCATAAGGAGTGCATTAGTATATATCAATACATATGCGATGTACTTATATAAAAAAATTAGTACCTGTGGTATGTTTTGGGTCTGTTCATCAGCCACTAACACCAGATGATTCTGCTCCCTAAAATCTTCGGGAACCTCTCTGTGGACAAACCTTAGCAAAATGTCCTGGCTGTTTACAGATATTGCAACTACCAAGCACTCCTTGGCAGTGTTCTGTGGGATGTCTTCCTCCGCAAGTTCTGCAGTACACTCCAGTGTAACTTGGGCTAGAATCACTAGAACTAGAGGAACCACTTCCTAACTTCTTGAATGGCTTCTTTTGAGCTTTCAGCAAATCTTGCTTTCCACTCGTGCTGCCACAATCCACTCGGAGAGGGGATTGCTGTGTCTGGGGTGGTATTGCACATACCCTTGTTAGTTGTCTAATCTAACTCGTCTCCGCTCTCTTCGCTTTACTCAAGACATCAGGAAAATGGTGAGGTCGCTGTATATTCATCAATGCAACTATCTCTGAGTTCAATCCTCTGATTAATTGATCAGCTACAGCTTCATCATTCCCAATCAAATGAGGAGCAAAACGCAGTAGAGTAGAGAATTTAGCAACATATCCTTCAATATTCAGTTGACCTTGTCTCAAATTCTCAAACTCTGCTTTCTTGTCCTTTCGGTACGAGGTTGAGAAAAATCTTCGATAAAATTCAGTTCTGAATATTTTCCACGAAATCACTGTACCTCTCTGTTCTAACATTCTTTTACTGGTAATCCACCAATTCCTGGCGGCTTCTCGTAACTGATAAGGCACCATTTTAACCCTCTGTTAATCTGTACAAGCAAGTAAATCGAACAGTATTTCTATATCATCAAACCAGTTCTCACAATCTTCAGACGTCTCAATACCACTCAGAATCGGCGGCTGTAATAACTGAAATTCTTCCATCTTTATTTCTATCTGAGTTTCTGATGCATCTATCTGTTCAGACGAAGTACTATCCCTCTCTGAAATTCTTTGAGGCGGTATATCTGAATATCAAACAAATTAATACACAATCTATATATTCTGTCTTAGCCCTCCTCTGATCATATACCTCTGATTCAGACTCGGTTCTGATTCAGTCTTGGTAATTACATGCTGTAGTCAACTCAGATAACAAACAACATGTAATAGGGAAAGCAATAAATCATGCTAGCACACACCATGTCAATCAACATTAAAATAAATCTCATGCTAGCACTAGCACACACCATGTCAATCAACATTAAAATAAATCTCATGCTAGCAATCACATGCAAGGAAAGAAAATTCAATCTACCCCGCTCATTCTCTTCTATCTCAATCTAAAGGATCTATCAGTTCTGACTATCTCAGTCTAAAGGAACTATCAGCTTTGATACCACCTGTTGTGGGGACCCGGACGCTAATAATCATCTTAATCGTCATTGGGACTAATTCAATTATCAATTAAGATAAAACAGGGACTAAAAATTTTTCTTTTTAAAATGTGGAAGGTAATGGTATCATGCTATTATACAAATCTGTATAATAATACAAATCTTGTACAACATTCATCTAGTTCAACTAAGGTTTAGCTACTATAATCAAGTAATGAAACCTATCTAAATCCAAGTCCGGTTCACCACTCTGATCTCGATCTCTCATCATCTTCTCGACCCTGATCCTGCCCCACCTGTTGTCATGCACACATACAAAACAAGACAACAGCCGGATACTCCGGTGAGAATAAATCCCAGTATAAAACATGGTAAGCATGCATATCAACAGTCTAGATCATAAAACAAGCTATCATGAATAAAAATTAAAACAATAGATTTCATAATCTATGAAATTAAATCAAAATAAGCATGCAACTCAAATCAGATAAACATGAAATTCAAATCAAATCATAAGAGCATGCTATCATGACTGAAAGCAATAACAATGGGTTTCATAGTCTCTGAAACCACATCCATAAATGCATGCAGTTCTAGTCAAATCATGTCTAGACTCGACTCAACTATAACTCTAGGGATCCCGGTGTGAATAAGACGTCACTAATCTGCAACCTACCCTCCCAATCGGGGTGTCGTAAGTCTTATTCCTAGACTTCGGTCTGATCTGTACCGACATCTACAATAGGGGAGGTGATCTTCCCCTAAGCTGCGATATCACCGAACGTCTAGAAGTTTGACTGTTCTGTCAAGACTCCCTATCTTAAATGCAGTGAATATCAATCTATAAACAGAGCATACGCATTTCAAAAGATATGAATATAACATTTATAAACACATCATAATCATATCATAAAATAAACAACAATAATTCTAGTATGTGATTTTATTAGGACACTCAATTGAGATCTCAATTGAGTTGTATCTTCCCGAATATCACATGAATTATACCTTTGTCGTCCCTGTCTGACGAAGATGATGACCTGTATCAAAATCTGTCCATATCAAATGTCCTTGTGTAGCCTGCGTCGATATAAACTCGGTGTTGTACTCAGATTACAAATCAGACGGACGGATTTCCCGTAACTCACAAATCTCTGCTTCTCCCAGCTATTCTTTCCTTTTGTTCGACTGAATCCAAGGAATTGCATGTTATATATATATATTGCATGTCTATGGGGCAAGTGGCTCATTTTTCATGTTACACGTCGCACCGCGGGTGCGGTGTGTTCAGCAGCGCGGGTGTGCTCAAGCTTCGGCAGCTTTATCATTTTCTAAAATCTTCGACCGCGAGTACGCTACATACAAGACCGTGGGTGCGGTGTCACTACCGCAGGTGCGGTCCCTCTTGCACCGCGGGTGCGGTATCGCTTCGAATAAAATTTGCCAACTTTCTGTCCATCAACCGCGGGTGCGGTCTTAGTTGCACCGCGGGTGCGGTGTGTCTTCGGCCTTTCTTGCAAAAATCCACAATTGCATGACCGCGGGTGCACTCCTGTTATGGGCGCGGGTGCGGTCTTGCAAAACCCAAATTTCTCATGTCTTTTCTTCCTTCATTGCATGTCATGCATTCTTATATCTTCCGAGTCTCACGTTAATGAAGATTGATAATCTTGGTTTATCAATTCTATAATTCTTGGGCATTACACCTGTACACGGGGTCTGTGTCATATGTTTTCCGCAAATACAGTGTCTACACAGACGTTTACACGGATGCCTACACGGGGTCCGTGTCCTTTAGTTTTAGGAGAGAATTTGTTCCTAAATTAGAGTTTTAATTATTTTGGTAACTAGATTTCATATCTTTTGATTTGGTATCAATATATAGACGAATTTTATCATTGTAAAAAAACTTCTGTTCATTATTGATTAAGTTTATAAAAATTTTCTTTGAGAATTCTCTCAAAAACAAGCTTAAGTTTCGTTATAACGTTTGCGTTGTATCAAATCAAACTTATCAAATGATTTATCTTTTGTGGCGTTTGTCGATCGATTTTCTCGAGGGTTGCCAAGGACGGGTTCTTTGGAGGTTTTCTTGAACGCGATTGTTCCTATCTTTGATTAATTGTTGCTAGACCGCGTGATCTAGAGGCGATTATCACACCTATCAATTACTTGTCTCAAAGATCGGGAAAAATCAAAGATCTCGTTGGCGGGATCGCATCAGGTGGTATCAGAGCTTTTGGTTTTTGTTTCAAGTAAGCGTATCCGTTCAATTCTTCGTAGGATTTTCAATACCGATTTTCGTGTAGCGATTTCTACGAATTTGTTGAATTTACAAAAAAAAAATCGAGATTTACCGTTCATCGCCGGAATTACTATTCATTGCCGGAAGTACTATTCTTAGCGGCGTAATTACTGTTCATCGTGGCTGAAATACTGTGCATCGGGAAAAATATTCGTGAATATTGTTCATTCGCCGGAGTTAATGTTCATCCGCCGGAGGTACTGTTCATTCTTCGGAAATTACTGTTCACACCGGAATTACGGTTCATCGCGATTACTGTTCATTGCCGGAATTACTGTTCATAGCCGGAAGTACTGTTCACGTACTGTTCACCCGGAAAAAAAAAATTGAATCGGGTGTTTGTTGGAATTTTAGCGCTTATATTTTAGCGTTAAGTTTGTCCTTGTCATTTGGTCGCATTTTAGTCAATTTCCAAAGTTTCTTATTCTTGTGTGGTCTAAGTGAGTCGAGTTTCAAGCGTCACAGGATTGATCTCATAAGTTTGATACGTGGAAGCCACGAGACTTAAGCGCCCCCTTGAGGATTCTCACTTGAGTGAAAATATTTGAGTGGAGTGAATTTTCATTGGAGTGATTTGTGAGGTTTTGTGGTGAGGAAAAAAGACGAGTGCGACTGAATTTTCATTGGAGTGACCAGTGAGAACTTGTGGTGAGGAAACTTTATTCTTTTATTGTTTTATACTAACCTTTTCTTGCAGGTATAATGGTTGACGATCGTCAATTCCAATTGATGTTAGAAGGGTTTGATAGAATATGGGAGAAGGAGCTTAAGTCTTTACATGAAAGGTTGGATAGGCTTGCGGGTATTACTAATGAGAAGAGACGAGGTAGTAGATTTGGTGGGGATAGAGTATTTCATTTGGATCGTGATGATAGGAGGTGCAAATCGAGTGGTAGGCAGGGAATTGACTCGTGGAAGGAGTAATTGACATCCGCACGAAGGTCGAGTGGAGAGAAAAAGGTCATAACTAGACCGAAGTTGGCTTTGAAGCATGAATATCAAGGTACATTTAAAAACTGAAATTCTCGTACTTGTGATATTATATGTTGTTGGTGTTTAGAAGTTGGGCATGATATCACCCAATGTCCACATGAGGAGGTTACTGTAGTAAAATCGTCAGTTGAGTTTAATTCTCAAATGGAGGTTGATGTTGTGGTTGATAAAGTTGTTGATGATAGTAGTCCATTAGTTGATGAGTCGGAGGATGTTGAACAACACATTGTGGAAAGTGAATCATTGAGTAGTGAAGAAGTTTTTAAGTTGTCTACTATGGAGGAGGAGAGTAGGCAAGAGAAAGTTATGTTGCATACATGTTTGGAAGAATCTTGTGCTTCTCTTGTTCAATTGAATCCTAAAGGAGTCCTTGAGGTTTAATTAACACTTCATGAATTGAGCGAAAAAGAAATTAAAATGGCCGAAAGAAAGAGAGAACAAAAGAGTGAGATGACCATTGAAAAGAAAAAAGAGAGAAAAGATGAAAATGCAAAAGAGGCCAAAGAAAAAGAAAAGAAAAATGAATTAAAGGCCCTAAAGAGTGAAAAGAGTGAGGATGAGAGTGATTTAATTTTGTATAAATCTCTCCAAGTACCTATGTACAAAGATGAGATTTACATATCTAGTGATGATATAGCCGGTTCAATCTCGTGCAGTATTAATTCTTCTTTGCAGGACTTTGGCGCCCTCATGATGAGGAGAAGAGCAAGTGTTGATGATTTTGGAATGCCATGGGATGATCCATATGACTTCGAGAGCAATCAAGGTGAGGTAAGGTTAATTGCCAACGCAACGACCATGAGGTATGACTTCCGTCCTGATATTACTTCTTTGATGTATCATTTTCAAGAACTTGGAAAGCATGTTGAAAATGTGGTGGTTAATGGATCGGGTGTAAATTTATCTTTGCTCATTCAATGTTATGGATTTGAGACTATTGATGAAGTGCATGATTATTATTTGTTTTGTGATAGTGGTGAAAAGAACATGAATGAGTATAAGAATTTCTATGTTCATGATGAATATAATTTTAAGGAGATTAAATTGTTCATGTTATGCTCATTTTATGAAATAATTGTTAGTGAGGCGTATTGTTGTGATTTCATCAATGATAAAATGCATCATTATATGTGTTGGTTACATATGAAGAGGTATGATAAGTGGTGTAGTGAAAGGTGCATTGCATATAGGGAGAGGGCACCTGAGTTAAATTTTTATATCGTGCAGGAACTACGTCTTACTCCTAGTGAGCTATGGTCGTACACGTGTATGGATTTCATTCTTATGTTAACTAGGTCTAAGAAGGGGAGAAATTTAATTTTGGTGATGCTTAATGGTATTTTATCATTTGGTGCCATTTGTTATTTGATGTTTGGTAAAGTTGATGAGTTTATAGGAAACACAACGGTGATGTTGGGAATTCCAATGCTAATGGAGCTGGCAAACAATAGCGTCTACAAACTTGAGCCTAGAGGTAAGCATGTTGATAATATCATCCTTGTTATTGCTAACTTGCTTCGTTTTTGTGCAGGGGGGCAAGATTCGAGGACGAATCTTTTTGAAGAAGGGGAGTATGATGTGAATCTGGCTAGGCATGACGTGCTAATGATTAGTAGAAGATTCAAGGATGCATTACGTGGACTCATGAGTGATCGAGAAAAGCTTGCAAGCAAGGATACAAGCCTTGAAAGAGTCGTGAAGCAGGGAAGTGACGTTGAAGGCCAAACGAATATCATTATCTTGCAAAGATTGAGAAAGGCCGAGTGTACATGGACCCCATCTCGGACCTGTACACGGGACACGTGTCGGTCATCCACGAAGATGCGAATTTTCCGAGTCTACACGGACCCGAGCACGGACCTGTACACGGGGTCTGTGTCATATGTTTTCTGCGAATACAGTGTCTACACGGACATTTACACGGATGCCTACACGGGGTTCGTGTCCTTTAGTTTTAGGCGAGAATTTGTTCCTAAAATAGAGTTTTAATTATTTTGGTAACTAGATTTCATATCTTTTGATTTGGTATTAATATATAGACAAATTTTATCATTGTAAAAAAAACTTTTGTTCATTATTGATTAAGTTTATAAAACTTTTCTTTAAGAATTCTCTAAAAAACAAGCTTAAGTTTCGTTATAACTTTTGCGTTGTATCAAATCAAACTTATCAAAAGATTTATCTTTTATGGCGTTTGTCGATCGATTTTCACGAGGGTTGCCAAGGACGGGTTCTTTGGAGGTTCTCTTGAACGCGATTGTTCCTATCGTTGATTAATTGTTGATAGACCGTGTGATCTAGAGGCGATTATCACACTTATCAATTACTTGTCTAAAAGATCGGGAAAAATCAAAGATCTCGTGGGCGGGATCACATCAAATATCTCGTACTTGCAGCTGGTGATATCCAGATCTCAGATCGATCTTGGAATAAACAGAGGATCCCTGCAACTGATCAAATAAATCATCAATGCGAGGTAATGGGTACTTGTTCTTTACCGTCGCCTTGTTCAGTTGCCGGTAGTCAATACATAATCGCATAGAACCGTCTTTCTTCCGTACAAATAGCACTGGTGCGCCCCAAGGAGATACACTGGTGTAACCCTGGAATCTCCTCTGGGAATACATCAGCAAATTCGCAAACCACTGGCAAATCCGCCAATGTCGAGCTCGGCTTCAGTAAATCTTCTGAATAAATAAGGAACCCTTCTGCCCCTTGTTGCAACAATCTCCTCATAGTCAAAGCACATATTCAGGCAATCCAAGATTTGGAACCCTTCCCATAGAATTTCCACTCCTCTGCCATTTCAGGTCTGAATTTGACGATCTTGTGGAAACAGTCTATGGTGGCTCTGTACTTGGTTAGCATATCAATCCCAACAATACAATCAAAGTCAGCCAAACCAAGAACAATGCAATCTAAGTCAATCTTATGACCCTCGAACTGTAATATACAATTTCTAACTGTAGTCACAGATACAAGACCACTTCCCAACGGAGAAGAAATAGATACTACAGTCGACAATGACTCAACAGGTAATGAATGCAATAATGCAAAATGTTCAGAGATGAATGTATGTGATGCACCGGTGTCTATCAACACATATGCAGGATAACCGCAAAGAAAACAGTTACCTGCAATAACATCATCGGGCGCATCTTGGTCTTGCTCCTCGGTCAGTGCAAACACCCTAGCCTGCTGTCTAGAAGGTTGACTCACAGTCTGGCTACCTCCTGATCTCTGCTGGGACTGTGCAGATGACGGCTGGAATGAATGTACGGACGTCTCTCTCTCAATCTGAGGCACTGATGCCGATGACCCGGCACTCTGGGATCGCTGTAAACCTCTCTGGGGACAAAATCTGGCGAAGTGCCCCTGTTGTTTACATATGTTACATCTGCCCATCACTACCTGACACTGTTCAGTGGCATGCCTGCCTCTACACGAACTGCAATAAACACCACTGTACTCTGAACTCTTACCCTACCCTCTCTGTCGGGATCCACTGGAACTCGATGAACTACTTCCTGATTTCTTAAACTGTTTGCCTTTAGCCTTCAAAAACTCTTTCTTGCCACTACTGCTTCCAATATAAAATCGAGGAGGAGGTGGTGGAAACTGCACGGCACGCTGTGGCTGCCTTTGACTCTGAACACTATAAGAAGCCCCTCGCTGCCTAATCAAGCCAGCCTCTGCTCCTTTCGCTCTGTTCAGTGCATCAGAAAAAGTGTTGGGTCGCCCCGTGTTCACTAAGGTAAATATGTCAGGTTTCAATCCATTAATGAACTGATCTGTGGCCGCTTCATCATTCCCTGCTACATGAAATGCAAATCAAAGCAAGGACGAAAACTTAGCAACATATTCTTCTACATTCAATTTCCCCTGTCTTAAAAATGCGAATATTGCCCCTTTGTCCTTTCGATAAGATACTGGAAAGAAAGGCTGATAAAATTCATCTTTAAATACCTTCCAAGTAATATCGATACGTCTATGCTCCAGGGCTCGTTTCGTTGTCAACCACCAACTTTTGGCCACTTATTGCAACTGATGTCCAAATAACTTTACCCTCCGTTCATCTGTGTAGGCAAGAGATTCAAACAACATCTCTATATCGTCTAGCCAGCTCTCACAATCAACGGCATTATCGGCACCCTTCAACGTAGGCGGATGGAATGATTGAAATCTCTTCAATAACGTCTCCATAGGTGTCGCAGTAACATCCATCTAAGTACCTGATGTACTACCCTGTTCCGGCACCTGACCTGCAGCCGGTTGTGGTATTCTTCTAAGCGCCATATCTGATATTCAACAGGTTAGTACACAGTCTATACAAGCTGTCTCAGCCCTCCTCTGATCATATACCTCTGATCCAGAATCGGTTCTGATTCAGTCTCGACAATTATATGCTGTAAATCAATTCAGATACAATACAGCATACAATAGGGAAAGCATTAAATCATGCTAGCACATCAAAAGCAAGGAAGAAGACTCGATCTACCCCGCTCATTCTATTCTATCTCAGTCTACAGAACCTACTGCTCTTATACCACCTGTTGTGGGGACCCGGGCTCTAACTCCGTTCCTTTCGGGATTAATCGGATCGTTGTTAGAAAACGTGGGTCAAATTTTTGCTTTTAACTTTAAATCAAATGCATATAAACTAAGCATAAGAACTCTCTTTATTTAATTACACAAACGTAAATACATGGTTTTTTCCAATACATCCATACCAACTAAATTTCCATACCATACAATATCCAAATCATAAGTAGTACAAGTCTAGTACAATAACTACTAGCAGTCCTCTGTGCCCGAAGTCACCACTCTATCTCGATCTCATCTCGGTCGTGACCCTGATCCAGCCCCACCTGTTGTTATCCACACATACAGACATAACAACAGCCGGAAACTCCGGTGAGAACAAATCCCGTATAAAACATGATATGCATGCATAAACAAAATATAAATCATGAAACAACACTATCATGAATAATATTAAAGCAATAGGTCCCATAGTCTATGAAACCAAATCAATATAAGCATGCAATTGTTAGAGTAGGTGCCCGTCGAGCCAAGTGTTGGCCGAGTGTTCACAATGAAACTCTATGTATAAGTAATCTTTATTTTAATAATGTTTGAAATTATTATTTTGGCACATCTTTATCTGTATACCCATGCTAGTTGCATAGATAAAGCCCTTGAATATACAAATAGTAGAAAGAATATGAGATGCTCATATGATGAGTATCATGAAACTCATATTTGTAATACTGTATATTCTAAACGGTTCCTAGTCGATTCAGCCGCCACTAAGAAGGATATAGGCCGCTCGAGTTAGAGACTAGTATCTGCGATGTGAGTACCATGTTTCATTGGTAGGGGACATTGTGATATCCGAGCATGCAGATAGGTGCTCCTGGTAGAGTGCACTGAACAACCCTCCATAAAAGGACTTTCCAAGTGGTTCTAACTTATCGAGTGGAAAAGTCCTGGTTTATGGTTGTACACCATTAGTCCTTATGACCCGGGACAACATTGAGACTCCATGTGCTAGAATTACACTTGACTTGTTTACCGACTCTCATGGGGTCATCAGGTGGCAAGGTTGGGTGTTCTGTCGAAACACATAGGAGTCGATGCATTGTAGTCGGGGATTCACCGCTTACCTTCGGGTATGGATATCCTATGTGTTATCATGTGTATGTAGGTTGAAATCTCTGGCCAGAGTATGGTTGTAATTATGAAAGGGGTTTCATAGATTACACCATTGATGCAACTACAACATGACACATAGTATCGATTCATGGACAACTCTCGATAAACCAATGGTTGTCGAATCGATCGGGATATATGAGTTGAATGGACCGTACTGTACGCTAACCATAATTGAATGGTTCTTGCAGGCACTATCATTTGATACCTAGGGAATCATGTAAGCAATGCTGCTAGGCGTTTAACATGATTGGTTGGGTATTATCAGACTTGAGTTCTGACGTTCTTAATATCAAGGAGTTGATAATTAAGAATGGAGCAATTGGGGTATGCTCGTATAAGGACATTTTTAGTCCGAATCACATGGAGATGTGAACCCATGGCTAGTTTTATCAATGAACCATTGAGGGCCACACAAGTACTAGCTATCTAGATCCCGTTGAGAAGTAAGGAAAATTAGAAGTATGACTTCTATAAAGGAGAAAATAGTTCAATGTGATGAACGGCTTATAAATGAGTTTATAAGCATAAAGGAAAAATAGAAGTATGACTTCTATGAGAGAAATGTAAATTTTAATTTATGGAAGTGTTCTTAAATTAAAATTTGGCCAAGTGAATAATGTATTTGAAAATTGTGATTTTCATAGACATTATTATGGACTAAATTAAATTAATTCAAGTGTTGAATTAATTAAACACTAGTGGGCCTTGTAGAGTCCAAATAATTAAATTAATTCAAGTGTTGAATTAATTAAATAACATTGGGCCTTGTAGAGCCCAATTGAAAATAATTATTAAACTAGTGGGCTTGAATAAAATCAAGTAAGGATTAATTGGGCTCAAATGTGTTTGAGACAATTTAAATTAAAAGTCCATTGGCCCTTTGTAATTGTTACAAGCCCACTCAAAAGCATGCATGGGAAGGTGAACGGTTGGAGACAACTTTTGTAACAAACAAGGCATGGCATGCACATGCTAGACTTCACTTTTTCAAGCACCAAGAAAAACTCTCCTCCCTCTCTCTTCCCACCCCTTGGCCGAATTTTCTACTCCTTTTTCTTAAAATTTTTGCTTATTCATTTTGATGAATTGATAGCAAACTTCTCAAAGAAAATGCCTCACATTTTCTAGTGCAGGTGTAAGGTGGATCTTCCTAGTTGGTGGTGGGTTTGATTTTGAAGAAAGGAGAACAAGGAGGCTTGTAGATTGTCTTGCCTTGAAGAGCTTAGTTGCTTGTCAACTAAGTTGGTGCCAAACATCAATCTTTTAAGATTGATAGGTATATTTTCTCAACACCCTATGCATGAAAGTTGAGATTTTTGTATATGCTTGCACAACTAGTACATGGTGTTCATTTTTGAAAAATCTTCTACCAAAATTTCGGTTTTCATGAAGAATAAAATATTTTGTGCTTCCGTTGCGATTTTGAACACCTTATATCGATCCCTTTCAAGTGGTATCATGAGCTAAGGGTACTAGTTTTTTGTGCAACATATACATGATGTTATATTGAGGTCAATTTCTAACCGATTGAGATGAAGTTTTGCAACGATTCAAGGCCGGATTTGGGGCGTTTTTGGGTAAGAAAGTTGCTGCTTATTTGGGCGCCTCGGGCTGCCCGAGGGGCTGCCCGAAACGGGCAACAAGGGCAGCCCGAGGGGCTTCCCGAAACCCCCTCTCAAAATATAAAAAAAAAAAAATTTTTTTTTTTGGCCGGAATGTTGGCCGGAATCCGGCGACGGAGCTCCGGCGACGGCGATGACGACTAGGGTTTCCAAAAGTGTTTTGGAATATCAAAGTGTCATGGGCCTTGAGTTGTTGGGCCATTAGATGGCTAACATGTTTGAGAATTTTAAATGGGCCAAAATATTTTTGGTGAAAAATGAGTTTTTGGGCCCTTAAGTTTAAAATTACAAAAGTTGCAAATATTTTCTCATGAAATAAATAATTTAAGTTGGACTTTAATTATTTATAGTAAATGGTGATTTACAAGAAATTCGGTTATAAATAAATTAATTGGAAAGTAGACAAAGGTGTTTGTATACTTTGTTAATTTAGTTTATAATCGTGGTGGTTAGTGATTGGATCAAGATATATAATATTGGATCAATTAATTATTGTGATAATTAATTGATGGTGTATGATATGTGATATTTTGCATGAAGGATGATCAAAAGCCCAAGCCCAATTTGCTAGGTGTATGCTAGGATATTTTGTGTTGAATGATTGTAATAATTATCAAATTATAAAGTGGGCTTGGTTTATGGCCCGTTCCCACCCCATGAGATGTATCCCTATTTGCCATGGATATTTATTTGTAAATATTAGTATAGTGGATGATCAAGATTAGAAGATGGTGGCCATGATGATTATGAAGATCGAAGACATGTAAATATTGGAAGCTAATGTAATAGTTGCATTTGCATCCCGTGCATTTACCCTAGGATTGGACCTAGGCCCGTGTTTAGCTCACACGGGCCATTAGTATTGGGGCGATTGATCATCCTTGTTTGTTTACTGTTTATAATATATGCATGATATGTTATAAATAATGAGTATGTGCGTTATTATTATGATAATAACAAAGTTGCATGAATCCGGCAAACATACGATCAAACATGGCGAGCTTTTAAAATAAAATTAATGATGAGACCTTTCAAAATTAAAAACCCTCATTTTGAATAAGATTCAAAATTAATATCAAGCCCGAAAAGGGGAATTATAAATTTGTTTATAATTTCCTTGTCTTCCATCAACAATAGGTGCATGATGAACGCTACCCGTACTCGGGGCTCGGCTCATATTATTGGGGGAGCTCTGGGTGCCGGAAAGCTGTGACATCCATTGACATAGTGATGTGAACTACGTGGAACTCCCATGATTTCGGCTCATATTATTGGGGAACTCATGGCGAACGTCCATTAAGGTTCAACATCGATGGGTAAGGCTTGACACGTAAAGATGAACGACGTCATATTATTGGGTCCTAATCAAACGTGAGACAAAAGTTTACGTAGAGGGTTGCATTGTGATGCAATTGGAAACTACCTTTTAGGAATTGTGATTGGCTGATATTATTCGGGATCACAATTCGCTAATTGGACCTTACGTACCTACTGAGAAAAGGAGTTTCCCGTTTTCACTCGAGGGTAGTGAAAGATGTCAAAACAGTGGGAGCATATATTTATGAAGTAAAAGTCCAAACTTCATATCTTACTAAATATTTAAAATAGTCATCAACATTTATCTGTTTTTATTTTTCAGTACAAATTGACAATGTCATCGATTCGCAATCCGATATCCGTAATACTCGATAAACACATATTAACTGGACCTAATTACCTCACTTGGCTAAGAAACCTGAAAATTGTCGTGAATTCGGAAAGGGTAGCATATACACTGACTGAGTCGCCCCCTGTTGAGGCTCCGACTGACTGCACTCCTGAGGAATTGCAGACTTACAAGGAATGGTGTGACCATGACTTGATAGCCAGGTGTTATATGCTGACTTCTATGAATGATGAGCTGCAGAGGCGTTTTGAGGGTGCAAAGAGTGCTGCTGACATTCATTTGCATCTCAAAGAGCTCTTTGGTGAGCAAACACGACCTCTAAGGCATGCTACCGTCAAGGAGCTGATCACTTTGCACATGCGAGATGGGGCCTCGGTCCATGAGCATGGCCTAAAGGTGATCGGGCTCGTGGACAAGCTCGTTGGCATGGATATGATCTTGCCTTCGGAGTTGACCACAGACGTGTTGCTCTTATCGCTGCCTAGCTCATTTGATCCTTTTGTGGTGAACTTCAACATGAACAAGATGGAACCGACCCTTGAGGAGTTGGTGAACATGCTTGTTACGTTTGAATCCACCATCAAGAAAGAGAAGTTGGTTCTTTCTGTGGGTTCTTCATCTGGTACGAAGATTGATCCACATGGGAAGGGAAAGAAGAGTTCTTTCCAACATCCCAAGAAGAACGTGCCCTTGTTAAGGCAATCTCCGAATCCCGTTGAGGCAGCCAGACCAGTTAAGGCTGACAAGACTGATGATGTATGTCATCACTGCAAGAAGCCCGGACATTGGAGGCGTAATTGCAAAGAATATCTTGCCCAGAAAAGTTCTGGAAATGGTATGTTCTACATTGAAGTAAACATTTCAATTAACTCTACTTCTTGGGTATTGGATACCAAATGTTGATCACATCTCTGTAATGTGTTACAGGTGATGGGAAGAAGTAGGAAGCTTAGGGAAGGTGTGACCTCTTGAGGATGGGCAATGGAGCAAGAGTTGCTGCCAAGACCTTAAGAAATGTTTACTTATTGCTGAACAATGATTTTAAGTTAATTTTAAGAGATGTTTTGTTTGTACCTTTTTGGTGAAAAACATTGTATCCATTTCTATTGTGATAAAGATGGATATTCTTGTTTATTTAGCAAAGGTGTTTGCAACATTTACAAGAATGAATGTTTTATTGGTACTTGAGAACTTGAAAACGATCTCTATAACTTAAAATTGAAAGATGTTCTACTGAATGTCCATTCAAAGGCCTACACCATATGAGATATGGATGGGTAAGCCTCCCAAATATTCTTATCTTAGAATATGGGTGTGACCTGCTTATGAAGCAGGTAGTGGGAGATAAATTGGATTGTTGATCCATTTTATATTACTTTGTTGGATATCCAAGGAATTAAGTTGGATATCATTTCTATCATCCCCAAGAAACAAAGGTGTTTGTTTCTAGGAATGCAACCTTTTTGGAAAAGGATTTTCTATTGGATAGAAAAGGGGAGATGATAGAACTCGAAGAGGTTCGAGAGACACCCACAACTATAGAACCCACACCCGAAGAGCCAAGTGAGGAGATACAAGCTCCTAGAAGATCCGAGAGAGTCTCAAGACCACCTATGAGGTATGGTCAGCTTCTTGAAGAGGGCCATGATGAGCCTAACCATGGATGTGATCTAAGGACCTTCAAGGAAGCATTATCTGATGCCGATTCATCCAAGTGGCTTGAAGCAATGGAATTTGAGTTGAATTCCATGCATTCGAACCAAGTGTGGGATCTTATGGATCCACCTGAGGGAATGGTTCCCATAGGGACTTGGGGCGGATGGGAAGGTATTGACCTTCAAGACGCGATTGGTGGCAAAAGGATGTACTCAAAGACAAGGAGTTGATTTTGAGGAAACCTTTTCCCCAGTCGCAATGTTCAAGTCCATAAGGATTTTGCTAGCCATAGTTGCATGGTATGACTATGAGATATGGCAGATAGATGTTAAGACAGTCTTTCTTAATGGGGATTTTAAGAAAGTGATTTACATGTCTCAACCTGAAGGGTTTACATCTGTCGGAAGTGAGCATATGGTATGCAAACTTCAGAGATCTATTATCTAGGAGTTGGAACCTCAGATTCGATAGTACGATCAAAGAGTTTGGTTTTACTAAGAATCCTGAGGAACCATGTGTGTATAAGAAGGTCAGTGGGAGTGTTGTGACATTCCTGGTGCTTTATGTTGATGACATTCTACTCATTGGGAATGATGTAGGAATGTTGCAATCAACTAAGATATGGTTAGCGAGTAAGTTCTCGATGCAGGACTTGGGTGAAGCATCTTTTGTATTGGGAATACAGATCTATTGAGATAGATCAAAAAGATGGCTTGGTCTCACCCAGTCCACATACATTGATACCATCGTGAAGCGGTTCTCGATGGATGAGTCCATGAGAGGACATCTACCAATGTGTCATGGCGTGTCCCTATGCAAGTCTGTCTCCCAAGACTGATGCAGAGATAGTGGCGATGACACGCATTCCGTATGCTTCGGCAATTGGTAACATCATGTATGTGATGATATCTACACGTCCTAACGTGGCGTTTACACTATGTGTAGTGAAAAGATATCAATCGAACCCTGGTCTTCCACACTGGAAAGCTGTGAAAGACATCCTCAAGTAGTTGAGAAGGACCAATAAGTTGTTCTTGGTCTATGGGGTGGAGAACTGAAATTGGAAGGCTATACCGACTCTAGCTTCCAAAGCGATATCGATAACTCGAAGTCAACCTCTAGGTTTGTATTCATGCTCAATGGTGCTGCTGTCTCTTGGAAGAGTTCCAAGCGAGACAATACTGCGGATTCCAGCACAGAGGCCGAATACATTGCTGCATCAGATGTAGCAAGAAAGGCTGTTTGGATAAGGAATTTCGTCTAAGAGTTGGACGTCATTCCTAATGGAGTTGCTCCTGTCCCGGTGTTGTGTGACAACACGGGAGCTTTTGCTCAAGCAAAGGAGCCAAGGTCTCATCAGAAGTCCAAACACGTATTGAGAAAGTACCACATCCTCAGAGAGATTGTGGAAAGAAGAGAAGTGCCTATTGACACAGTCGGCTCCGCAGACTATGTTGTTGATCCACTAGCTAAGCCTTTACCTGGACCATTATTCGACAAGCATCGCGAATCAATGGGTTTGTAGCATATGGGTAGTTGGCTCTAGTGCAAGTGGGAGATTGTTAGAGTAGGTGCCCGTCGAGCCAAGTGTTGGCCGAGTGTTCACAATGAAACTCTATGTATAAGTAATCTTTATTTTAATAATGTTTGAAATTATTATTTTGGCAGCATCTTTATCTGTATACCCATGCTAGTTGCATAGATAAAGCCCTTGAATATACAAATAGTAGAAAGAATATGAGATGCTCATATGATGAGTATCATGAAACTCATATTTGTAATACTGTATATTCTAAACGGTTCCTAGTCGATTCAGCCGCCACTAAGAAGGATATAGGCCGCTCGAGTTAGAGACTAGTATCTGTGATGTGAGTACCATGTTTCATTGGTAGGGGACATTGTGATGTCCGAGCATGCAGATAGTGAAAGCGGACCGGTTACGGTGGCCGGAAACGCAACGGAAGCAAAAATTTTAAATTTTTAGAGCAAAATTTCGGCCACCCCTTATTTGTGCAATATTTACATTCAAACACCATAATACATACATAGGGTGTTAGAAGTGATTTACCTATCAACTCCTTAGAGTTGATGAAATGGCTCCAACTAAAGTATGAATACTTTAGCTCTTCTTTGGTAGACAAATCTACAAGCACACCTTCTTCCTCTTCAAGAATAAGGCCCACCACTTAGCTATGTAAATCCCCTCAAGTTTTGCACTAGAAAAACTTGAGGATTTTTCAAAGAGAATGATTTTTGCTCTCCAAAATGAAGAACAAAATGGAAGAAAAATGAGAGAAAAATCCTTGAGAGATTTCGGCCAAGTGATGTGTTAGGGAGAGTGGGAGAATAGCCTAGGTATTGTGAAAAGTTGTCTCTCAAAAGTTGCATGCCTTTTGAATATTTTAATAAAAAGTAATCAAGGCTCTTCACCTCCCAAGCATGCAATCCCTACATGTCTCACTTATATATTATATAGGTTTTTAACACATTAAAAACCATAGACTAAATTTTATTATCTCAAACACATTTGAGATTAATTAAATATTACTTGATTTTACTCAAGTCCCACTAGTTAAATAATTATTTAAATTGAGCTCTACAAGACTCAATATTATTTAATTAATTCAACACTTGAATTAATTTAATTATTTAGACTCTACTAGGTCTACTAGTGTTTAATTAATTCAACACTTGAATTAATTTAATTTAGTCCACAATAATGTTTATGAAAATCACAATTTTCAACTACATTATTTACTTGGCCAAATTTTAATCTTAGGAACACTTTCATAAATTAAAATTTATATTTCTCTCTTAGAAGTCATACTTCTATTTTCTTTACGCTTATAAACACATTTATAAGCCGTTCAACACATTGAACTATTTTACTTCTCTTCGGGATTTACAAAGCAAGTACTTGTGTGGCCCTCAATGGTTCATTGATACAACTAGCCGTGGGTTCACATCTCAATGTGATTCGGACTAAACATGTCTTTATTCGAGCATACCCCAATTGCTCCATTCTTACTTATCAACTCCTTGATAGTAAGAACGTCAGAACTCAAGTCTGATAGTACCCAACCAATCACGTTAAGCGCCTAGCAGCATCGCTTACGTGATTCCCTAGGTATCACATGATAGTGCCTGCAAGAACCATTCAATTATGGTTAGCGTACAGTACGGTCCCTTCAACTCATATATCCCGACCGACTCGACAACTATTGGTCTATCGAGAGTTGTCAATGAATCGATACTATGTGTCATGTTGTGGTTGCATCGATGGTGTAATCTATGAAACCCCTTTCATAATTACCACCATACTCTGATCAGAGATTTCAACCCACACATACATGAAAAACACATAGGATATCCATACCCGTAGGTAAGCGGTGAATCCCCGGCTACAATGCATCGACTCCTATATGTTTCGCCGTAACACCCAACCTTGCCACCTGATGACCCCATAAGAGTCGGTAAACAAGTCAAAGTGAAACGCTAGCATATAGAGTCTCAATGTTGTCCCGGGTCATAAGGACTAATGGTGTACAACCATAAACTAGGACTTTTCCACTCGATAAGTGAGAACCACTTGGAAAGTCCTTTATAGAGGGTTGTTCAGTGCACTCTACCAGGAGCACCTATCTGCATGCTCGGACATCACAATGTCCCCTACCAATGAAACATGGTACTCACATCGCAGATACTAGTCTCTAACTCGAGCGGCCTTTATCCTTCTTAGTGGCGGCTGAATCGACTAGGAACGGTTTAGAATATACAGTATTCCAAATATGAGTTTCATGATACTCATCATATGAGCATCTCATATTCTTTCTACTATTTCTATATTCAAGGACTTTATCTATGCAACAAGCATGGGTATAAAGATAAAGATGCGCCAAATTAATAAATTGAAATATTATTAAAATAAAGATCGTTTATACAAAGAGTTTCATTGTGAACAGTCGGCCAACACTTGGCTCGACGTGCACCTACTCTAACAATCTCCCACTTGCACTAGAGCCAACTACCTATATGCTTTAGACCCATTGATTCGCGATGCTTCTCGAACGATGGTCCTGGTAAAGGCTTAGTTAGTGGATCAACAACATTATCTGCGGAGCCGACTTTGTCAATCACGACATCTCCTCTTTCCACGATCTCTCTGAGGATGTGGTACTTTCTCAATACGTGTTTGGACTTCTGATGAGACCTTGGCTCCTTCGCCTGAGCTATGGCTCCCGTGTTGTCGCACATCACCGGGATAGGAGCAACTCCATTTGGAATGACGCCCAACTCTTGGACGAAATTCCTAATCCAAACAGCCTCCTTTGCTGCAGCCGATGCAGCAATGTATTCTGCCTCAGTGGTGGAATCCGCAGTACTGTCTTGCTTGGAACTCTTCCAAGAGACAGCACCACCATTGAGCATGAATATGAATCCGGAGGTTGACTTCGAGTCATCAACATCGCTTTGGAAGCTAGAGTCGGTATAGCCTTCCAATTTTAGTTCTCCACCCCCATAGACCAAAAACAACTTATTGGTCCTTCTCAAATACTTGAGGATGTCTTTCACAGCTTTCCAGTGTGGAAGACCAGGGTTGGATTGATATCTACTCACTACACTTAGTGCAAATGCCACGTCAGGACGTGTAGATATCATCCCATACATGATACTACCAATAGCCGAAGCATACGGAATTCGTGTCATCGCCGCTATCTCTGCATCAGTCTTGGGAGACATAGACTTGGATAGGGACACGCCATGACACATTGGTAGATGTCCTCTCTTGGACTCATCCATCGAGAACCGCTTCACGATGGTATCAATGTATGTGGACTGGGTGAGACCAAGCAATCTTCTTGATCTATCTCTATAGATCTGTATTCCCAATACAAAAGATGCTTCACCCAAGTCCTGCATTGAGAACTTACTTGCTAACCATATCTTTGTTGATTGCAACATTCCTACATCATTCCCAATGAGTAGAATGTCATCAACATAACGAACAAGGAATGTCACAGCACTCCCACTGACCTTCTTATACACACAGGGTTCCTCAGGATTCTTAGTAAAACCAAACTCTTTGATTGTACTATCGAATCTGAGGTTCCAGCTCCTCGATGCCTGCTTAAGACCATAAATAGATCTTTGAAGTTTGCATACCATATGCTCACTTCCGATGGATGTGAACCCTTCAGGTTGAGACATGTAAATTTCTTCCTTAATATCCCCATTAAGGAAGGCTGTCTTCACATCCATCTGCCATATCTCATAGTCATACCATGCGGCTATGGCTAGCAATATCCTAATGGACTTGAACATCGCAACTGGAGAAAAGGTTTCCTCATAGTCAACACCTTGTCTTTGAGTATACCCTTTTGCTACCAATCGCGCCTTGAAGGTCAATACCTTCCCATCCGCCCCAAGTTTCCTCTTGTAAATCCATTTACACCCTATGGGAACAGTTCCCTCAGGTGGATCCACAAGATTCCACACTTGGTTCGAATGCATGGAATTCATCTCAGATTCCATTGCTTCAAGCCACTTGGATGAATCAGCATCCGATAACGCTTCTTTGAAGGTCCTTGGATCACATCCAAGATTAGGCTCATCATGGCCCTCTTCAAGAAGTAGACCATACCTCATAGGTGGTCTCGAGACTCTCTCGGATCTCCTAGGAGCTTGTATCTCCTCACTTAGCTCATTGGGTGTGGGTTCTACAACTGTGGGTGCCTCTCGAACCTCTTCGAGTTCTATCATCTCGCCTTTTCTATCTAATAGAAATTCCTTTTCCAAAAAGGTTGCGTTCCTAGAAACAAACACCTTTGTTTCTTGGGGATGATAGAAATAATATCCAATGGAATTTCTTGGATATCCCACAAAGTAGCATAAAATGGATCGACTATCCAATTTATCTCCCACTGTCTGCTTCACATAAGCAGGACACCCCCATATTCTAAGATAAGAATACTTGGGAGGCTTACCCATCCATATCTCATATGGAGTCTTGTCAACTGCCTTTGTATGGACATTGTTCAACAACAGTGCCGCTGTTTCAAGCGCATATCCCCAAAAGGATGGCGGCAACTCCGTGAACCCCATCATAGACCGAACCATGTCCATCAAAGTCCGGTTACGACGCTCCGAAACACCATTTAACTGCGGTGTAGCGGGCGGAGTCCACTGCGAGAGAATCCCATTCTCTCTAAGATACTCTTGGAACTCGGCACTCAAGTACTCACCACCTCGATCCGATCGAAGTGTCTTGATGCTTCGTCCCAATTGCTTCTCTACTTCACTTCTGAATTCTTTGAACCTTTCAAAGGCTTCAGACTTGTATTTCATCAAATACACATACCCATACCTCGAATGGTCATCGGTAAAGGTGATGAAGTAGGCATGTCCATGCTTAGTGGTGATGCTAAGCGGACCGCACACATCGGTATGGATCAAATCCAATAACCCTTTGGCTCGCTCCGCATGGCCCTTAAAGGGAATTTTGGTCATCTTTCCTTTCAGACAGGATTCACAAGTCGTGAGAGCGTTAATATCAGACATATCAAACATGCCAACTCCCACTAGCTTGTTCATCCTTCTTGAGGAAATATGTCCTAATCGAGCATGCCATAATTGTGCCGAATTAAGAGTATCTTGTTTGCGCTTATTTGTTGTTGTTATCGTTTGGACATTGTTAAGTGGAATATCTTTTAATTTTAAGGTGTAGAGATTGTTTTCAAGTTCACCCGTACCAACTAAACATTCATTCTTGTAAATATTGCAAACACCTTTGCCAAATAAACAAGAAAATCCATCGATATCAAGCATAGGAATGGAAATAATGTTTTTGATCAAGTCTGGTACAAATAAAACATCTCTTAAAACCAAATTAAAATCATTGTTCAAACATAAATAAACATCTCCCACAGCCTTGGCAGCAACCCTTGCTCCATTGCCCAACCTCAAGAAGGTCTCACCTTCCCTGAGCTTCCTACTTCTTCCCATCACCTGCAAATCATTACAGAGATGTGAGCCACAGCCGGTATCCAATACCCAAGAAGTAGAGTTAATGGAGATATTCACTTCAATGTAGAACATACCTTTGCCAGAACTCTTCTGCGCAAGATATTCCCTGCAGTTACGCCTCCAATGTCCAGGCTTCTTGCAGTGGTGACAGATGTCAACAGTCTTCTCAGCCTTTGCTGGCGCGGCTGCCACTAAGGGACTCGGAGTCTGCCTCTTCAAGGGCTCGCTCTTCTTGGGGCGCTGGAAAGAACGCTTCTTTCCCTTCCCATGTGGACCGGTCTTCGTGCCAGATGAAGAGCCCACATAAAGAACCTGCTTCTCCTTTTTGATTGTGGACTCAAAGGTCACAAGCATGTTCACCAACTCTTCAAGGCTGGGCTCGAACTTGTTCATATTGAAGTTCACAACGAAAGGATCGAAAGAGCTAGGCAGCGACAGCAGCAACACATCAGTGGTCAACTCCGAAGGCAACACCAAATCCATGCCTACGAGCTTGTCCACGAGCCCAATCAACTTTAGGCCATGCTCATGGACCGAAGTCCCATCTCGCATGCGTAAAGTGATGAGCTCCTTTACTGTGGCATGCCTCAAAGGCCGAGTCTGCTCTCCGAAGAGCTCCTTGAGGTGCATATGAATGTCAGCAGCATTCTTTGCATCCTCGAATCGCCTTTGCAGCTCATCGTTCATCGAAGCTTGCATGTAACACTTGGCCTTCAAGTCATGGTCGCACCAATCCTTGTAGGTCTGCAGTTCCTCGGGACTGCAGTCAGTCGGAGCCTCATCAGGGGGCGACTCAGTCAGTGTGTATGCGATTCTCTCCGAATTTAGGACGATCTTTAAATTTCTTAGCCAAGTGTTATAGTTTGGTCCGGTTAGAATGTGTTTTTCGAGAATTACGGAAAACGGGTTGCGAATTGATGACATTGTCAAAGATTTGTACTGAAAAGTAAAACAGATAAATGTTAATGACTATTTTAAAATATTTAATAAGATATAAAGTTTGGACTTTTACTTTATAAATTATCGCTCCCACTGTTTTGACATTTTCACTACCCTCTAGTGAAAACGGGAAACACTTTCCTCAGTAGGTACGTAAGGTCCAATTAGCGAATTGTGATCCCGAATAATATCGGCCATCACAACTCCTAAAAGGTAGTTTCCAATTTTATCGCCATGCAACCCTCTACGTATTCTTTTGTCTCACGTTTGATTAGGACCCAATAATATGACGTCGTTCATCTTTACGTGTCAAGCCTAACCCATCGATATTGAACCTTAATGGACGGTCGCCATGAGTTCCCTCAATAATATGAGCCGAAATCATGGGAGTTCCACGTAGTTCACATCACCATGTCAATGGATGTCACAGCTTTCCGGCACCCAGGGCCCCCTCAATAATATGAGCCGAGCCCCGAGTACGGGTAGCGTTCATCATGCATCCATTGTCGATGGAAGACAAGGAAATTATAAACAAATTTATAATTCCCCTTTTCGGACTTGATATTAATTTTGAATCTTATTCAAAATGAGGGTTTTTAATTTTGAAAGGTCTCATCATTAATTTTATTTTAAAAGCTCGCCATGTTTGATCGTATGTTTGCCGGATTCATGCAACTTTGTTATTATAATAATAATAACGCACATACTCATTATTTATAACATATCATGCATATATTATAAATAGAAAACAGTACAAGGATGATCAATCGCCCCAAAACTAATGGCCCGTGTGAGCCAAACACGGGCCTAGGTCCAATCCTAGGGTAAATGCAGGGATGCAATGCAACTAAATTATTACATTAGCATCCAATATTACATGTCTTCGATCTTCATAATCACCAAGGCCACCATCTTCCAATCTTGATCTTCCACTATTCTAATATTTACATTTAAATATCCATGGCACATAGGGATACATCTCATGGGGGGTGGGAACGGGCCATAAACCAAGCCCACTTTATAAATTGATAATTATTACAATCATACAACACAAATATCCTAGCATACACCTAGCAAATTGGGCTTGGGCTTTTGATCATCCTTCATGCATAATATCACATATCATACACCATCAATCAATTATCACTATAATTAATTGATCCAATATTATATATCTTGATCCAATCACTAACCGCCACAATTATAAATTAAATCAACAAAGTATACAAACACCTTTGTCTACTTTCAAATTAATTTATTTATAATCGAATTTCTTGTAAATCACAATTTACTATAAATAATTAAAGTCCTACTTCAATTATTTATTTTATGAGAAAATATGTGCAACAATTGTAAATTTAAACTTAAGGGCCCAAAAACCATTTTTTCACCAAAAATATTTTGGCCCATTTAAATTTCACAAATTATGTTGTCCATCCAATGGCCCAACATCTCAAGGCCCATGACACTAAGATTCACCAAAACACTTTTGGAAAACCTAGTCGTCATCGTCGTCGCCGGAGCTCCGTCGCCGGATTCCGGCAACAACAAAAAAATTTTTTTTTTATTAAAAAAAACGAAACATTTCGGGCAGCCCCTAAAAATATATTTTTTTTTTTTGTTTTTCAAAATTTCGGTCCTTGAGTTTTCTTGAACAAAAAAATCTCAAACGGTTAGAAATCGATCTCAACATAATATTATGCAAATATTACACAAAAAACCGTAACCATAGCTCGGATACCACTTGAAAGCGGACCGGTTACGGTGGCCGGAAACGCAACGGAAGCAAAAATTTTAAATTTTTAGAGCAAAATTTCGGCCACCCCTTATTTGTGCAATATTTACATTCAAACACCATAATACATACATAGGGTGTTAGAAGTGATTTACCTATCAACTCCTTAGAGTTGATGAAATGGCTCCAACTAAAGTATAAATACTTTAGCTCTTCTTTGGTAGACAAATCTACAAGCACACCTTCTTCCTCTTCAAGAATAAGGCCCACCACTTAGCTATGTAAATCCCCTCAAGTTTTGCACTAGAAAAACTTGAGGATTTTTCAAAGAGAATGATTTTTGCTCTCCAAATGAAGAACAAAATGGAAGAAAAATGAGAGAAAAATCCTTGAGAGATTTCGGCCAAGTGATGTGTTAGGGAGAGTGGGAGAATAGCCTAGGTATTGTGAAAAGTTGTCTCTCAAAAGTTGCATGCCTTTTGAATATTTTAATAAAAAGTAATCAAGGCTCTTCACCTCCCAAGCATGCAATCCCTACATGTCTCACTTATATATTATATGGTTTTTAACACATTAAAAACCATAGACTAAATTTTATTATCTCAAACACATTTGAGATTAATTAAATATTACTTGATTTTACTCAAGTCCAACTAGTTAAATAATTATTTAAATTGAGCTCTACAAGACTCAATATTATTTAATTAATTCAACACTTGAATTAATTTAATTATTTAGACTCTACTAGGTCTACTAGTGTTTAATTAATTCAACACTTGAATTAATTTAATTTAGTCCACAATAATGTTTATGAAAATCACAATTTTCAACTACATTATTTACTTGGCCAAATTTTAATCTTAGGAACACTTCCATAAATTAAAATTTATATTTCTCTCTTAGAAGTCATACTTCTATTTTCTTTACGCTTATAAACACATTTATAAGCCGTTCAACACATTGAACTATTTTACTTCTCTTCGGGATTTACAAAGCAAGTACTTGTGTGGCCCTCAATGGTTCATTGATACAACTAGCCGTGGGTTCACATCTCAATGTGATTCGGACTAAACATGTCTTTATTCGAGCATACCCCAATTGCTCCATTCTTACTTATCAACTCCTTGATAGTAAGAACGTCAGAACTCAAGTCTGATAGTACCCAACCAATCACGTTAAGCGCCTAGCAGCATCGCTTACGTGATTCCCTAGGTATCACATGATAGTGCCTGCAAGAACCATTCAATTATGGTTAGCGTACAGTACGGTCCCTTCAACTCATATATCCCGACCGACTCGACAACTATTGGTCTATCGAGAGTTGTCAATGAATCGATACTATGTGTCATGTTGTGGTTGCATCGATGGTGTAATCTATGAAACCCCTTTCATAATTACCACCATACTCTGATCAGAGATTTCAACCCACACATACATGAAAAACACATAGGATATCCATACCCGTAGGTAAGCGGTGAATCCCCGGCTACAATGCATCGACTCCTATATGTTTCGCCGTAACACCCAACCTTGCCACCTGATGACCCCATAAGAGTCGGTAAACAAGTCAAAGTGAAACGCTAGCATATAGAGTCTCAATGTTGTCCCGGGTCATAAGGACTAATGGTGTACAACCATAAACTAGGACTTTTCCACTCGATAAGTGAGAACCACTTGGAAAGTCCTTTATAGAGGGTTGTTCAGTGCACTCTACCAGGAGCACCTATCTGCATGCTCGGACATCACAATGTCCCCTACCAATGAAACATGGTACTCACATCGCAGATACTAGTCTCTAACTCGAGCGGCCTTTATCCTTCTTAGTGGCGGCTGAATCGACTAGGAACGGTTTAGAATATACAGTATTCCAAATATGAGTTTCATGATACTCATCATATGAGCATCTCATATTCTTTCTACTATTTGTATATTCAAGGACTTTATCTATGCAACAAGCATGGGTATAAAGATAAAGATGCGCCAAATTAATAAATTGAAATATTATTAAAATAAAGATCGTTTATACAAAGAGTTTCATTGTGAACAGTCGGCCAACACTTGGCTCGACGTGCACCTACTCTAACAGATAGGTGCTCCTGGTAGAGTGCACTGAACAACCCTCCATAAAAGGACTTTCCAAGTGGTTCTCACTTATCGAGTGGAAAATTCCTGGTTTATGGATTGTACACCATTAGTCCTTATGACCCGGGACAACATGGAGACTCTATGTGCTAGAATTACACTTTGACTTGTTTACCGACTCTCATGGGGTCATCAGGTGGCAAGGTTGGGTGTTCTGTCGAAACACATAGGAGTCGATGTATTGTAGTCGGGGATTCACCGCTTACCTTCGGGTATGGATATCCTATGTGTTATCATGTGTATGTAGGTTGAAATCTCTGGCCAGAGTATGGTTGTAATTATGAAAGGGGTTTCATAGATTACACCATTGATGCAACTACAACATGACACATAGTATCGATTCATGGACAACTCTCGATAAACCAATGGTTGTCGAATCGATCGGGATATATGAGTTGAAGGGACCGTACTGTACGCTAACCATAATTGAATGGTTCTTGCAGGCACTATCATTTGATACCTAGGGAATCATGTAAGCGATGCTGCTAGGCGTTTAACATGATTGGTTGGGTATTATCAGACTTGAGTTCTGACGTTCTTAATATCAAGGAGTTGATAATTAAGAATGGAGCAATTGGGGTATGCTCGTATAAGGGCATGTTTAGTCCGAATCACATGGAGATGTGAACCCACGGCTAGTTGTATCAATGAACCATTGAGGGCCACACAAGTACTAGCTATCTAGATCCCGTTGAGAAGTAAGGAAAATTAGAAGTATGACTTCTATAAAGGAGAAAATAGTTCAATGTGTTGAACGGCTTATAAATGAGTTTATAAGCATAAAGGAAAAATAGAAGTATGACTTCTATGAGAGAAATGTAAATTTTAATTTATGGAAGTGTTCATAAATTAAAATTTGACCAAGTGAATAATGTATTTGAAAATTGTGATTTTCATAGACATTATTATGGACTAAATTAAATTAATTCAAGTGTTGAATTAATTAAACATTAGTGAGCCTAGTAGAGTCCAAATAATTAAATTAATTCAAGTGTTGAATTAATTAAATAACATTGGGCCTTGTAGAGCCCAATTGAAAATAATTATTAAACTAGTGGGCTTAAATAAAATCAAGTAAGGATTAATTGGGCTCAAATGTGTTTGAGACAATTTAAATTAAAAGTCCATGGGCCCTTTGTAATTGTTACAAGCCCACTCAAAAGCATGCATGGGAAGGTGAAAGGTTGGAGACAACTTTTGTAACAAACAAGGCATGGCATGCACATGCTAGGCTTCACTTTTTCAAGCACCAAGAAAAACTCTCCTCCCTCTCTCTTCCCACCCCTTGGCCGAATTTTTTACTCCTTTTTCTAAAAATTTTTGCTTATTCATTTTGATGAATTGATAGCAAACTTCTCAAAGAAAATGCCTCACATTTTCTAGTGCAAGTGTAAGGTGGATCTTCTTAGTTGGTGGTGGGCTTGATTTGGAAGAAAGGAGTACAAGGAGGCTTGAAGATTGTCTTGCCTTGAAGAGCTTAGTTGCTTGTCAACTAAGTTGGTGCCAAACATCAATCTTTTAAGATTGATAGGTATATTTTCTCAACACCCTATGCATGAAAGTTGAGATTTTTGTATATGCTTGCACAACTAGTACATGGTGTTCATTTTTGAAAAATCTTCTACCAAAATTTCGGTTTTCATGAAGAATAAAATATTTTGTGCTTCCGTTGCGATTTTGAACACCTTATATCGATCCCTTTCAGCAATATCAATAAAATCATGTCTTGACTCAATTCGACTCTACTCTAGGGATCCTGGTTTGAATAAGACGTCGCTGTCTGTCACCTACCCTCCCAATCGGGGTAATGGTACGTCTTATTCCTAGATTTCGGTCATGTCTGTATCGAGTGTCTACACATGGAGTCGAACTGCTCCAATGCGACGATATTACCGAACATCTAGTTTGACAAATCTGTCACTGACTCCTATCTCAAGGCTTGAATATAAATCTATAAACAAGACATAAACATTCAAAATATAAACATTATCTAGTATGTGATTTTGTTGGGAAACTCAAATTGAATCTCATTTGAGTGGTGTCTTCCCCAAACAAAACATGAATTATACCTTTCTTGTTGAACCTTTATCGATGTCGAGGTCTCGAAGTCTAAGTGAGGCACAATGAATCTGAAATGGAAATGTTGATACATATTCTATCAATCCCTAATCTCAATCAACACATATCTAATTCAATACATGATCTCGGTACAATTTGGCGGCATAACGACGTAATTTCTCAATACCGGTCAATCCAACTTTCCACATATATCACCAATTCATACGTCTCAACTCATAATCATCATCATAAGCACATGATCATATTCAAAATCTGCATACTTAACTCTAAACATGCTGGAAAATAGTAACAATTGCATATGACATACGATAATCGATCCGTTTGCGTTTCTACGATGTCAATAATCCCAAGAACATATAATTTCAATCATATCAATCTTTCCTCAACCTTTACATTTCAGAACATGTTGAAATTTAAAGATACTTACATCCTCTTGTAGCCCTTGAAGAGAGGAGCTCAAAACCGAAATCGGATTAACGTTTGGATGACTGAATCTTGTAAAATCAAAGTCCTAAAAGGGTTGAAGCTTTGAGGGGCTTCTCTGGAGCTTCTCGGTATCCTCAGCTGAAATGGGAAGGAAAGAAGACACATATCCCTTATATTGCATGGCAAGGACAAGTGTTATGATTTTCAAGCAACACGTCTCGCGCATATGCGCGACATCACCCGCGCATATGCGCGAGACCTGCTGGTCTCGGCAATGCAAATCTTAACACATCGTGCATATGTGCACTTCATCTCGCGCATGTGCGCCAAAGTATTTGGAGGTGTCGCGCATATGCACGCCTTATCTCGCGCATGTGCGCCAATGTCTCTGGACATGTCGTGCATATGCGCGCATTTCTTCGCGCATGTGCGCCATCTGTTCTGTCCTATTTTGAATATTTTCTCATCTCATCTCATGTCTTTCCTACTCCCATCTCACTTAGTACTTCCCGTTGTATGTCATGCATACTCATATTTTCGAATGTCACGTCAATGAAGATTAAGAAATCTAGTGCTTCTCATTACCTGTCATGCATACTCATATCTTCCGAGTCTCACATCAATGAAGACTAATAATTTCAAGCCTTACGTATAACGAACTTAAGCTTGTTTTTTAGAGAATTCTCAAAGAAATTTTTATAAACTCAATCAATAATTCAAAATTCCCCTACAATGATAGATTTTCGAGTATATATTGTTCACAAATGTCAAAGATATCAAATCTAGTTACCAAAATAATTAAAACTCTAATTTAGGAACAAATTCTCGCCAACACGTATAGGACACGGACCCCGTGTAGGCATCTGGGTAAGGGTCTGTGTATGCTCGGCAAAATTACTCTCCGGGAAAACAATAGACACGGACCCCGTGTATAGGTCCGTGCTCGGGTCCGTGTAGGCTCGGGAATTCTCTTCCTCAAGTTTAATGGACACGGACCCCGTGTACAGGTCCGTGTACATGTCTGTGTAGACTCGGTCGTTAAGAAGATCCTTGAATAATGTTCCTTGGGCCTCCCAACGTCATCCCACGCATCACAAGCCCTTCTTCCTTGTTCATCATTCCTTGTAGTGCCTCTTTGAACGTCATGCCCGACCAGATTCATATCAACAGTTGTGATCGACTCACTTGGACTGCGTAGACAAGTAATTTGAAGATCAATATTTTTTTTTGACTGGGTGAGACAAGTGTATATGACTCTCAAAAGGAATAGAACAAAATATTCAAAAGAAATAATGGTGAATTTTCGGAATTTTTGTACTCTTTTTTTTTATTCCGAAAATTCAAAGAAAAAAGATAAGATACAAAATTTCGTGTATCACAGAATCACGAATGACGAAGAATGATAGAACAAAACAGATTTGAAAGCGGAACGAAAGAATAATTAGATCTGATAATAGAACGCAGGATAAAATTACTTGAATTCAATGAGCCTAAGCTCTGATACCAAATGATATGAATCCTCGTACGAATAAATAGCAAACACGATTAAAATCGAATCGCGTCCTCCATTCAATAATCGAACAAGGATCGATGTGTTGTCCTGATCTTTTGAATCAAGTGTGTGTTGTGATCTTCACCTCTAAACTAAGAAAATTTTAGCAAAAAATAATCAAGAAAAAAAACAATCGAAAACATGACGAACCTTCAAAGAACAAGTCGAAGACAATCCGCACAAGCACGACCGACAAACGCTAAAATGTTAAAAACTTTGATAAGTTTGATTTGAAGAACAAAGCAAGGCTTTGAATGTTTGAGAGAAAACTCTAAAACTTTGATAAAATATCAATGATAATCCGAATTGTCTACAAAATTTCTTCCCAATATGTTTTAATAAACAAAAGATATCAAAAATCTAGTATCCCAAAAAATTAAAACTCTAGAAAAAGAAATTTTCTTGACAAGCCGCCAAGGACACGAACCCTGTGTAGCCCTCCGTGTAAGGGTCCGTGTGGAAACAAGAAGCACGGATCCCGTGTCCCTCCTCCGTGTACGGGTCTGTTTACACACGGTCTTTGCAAATGTCATAGGACACGGAACCCGTGTACTGGTCCTTGCTCGGATCTGTGTCGGCACGAAAATTCTTCATCCTCGACTGTAAAGGACACGGACCCCGTGTGCAGGTCCGTGTGGACATCCGTGTAGGCTCGGCCATCTTCAACAATGCTTGAATAATATTCCTTTGGCCTCCAAACGTACTCCCATGCATCACGACCTCTTCATTCTTGCTCATGACTCCCTGTAGTGCCTCCTTGAACTTCTTTAGTCGTCCCCTCGTGACTGGTCCCTCCGGCAACTGCAAAGGATCCCACGCCTTCCTTAGAGCTTGATCACCCGTGTTCGCATCATGGCTAGTAGTGAGATGGTGAAAAATTGGGTTTACCTACGTTGAAGCATCCTCAACCATATAAGCTTCAATGGTTGAATGATAGTGCGGAGATGAAGGTGAACAAACAAGTGTTGGTGTCCTTTTCGATTGGGAAGTATGTGGATGAGGTCTTGTGTGATGTGGTACCCATGCATCATGACCTCTTCATGCTTGCTCATGACTCCCTGTAGTGCCTCCTTGAACTTCTTTAGTCGTCCCCTCGTGACTGGTCCCTCTGGCAACTGCAAAGGATCCCACGCCTTCCTTAGAGCTTGATCACCCGTGTTCGCATCATGGCTAGTAGTGAGATGGTGAAAAATTGGGTTTACCTACTGTTAGAGTAGGTGCACGTCGAGCCAAGTGTTGGCCGACTGTTCACAATGAAACTCTTTGTATAAACGATCTTTATTTTAATAATATTTGAATTTATTAATTTGGCGCATCTTTATCTTTATACCCATGCTAGCTGCATAGATAAAGCCCTTGAATATACAAATAGTAGAAAGAATATGAGATGCTCATATGATGAGTATCATGAAACTCATATTTGTAATACTGTATATTCTAAACTGTTCCTAGTCGATTCAGCCGCCACTAAGAAGGATAAAGGCCGCTCGAGTTAGAGACTAGTATCTGCGATGTGAGTACCATGTTTCATTGGTAGGGGACATTGTGATGTCCGAGCATGCAGATAGGTGCTCCTGGTAGAGTGCACTGAACAACCCTCCATAAAAGGACTTTCCAAGTGGTTCTCACTTATCGAGTGGAAAAGTCCTGGTTTATGGTTGTACACCATTAGTCCTTATGACCCGGGACAACATTGAGACTCTATGTGCTAGCGTTTCACTTTGACTTGTTTACCGACTCTTATGGGGTCTTTAGGTGGCAAGATTGAGTGTTACGGCGAAACATATAGGAGTCGATGCATTGTAGTCGGGGATTCACCGCTTACCTACGGGTATGGATATCCTATGTGTTTTTCATGTATGTGTGGGTTGAAATCTCTGATCAGAGTATGGTGGTAATTATGAAAGGGGTTTCATAGATTACACCATCGATGCAACCACAACATGACACATAGTATCGATTCATTGACAACTCTCGATAAACCAATAGTTGTCGAATCGGTCGGGATATATGAGTTGAAGGGACCGTACTGTACGCTAACCATAATTGAATGGTTCTTGCAGGCACTGTCATGTGATACCTAGGGAATCACGTAAGCGATGCTGCTAGGCGTTTAACGTGATTGGTTGGGTACTATCAGACTTGAGTTCTGACGTTCTTACTATCAAGGAGTTGATAAGTAAGAATGGAGCAATTGGCGTATGCTCGAATAAGGACATGTTTAGTCCGAATCACATAGAGATGTGAACCCACGGCTAGTTGTATCAATGAACCATTGAGGGCCACACAAGTACTTGCTTAGTAAATCCCGATGAGAAGTAAAATAGTTCAATGTGTTGAACGGCTTATAAATGTGTTTATAAGCGTTAAGAAAAATAGAAGTTTGACTTCTAAGAGAGAAATATAAATTTTAATTTATGGAAGTGTTCCTAAGATTAAAATTTGGCCAAGTAAATAATGTAGTTGAAAATTGTGATTTTCATAAACATTATTGGGGACTAAATTAAATTAATTCAAGTGTTGAATTAATTAAACACTAGTGGACCTAGTAGAGTCCAAATAATTAAATATAATTCAAGTGTTGAATTAATAATATTGAGTCTAGTAGAGCTCAATTAAAATAATTATTTAACTAGTGGGACTTGAATAAATTCAAGTAGTATTTAATTAATCTCAAATGTGTTTGAGATAATTAAAATTTAGTCCATGGTTTTTAATGTGTTAAAAACCATATTATATATGCATGACATGCTAGGGTTTGCATGCTTGGGAGGTGAAGAGGTGTGGAATACTTTTTATTAAAAAATTCAAAAGCATGCAACTTTTGTCTCCCAACTTTTCCCACACCCAAGTCTAGACTTCACTCCCTCATTCCCTCCTCCTCTTGGCCGAAACTTCTTCCCTCTTCTCTCTCAAATTTTTCTTCATTGTGTTCTTCAATTTGTTGAGAACAAAATTTCTCCTTGAAAAATCCTTTTGATTTTCTAGTGCAAATCAAGAGGGGATTTACATAGCTAAGTGGTGGGCCTAATTCTTGAAGAGGAAAAGGTGAGCTTGTAGACTTGTCTTCCATTTGAAGAGCTTTGTTGTTCACAACAAAGTTGGTGCCATCATCAACTTCTTGAAGTTGATAGGTAATGAAATTTCTAACACCCTATGTATGTTTTGGTGTTGTTTGTAAATATTACACAAATAAATGTGGGGGCCGAAATTTTGAGCTATAAAATTTAATTTTTGACTTCCGTTGCGTTTTCGGCCTCCGTAACCGGTCCGCTTTCAAGTGGTATCGGAGCTAAGGTTACGGTTTTTGTGTAATATTTGCATAATATTATGTTGAGATCGATTTCTAACCGTTTGAGAATTTTTGTGCAATGAATATGCAAGGACCGAAATTTTTACAAAACAAAAAAAAAAAACTGTTTTTCCGGGGCTGCCCGAGGGCTGCCCGAAGGGGCTGCCCGAAAATTTCGGGCAGCCGAGGGGCAGCCCAAGGGGCTGCCCGAAATGCATCTTTTTAAATAAAAAAAAAAAATTTGGTTGCAGGAATCCGGCGACGGCGATGACGACTAGGGTTTCCAAAAGTGTTTTGGACAATCTTAGTGTCATGGGCCTTGAGATGTTGGGCCATTGGATGGCCAACATAATTTGTGAAATTTAAATGGGCCAAAATATTTTTGGTGAAAAATGGTTTTTGGGCCCTTAAGTTTAAATTTACAATTGATGCACATATTTTCTCATAAAATAAATAATTGAAGTAGGACTTTAATTATTTATAGTAAATTGTGATTTACAAGAAATTCGATTATAAATAAATTAATTTGAAAGTAGACAAAGGAGTTTGTATACTTTGTTAATTTAATTTATAATTGTGGCGGTTAGTGATTGGATCAAGACATATAATATTGGATCAATTAATTATAGTGATAATTAATTGATGGTGTATGATATGTGATATTATGCATGAAGGATGATCAAAAGCCCAAGCCCAATTTGCTAGGTGTATGCTAGGATATTTGTGTTGTATGATTGTAATAATTATCAATTTAAAGTGGGCTTGGTTTATGGCCCGTTCCCACCCCATGAGATGTATCCCTATGTGCCATGGATATTTAATTGTAAATATTAGAATAGTGGAAGATCAAGATTGAAAGATGGTGGCCTTGATGATTATGAAGATCGAAGACATGTAATATTGGATGCTAATGTAATAATGTAGTTGCATTGCATCCCGTGCATTTACCCTAGGATTGGACCTAGGCCCGTGTTTAGCTCACACGGGCCATTAGTGTTGGGGCAATTGATCATCCTTGTACTGTTTTCTATTTATAATATATGCATGATATGTTATAAATAATGAGTATGTGCGTTATTATTATTATAATAACAAAGTTGCATGAATCCGGCAAACATACGATCAAACATGGCGAGCTTTTAAAATAAAATTAATGATGAGACCTTTCAAAATTAAAAACCCTCATTTTGAATAAGATTCAAAATAATATCAAGTCCGAAAAGGGGAATTATAAATTTGTTTATAATTTCCTTGTCTTCCATCGACAATGGGTGCATGATGAACGCTACCCGTACTCGGGGCTCGGCTCAGATAATTGAGGGGGCCCTGGGTGCCGGAAAGCTGTGACATCCATTGACATAGTGATGTGAACTACGTGGAACTCCCATGACTTCGGCTCAGATAATTGAGGGAACTCATGGCGACCGTCCATTAAGGTTCAACATCGATGGGTAAGGCTTGACACGTAAAGATGAACGACGTCTATAATGGGTCCTAATCAAACGTGAGACAAAAGTTTACGTTAAGGGTTGCATTGTGATGCAATTGGGAAACTACCTTTTAGGAATTGTGATTGGCTGTATAAACGGGATCATAATTCGCTAATTGGACCTTACGTACCTACTGAGGAAAGGAGTTTCCCGTTTTCACTAGAGGGTAGTGAAAGATGTCAAAACAGTGGGAGTAATTATTTATAGAGTAAAAGTCCAAACTTTATATCTTATTAAATATTTTGAAATAGTCATTAACACTTATCTGTTTTACTTTTCAGTACAAATCTGTGACAATGTCATCAATTCGCAACCCATTTTCCGTCATTCTCGAAAAACACATTCTAACCGGACCAAACTATATCACTTGGCTAAGAAATTTAAAGATCGTCCTAAACTCGGAGAGAATCGCATATACACTGACTGAGGCGCCCCCTGCTGAGGCTCCTAAGGGCTGCACTCCTGAGGAATTGCAGACCCACAAGGAATGGTGTGACCATGACTTGAAGGCCAAGTGTTATATGCAGGCTTCGATGAACGATGAGCTGCAAAGGCGATTCGAGGATGCTAAGAATGCTGCTGACATTCATATGCACCTCAAGGAGCTCTTCGGTGAGCAGACTCGGCCTTTGAGGCATGCCACAGTAAAGGAGCTCATCACTTTACGCATGCGAGATGGGACTTCGGTCCATGAGCATGGCCTAAAGTTGATTGGGCTCGTGGACAAGCTCGTAGGCATGGATTTGGTGTTGCCTTCGGAGTTGACCACTGATGTGTTACTGCTGTCGCTGCCTAGCTCTTTCGATCCTTTCGTTGTGAACTTCAATATGAACAAGCTCGAGCCCAGCCTTGAAGAGTTGGTGAACATGCTTGTGACCTTTGAGTCCACAATCAAAAAGGAGAAGCATGTTCTTTATGTGGGCTCTTCATCTGGCACGAAGACTGGTCCACCTGGGAAGGGAAAGAAGCGTTCTTTCCAGCGTACCAAGAAGAGCGAGCCCTTGAAGAGGTAGACTTCGAGTCCCATAGTGGCAGCCGCGCCAGCCAAGGCTGAGAAAACTGTTGACGTCTGTCACCACTGCAAGAAGCCTGGACATTGGAGGCGTAACTGCAGGGAATATCTTGCGCAGAAGGGTTCTGGCAAAGGTATGTTCTTTATTGAAGTAAATATCTCGATTAACTCTACTTCTTGGGTATTGGATACCGGCTGTGGCTCACATCTCTGTAATGATTTGCAGGCGATGGGAAGAAGTAGGAGGCTCCGAGAGGGTGAGACCTTCTTGAAGATGGGCAATGGAGCAAGAGTTGCTGCCAAAGCCGTAGGAGATGTTTGTTTAATTTTGAACAATGATTTTAAGCTTATTTTGAGAGATGTTTTATTTGTACCAGACTTGATTAAAAACATTATTTCCATTCCTATGCTTGATATCGATGGATTTTCTTGTTTATTTGGCAAAGGTGTTTGCAATATTTACAAGAATGAATGTTTAGTTGGTACCGGTGAACTTGAAAACAATCTCTACACCTTAAAATTAAAAGATATTCCATTTAACAATGTCCAAACGATAACAACAACAAATAAGCGCAAACAAGATACTCTTAATGCGGCACAATTATGGCATGCTCGATTAGGTCATGTTTCCTCAAGAAGGATGAACAAGCTAGTGGGAGTTGGCATGTTTGATATGTCTGATATTAATGCTCTCACGACTTGTGAATCCTGTCTGAAAGGAAAGATGACCAAAATTCCCTTTAAGGGCCATGCGGAGCGAGCCAAAGGGTTATTGGATTTGATCCATACCGATGTGTGCGGTCCGCTTAGCATCACCACTAAGCATGGACATGCCTACTTCATCACCTTTACCGATGACCATTCGAGGTATGGGTATGTGTATTTGATGAAATACAAGTCTGAAGCCTTTGAACGGTTCAAAGAATTCAGAAGTGAAGTAGAGAAACAATTGGGACGAAGCATCAAGACACTTCGATCGGATCGAGGTGGCGAGTACTTGAGTGGCGAGTTCCAAGAGTATCTAAGGGAGAATGGGATTCTCTCGCAGTGGACTCCGCCCGCTACACCGCAGTTGAATGGTGTATCGGAGCGTCGTAACCGGACCTTGATGGACATGGTTCGGTCTATGATGGGGTTCACGGAGTTGCCGCCATCCTTTTGGGGATATGCGCTTGAGACAGCGGCACTGTTGTTGAACCATGTCCATACAAAAGCAGTTGATAAGACACCATATGAGATATGGATGGGTAAGCCACCCAAATATTCTTATTTTAGAATATGGGGGTGCCCTGCTTATGTGAAGCAGGTAGTGGGAGATAAATTGGATAGTCGATCCATTTTATGCTACTTTGTGGGATATCCAAGGAATTCAGCTGGATATTATTTCTATCATCCTCAAGAAACAAAGGTGTTTGTTTCTAGGAACGCAACCTTTTTGGAAAAGGAATTTCTATTGGATAGAAAAGGCGAAATGATAGAACTCGAAGAGGTTCGAGAGACACCCACAGTTGTAGAACCCACACCCGAGAAGCCAAGTGAGGAGATACAAGCTCCTAGAAGATCCGAGAGAGTCTCGAGACCACCTGTGAGGTATGGTCTGCTTCTTGAAGAGGGCCATGATGAGCCTAATCTTGGATGTGATCCAAGGACCTTCAAGGAAGCGTTATCTGATGCCGATTCATCCAAATGGCTTGAAGCAATGGAATCTGAGATGAATTCCATGCATTCGAACCAAGTGTGGAATCTCGTGGATCCACCTGAGGGAATTGTTCCCATAGGGTGTAAATGGATTTACAAGAGGAAACTTGGGGCGGATGGGAAGGTATTGACCTTCAAGGCGCGACTGGTAGCAAAAGGGTATACTCAAAGGCAAGGTGTTGACTATGAGGAAACCTTTTCTCCAGTTGCGATGTTCAAGTCCATTAGGATTTTGCTAGCCATAGCTGCATGGTATGACTATGAGATATGGCAGATGGATGTCAAGACTGCCTTCCTTAATGGGGATATTAAGGAAGAGATTTACATGTCTCAACCGGAAGGGTTTACATCCATCGGAAGTGAGCATATGGTATGCAAACTTCAAAGATCTATTTATGGTCTTAAGCAGGCATCTAGGAGCTGGAACCTCAGATTCGATAGTACGATCAAAGAGTTTGGTTTTACTAAGAATCCTGAGGAACCCTGTGTGTATAAGAAGGTCAGTGGGAGTGCTGTGACATTCCTTGTTCTTTATGTTGATGACATTCTACTCATTGCGAATGATGTAGGAATGTTGCAATCAACAAAGATATGGTTAGCAAGTAAGTTCTCAATGCAGGACTTGGGTGAAGCATCTTTTGTATTGGGAATACAGATCTATAGAGATAGATCAAAAAGATTGCTTGGTCTCACCCAGTCCACATACATTGATACCATCGTGAAGCGGTTCTCGATGGACGAGTCCAAGAAAGGACATCTACCAATGTGTCATGGCGTGTCCCTATCCAAGTCTATGTCTCCCAAGACTGATGCAGAGATAGCGGCGATGACACGAATTCCGTATGCTTCGGCTATTGGTAGTATCATGTATGGGATGATATCTACACGTCCTGACGTGGCTTTTGCACTAAGTGTAGTGAGTAGATATCAATCCAACCCTGGTCTTCCACACTGGAAAGCTGTGAAAGACATCCTCAAGTATTTGAGAAGGACCAATAAGTTGTTCTTGGTCTATGGGGGTGGAGAACTAAAATTGGAAGGCTATACCGACTCTAGCTTCCAAAGCGATGTTGATGACTCGAAGTCAACCTCCGGATTCATATTCATGCTCAATGGTGGTGCTGTCTCTTGGAAGAGTTCCAAGCAAGACAGTACTGCGGATTCCACCACTGAGGCAGAATACATTGCTGCATCGGCTGCAGCAAAGGAGGCCGTTTGGATTAGGAATTTCGTCCAAGAGTTGGGCGTCATTCCAAATGGAGTTGCTCCTATCCCGGTGATGTGTGACAACACGGGAGCCATAGCTCAGGCGAAGGAGCCAAGGTCTCATCAGAAGTCCAAACACGTACTGAGAAAGTACCACATCCTCAGAGAGATCGTGGAAAGAGGAGATGTCACGATTGACAAAGTCGGCTCCGCAGATAATGTTGCTGATCCACTAACTAAGCCTTTACCAGGACCATCATTCGAGAAGCATCGCGAATCAATGGGTCTAAAGATTATAGGTAGTTGGCTCTAGTGCAAGTGGGAGATTGTTAGAGTAGGTGCACGTCGAGCCAAGTGTTGGCCGACTGTTCACAATGAAACTCTTTGTATAAACGATCTTTATTTTAATAATATTTGAATTTATTAATTTGGCGCATCTTTATCTTTATACCCATGCTAGCTGCATAGATAAAGCCCTTGAATATACAAATAGTAGAAAGAATATGAGATGCTCATATGATGAGTATCATGAAACTCATATTTGTAATACTGTATATTCTAAACTGTTCCTAGTCGATTCAGCCGCCACTAAGAAGGATAAAGGCCGCTCGAGTTAGAGACTAGTATCTGCGATGTGAGTACCATGTTTCATTGGTAGGGGACATTGTGATGTCCGAGCATGCAGATAGGTGCTCCTGGTAGAGTGCACTGAACAACCCTCCATAAAAGGACTTTCCAAGTGGTTCTCACTTATCGAGTGGAAAAGTCCTGGTTTATGGTTGTACACCATTAGTCCTTATGACCCGGGACAACATTGAGACTCTATGTGCTAGCGTTTCACTTTGACTTGTTTACCGACTCTTATGGGGTCTTTAGGTGGCAAGATTGGGTGTTACGGCGAAACATATAGGAGGCATTGTAGTCGGGGATTCACCGCTTACCTACGGGTATGGATATCCTATGTGTTTTTCATGTATGTGTGGGTTGAAATCTCTGATCAGAGTATGGTGGTAATTATGAAAGGGGTTTCATAGATTACACCATCGATGCAACCACAACATGACACATAGTATCGATTCATTGACAACTCTCGATAAACCAATAGTTGTCGAATCGGTCGGGATATTTGAGTTGAAGGGACCGTACTGTACGCTAACCATAATTGAATGGTTCTTGCAGGCACTATCATGTGATACCTAGGGAATCACGTAAGCGATGCTGCTAGGCGTTTAACGTGATTGGTTGGGTACTATCAGACTTGAGTTCTGACGTTCTTACTATCAAGGAGTTGATAAGTAAGAATGGAGCAATTGGGGTATGCTCGAATAAGGACATGTTTAGTCCGAATCACATAGAGATGTGAACCCACGGCTAGTTGAATCAATGAACCATTGAGGGCCACACAAGTACTTGCTTAGTAAATCCCGATGAGAAGTAAAATAGTTCAATGTGTTGAACGGCTTATAAATGTGTTTATAAGCGTTAAGAAAAATAGAAGTTTGACTTCTAAGAGAGAAATATAAATTTTAATTTATGGAAGTGTTCCTAAGATTAAAATTTGGCCAAGTAAATAATGTAGTTGAAAATTGTGATTTTCATAAACATTATTGGGGACTAAATTAAATTAATTCAAGTGTTGAATTAATTAAACACTAGTGGACCTAGTAGAGTCCAAATAATTAAATATAATTCAAGTGTTGAATTAATAATATTGAGTCTAGTAGAGCTCAATTAAAATAATTATTTAACTAGTGGGACTTGAATAAATTCAAGTAGTATTTAATTAATCTCAAATGTGTTTGAGATAATTAAAATTTAGTCCATGGTTTTTAATGTGTTAAAAACCATATTATATATGCATGACATGCTAGGGTTTGCATGCTTGGGAGGTGAAGAGGTGTGGAATACTTTTTATTAAAAAATTCAAAAGCATGCAACTTTTGTCTCCCAACTTTTCCCACACCCAAGTCTAGACTTCACTCCCTCATTCCCTCCTCCTCTTGGCTGAAACTTCTTCCCTCTTCTCTCTCAAATTTTTCTTCATTGTGTTCTTCAATTTGTTGAGAACAAAATTTCTCCTTGAAAAATCCTTTTGATTTTCTAGTGCAAATCAAGAGGGGATTTACATAGCTAAGTGGTGGGCCTAATTCTTGAAGAGGAAAAGGTGAGCTTGTAGACTTGTCTTCCATTTGAAGAGCTTTGTTGTTCACAACAAATTTGGTGCCATCATCAACTTCTTGAAGTTGATAGGTAATGAAATTTCTAACACCCTATGTATGTTTTGGTGTTGTTTGTAAATATTACACAAATAAATGTGGGGGCCGAAATTTTGAGCTATAAAATTTAATTTTTGACTTCCGTTGCGTTTCCGGCCTCCGTAACCGGTCCGCTTTCACCTACGTTGAAGCATCCTCAACCATATAAGCTTCAATGGTTGAATGATAGTGCGGAGGTGAAGGTGAACAAACAAGTGTTGGTGTCCTTTTCGATTGGGAAGTATGTGGATGAGGTCTTGTGTGATGTGGTACCCATGCATGCTTGTCATATCCTGTTGGGTAGGCCATGGCAATATGATAGGCAAGTGACGCATGATGGGTTTAGGAATAGATATTCTTTTGTACTCAAGAAAGAAACCGTTTTTTTAATTCCATTGTCCCCAAAGCAAGTATTGGAGGACCAATTGAAAAAAAAAAGAAGAGTGATGAGGCCAAAAAAGAGTGAGGTGGCCTTTGAAAGGAAAGATGAAATGGCTGAAAAAAAGAGTGATAGAAAGAGTGAGGTAGCCATACAAAAGAAAAAAGAGAGAAAAGAAAATGAGGGAAAAGAAAATGAGAGGAAAGAGGCCAAAAAGAAAACATATATGGCCCAAAAAGTGAGTTGAAACAATTGTTGCACACACATGAACAACTTGTGTTAAATGTTTACAAGGAGATCCTCCTTAACACAAGTGATATAGCTGGGTCCCTTCCAAGCATTGTTGTTTCAATTTTGCAGGAATTAGAAGATGTATTTCCGGAGGAGTTGCCTCAAGGCTTGCCACCATTTAGGGGAATCGAGCATCAAATCGATTTCGTGCCTGGGAGTGCATTGCCGAATTGTCCAGCCAATAGGAGCGACCCGGAGGAGACTAAGGAGCTTCCACAGCAGGTATGTGAGTTGTTAGATAGGGGTTTTGTGCGTGAGTCCATGTCACCTTGTGCTGTACCTGTTTTATTAGTTTCTAAGAAAGATGGCTCATGGCATATGTGCGTAGATTGTAGAGCAATCAATAATATAACCATTAAGTATAGGCATCCCTTACCTAGACTAGATGATATGTTAGATGAATTGCATGGTGCATGTATCTTTAGTAAGATTGACTTGAGGAGTGTCTATCACCAAATTAGGATAAGAGAAGGTGATGAGTGGAAAACTGCTTTTAAAACCAAATACGGGTTATATGAGTGGATGGTCATGCCATTTGGCTTAACTAACGCTCCTAGCACCTTTATGAGGTTAATGAACCATGTTTTGCGTGCATACATAGGGAAATTTTTTATTGTTTACTTTGATTATATCCTAATGTATAGCAAAAACTTGGATGAGCATGTTAATCACTTGAGACTTGTGCTAATCACACTAAGGGCTGAAAATTTATATGCTAACTTAAAGAAATGTGATTTTTGTACAAACAACCTTGTCTTCCTTGGTTTTGTGGTAAGCTCGCATGGGATACATGTGGATGAAGACATGGTAAGTGCTATTCGAGATTGGCCAACGCCTACTACTGTTGGTCAAGTCCGAAGTTTTCATGGACTTGCAAGCTTCTATAGGAGGTTTGTAAAGGATTTTAGCACATTGGCAGCACCGATGACGGCGGTAAACAAGAAGAACGTTCCATTCCATTGGCGCGAGAAGCAAGAGAAGTCCTTTAATATGATTAAACAAAAATTAATTAATGCTCCTTTACTTGTTTTGCCTGATTTTGCTAATACCTTTGAAATTGAATGTGATGCTTCAGGTGTAGGTATTGGTGGAGTCTTGGTGCAAGGAAGTCGACCGGTGGCGTACTTTAGTGAGAAGCTCAATGGAGCAGTGTTGAACTATCAAACATATGATAAGGAGTTCTACGCACTTGTGAGGACTCTAGAGACGTGGCAGCACTACTTGAGGCCTAAGGACTTTGTGATTCATACGGATCATGAATCTCTAAAGCACCTTAAGGGGCAAAAAAAACTGAACAAGCGGCATGCCAAGTGGGTGGCATTCATAGAGACATTCCCCTACATCATCAAGTTAAAACAAGGTAAGGAAAATGTAGTGACCGACGCACTATCATGGAGGTATGTACTAATCTCTACCTTGGAATAAAAAATTTTGGGGTTTGAGCATGTGAAATAACTGTATGTGCTAGATGAGGATTTTAAGAGTATGTTTGAGACTTGTATGCATGGTCCACATGAAAAATTTTATTCGTATCAGGGTTTCTTGTTTAGAGAAGATAGGTTGTGCTCCCTAAATCATCGATTAATGAATTACTTGTTAGGGAGGCACATGAGGTTGGTTTTATGGGAAACTTTGGTGTGGCAAAAACTTTGTATGCTTATCATGAACATTTTTATTGGCCTCATATGAAGCGTGATGTTGAACGAGTTTGTGATAAGTGCATAACTTTTAGACAAGCTAAGTCTAGAACAAAACCACATGGATTGTATACACCACTTCCTGTCCCTAGTGAACCTTGGATTGACATATCTATGGACTTTGTTTTGGGGTTGCCTAGGACTAAGAAGGGGAGGGATGCGATATTTGTTGTTGTTGATAGATTTTCTAAGATGGCACATTTGATTGCTTGTCACAAAACTGATGATGCTTCTCACATTGCGGGATTGTTCTTTAAAGAAGTCGTTAGGTTGCATGGTATGCCTAGGACTATTTTTTCTGACCGTGATGTTAAATTCTTGAGTTACTTTTGGAAAACGTTGTGGGCAAAACTTGGCACAAAATTTTTGTTTTCTACCACTTGTCTTCCTCAAACGGATGGACAAACTGAGGTTGTTAATAGAACTTTAGGAACACTTTTGCGGGCTCTACTTAAAAATAACTTAAAGAATTGGGAAGACTGTTTGCCATTTGTTGAGTTTGCGTATAATCGTTGCATGCATTGCCATTTGAGATTGTTTATGGTTTAAATCCTTTAACTCCATTGGATTTGATGTCTTTACCTGTGAGTGAGAGGTTAAACATGGATGACAAGAAGAAGGCTGAATTTGTTAGGAGTTTGCATGAAAAGGCCAAGGCCAACATCGAGAAGAGAAATGAGCAATATGCCAAGCAATCCAACGAAGGCAAGAAGAAGATGATCTTTGAGAAAGGAGATTGGTTGTGGCGACACTTTAGGAAGGAAAGGTTCCCCGAGAAGAGACGTTCAAATCTATTACCTAGGGGTGATGGACCATTTCAAGTCCTTGAAAGGATTAATGACAACGCCTACAGACTCGATCTACCGGGTGAGTATAATGTGAGTTATACTTTTAATGTTAGTGACTTGTCGTTGTTTGATGTAGGTGAAGAACTAGATTTGAGGACAAATCTTTTTCAAGAAGGGGAGAATGATGCGAACACGGATGGTCAAGTCCCAAGGAAAGTATGGGACTCTTTAGAGTTGCCGGTGGGACGACCAATCATGAGGGGACGACTGAACAGATTCATGGCAGCGTTGCAAGGTCTTATGAGCAAGGACGAAGGAATTACAAGCAAGGTGCAAAGTGATGGAGGGTTCGTGATGCATGGGAGTAAGTTTGGGAGCTAAAGGAACATTATACAAGTGATAAATAAAGAGGAGTCCAAAAGCATCGGCGCCCGAGCGGTCAAATATTACCGCCCGAGCGCCACACTTACTGTCCAAGGAGAAAATTTCCAGAACGCCTCGCGTCCGAGCGGTCATATTCTACCGCCCGAGCGCGAATAGTACAGAATCCTCGGCGCTCGAGCAAGCAAATTCTACCGCCCGAGCGTGAGCCAGTTGCGAGAAAATCTTAGTTTCCTAGTTTAGAGTTTTAATTATTTGGGCAACTAGATTTCATATCTTTTATGATTATGTAAACATGTGGGGACGAATTTTTACACAAAAATTCAAATTATTAGTGATATTTTATCAAGGTTTTCAGTTTTCTCTAAAACTCTTTCAAAGCTTCGCTTTGTGTTCATCAAAAATCAAACTTATCAAGATTCGTTCTTGTGACGTTTGTCAATTGATTTCATACTGATTGTCAAGGACAAGTTCTTTGAAAGTTCGTCTGTTTCTCAATTGTTTATCGTGAATATTTGTTGCTAAGTTTCAAAACTTAGAGGTGAATATCACAAAACCATACTTGATTCAAAAGATCGGGACAACACGAATTCTTCGTTCGTTGTTGAATTGAGGGCGCGATTCTTATATAATCGTGTTTGTTATGAAAGCGGACCGGTTACGGTGGCCGGAAGCGCAACGGAAGTCAAAAATATTTAAATTTCATCAAGAATTTTCGGCCACCTTGAAGTTTATGTGCAATATTTACAAAAATAAACATACATTCATATGATGTTCAAGTGATTTACCTATCAACTTTAAAAAGTTGATGATGGCTCCAACTTAGTTGACTAGCAACTAAGCTCTTCTTTGGCAAGACAAGTCTACAAGCTTCCTTCCCCTTCAAGAATTAGGCCCACCACTTAACAAGGTAAATCCCCTCAAGTTTTGCACTAGAAAAACTTGAGGATTTTTCAATGAAAAGATTTTTGTTTCTCCAACAAATTGAAGAACACAATGAAGAAAAATTTGAGAGAAAAGGGAAGGAAAATTTCGGCCAAGTGAAGTGTGGAATGAGGGAGTGAAGTCTAGACTTGGGTGTGGGAAAAGTGAAAAAGTTGATCCCCATGCCATGTATTATTTTTTAAAAAGTATTCAAAGTCTCTTCACCTCCCAAGAATGCAAACCCTAGCATGTCTCACATATATTATATGGTTTTTAACACATTAAAAACCATGGACTAAATTTTAATTATCTCAAACACATTTGAGATTAATTAAATACTACTTGAATTTATTCAAGTCCCACTAGTGAAATAATTATTTTAATTGAGCTCTACAAGACTCAATATTATTAATACAACACTTTAATTATTTTTTAATTATTTGGACTCTACTAGGTCCACTAGTGTTTAATTAATTCAACACTTGAATTAATTTAATTTAGTCCCCAATAATGTTTATGAAAATCACAATTTTCAACTACATTATTTACTTGGCCAAATTTTAATCTTAGGAACACTTCCATAAATTAAAATTTATATTTATCTCATAGAAGTCATACTTCTATTTTTTTTTTCTTTACGCTTATAAACACATTTATAAGCCGTTCAACACATTGAACTATTTTACTTCTCATCGGGATTTACAATGCAAGTACTTGTGTGGCCCTCAATGGTTCATTGATACAACTAGCCGTGGGTTCACATCTCTATGTGATTCGGACTAAACATGTCCTTATTCGAACATACCCCAATTGCTCCATTCTTACTTATCAACTCCTTGATAGTAAGAACGTCAGAACTCAAGTCTGATTGTACCCAACCAATCACGTTAAACGCCTAGCAGCATCGCTTACGTGATTCCCTAGGTATCACATGATAGTGCCTGCAAGAACCATTCAATTATGGTTAGCGTACAGTACGGTCCCTTCAACTCATATATCCCGACCGATTCGATAACCATTGGTTTATCGAGAGTTGTCAATGAATCGATACTATGTGTCATGTCGTAGTTGCATCAATGGTGTAATCTATGAAACCCCTTTCATAATTACCACCATACTCTGATCAGAGAATTCAACCCACACATACATGAAAAACACATAGGATAACCATACCCGTAGGTAAGCGGTGAATCCCCGGCTACAATGCATCGACTCCTATATGTTTCGCTGTAACACCCAATCTTGCCACCTGATGACCCCATAAGAGTCGGTAAACAAGTCAAAGTGAAACGCTAGCACATAGAGTCTCAATGTTGTCCCGGGTCATAAGGACTAATGGTGTACAACCATAAACTAGGACTTTTCCACTCGATAAGTGAGAACCACTTGGAAAGTCCTTTATAGAGGGTTGTTCAGTGCACTCTACCAGGAGCACCTATCTGCATGCTCGGACATCACAATGTCCCCTACCAATGAAACATGGTACTCACATCGCAGATACTAGTCTCTAACTCGAGCGGCCTTTATCCTTCTTAGTGGCGGCTGAATCGACTAGGAACGGTTTAGAATATACAGTATTCCAAATATGAGTTTCATGATACTCATCATATGAGCATCTCATATTCTTTCTACTATTTGTATATTCAAGGACTTTATCTATGCAACTAGCATGGGTATAAAGATAAAGATGCGCCAAATTAATAAATTCAAATATTATTAAAATAAAGATCGTTTATACAAAGAGTTTCATTGTAAACAGTCGGCCAACACTTGGCTCGACGTGCACCTACTCTAACATGTTATTCATTCGTACAAAGACTCATATCACGCATAGTACAGTCCCCTTAACTCATATATCCCGACCGATTCGACAACCATTGGTATATCGAGAGTTGTCAATGAATCGATACTATGTGTCATGTCGTAGTTGCATCGATGGTGTAATCTAAGAAACCCCTTTCTTAATTACCACCATAATCTGATCAGAGATTTAAAACTACATACACATGAAATCACATAGGATATCCATACCCGAAGGTAAGCGGTGAATCCCTTACTACAATGTACGACTCATATATGTTTCGACAAAACACCCAACCTTGCCACCTGATGACCCCATGAGAGTCGGTAAACAAGTCAAAGTGCAATGCTAGCACATAGAGTCTCAATGTTGTCTTGGGTCAGAACGACTAATGGTGTACAACCATAAATTAGGACGTTTCCACTCGATAAGTGAGAATCACTTGGAAATTCCTTTATAGAGGGTTGTTCACTGCACTCTACAAGGAGCACCTATCTGCATGTTTGGAAATCACAATGTCCCCTACCAATGAAATATGGTACTCAAATCGCAGATACTAGTCTCGAACTCGAGCGGCCTATATCCTTCTTAGCGGCGGCTGAATCGACTAGGAACTCTTTAGAATATACAGTATTCCAAATATGAGTTTCATGATACTCATCATATGAGCATCTTATATTCTTTCTACTATTTGTATATTCAAGGACTTTATCTATGCAACTAGCATGGGTATACAGATAAAGAAGTTCCAAAACAATAATTTCAAATATTATTAAAATAAAGACTGTTTATACATAGAGTTTCATTGTGAACCCTCGACCAACACTTGGCTCGATGTGCACCTACTCTAACACTAATAGCCCTTCTGAATGGGGCAAAAGTATTCAAAATAAGAAAGTGAATGATGCCTCGATATCTACCACATTTAAATGGATCGTATCTTGAGGCCCGATCACAAGGTCAAGAAAAAGGACTCCACTCAACCCTCCATTTTGATGGAGGTTGGATTCTCTATGTAATGTATAGTTAGCTTTAATGATAGCTTCACGGGTTGATGTAAGTAGAGAACGGCTAATTCGCAATAGAGCTTTAAGCTAATAAATGTCTTTGGAAGACCAGGCATGATTTCAAGTCTTAATGTGATGACTAGTGTTCCCACTTTATCCGCCTTGTAGCTTGTCAGGAGAGTCAAGAAGGACGAAGAAACTTTGTGGCCCACCATTTGTTAATCCCCCTTTTCTCGGGCTAAAGGGGTTCCTCTTTAGACTCTGAGGCTTGAGTTTGATCATAGTTCTTCTAGGACAGGGGGTCCCCTCGCGTAGTACGGAAGGAAAGTTTAAGTTATGGTATTCATAAATTGATACTTTTTTTTTGAATTCTCAACCTCGAGGAGCGCGAAATGGTTTGTCGATATGGAAATACTTTATAGCCCACACAAGCTCTTTATATATTGAGAATATCGTGGCATTCTCACCAAACAAATCTTGCAATTCAGCCTCCAAAGTTGAGATCTTGAATTCGCTTCCTCGGGAGGCCTTAAAAAATCCAGGATTATTGTGTTTTTGTGTTGATTCCAGAACGGAGTGATATCCAATTGAGACATTCTATCAATAATTTGTCCCTTTAGATTAACAATTCTGTTTATTTCGTCTTCTGTAACAGTTGCATGCCTTTGACCCAGGCGATGCACAAGAAGCCTATCTCTCATGACATCCTTCACAGATTCTAGATCTAGTTCAGGAGGAATAGCCTGGAATGCTTTCTTGTGTTTGATAAGGAGGAAGTCAAATCTGGAGTATGGGATGGGAAATCTCCCCAAAAAGAACTCTTTTTTCTGTGGTTTGCGCTAATCAACCGAGTTCTTTTAGATACATCCTTGCAAGTGAGAAAGATTCAGCTCTGGTGTCGACGTGCTCGCTATGTTAGAATGAAGGTGAATCGGTGTTCAATTGCATTCATTTTTGGCGTGCTTCAAGGCCCTGGCGTATTGTTGAATCTCTTTGACGAATGGTTTGAAATTCATAATTGTAAAGGTGACTTTATGGTGCACATTTTCCTAGCATGGGCTTATAATCTTGTTAGGTTTTCCTAAGTTCATAGGAAACTCGTCCTTTGGCATAACTTTATTGGGAATGTAGAAGCTGATTCAGGGCATAACAACGCCGACGGTTTTATAATAAGCGTTGTGTGTGATGCAAATCCGAGCTGAGTTAATTGAGTGAATTAGACTTTTTCGGCTCGTTAGTAAGGCGATGCCCCGTCGACCTGAAGATGCTAAAATTTTTGTCATAGATCTCTCGTCAATAGAAAATCACTCATTTCCATCATGGTCATTTCCTTATTAATACTTGTTTGTTATCCATTATGATGGAGCAGCTATAGGTACTCCGGGTCAAGCCGGTACTGATACTTACTTTGCTACTTGAAGGATTCTCTCTATGTGCTGCCCTCTCGATATGTTATGATTGCTGGCGATTATTCTCTTGTCGTGGATGCAAAACATAGGAAAGCTGCATATCCCATATTCGGGAAGGATACTATGCTCAGGATTTGTCATATCATATATATGCTTGGATAGATTCTTTTGAAGGCCACTCCTCTTTCCTGTGAGGTGTTCGAGGTAGCGGATAATTTTTCGAATTCATATTCATCGCTAACGAGCATCGATAAGCTGTCGCAAGCAATCAATCAAAGCTCTTTCTTTCGTTATTATAATATATAACTTTAATTCATCTGGGGCCCTGCCCCTATCTACAACTATGCTATCTTTCTCACTGCTAAGGTAAGGTTTTTTCTTGTATCAGATATCGAGATTTCAGCCCTTTCCTTGTTTGCATTTCAGGTTGTTTGGAAAAATGGAATCAGACGATGCAATAGTCTGATAGGCCCTCCCATCCCATTACTCAATAAGGAAATTCCTCTGATGTGAATCTTCGTACGAACGAATAGAAAACACGATTAAAAATCAAATTGCGCCCTCAATTCAATAACGAAAAAAAATCGTTGTTGTCCCGATATTTTGAATCAAGGGTGTGTGTTGTGATTTTCACCTCTAAACTATGAAAAGTCTAGCAATAAATAATCACGGAATAAACAATCAAAAACTCAACGAACCTTCAAAGAACAAGTCTAAGACAATCCGCACAAGCACGATCGACAAACACCACAAGACGAATCTTGATAAGTTTGATTTTTGAATAACAAAGCGAAGCTTTGAATGTTTGAGAGAAAAACTCTAAACTTTGATAAAAATCAATAATAAATCTGAAAAAGTGTGTCAAAATTTCGTGAAAATATCCTTACATATAAAAAAGATAACAAAAATCTAGTTGCCAAAATAATTAAAACTCTAACTAGGAAAGTCAATATTTCCTGCAACTGGCTCGCGCTCGGGTGGTAGGATATTGCCGCTCGAGCGCCGAGGTTCTGTACTATTCGCGCTCGAGCTGTAGTTTATGACCGCTCGGGCGCGAGGCTTTCTGGAATTTTTCACCTCGGACAGTAGGTGTGGCGCTCGGGCGGTAATCTTTCACCGCTCGGGCGCCGATGCTTTTGGACTCCTCTTCATTTATCACTTGAATAATGTTCCTTTGGCTTCCAAACTTACTCCCATGCATCACGAACCCTCCAGCTATTTGCACCTCGCTTGTAAGTCATTCTTCCTTGCTCATAATCCACTGCAACGCTTCCTTGAATCTCTTCAGTCGTCCCCTCGTGATTGGTCCCTTCGGCAACTCTAAAGGGTCCCATGCTTTCCTTGGGACTTGACCATCCGTGTTCGCATCATCCTCGCACCTAATTAAGGGAGCCATTGAAAGGTGACTAAAACACCAGAAACGACAACTACCCAAGCTAATGATAGAGGCAAGAACACCTTCCAACCAGGCCTAACTATAACCAACCTCACAGATCCAACTCAATCTTTTACACCGATGTTTCGTACTCTCTCGGCCAGGTCATCAAAAATACTGCTAAATCTTTCCGAAGTGAGAGAAGGAGGGAAGGAGTGCTATGCTACAACTAACATAACAGCCAGCTGAAAAATGTTAGCTAGCTAGACTAGCGCGCAATTGCTTTTTTCTGAGCCACTAGTGGCTAATGTAGTGGTTGGCATTCCTACGTGCTCCTCCTCGCCCCCTACTTAAGAATCCAAAGGTGGCCTTTGGATATTTTCGTGACCGCTTAGGCTTGGTTGATTTTGTCTGAAAAGAAAGTAGGTTCAGGGGTTCATTAATTAGTACACCTCCGGTGTGGGGACCTGAACCTCATTCATCTTTTTAATCATTATTAAGAATAAATATAACAATTAAGTAGTGTGGGACATAATTTTTTTTTTAAAAATGGAGGAAGGAGTCAAAATACATTTCATATATAATCAAAAGTATACAAATGATCAATAAAATGATACAACAAAAAGCAAAATATCATTCTTGTGATCATGTCCAAAAATGCTAGCAAAAGATATTCTTCCTTCCATCTCTTCTATATGCATATGACTCCGGCCCACAATCAACGTCCCGGCCCGTCGCTCTTATCTGCATCACATTAAATAACTGAAATGAGTATAAAACTCAGCAAGTGGAATTCTTACATAACAATGGATATATATCATACTCTGTAAAACATGGCTTTGAAATCATTAAATACCATCAACTCTTAAAACATGAATAACATAGCATAATATAACAATAAGATGGTATTTCTCTTTTCTCTGTTGGATTGATATCTATATAGTATCTTTGTCTCTATACCTATATCCCATCAATATAAATCGATAACTCTGAGGGATATAAGCATATGGTCGTTGATCAACTAATTGCATGCAATCTCTGACTTAACACCACAGGTGAGCTACACCTTGCACCGCGGGTGTGCTGAGGCTACTGGAAAACAACCGAATTTCTGAAGCACGAGACCGCGGGTGCGGTCACCTATGAAGTCAAAAACCAGCTCTACGCAACAAAGATCGAATCGCAACGCTGATACGATACAACTACACAACAACTAATATTAACAACACCACAAAACAATTATAACAACCAATACTATAACCCATAACACAACTCTTAACATCAAAACTATACTTAAACTCAACTAAATAGTCAATAATCATACGAAATCTTAAACCATACCGTTTACCAGGCTTGGCTATTATAGTATTCGATCTGATATACATATCAAAATAAAGGTACAAGTCTTGTACAACATTTATTTATCTCAACTAAAGTTCAGTCGCTAGATCAAGTACTGAAAACCAATCTACTCTAAGTCCGGATCTCCACGCTAATTCTGAATCTCTCATCCTCTTCATGTTCCTGATCCAGCCCCATCTGTTGTCATGCACACTTACAAACAAGACAACAGTCGTATAACTCTGGTGAGAACATAATTCCAGTATAAACAATGTAAACAAGCATATATAAAAGCATGAAACATATATCAATAACATGTATCAAAATCTGAAAGCATGAAATGATATAACATTGTAAATCAACTCGTGACTCGTCATCTCAGACTCTAATCTATGGATCCCGGTTGAATAAGAACGCAACTTTCTCCCACCTACTTTCCCTAGCCAGATGGTGGTACGTCCTTATTCCCAAACTTTGGCTATCTATGTAAGGCTCGAGAATTATCAACTGGCATTGATGTTAGACTTGTAAAGGTAAGAATGCATGACATTTAAATCAGAATTGTGAAGCTTGGCCGAAGCCACACCGCACCCGCGGTACAGGAAGGACCACACCCGCGGTGCATTGAGAGGAAATTAGTGGATTTGTGCGAAGCAAGACCGCACCCGCGGTGCGAGCAAGATGGCACCCGCGGTGGTGAGACCGCACCCGCGGTCATGCAGGGACCGCACCCGCGGTCTAGGTGCTGCATTTTTAGATGAACTCGCCGTGAGCACAGCACACCCGCGCTCTTGAGCCACCGCACCCGCGGTGTTGCATGCGAACTGCCACCTTTGATATTGATTATGTACTAATCAGTTTGATAATCAGATTTATGCCGCCTAGACGTATACCACAGCCAGAGCAGGGTAGTACATCCGGTGCACAGATGGATGTTACCGCTACGCCGATGGAGACCTTATTGAAAAGATTTCAGTCTTTCCATCCGCCTACCCTGAAGGGCACAGAGAGTGCAGTAGAGTGCGAGAGTTGGCTTGATGATATCGAGATGTTGTTTGAGTCTTTGGCGTATACTGATGAGCGACGTGTGAAATTGATAGGGCATCAGATGCAAGAGGTTGCCAAGAGTTGGTGGTTGACTACGAAGAGAGCCTTGGAGCACCGAGGCATTGATGTCACATGGAAAGTCTTCAAAGATGAGTTTTATCAGCGCTTCTTCCCCGTTTCCTACCGAAAAGACAAAGGAGCTGAATTTGCGAATTTGAAGCAGGGACAGTGGAACATCGAGGAGTATGTGGCTAAATTTTCTGCATTGCTACGATTTGCACCTCATGTAGCAGGGAACGACGTGGCAGTGGCCGATCAGTTCATCAACGGGTTGAATCTGGATGTCTTTACTTTGGTGAACACGGGACGGCCTAATACTTTTTCAGAGGCACTGAACAGAGCCAAGGGAGCAGAGGCTGGCTTGATCAGGCAGCGAGGCGCTTCTTACGGTGTTCAGGGGCAGAGACCGCCACAGCCTACCACTCAGTTTCCACCACCTCCTCCTCCTTTCGATAGTGGATCTAGTGGTAGTGGCAAGAAGGAATTTCTGAAGGCTAAGGGCAAGCAATTTAAGAAATCCGGGAGCAGTTCATCGAGTTCGAGTGGATCTCGACAGAGAGGTCAAGGGTCAGATTACAGTGGCGTGTATTGCAGTTCGTGCGGAGGGCGACATGCCACGGAGCAGTGTCTAGGAGTTATGGGACGTTGCAACATCTGTAGGCAACAGGGACACTTCGCCAGAGTTTGTCCCCAGAGAGGTGCACAACGATTCCAGAGCACAGGGTCATTAGCACCAGTGCCACAGATGGAGAGACAGGCATCCTCTGTACACTCCTTTCAGCCACCATCCACACAGACCCAGCAGAGACCAAGGAGGTAGTCAGACAGTGAGTCAACCTCCGAGACAGCAGGCAAGGGTGTTTGCGCTGACAGAGGAGCAGGCGCAGGAGGCACCAGATGACGTCATTGCAGGTAACTGTTTCCTTTGTGGTTATCCTGCATATGTGTTGATAGACACAGGTGCATCACATACATTCATCTCTGAACATTTTGCATTGAGACATTCATTGCCTGTTGAGTCGATGTCGACGGTAGTGTCTATAGCTTCTCCGTTGAGAAGTGGTTTGATATATGTGACTACTGTTAGACACTGTATGCTTCAGTTTGAGGGGCATGAGATCGATCTTGATTGTGTAGTACTTGGTTTAGCTGATTTTGATTGTATAGTTGGTATAGACATGTTGACCAAGTACAGGGCCACTGTAGATTGTTTCCACAAGATTGTCAGATTCAGACCCGAAATGACAGATGAGTGGAAATTCTATGGCAAGGGTTCCAGATCTCGGATTCCCTTAGTATCTGCTCTGACTATGAGTAGATTGCTTCAGAGAGGAGCAGAGGGCTTTCTCGTATATTCAGTAGACCTACTGAAGTCGAGCCCAGCATTGGCAGATCTGCCAGTGGTTTGCGAGTTTGCAGATGTGTTCCCAGATGAGATTTCCGGGTTGCCTCCGATTCGGGAGGTTGATTTTAGCATAGATCTTATGCCTGGTTCTGTTCCTATCTCGAGAGCTCCGTATAGGATGGCACCGATAGAGCTGAAAGAATTGAAAGCGCAGTTGGAATGTAGTATCCCGATGCCTAATTTGAGTTAATTATTGGATTAATTATATTTCGGTGGGATCGGAAGGACCGAACAGAGTTTGAATCGTCCGAAGCGGGTTCGGATCGTCCGAAGAGGGTTCGAATCGTCCGAAGACAGGTGGCTGGACACGTGGAAGACATGCAGAGTTCGGATCGTCCGATTAGGGTTCGGATCGTCCGAAGACAGGTGTCTGGACACGTGGAAGACATGCAGGGTTCGGATCGTCCGATAAGGGTTCGGAAGGTCCGAAGTGTACAGTGGATCGGATCGTCCGAAGTGGATCGGATCGTCCGATCGTTGTCTATAAATAGAGGCGCGAGGCTTCATTTGTTACTCGCCAATTCCGAGTGTTCCAGAGCGTTTTAGTCATTTCTGATGGGTTTCTAGTCTTTTCCCGAGGTTTAGGCACTAGCGGGGAGCTACTGGTTTTGTAGCGGAGCTGTGCTCTAGTTGGGAGCTAGCGGCATCAGTGGGCTGACTACGGACGCAGACTTGATTCTAGGACTGATTGCTAGGATCTACTGGTTTGAGGTACGAAAGTACTATCCGAGATAGCAGGATTGAGTATACTTTGCTATGTGTTGCATGTTTATATGTTGCATTATTATCTGTCATATGATGCATGGTTTATTATGCGGCATTTGCATAATCATGTTGAGCCTGACTATTTTTGAGATAGCCTGTTGAGAGGGTGCTCAGCCCTCGTTTGTTGTGGATGGTTGGACCCCGTTGGCCGACGGTGGTCAGGTCACCGGTATATCCACAGGTTTATTTTGTTATGGGAGCCACCTCCTGGTTCGACGGCGCAGAGTGCTACATACCTTGACGTCATTTACCTGAGCAGTATTTCGATATACCCAGATCGTGGTATCCAGTACATTTTGCATACATGCATGTCATAGTCTTGTATACTCATGCTTTCGGTGCTGAGCGTTTTATGCTCACGTCCTCGGTTTATCTCTGTTTTGGACACCCTATTCGATGGGGCAGGTCTCAGGTTGGACGGTCCAGGAGGGAGTGGACAGGGAGCTGGCAGAGGTTGACCTGTAGTTGTTGGTATTTGATCTTGGTATTTAGTTCGATCTGGTTGTTTAAGTATTTTGTACTTACAGATTCGATTGGGTTGTATTACTGTTTTTCCGCTGTTTACCTGATTCAGTTTTAAATGTTAATTTTGCATGCTTAAGTTCTGATTAGTAGGTGATTCTGGAACGGGTCACTACATGGAAGATCTTCTGTCCAAGGGATATATCAGACCCAGTGTATCTCCTTGGGGTGCTCCGGTGCTTTTTGTTAGAAAGAAAGATGGTTAGATGCGACTGGGTATTGATTACCGACAGTTGAACAAGGCGACAGTGAAGAACAAGTATCCGTTGCCTCGCATCGATGATCTGTTTGATCAGTTACAGGGATCTTCTGTATACTCGAAGATTGATTTGAGATCAGGGTATCATCAGCTCAGAGTTAGAGATGTTGATATTCGAAGACTGCATTCCGGACCAGGTATGGGCACTACGAGTTTATCGTTTTGCCTTTTGGTTTAACGAATGCACCTGCGGTGTTTATGAGTTTGATGAACCGCATTTTTCAGAGATATTTAGATGATTTTGTGATTGTGTTCATTGATGATATCTTGGTATATTCGAAAAGTCTGATGGAACATGCAGAGCATCTGAGGATTGTATTGCAGACCTTGAGAAATGTGCAGTTGTATGCTAAATTTTCCAAGTGCGAATTCTGGCTGAAACAGGTTGTCTTTTTGGGGCATATTATATCTGGAGAGGGTATTGCGGTAGATCCGAGTAAAGTTGAGGCTGTGATCAGTTGGCCGAGACCGACTTCTGTGCCTGAGATACGCAGTTTCATGGGTCTAGCCGGGTATTATCGTCGTTTTATCCGAGATTTCTCCAGTATAGCGAAACCTATCACCCAGTTGACACAGAAGAATATGCCATTTGTATGGTCTGAAGATTGTGAAGCTAGTTTTGTAGAGCTGAAGAAGAGGCTGACTAGTGCGCCTGTCTTGACGATTCCTTCATGTACAGGTGAGTTCGTTGTATATTGTGACGCATCTCACAGAGGATTGGGATGTGTTCTTATGCAGCGAGGGCACGTGATAGCGTACGCCTCTAGACAGCTGAAGCCGCACGAGACTCGTTATCCAATTCATGATCTTGAATTGACGGCGATTGTCTTTGCACTCAAGATCTGGCACCATTATCTGTATGGCGAGAAATTTGAGATCTATTCCGATCATAAGAGCCTGAAGTACCTCTTTTCTCAGTCAGAGTTGAACATGAGGCAGCGACGATGGCTTGATCTGCTGAAAGATTTTGATTGCGAGATCAAGTACTATCCAGGGAAGTCGAATGCAGCGGCAGACGCCTTGAGTCGAAAGGTATGTGCTCTTTCCTTGTCGACAGTAGGTGTATCGAATTTAATAGAGGATTGTTGTTTGTCTGGATTGACATTTGATACAGAGAGTAGACCGTTGCGACTTGCTGCAATTCAGATTGAGCCAGATTTGATTTTGAGGATCAAAGAAGTGCAGAAAACTGATCCGAGTATTCAGAAACCAATTGATATGGTCAGAGCTGGTCATATATCAGAGTATCAGGTTAGAGATTTTGTTCTGTATGTGAATAACCGTCTAGTAGTGCCAGAAGTTTCAGAATTGAGACGACAGATCATGTCAGAGGCACACTGTAGTCGGTTCAGCATTCATCCTGGTGGCAGGAAGATGTACAATTACTTGAAGACACAATTCTGGTGGAAGCAAATGAAGACCGATATTGCAGAATTTGTGTCTAAATGTTTGAATTGCCAACAGGTGAAGACAGAAAGAAAGAAGCCCGGAGGGTTCCTCCAGAGTTTGTCTATTCCTGAATGGAAATGGGATCACATTTCCATGGATTTCGTGACGAAGTTACCTCGATCTTTGCAAGGCTGTGACGCAATTTGGGTTGTGATAGACAGACTGACCAAATCAGCGTGCTTTATTCCGTACAGAATGACCTATCGACACGATCAGATGGCAGAGTTGTATATCAGAGAGGTTGTCAGATTGCACGGTGTGCCGAAGTCGATAGTATCAGATCGTGATCCACGATTTACTTCTCACTTTTGGCACAGCTTGCAGCAGGCTTTGGGTACGACTTTACACCTGAGCACTGCTTATCATCCTCAGACGGACGGACAGTCAGAGCGGACTATCCAGACTTTAGAGGACATGCTGAGAGCTGTAGTACTGGACTTTGGTACTTGTTGGCAAGATTCATTGCCGTTGTGTGAGTTTTCATACAACAACAGCTATCAGACTAGCATTGAGATGGCACCGTTCGAAGCTTTATACGGAAAGAAGTTCAGATCTCCGTTGTACTCGGATGATATTTCTGAGGTACCAGAGTTGGGGCCTGATATGATTCGTGAGATGACTGAAAAAGTGAAGATCATTCAGAAACGAATGAAGACGGCACAGGATAGGCAGGCGAAATACGCCAATATCAGACGCAGACCGTTGATATTTGAACAGGGAGACAGAGTATTTTTGAAGATTTCACCTTTCAGAGGCGTTGTCAGATTTGGCAAGAAATGGAAGTTGTCTCCTAGATATGTCGGTCCGCATGAAATTCTTGAGAAGATTGGCGATCGAGCATACAGACTTGCTCTTCCTCCTTCACTGTCCGGTATACATGACGTTTTTCATGTATCAATGTTACGCAGATATATGCCAGATGATTCTCATGTCATTCAGCCTGACGAAGTCGAGCTGGATCAGACTCTGAGCTATGTTGAAAGACCGATACAGATTCTTGATCGGAAGGAGAAACAGCTTAGAACCAAGACCATTCCGCTTGTGAAGGTTCAGTGGAGTCGTCATGGCATCGAGGAAGCAACTTGGGAGACAGAGTCTGATATGAGACAGAAACATCCCGAGTTATTCATATGATGTGAGTCTTCCTTTCAATTTTGATTATACTGTTTTGGGTATACTTGCATGATTATTTGCGTACGAGTTCGAGGACGAACTCCTCTTTAAGAGGGGGAGAAATGTAAGGCTCGAGAATTATCAACTGGCATTGATGTTAGACTTGTAAAGGTAAGAATGCATGACATTTAAATCAGAATTGTGAAGCTTGGCCGAAGCCACACCGCACCCGCGGTACAGGAAGGACCACGCCCGCGGTGCATTGAGAGGAAATTAGTGGATTTGTGCGAAGCAAGATTGCACCCGCGGTGCGAGCAAGACGGCACCCGCGGTGGTGAGACCGCACCCGCGGTCATGCAGGGACCGCACCCGCGGTCTAGGTGCTGCATTTTTAGATGAACTCGCCGTGAGCACAGCGCACCCGCGCTCTTGAGCCACCGCACCCGCGGTGTTGCATGCGAACTGCCACCTTTGATTTTAAAGTTGACACATGGCAGGGTATATATATATGTAGTATGCTGAGTCTTCATTTTTAAAAACCTCCATCAGCAGAACCGAGAGCTCCATGGAAATCCCTTCAAGAATTTAGACTAGCAACAAAGATTATGCAACAACTAGCCATCCGATTTTAATTCCGAGTCCGGATTTATGATCCTTGCAACAAGAGCTAGCTAAGGATGTAAGTTTCAGTTATTTTCAGCATGTTTCGATATTTATGTGTTGGAAGAATTCAGATATGAGTTAGAATATGTATTATTGATACCGTGAGCATGGTATATTCGCTACCGGATTGAATTTCAGACACCGTATGATGTTGTTTCATTTTCCAGCATAATTATTGAATTGAGATGGAATGAATTTAGTGTGATATTGTGTTTTGATAAGGTTATGAATGGTTGATATTGAGCTTAGTGTTATTGAGTTATCGGTATCGCGAGATTACGCTGTTATGCTGTCGAATTGTATCAAAACCGAGTATTGAATTGTATATGTGCTGAATTGAATTGAGAATTGATATTGCATGTCTACATTGCCTTTCAGAGTTGTTATTGTCAGACTCGACATTCCGACTTCAAGATCTCGACAGACATTGTGCGACGAAAGGTATAATTCATGTGGTCACGGGATTGTACAACTCGATTCAGATTTGATACGAGTTTCCCTAAATCACATACTAGATTGTTATTACATTTGATTTTGTAATGTATTGTTTATTGATTTATATTCGAGTCCTGAGATAGGAGATATTGGCATATTGGCCAAAACTAGACGTTTCGGTGTATCGACGCATAGTAGTAGATATTTTCTATGTGTAGACCCTCGATACAGAGTTGACCGAAGTCTAGGAATAAGACGTACCGTCACCCCGAGTGGTTGGGTAGGTGACAGACCGTCTTATTCACACCGGTATCCCTAGATTAGAACTGAGTCGAGTCAAGATTTAAATGTTGAATACAGATTTGTATTCTTCTACATGTTTAGATTTGCATTCATGTTACTTATATGCTATGCTTTTGTACATGATTATTACATTGCATGCATCCATGTTTTATACTAGGATATGTTCTCACCGGAGTTATCCGGCTGTTGTCGTGTCTGTATGTGTGCATGGCAACAGGTGGGGCAGGATCTGGGTCCCGAGGAAGATGAGAGATTGTTGATAGCGTGGAGATCTCGGGCGTGCAGCTTACTAGTTGTTGTACTAGACGTGTACTGAAAACTTTTAAATACTAGTGTATGATTGTACAAAGCGGACATGTATGTACGTTATGTTGTTTATTTAATACAAAGACATGTTATGCTTTAATTATACATTTGAATTAATTTTAAAAGCAAAATTTTGACCCACATTTTCGAGCAAAGATCCAATAAATCCCAAAAGAATTGAGTTAGAGCCCGGGTCCCCACAATCTATATCGAATATCTGCAATAGAAGTCGATCTACTCCTAAGCACATCGATATATACCCAAAAGTCCAGTGACTTGGTGGTTCTGCCAAAGACTAGGCATGTCTGCCCAAGACTCTAACCCTTGCTTTGCTATAAATCAATAGAATAAGCATATAAATATCACACATTGCAAAATATCAAGGAAATGGTAATTCTGAAAGGGGATCGGTTACGGTGAACGGAAGCGCAACGGAAGTTTAAAAATTTTAATTTTCATCAAGAAATTTCGGCCACCTAGTGAAAGTGTGTAGCAAATAAAATAAAACACAAAATGACATTCATCGTGTGTTAAGAAATGTACCTATCAATCACAAGGATTGATGTATGGCTCCAACTAAGGTCTAAACACCTTAGCTCTTCAATGGTAGAAACTATCTACAAGCTTTCCTTGTTCTTGAATCTTTCCTTCAAATTAGGCCCACCACCAACTAGCTAGAACCACTCTAATTTTGCACTAGAAAAATTAGAGCATTTTTCTTTGAGAAGTGTAGTGTTTCTTCAACAATTGAAGAACAAAAAAATTGGAGAGGATGAATAGTATTTTTTCAGTTGTGGGAAAAGTTAAAGTAAAAAAGTTGTGGGAAAAGTTAAAGTAAAGTATTTTTTCATGCTAGGAGAGAAGGAGAGACATTTTTGTGGGAAAAGTTAAAGTAAAGTATTTTTTCATGCTAGGAGAGAAGCAGAGACATTTTTTCAGTTGTGGGAAAAGTTAAAGTAAAAAAGTTGCATGCCAAGCCTTGGTTATACAAAAAGTTGTCTCCCAACCTTTCACCTCCCTTGCATGCCTTTCTATTTGGGTTTGTAACAATTACAAAGCCCATGGACTTTTATTTAAATGTCCCAAACACATTTGAGACCAATTAACCATTGCTTGATTTTACTCAAGCCCACTAGTCTAATAATTATTTTTAATTGGGGCTCTATGATGAAACTTAAAATTAATAATTTATTATATGTTAAAACCTGTATTTTAAAATTTTAAGTTTCATTAAAATTATAAATTATGTTATTTTAGTATTATTTGTTTATATTTAAATGTCTTACTAAATTTGTTTTATTTTCAGGTTTTTTTACGTGTTGGTAAAATAATGATAACTCAAGCTAGAAAATTCAAATGGAGGTGACTCAAACATGGTTGGAATCCTTGAGAAGTTATCTACAACTTTGCAGAAGACATGATTGCCTAAAAAGCTCATTAAGATGATCAAATTGTGCAAAGATCAAAAGGAGGACACATTGACTTTTACTATGACCATCATTTAGTAAAAAATTCATAACTATTTCAATATTTATCCAAATGAGGTGAATCAAGTGGACAAACTCATCTACACAAAATTCCCCACATGTTTGTGGCCTTAATCAGAGTCAAAGTGGTGATAAAAGTCGTGGAACAAGGCATTGAAAGAAGGGACACGGAATTGGAGTTGAGGAGACAAAGAATACTATTACAACTACATGGCATTAATAGAATTTTTGACCCTTTCTCTCATTTGGCCTATAAATAGAGGCCTTGTGCTAGCTTGAGAATCATTCTATTTCATTGTAAAATATAGTGTGAGTGTGTATCAAAGTTCTAAGTTCCAATATATTTTCTTTCATGTTCTCAACTATGAGTGATATTTTAGTATTGATCAAAAGTAAACTTATGGCAAGCTAAATCTATTATGTCAAGGTGAAGAGGATGCATTCTTGGTGAAGTAAGATTGTTTATATTTTGTATATTCTTTCTTTATTTCTTTTCATTTAGCTAACTTATTTTTATTGTAGGTATAAAAATGAATTATTTGTTGTTATCAATTTACATCAAATGCTTGATACCATTAAAGTGGTTATCTTGATTTGTTGTTTAATTTTGATATAATAAATATATCATCACTTATTATTATATATATAGATATATATATTTATATAATAATATCATAATATTTCATTTAGACGATAGCGTGGCTCTTCCGGTTGTTTTAAATGAAATATTATGATTTAATACTAACATCTAACAATCTAACATTTACTTTATCGCAACTAACTTTTATTTTTCGCATCTAACTTTTACTTTCTCGCAACTAACTTTTACTTTTCCGCAACTAACATTAACTTTATCGCAACTAACTTTTACTTTACTGCAATTAACTTATTAAATCAATATATTTCATTTAGGCAATAGCGTGGCTCCGCCGGTTGTTCTAAATAAAATATAATGATTTAATCTAACATTTACTTTATGCAATTATTTATTTATATAGTTATAATATAATCATAGGTACCATATATAAAATATCGGTTAATTCGGTATTTTCTATAGTGAGAACTATATTATATTATGTATGTGTTTAATTTTCTTGGAACCATTATTTATGGTGGTTTCTTTTGTTTTACTTAAACAATATTATATAAACCAAGAATAAATCCTCAAGCCTTGACAATATTTATAATTTGTAAACTTCAGTCTTGCATTTGGTAATCTATAAATTAATAAATTTAAACTCAAAATAACCTCTCTGTGGATCGATCTCGTACTTACGAAATATATTACTTGCAGACAACCTACACTTGGGTGAATTATTATTTAAGTAGTAGCAAGTTTTTGGCGCCGTTGCCGGGGAGGTATAAATTAAGTTTATATTTGTTATTTATGTTTTATTTATAAGTATTGTGTGTTTTTACTTGTATGAGTGTTTGGAGTCGAAAAAAAAGTGGTAGACTTATTCGAGTATCTGAAAATAATTTAAATATGGATGATAATTCAAATAATCAAGATAATGATAATAATAACAATAATAATAATAATAATCAAGAACATGAACAATTAAGAACACTTAGGCACCATATGAACCCTATTAGAACTAGTGCCCCATCGTGTTTAGTTTTTCCTCCCGATGCATCTACTTTCAATTTTAAACCTCAAATTATTCAACTTTTACCAAATTTTCATGGCTTAGATTCTGAAAATCCATATTTACATCTAAGAGAATTTGAGGAAGTTTGTAACACTTATAATGATCAAAATTGTAGCATGGATATAGTTCGATTAAAGCTTTTCCCTTTTTCTTTAAAAGATAAAGCTAAAACATGGCTACAAAATTTAAGATCAAGTTCAATAAGATCATGGGAAGAAATGCAACAACAATTTCTCAAAAAGTTTTTCCCTTCCCATAGAACAAACTCTTTTAAAAGACAAATTACAACTTTTTCTCAAAAACAAGGAGAAACGTTTTATCAATGTTGGGATAGATATAAAGAATTACTTAATACATGCCCACATCATGGTTTTGAAACATGGAGAATAGTTTCTCACTTTTATGAAGGTCTAATACCTAAAGATAGGCAAATGATAGAATTCATTTGTAATGGAACTTTTGAAGATAAAAACCCAAATGAAGCTATGGAATATTTGGATTCATTAGCAGAAAATGCTCAAAATTGGGATAATATAGGCACAATAGAACCACCAACAACTAAAAACAATAATTCAACAAATGGGGGTGGTATCTATAATCTTAAAGATGATACAGATATTCAAGCTAAACTTGCATCTTTAGCAAGAAAAATTGAGTCATTAGAAATGAAAAAGAGTGGTCAATTAAAAAGTATTCAAGAAATTGTTTGTCATATATGTGATACACATGATCATGCTACAAAAGATTGTCCAACATTACCTTCATTTAAAGAATGTCTCCATGAACAAGCAAACTATGTTAACAATTATAAAAAACCAATACTAGATCCTTTTTCACCATCATATAATCCGGGATGGAAAAATCATCCTAATTTTAGTTGGAGGAATGATAATAATGCACAACCGTCAAAACAATATTTTCAAAATAACCAAAATCATCAAGGTTATATTCCTTATGTTACACCTCCAAAAAAAAACTTTGAAGATGTAATTCATGCATTTATCCAAAAGCAAGAGTCTATCAATATTCAAAACAGTCAATCTATGAGTGATTTGAAAGAAACTCTTGCAAAATTTGCATCTGCACTTAATATTCATGAAAAAGGAAAATTTCCATCTCAACCTCAACCTAATCCTAAAAATCAAAATCAAGAATTAAAAAATGAAAAAATTGATCAAATAAAATCTGTTATTACCCTTAGAAGTGGTAAAATAGTTAATGATCCATATAGTAATGAAAACAAGGATCATTTAAAATCAAAGAGTAAGGATGATAATCCTGATACTTTTGAGAATGATGATACCTTAAATTTTAAGAATAATATGGTGAATGATAAATCATCTGAAATAGTAAATAAGTCAAATATACCTCCACCATTTCCTCATGCATTAACAAATCATAAAAAACAAAAAAGTGATTCTGATATCTATGAAGTTTTTAAACAAGTGAAGATAAATATTCCATTATTAGATGCTATTAAACAAGTACCTTCTTATGCAAAATTTTTAAAAGACTTATGTACTGTGAAGAGAAAATTGCATGTGAAGAAAAAAGCATTCATGGCTGAACAAGTAAGTTCTATTCTTTAAAATAATTCTAGTTTAAAATAAAAGATCCTGGTTGTCCAACAATTTCATGTATTATTTGAGAAAATAAAATTAAAAAAGCTTTGTTGGATTTGGGAGCAAGTGTGAATTTACTTCCTTATTCAGTTTATGAAAAACTTAATTTAGGAGAATTAAAACCCAATTCTGTTACTCTTTTACTGGCGGATAGGTCAATCAAAATACCTAGAGGTATTGTAGAAGATGTGTTGGTTCAAGTTGATAAATTCATATATCCTGTAGATTTTATTGTTTTAGATACACAACCAATAGAAGTACATAATGAAATTCCAGTAATATTGGGACGACCATTTCTAGCAACTTCAAATGCTTTAATTAATTGTCGAAATGGAATAATGAAATTGTCTTTTGGAAATATGACTCTAGAACTTAATGTGTTTAATTTATGTAAACAACCAAGTATTGATGAAAATGAAAATGAAGATGATAATGAAATTCAAACAATTGTGGAAGAAAATATACAAGAAGAAAACTTAAATCAACAATGTGAAGTTTTTTCAGTAGAAAGTTTAGAGTCTGAAAATAATTTTAAAGAAGATGATAATACAAAACTTGAATTAAAAGCTTTACCATTAGAATTGAAATATGTATTTCTTGGTCAAAATAAAACATTTCCTGTTGTAATTTCTTCCACTCTTCTACCAAATCAAGAAGAAGATTTAATTCAATTACTTAAAAAATATAAAAATGCAATTGGATGGACTTTGAAAGATATAAAAGGTATGAATCCTTTAATTTGTACACATAAAATTCACTTGGAAGAAAATGCTAAAACGTATCAACAACCGCAAAGAAGGTTAAATCCACATATGAAAGAAGTTGTTAAGAATGAAGTATTAAAGCTATTAGACGCTGGAATTATCTATCCAATCTCAGATAGTAAATGGGTAAGTCCAACACAAGTAGTACTTAAAAAGTCAGGCATCACTGTTATAAAAAATGAAAAAGGAGAGTTATTACAAACTAAGATTCCATCTAGTTGGCGTATGTGTATTGATTATGGAAAATTAAATGATGCAACTAGAAAAGATCATTTCCCACTACCATTTTTAGATCAAATTCTAGAAAAAGTAGCAAGAAATTCTTATTATTGTTTTCTTTATGGGTATTCGGGGTATTATCAAATATCTATATCATTAGAAGATCAAGAAAAAACTACTTTTACTTGTCCTTTCGGAACTTTTGCATTTAAAAGAATGCCATTTGGTTTATGTAATGCTCCGGCTACTTTTCAAAGATGCATGTTAAGTATTTTCAGTGATATGATTGAAGAATATGTAGAAGTTTTTATGGATGATATAACTGTTTTTGGAAACTCATTTGAAAATTGTCTTAAAAATCTAGAAGAAGTATTAAAAAGATGTGAAGAAAAAAATCTTGTTTTAAATTGGGAAAAATGTCATTATATGGTTAAATCTGGGATTGTCTTAGGACATGTGATATCTGAAAAAGGAATTGAAGTTGATAAAGCCAAAGTTGATGTTATTTCTAATTTAACATCACCAAAAACAGTCAAAGAAGTTCGATCATTTTTGGCTCATGCAGGATTTTATAGATGGTTTATAAAAAATTTCAGCATAATATCTAAACCAATGTCAAATCTTTTAACAAAAGATACACAATTCGAATGGACTCAAAAATGTGAAAATGCTTTTAAAAAAATAATTAATCTTTTAATTACATCACCTATTTTACAACCTCCAGAATGGTCTTTACCATTTGAATTAATGTGTGATGCAAGTGATTATGCTATAGGAGCTGTGTTAGGACAAAGAAAAGAAGGAAAACCTTATGCAATCTATTATGCTAGTAGAACCTTAAATAGTGCCCAAATAAATTATTCAACTACTGAAAAAGAATTACTTTCAGTAGTATTTGCATTAGATAAGTTTCGATCTTATTTAATTGGTTCTACTACTATTGTTTACACCGATCATTCTGCCATAAAATATTTATCAAATAAACAAGATGCTAAGCCAAGATTAATACGGTGGATTTTATTGTTACAAGAATTTGATATTATAATTAAAGATAAAAAAGGAAAAGAAAATGTTGTAGCCGATCATTTATCTAGAATAATGACTGAATCATCTCATAATGAAATACCAATAAATGAAAATTTTCCAGATGATCAGTTGTTTTATGCTACTATTATGCCATGGTTTGCTAACATTGTAAATTTTCTTGTGACAAATAAAATGCCTTCTCATTGGAATTCACAGGATAAGAATAAATTCTTGATAGAAGTTAAAAAATTTTATTGGGATGATCCTTACTTATTTAAGTATTGTCCTGACCAAATTTTTCGATGATGCATACCCGACAATGAAGTAAGTAATGTTATTAAATTTTGTCATTCTGGAGCATGTGGAGGTCATTTTTCATCCAATAAAACAGCTACAAAAATCTTACAATGTGGATTTTATTGGCCGTCTTTATTCAAAGATACGCATTTATTTTTCAAATCTTGTGAAAATTGTCAGAAGATGGGATCAATTTCAAAACGAAACATGATGCCTTTAAATCCAATCATAATTATTGAAATATTTGATAGTTGGGGGATAGATTTTATGGGTCCATTTCCATTATATTTTGGATATACGTACATTTTAGTCGCTGTTGATTATGTTTCAAAATGGATTGAAGCGATTGCATGTAGAACTAATGATCATAAAGTTGTTATAAAATTTTTAAAAGAAAATATTTTTAGTCGATTTGGAATACCTAGGGCAATAATTATTGATGGGGGAAGTCATTTTATAAATAAATCATTTTCTTCTTTATTAAGAAAATATGGCATTACACATAAAGTTTCTACCCCATATCATCCTCAAAGTAATGGTCAAGTTGAACTTGCAAATAGAGAAATAAAACAATTTTAGAAAAAACAATTAATCCAAATCGAAAAGATTGGTCTTTAAGATTAATTAATGCATTATGGGCATATAGAACTGCATTCAAAACATCATTAGGGATGTCACCATATAGGTTAGTTTTTGGTAAGCATTGTCATTTACCGGTTGAACTTGAACATAAAGCTTATTGGGCAATTAAAGCATTGAATATTAATTTAGATGATGCATCTAAATTAAGAAAATTGCAAATAAATGAACTTGAAGAATTAAGAAATGATGCATATGAAAATTCAAAGATTTATAAAGATAAAACTAAAGTCTTTCATGATAAAAATATTATGAGAAAGTCATTTGAAATTGGACAAAAAGTTTTGCTTTATAATTCTCGTTTGCATTTATTTCTAGGTAAACTAAGATCGAGGTGGTCAGGACCATTTATAGTCAAATTTTTTTATCCTCATGGTGCTGTTGATATTGAAAATCCTAAAAATAATGACGTGTTTAAAGTTAATGGGCAAAGACTTAAGCCTTTTATAGAAAATGAAATTCTTAATGATGAGTTTATGCCTTTATATGATCCACAATAGTTGTTTGATATTTTCATTTTGTTTTGCAGATTCTAGTTCATTTCCCGGTTAAGTGGCGGATAACGGTACTCCGTGACTGTTTAAGTCGGTTTCTTCAGTTTTCCCAAAATAATTGAAATATATATAATAATAATAATAATATGGATGCGTGTATTATGAATCTTCGTCAATATTTTGCTTGTTTACCTGATAATGCGTTGAAAAAAATTTATAAAGCTAGATGTGAGCGGCTAAGGTTGATGATGTCATATGGCATACCGAGTGATGTCCGTTTGATAATTGAAGCAAAAGTCCGATTGGTTGGGGAAGCAAGTGAAATAATAATAAGACATATGCCAGGATTTGGTAAAAGCACATATGCTAAAAAGCGAAGAGCTAAACGTATAGGTGGATGTTATAAATGTGCAAGGTGGACTTGTAATGGGAAATGCAAAAATGTTGGAATGACGTCAATGAATAGAGAAGATAAAATTTTATTCATTAAGAATGGTCTGAGTAAAGAGCCTTTGGATAATTTTCTAGAGGTTCTTGATACGCATTCTAGTGGGTACGTGCAAAATGAATTTCTTAAACTATGGTGGCAATTTCAACATGAGGAATATCAATATGGACGGTGGAATCAGCCTTACAAAGATCCTACTGTAGTAACGCATGTCTATTTAGATAAGTAAATATATATATATACAATCTCGTCTTGGGAATCTGACGTTAAAAGACCCTGTTTGCCAATTTATAAGAAAATTGGATGGGAAGCATATCCTCGACTCATAGATGGCGTTGAAGCCGTTACTGAACGTAAAATCAGAGGAAGATGTGAGCCACAATCACAACTACGCTGTATATATTTGTTTTAATTTTGTCATTTTTATTTTCTTTTAATAATAATAATTTCCTTTTCAAATATTGACTTTTGGCATGTTACGCTTATAAATTCATATGCTGTGATCTAACAATTACAGAAAACATATTTCTCAACATGTCAACGTCCACGGTAAGTAAAATAAAAAATATTTGTGTATTTTGTGGATCTAGTGCAGGAAAAGATTCAATTTATGAAGAAGTAGCAGAAAAGCTTGGAATAGCACTTGCTAAAAACAAGATTCATTTGGTATATGGTGGTGGTGAAGTTGGCCTCATGGGAAAAGTTGCAAAAGCTGCGCATGCATGTAGTGACCCGTTCCAGAATCACCTACTAGGCAAGAACTAAGCATGCAATTAACCTAATTAACAATAATCAGATATAACAGCGGAAATAGTCAACAAAAAATAATGGTTATACAACCCAATCGAAGTCTAGAATAACTCAAAATAAAAATACCCAATACAACCATATCGAAACAAAACAATACCGGTAAACTAAACCAACCAGCTACTCAACGTCCTCCTCCTGCTCCTCCTGAGCTGTCCAACCTGAGGCCTGCCCCGTGGGAATGGGGTGTCCAAGAATAAACAAAACCGAGGACGTGAGCGATAAGAACGCCCAGTACAAAAGTATGAGTATACAGACCTATATGAAATGCACATGCTATGATCATGATACCGGGGTAGTCAAGAAACAGTAGTCACAAAAGGATCTCAACAATGCTCAGTCTAGAGGCGCCAAGTGGATAGTGCCGCGCGGTCCAACCTCTGGGTCACTGCATCCACTACAAGACAGACGTGGACCTAAAATGTCCCGGACCACCGAAGCCCTCCCGACCCGTCGGCCACTGTGTACTCTCGGTGTCCATGCGTCCACAAGACAGGGCTGAGCGGCCCCAAGATATAGCTTATCTCGAAAGAGATACAGCTCAACAGTAAAGGCTATCTCGAAGAAGATACGGCTCAACATGAAATGCAACGTGCAGTAATAAACGTGACATAATAGCATGCATCATATGACATATATCAATGCACCACATAATCATGCAACACATATAAGAATGTATACTCAACCAGGATATCTCGGATAGTACTTTCGTACCTCTATCACAGCAAGCCTAGCCTTACGCAACACCGCTAATCAGGTCTAGAACAAGCCTACGCATCAAAAGCATACTCAATCAATACTACCATGCTCGACTGGCAAAACCAGTACTCCCTAGTACTACCAAAGGTTTAGGGTTTACCTTCGTCCGTCGACAGCCCTTTGATGTCGATTGCCTCGAAACTCAGGCGCCGCTACGCTACTATTCCTGGCAGCTCTTGGCTATCGCTCGACCAACAACTAACCCTAGAAACCTTCCAAACTCTCCAAAATGAGAGAAAACTCAAGAAATTGGCAAGTCAAAAATGAGAAATCCGAGCACTATTTATAGGCCATGTTCGGATCCTCCGAACAACACTTCGGAACGTCCGAACGCTACGTGTCCATTGGCTCTTGACAGCTCATGATCGGATCCTCCGATCATACACTTCGGACCGTCCGAACATGCACGTGTCCAGCTGCTCTTGACACCTCATGATCGGATCCACCGAACCTACACTTCGGAACGTCCGAACTCCCACGTGTCGATCAACTCTTGACACCTAATGATCGGATCCACCGAACTCACTTCGGATCGTCCGAACGCGTCGGTGCTACCGAACCATCTTCGGTCCGTCCGATTATGACCACGGTCAAAATTACACCTTAAACCTTCTTAATCACCATTACTCCGTTAATTACCCAATTTGGAATTCGGGCTACTACATTCTCCCCCCCTTAAAAAGATTTCGTCCTCGAAATCTAGGCAAGAGAATAAAACACCATTGTAATACACTGCAAATATTCTTCATTACAACTGTATAACAATTACATCCCAGGCTGATCCTGGTTCAGCGCAAAAACCTGACCTTGGGCACAAGGTCGAAGATTCGAACTACCCACTGCCTGACCCTGTCTCCTCTGCTGAACAGTCGTCTGGGATCCAGAACCAGATCCTGCTCCACCTCGCAGCTGAGGACAATTCTTCTTGAGATGACCCATCTCTCCGCACTGAAAACAAGCTCCTGCTGCTAATCGGCATTGTTCCGATGGATGGTTCTTCCCACAATGCGCACAAGAATCCTTCTTCTCACCAAAGCGAACAACACCGCTAGACCTTGATCCAGATCCAGAAGAATAAGAACCAGATTTCTTGAAAGACTGAGGTCGAGGGCTCAAAACACTCGGAGGTCTAGAAGAAAGAATAGCCCTACCACGCTGGAGACTGATCTCTGCTTGACGACACCGGTTCACTAACCCATCACTAGACGCTTGGCTAAAACCGAATGATCCATCGGAGTAGAAACAGAAAGAATGACGTCTAGAGAAACATGCGGTAACTTATGACGCTTAACAAATCGTCCTGGTCACCCCAACGACCTACACTTCCCTGACTACTCTCATCACCAAAGTGGTCAGCCATCGCTACAACATAGAATGAGGAACTAGTAAATTGGTCAACGGAAATCCCAAAACAGAAATCTATATCCCAAAATCGTATGCATGCTCTGATACCATAAATGTAGTGACCCGTTCCAGAATCACCTACTAGGCAAGAACTAAGCATGCAATTAACCTAATTAACAATAATCAGAGATAACAGCGGAAATAGTCAACAAAAAATAATGGTTATACAACCCAATCGAAGTCTAGAATAACTCAAAATAAAAATACCCAATACAACCATATCGAAACAAAACAATACCGATAAACTAAACCAACCAGCTACTCAACGTCCTCCTCCTGCTCCTCCTGAGCTGTCCAACCTGAGGCCTGCCCCGTGGGAATGGGGTGTCCAAGAATAAACAAAACCGAGGACGTGAGCGATAAGAACGCCTAGTACAAAAGTATGAGTATACAGACCTATATGAAATGCACATGCTATGATCATGATACCGGGGTAGTCAAGAAACAGGAGTCACAAAAGGATCTCAACAATGCTCAGTCTAGAGGCGCCAAGTGGATAGTGCCGCGCGGTCCAACCTCTGGGTCACTGCATCCACTACAAGACAGACGTGGACCTAAAATGTCCCGGACCACCGAAGCCCTCCCGACCCGTCGGCCACTGTGTACTCTCGGTGTCCATGCGTCCACAAGACAGGGCTGAGCGGCCCCAAGATATAGCTTATCTCGAAAGAGATACAGCTCAACAGTAAAGGCTATCTCGAAGAAGATACGGCTCAACATGAAATGCAACGTGCAGTAATAAACGTGACATAATAGCATGCATCATATGACATATATCAATGCACCACATAATCATGCAACACATATAAGAATGTATACTCAACCAGGATATCTCGGATAGTACTTTCGTACCTCTATCACAGCAAGCCTAGCCTTACGCAACACCGCTAATCAGGTCTAGAACAAGCTTACGCATCAAAAGCATACTCAATCAATACTACCATGCTCGACTAGCAAAACCAGTACTCCCTAGTACTACCAAAGGTTTAGGGTTTACCTTCGTCCGTCGACAGCCCTTTGATGTCGATTGCCTCGAAACTCAGGCGCCGCTACGCTACTATTCCTGGCAGCTCTTGGCTATCGCTCGACCAACAACTAACCCTAGAAACCTTCCAAACTCTCCAAAATGAGAGAAAACTCAAGAAATTGGCAAGTCAAAAATGAGAAATCCGAGCACTATTTATAGGCCATGTTCGGATCCTCCGAACAACACTTCGGAACGTCCGAACGCTACGTGTCCATTGGCTCTTGACAGCTCATGATCGGATCCTCCGATCATACACTTCGGACCGTCCGAACATGCACGTGTCCAGCTGCTCTTGACACCTCATGATCGGATCCACCGAACCTACACTTCGGAACGTCCGAACTCCCACGTGTCGATCAACTCTTGACACCTAATGATCGGATCCACCGAACTCACTTCGGATCGTCCGAACGCGTCGGTGCTACCGAACCATCTTCGGTCCGTCCGATTATGACCACGGTCAAAATTACACCTTAAACCTTCTTAATCACCATTACTCCGTTAATTACCCAATTTGGAATTCGGGCTACTACAATGCAGGTGGAAGTGAAGTCTTAGGCATTATTCCGATTACCTTAGCCAATCTTACAGGACCAACAATAGGAGAAGAAATGAAAGTGGACAACATGTATGAAAGAATTACTCAAATGATTGAACATTCAGATGCTTTCATTGCTTTACCAGGAGGTTTCGGTACTTTGGAAGAAATATTTCATACTGTTTGTTGGGCACAATTAAATATCCACAATAAGCCAATTGGTTTGTTAAATGTTAACAATTATTATGATAAATTGTTATCGTTTCTTGATGATGTTGTGGAACAGGGATTTATTTCATTAGCTTCGCGAAGAATGTTAGTTTCTGCTACAAGTGAAGGTGAACTTATTAATTTACTGCAAGGATTTAGTCATGAACCAGATCCATTCTTATCTCAACTTAATTGGCCAACATCCAAGAGTAAGAAAAGAAAATTCATGTGATGCTAAACTTGCGATTCAACGGTATGTTTTTAATGTTTTTTTTTTAAGGTATGAATAATTTCTTCTTCTTCTTCTTCTTCTTCTTCTTAGTTTTTTTTATATAAAAATAAAAATATGTAGTAATAATAATAATACTTTTTAGTTCAATGTCGAGTAAGGTGTCAGTAAAATGCATCTGAGACGCATTAGTTAATAATTATCGGAAAATCACAATACAATAGATTTTAATATTCATTATATTCAAATTACAGAATACAAGAAAAATTAGTTTTCATATGTACCAATATATATATACATATATATTTTGATCAATTAATATAAAATATATAATAGATGTGTTTATTTATTTACATATATGTATATATTTTTGTGTGTGTTTTCAAATAAAATAATTTCTAAAATTTTTATAAGAATATAGTTAAAAGATATGAATTGTATGGTTGTTAACATGTATAATTGAAAGAATTTTTTGTAAAAGTATAATATATACTCACACATCTTTTGTGAGTAAGTGGTGAGAAATGAGAAAACAATTAATAAACTTTTATTGATTATTAAAAAATGGTTAATTACAAGAATATAATTCCCCTAAAAAAATATTTATTGAAAAAAAAAAGAAAAGATGTAAATAAATAACGGACTGCAAAATACTTTATTCATTGTAATATTTGTTTTTTTTTCAAGATTTGATTGATGTACTATCAATGTGTTCTTAATAAAAAAAAAAAAAAACAAAAACAAAAACAAACAAAAAGATTTGTTTGTGCTAGATAAGTTTCAAAGATAGTCGAATGTATCTGTTATATAAATGTTTATATATATATATATATATATATATAGATATTTTTGGTAAAATGTTTGGATAAAAAAAAAAGTTTATGTTATTGTAAAATTTTGCAGTCACGTTATTAAAAAAAAAATAGAAAAAAAAAGATAAAATAAAAAGATAAAAAAAGAAAAGAAAGGGGATTTTATTCTTTGTAAATTTTCCTATTTTGTTTTCAATATTAGTTTATTTAATTGTCTGCTTTAATACTTAGCCTTTTTCAATTAGAGTTAATATTCATTCCAACTCCATGAGTGAAAACTAGCTATTCATAAAATATTTTGACCTGAAAGAATTTATGGAGTTGAGGCTTTTACAAAAATATTCTTGATATTGTACATGTTATGGTGGGTGGCGTGAATTATCTTTTTGACTATATTATTATAAATAAATTTAGAAATTTATTAATCATATATATTGTTATGTTATATATTATGTGAAAATAAGAATAAAAACACATCAAATTATATATTATTATATTAAATGAAAAGTATATATATATATATATATAAATCGTTATATGAGTTTGTTTTTAAAATGAATATGTTTGTATTTGAATATACAAAAGGAATAAAGAATCTAGGTTGTGACTTTCCGATAAATTTAATTACCAAGGGACTAGTAATAAGATAGTGTGGGGGTGTGATGAAACTTAAAATTAATAATTTATTATATGTTAAAACATGTATTTTAAAATTTTAAGTTTCATTAAAATTATAAATTATGTTATTTTAGTATTATTTGTTTATATTTAAATGTCTTACTAAATTTGTTTTATTTTCAGGTTTTTTTACGTGTTGGTAAAATAATGATAACTCAAGCTAGAAAATTCAAATGGAGGTGACTCAAACATGGTTGGAATCCTTGAGAAGTTATCTACAACTTTGCAGAAGACATGATTGCCTAAAAAGCTCATTAAGATGATCAAATTGTGCAAAGATCAAAAGGAGGACACATTTACTTTTACTATGACCATCATTTAGTAAAAAATTCATAACTATTTCAATATTTATCCAAATGAGGTGAATCAAGTGGCCAAACTCATCTACACAAAATTCCCCACATGTTTGTGGCCTTAATCAGAGTCAGAGTGGTGAGAAAAGTCGTGGAACAAGGCATTGAAAGAAGGGACATGAAATTGGAGTTGAGGAGACAAAGAATACTATTACAACTACATGGCATTAATAGAATTTTTGACCATTTCTCTCATTTGGCCTATTAATAGAGGCCTTGTGCTAGCTTGAGAATCATTCTATTTCATTGTAAAATATAGTGTGAGTGTGTATCAAAGTTCTAAGTTCCAATATATTTTCTTTCATGTTCTCAACTATGAGTGATATTTTAGTATTGATCAAAAGTAAACTTATGACAAGCTAAATCTATTATGTCAAGGTGAAGAGGATGCATTCTTGGTGAAGTAAGATTGTTTATATTTTGTATATTCTTTCTTTATTTGTTTTCATTTAGCTAACTTATTTTTAATGTAGGTATAAAAATTAATTATTTGTTGTTATCAATTTACATCAAATGCTTGATACCATTAAAGTGGTTATCTTGATTTGTTGTTTAATTTTGATACAATAAATATTTCATCACTTATTATTATATATATAAATATATATATTTATATAATAATATCATAATATTTCATTTAGACGATAGCGTGGCTCTGCCGGTTGTTTTAAATGAAATATTATGATTTAATACTAACATCTAACAATCTAACATTTACTTTATCGCAACTAACTTTTATTTTTAGCATCTAACTTTTACTTTCTCGCAACTAACTTTTACTTTTCCGCAACTAACATTTACTTTATCGCAACTAACTTTTACTTTACTGTAATTATCTTATTAAATCAATATATTTCATTTAGGCAATAGCGTGGCTCTGCCGGTTGTTCTAAATAAAATATAATGATTTAATCTAACATTTACTTTATTCAATTATTTATTTATATAGTTATAATATAATCATAGGTACCATATATAAAATATCGGTTAATTCGGTATTTTCTATAGTGAGAACTATATTATATTATGTATGTGTTTAATTTTCTTGGAACCATTATTTATGGTGGTTTCTTTTGTTTACTTAATTAATATTATATAAACTAAGAATAAATTCTCAAGCCTTGACAATATTTATAATTTGTAAACTTCAGTCTTGCATTTGGTAATCTATAAATTAATAAATTTAAACTCAAAATAACCTCTCTGTGGATCGATCTCGTACTTACGAAATATATTACTTGCAGACAACCTACACTTGGGTGAATTATTATTTAAGTAGTAGCACTCTACAAGACCCAATATTGTTTGATTAATTCAACACTTGAATTAATTTAATTATTTGGACTCTACTAGGCACACTGGTGTTTAATTAGTTCAACACTTGAATTAATTTAATTTAGTCCATAATAATGTTTATGAAAATCACAATTTTCAAATACATTATTTGTTTGGCCAAATTTTAATTTAGGAACACTTCCATAAATTAAAATTTACATTTCTCTCATAGAAGTCATACTTCTATTTTTTTTTTATGCTCATAAACTCATTTATAAGCCGTTCAACACATTGAACTAATTTCTCCTTTATAGAAGTCATAATTCTAATATTTCTTTACGATTATAAACTCCTTTATAAGCCGTTCAACACATTGAACTATTTCTCTTCTCAACGGGATCTAGAAAGCTAGTACTTGTGTGGCCCTCAATGGTTCATTGATACAACTAGCCGTGGGTTCACATCTCCATGTGATTCGGAGTAAACATGTCCTTATATGAGCATACCCCAATTGCTCCATTCTTATTTACCAACTCCTTGATGACAAGAATGTCATAACTCAAGTCTGATAGTACCCAACCAACTATGTTAAACGCCTAGCAGCATCGCTTACATGATTCCCTAGGTATCAAATGATAGTGCTTGCAAGAACCATTCAATTATGGTTAGCGTACAGTACGGTCCCTTCAACTCATATATCCCGACCGATTCGACAACCATTGGTTTATCGAGAGTTGTCAATGAATCGATACTATGTGTCATGTCGTAGTTGCATCGATGGTGTAATCTATGAAACCCCTTTCATAATTACAACCATACTCTGATTAGAGATTTCAACCTACATACACATGATAACACATAGGATATCCATACCCTAAGGTAAGCGGTGAATCCCCGACTACAATGCATCGACTCCTATATGTTTCGACAGAACACCCAACCTTGCCACCTGATGACCCCATGAGAGTCGGTAAACAAGTCAAAGTGTAATTCTAGCACATAGAGTCTCAATGTTGTCCCGGGTCATAAGGACTAATGGTGTACAACCATAAACTAGGATGTTTCCACTCGAATAAGTGAGAACCACTTGGAAAGTCCTTTATGGAGGGTTGTTCAGTGCACTCTACCAGGAGCACCTATCTGCTTGCTCGGACATCACAATGTCCCCTACCAATGAAACATGGTACTCACATCGCAGATACTAGTCTCTAACTCTAGCGGCCTATATCCTTCTTAGCGGCGGCTGAATCGACTAGGAACTGTTTAGAATATACAGTATTCCAAATATGAGTTTCATGATACTCATCATATGAGCATGTGGGGACCCGGGCTCTAACTCAATTCTTTTGGGATTTATTGGATCTTTGCTCGAAAATGTGGGTCAAAATTTTGCTTATAACATTAATTCAAATGTATAATTAAAACATAATCTGTCTCTATAATAATTAACAACCATAATGTACATACACATCTGTCTGATATAAACATACACTATTGTCTAAAAGTTCCGTACAAGTCTAGTACAATAAGTGGTAGTCTTCTTCTACACCCGGCATCGCCACACTATAAACTCTCTCTTCAACGACGTGACCCTGTACCTGCCCCACCTGTTGTCAAGTACACATACAGACAAGACAACAGCCGGATAACTCCGATGAGAACAAATCCCAGTATATAAAACATGTATGCATGCTATGTAATAATCATATACAAAAGCATAGCATATATCAAGTAACATGAATTAAAATCTAAACATGTAAAGGAATACAAATCTGTATTCAACATCTAGTTCTTGACTCGATTCATTTCTACTCTAGGGATCCCGGTGTGAATAAGACGGTCTGTCACCTACCCAACCACTCGGGGTAACGGTACGTCTTATTCCTAGACTTCGGTCAACTCTGTATCGAGGGGCTACACATAGAGAAATCTACTACTATGCGTCGATACACCGAAACGTCTAGTTTTGGCCGATCTGCCAATATCTCCTATCTCAGGACTTGAATATAAATCAATAAACAAGACATTACATAATCAAATGTAATAACAATCTAGTATGTGATTTAGGGAAACTCGTATCAAATTTGAACCGAGTTGTGCAATCCCGTGACCACATGAATTATACCTTTCGTCGCACTGTCTGTGTCGTAGTCGAAGTCTTGAATTCACAATAGCCAAAAAAAATCTGAAATGACAAAATCAATGTGCACTTCATCAATATACATCTCAAGCAACTCAATATACAAAGCTGAAGTCGGTTTCAATACAATTTGACGGCGTAACGGCGTGATTTCTCGATACCGATAACTCAATCTCAACCTAACAATAATCGATTAACCTCAACAACTCAACATCGATAGAACAATCATTTTAACTCTGAAAACCTGCATAATCTCTCATAATACATGCTGGAATTTCGAATTAATCACATACGGTATCCAAATTTAGATCCGGTAACGAATATATCATGCTCAATATCTCAAGAACACAATATCTTCAACAATCACAACTTCTCCAACACATATAATTCAAATCATGCTAAAAGTGAACAATACTTACATCCTTGAGTAGAAAATGATGAGAGGAGTTCGAAACCGAAGTCGGATCTAACACCGGATGGCTAAATCTTGAAAAAGCACAACTTTAAGCTATGAAGAACTTAAAGAATTTGGGGTGATGCTCTCGGTGCTGAGTACTGCTAAATGAAGACAACGAGTCATACTCCAAGTATATATATATACCATGCCAAGTGTCAAGACAAGAAACAAAAGTGGCATTCTCGCAAGCAGCACCGCGGGTGCGCTGCTTAAGCACCGCGGGTGCGCTCATGTCTCGGCCTCATATTATTTCTGAAAAATCTTCGACCGCGGGTGCGGTCATGTTCTTACCGCGGGTGCGGTCTTGCTTCGAATAAAATTTGCCAACTTCTGTCTATGCACCGCGGGTGCGGTCCACTCCTGAACGCGGGTGCGGTCTGGCTTCGGCCTTACATTGCAAATTCTATCTTTTATATCATGCTTTCCCCTATCTTCCGAGTATTCGTCAATGAGGACTAATAATTCTCGAGCCTTACATTTCTCCCCCTCTTCGAGAGGCGTTCGTCCTCGAACTCGTAAATAATTAATTATGCAAGTATATACAAAAATAGTATAACTAAAACTGAAATAGGGACTCACATCATGTGAATAACTCAGGATATCTCTGTCTCATATCAGACTCTGTCTCCCAAGTTGCTTCCTCGATGCCATGACGACTCCACTGAATTTTCACAAGCGGAATGGTCTTGGTTCTAAGTTGTTTCTCCTTCCGATCAAGAATCTGTATCGGTCTTTCAACATAGCTCAGAGCCTGATCTAACTCGGCTTCGTCAGGCTGAATGACATGAGAACTATCTGGCATATAACTGCGTAACATCGATACATGAAAAATATCATGAATACCAGATAATGAAGGAGGAAGAGCAAGTCTGTAAGCTCGATCGTCAATCTTTTCAAGAATCTCATACGGACCGACGTATCTAGGAGACAACTTCCCTCGCTTGCCAAATCTGACAACGCCTCTGAAAGGTGAAATCTTCAAAAATACTCTGTCTCCCTGCTCAAATACCAACGGTCTGCGTCTGACATTGGCGTATTTCGCTTGCCTATCCTGTGCCGTCTTCATTCGCTTCTGAATGATCTTCACTTCCTCGGTCATTTCCCGAATCATATCAGGCCCCAACTCTGGTACCTCAGAGATATCATCCCAATACAACGGAGATCTGCACTTCTTTCCGTATAAAGCTTCGAACGGTGCCATCTCGATGCTAGTCTGATAGCTGTTGTTGTATGAAAACTCACACAACGACAATGAATCTTGCCAGCCAGTACCAAAATCTAGTACTACAGCTCTCAGCATGTCCTCTAAAGTCTGGATAGTCCGCTCTGACTGTCCGTCTGTCTGAGGATGGTAAGCAGTGCTCAGGTGTAAATTTGTACCCAAATCCTGCTGCAGGCTGTGCCAAAAGTGAGAGGTAAATCGTGGATCACGATCTGATACGATCGACTTCGGCACACCGTGCAATCTGACGACCTCTCTGACATATAACTCTGCCATCTGATCGTGTCGATAGGTCATTCTTTACGGAATAAAGCACGCTGACTTGGTCAGTCTGTCTATGATGACCCAAATCGCGTCACAGCCCCGCGAAGATCGAGGTAACTTCGTCACGAAATCCATGGAAATGTGATCCCATTTCCATTCAGGAATAGAAAAACTCTGAAGTAAACCTCCGGGCTTCTTTCTTTCTGCCTTCACCTGCTGGCAATTCAAACATTTAGACACAAATTCTGCAATATCTGTCTTCATCTGCTTCCACCAGAATTGCGTCTTCAAATCATTGTACATCTTCCTCCCACCAGGATGAATGCTGAACCGACTACAGTGTGCCTCTGACATGATCTGTCGTCTCAAATCTGAAACCTTTGGCACTACTAGACGGTTATTCACATACAGAACATAATCTCTAACCTGATACTCTGATATATGACCATCTCTGACCATATCAATCGATCTCTGAATGCTCGGATCAGTTCTCTGCGCTTCTTTGACCCTCATAATCAGATCTGGCTCAATCTGAATCGCAGCAAGTCGCAACGGTCTATTCTCTGTATCAAATGTCAACCCAGACAAACAACAATCCTATACTAAATTCGATACACCTACTGTCGACAAGGAAAGAGCACATACCTTTCGACTCAAGGCATCTGCCGCTGCATTCGACTTCCCTGGATAGTACTTGATCTCGCAATCAAAATCTTTCAGTAGATCAAGCCATCGCCGCTGCCTCATGTTCAACTCTGACTGAGAAAAAAGGTACTTCAGGCTCTTATGATCGGAATAGATCTCAAATTTCTCGCCATACAGATAATGGCGCCAGATCTTGAGTGCAAAGACAATCGCCGCCAATTCAAGATCATGAATCGGATAACGGGTCTCGTGCGGCTTCAGCTGTCTAGAGGCGTACGCTATCACGTGCCCTCGCTGCATAAGAACACATCCTAGCCCTCTGTGAGATGCATCATAGTATACAACGAACTCATCTGTACCTGAAGGAATCGTCAAGACAGGCGCACTAGTCAGCCTCTTCTTCAACTCTAAAAAACTGGCTTCACAATCTTCGGACCACACAAATGGCATGTTCTTCTCGGTCAACTGGGTGGTAGGCTTCGCTATACTGGAGAAATCTCGGATAAAACGACGATAATACCCTGCCAGACCCATGAAACTACGTATCTCAGGCACAGAAGTCGGTCTCGGCCAACTGATAACAGCCTCAACTTTACTCGGATCTACTGTAATACCATCTCCAGATATAATGTGACCCAAGAAGACAACCTGTTTCAGCCAGAATTCGCACTTGGACAGTTTGGCATACAATTGCTCTTTTCTCAAGTCTGCAATACAATCCTCAGATGCTCTGCATGCTCAATCAAATTCTTCGAATATACCAAAATGTCATCAATAAAAACTATCACAAACTCATCTAAATATTTTTGAAAGATACGGTTCATCAAAGTCATAAATACCGCTGGTGCATTCGTCAAACCGAAAGGCATAACAACAAACTCATAATCTCCGTACCTGGTTCGGAATGCAGTCTTCGGAATATCAACGTCTCTAACTCTAAGCTAATGATACCTTGATCTCAAATCAATCTTCGAGTATACAGAAGATCCCTGTAACTGATCAAATAAATCATCGATGCGCGGCAAAGGATAATTGTTCTTCACTGTTGCCTTGTTTAACTGCCTATAATCAATACACAGTCGCATCGAACCATCTTTCTTTCTAACGAAAAGCACCGGAGCAGCCCAAGGAGATACACTGGGTCTGATATATCCCTTGGACAGAAGATCATCCAACTGTGCTTTCAATTCTTTCAGTTCGATAGGCGCCATCCTATACGGAGCTCTCGAAATAGGAACACTGCCTGGCACAAGATCTATGCTAAAATCTACATCTCGAACTTGAGGCAACTCCGGAATCTCATCAGGGAAAACATCTGCAAACTCGCAAACCACTGGCAGATCTGCCAATGTTGGGCTCGACTTCAGTAGATCTACTGAATATACGAGAAAGCCCTCTGCTCCTCTCTGAAGTAATCTACTCATACTCAGAGCAGATACTAAGGGAATCCGAGATCTGGAACCCTTTCCGTAGAATTTCCACTCATCTGTCATTTCGGGTCTGAACCTGACAATCTTGTGGAAACAATCTACAGTGGCCCTGTACTTGGTCAACATGTCTATACCAACAATACAATCAAAATCAGCTAAACCAAGTACTACACAATCTAGATCAATCTCATGCCCCTCAAACTGAAGCATACAGTGTCTAACAGTAGTCAGAGATATCAAACCACTTCCCAACGGAGATGTGATAGACACTACAGTAGACATCGACTCGACAGGCAAAGAATGCAATAATGCAAAACGTTTAGAGATGAATGTATGGGATGCACCTGTGTCTATCAACACATATGCAGGATAACCGCACAGGAAATATTTACCTGCAATGACATCGTCTGGTGCCTCCTGCGCCTGCTCCTCTGTCAGCGCAAACACCCTAGCCTGCTGTCTGGGAGGCTGACTCACTGTCTGACTACCTCCTGGTCTCTGCTGGGTCTGTGTAGATGGTGGCTGGAAAGAGTGTACAGAGGATGTCTGTCTCTCCATCTGTCGCACTGGTGCTGATGACCCTGTACACTGGAATCCTTGTGCACCTCTGTAAGGGCCAAGATCTTGACTCTGTTAATATGAGATTTTAATTATATTAACATGAGATTATTGAAGTTAAATTGATATAAGTATAGACGGGCTACTACGAGACCAGATTGGCCAAATATTTAGAGTATACAATTTTTGGGACAGAAGTGTTGGCGCCCGAGCGGTAAAGATCGACCGCCCGAGCGCCAGTGTCCCTGAAAAGTACGTCGCGGGAAGAAGATGTGGCGCCCGGGCGGTAGATTATTACCGCATGAGCGCCAAGAGTGCGACTGGAAATTGTGGACAGAAGATACCGCGCTCGAGCGGTAGATTTCCACCGCTCGAGCGCCGACCGAAATTCACGAAAAGTAAACACGTTGCCTTAACATGCAATTGGGATATATATACATATATATATATATCATTCTTCAGAATGAAGAATTAACAAAAGTCGAGGAGAAGCTTCAGAGAATTTGTGTGGAAAATCCTTACGCCTTTTGTGAGAAATCTGTCCGTTAGATTTTAAATCCGACTTCGATACTGTGTTCGTATCAACGCAGGCTGCTACAGGACGTAAGTTTTATTACGTTTAGACAAGATTTGAAATTATGATATCGTCAGAATTGAATATGATTCAGATATGGTGTTTCTGCTACCGTAGACATTATAGAATTGAAGTCAGATTAAAGAACAGACTGTTTCTGTAATTGTTATGATTTTTGAAAGAGATTGACTGAGATTCTATATCAAAATTTTTGAATATTCAGAGTATGAATTATGTTGACACAGATTATGAATTCTGGTAGTATATCGGTGATGTTTTGATTGACGGGGTATCAAGACTGTATTGTTATGCCGTTAAAACATCAGTTGATTAGATTGATCAGATTCAGTAATGATTTCGATTGTAACGTGATATCGTTGATAGGAATTAGATTGTACCTTGTTCAGATATAGATCAGATTATATACTGATTTGAGTATTGATCAGAACAGGTTTTGATTCGAGTTATATACTGATGTTGTATTTATATGATTGTCATTGCCAGACTGGGTATGGACAGATCAGAATACGAGACTTCGTCTTCGTCAGACCGGGAAGACAAAGGTATAAATAAATGTTGATTCGGGATTGCACAACTCGAGTTAGGTTTGACTTGAGTTTCCCTAAATCACATACTTTATTTTATTGCATTGATATTTGCAGATTATCAGATTGATATGTTAATCTATTGACTTAGAACAAAGTCAGAGTCCGAGTCTAGGGCAGACAGCCTAGCTAGGGCAGAACAGCCGAGTCTTTCTCATAACCGATAAGACTCTAGACTTACGGTGTATCGACGCTGTAGTAGCCCGAATTCCAATTGGGTAATTATCGGAGTAATGGTGATTAAGAAGGTTTAATGTGTAATTTTGACCGAGTCATGATCGGACGGACCGAAGATGGTTCGGAAGCACCGAGGAGTTCGTAAGGTCCGAAGTGAGTTCGGTGGATCCGATCATTAGGTGTCAAGAGTTGATCGACACGTGGGAGTTCGGAAGGTCCGAAGTGGGTTCGGTGGATCCGATCATTAGGTGTCAAGAGCAGCTGGACACGTGTATGTTCGGACGGTCCGAAGTGTATGATCGGAGGATCCGATCATGAGCTGTCAAGAGCCAATGGACACGTAGCGTTCGGACGTTCCGAAGTGGTGTTCGGAGGATCCGAACATGGCCTATAAATAGTGGTCGGATTTCCTCATTTTGACTCGCCAATTCAGAGAATTCCATAGCATTTCAGTCGTTTCTGACAGGTTCTAGTCTTGTTCCGAGATTTGGGCACTAGCGGGGAGCTGCTGGTCTTGTAGCAGAGCTGTGCTCTAGTTGGGAGCTAGCGGCATCAGCGGGCTAGCGACGGACGAAGGTTTGGAATTTTATCAGTATTTATCTCAGGATTATCTAGTTAAGTCTGGTAGATAAGTTTAGTGATGGTATGCTTTTGATGAATAGGCTTGGATTAGACCTGTTGTCTGGTGGTTCCAGTGGATTAGGATTACTGTGATAGAGGTACGAAAGTACTATCCGAGATATCCTGGTTGAGTATACATTCATATATGTGTTGCATGATTATGTGGTGCATTGATATATGTCATATGATGCATGCTATTATGTCACGGTTATTACTGCACGTTGCATTTCATGTTGAGCCGTATTCTTCTTCGAGATAGCCTTTACTGTTGAGCTGTATCTCTTTCGAGATAAGCTATATCTTGGGGCCGCTCAGCCCTGTCTTGTGGACGCATGGACACCGAGAGTACACAGTGGCCGACGGGTCGGGAGGGCTTCGGTGGTCCGGGACATTTTAGGTCCACGTCTGTCTTGTAGTGGATGCAGTGACCCAGAGGTTGGACCGCGCGGCACTATCCACTTGGCGCCTCTAGACTGAGCATTGTTGAGATCCTTTTGTGATTCCTGTTTCTTGACTACCCCGGTATCATGATCATAGCATGTGCATTTCATATAGGTCTGTATACTCATACTTTTGTACTGGGCGTTCTTATCGCTCACGTCCTCGGTTTTGTTTATTCTTGGACACCCCATTCCCACGGGGCAGGCCTCAGGTTGGACAGCTCAGGAGGAGCAGGAGGAGGACGTGAGTATCTGGTTGGTTTAGTTTATCGCTATTGTTGTTGACTTTTTCCGCTGTTATCTCTGATTATTGTTTATTAGGTTAATTGCATGCTTAGTTTTTGATTAGTAGGTGATTCTGGAACGGGTCACTACATTTATGGTATCAGAGCATGCGTACGATTTTGGGATATAGATTTTTGTTTTGGGATTTCCGTTGACCAATTTACTAGTTTCCCTATTCTATTGTTGTAGCAATGGCTGACCACTTTGGTGATGAGAGTAGTCAGGGAAGTGTAGGTCGTTGGGGTGACCAGGACGAATTGTTAAGCGTCATAAAATACCGCATGTTTCTCTAGACGTCATTCTTTCTGTTTCTACTCCGATGGGTCATTCGGGGTTAGCTAAGCGTCTAGTGATGGGTTGTTCCTTAGATTTGGAGGGTAATGATGTTGTTATTTCATTTTGTTCATTCTCTAAGCCTGATTTCGAGGACGAAATCTTTTTAAGGGGGGGAGAATGTAGTAGCCCGAATTCCAATTGGGTAATTATCGGAGTAATGGTGATTAAGAAGGTTTAATGTGTAATTTTGACCGAGTCATGATCGGACGGACCGAAGATGGTTCGGAAGCACCGAGGAGTTCGTAAGGTCCGAAGTGAGTTCGGTGGATCCGATCATTAGGTGTCAAGAGTTGATCGACACGTGGGAGTTCGGAAGGTCCGAAGTGGGTTCGGTGGATCCGATCATTAGGTGTCAAGAGCAGCTGGACACGTGTATGTTCGGACGGTCCGAAGTGTATGATCGGAGGATCCGATCATGAGCTGTCAAGAGCCAATGGACACGTAGCGTTCGGACGTTCCGAAGTGGTGTTCGGAGGATCCGAACATGGCCTATAAATAGTGGTCGGATTTCCTCATTTTGACTCGCCAATTCAGAGAATTCCATAGCATTTCAGTCGTTTCTGACAGGTTCTAGTCTTGTTCCGAGATTTGGGCACTAGCGGGGAGCTGCTGGTCTTGTAGCAGAGCTGTGCTCTAGTTGGGAGCTAGCGGCATCAGCGGGCTAGCGACGGACGAAGGTTTGGAATTTTATCAGTATTTATCTCAGGATTATCTAGTTAAGTCTGGTAGATAAGTTTAGTGATGGTATGCTTTTGATGAATAGGCTTGGATTAGACCTGTTGTCTGGTGGTTCCAGTGGATTAGGATTACTGTGATAGAGGTACGAAAGTACTATCCGAGATATCCTGGTTGAGTATACATTCATATATGTGTTGCATGATTATGTGGTGCATTGATATATGTCATATGATGCATGCTATTATGTCACGGTTATTACTGCACGTTGCATTTCATGTTGAGCCGTATTCTTCTTCGAGATAGCCTTTACTGTTGAGCTGTATCTCTTTCGAGATAAGCTATATCTTGGGGCCGCTCAGCCCTGTCTTGTGGACGCATGGACACCGAGAGTACACAGTGGCCGACGGGTCGGGAGGGCTTCGGTGGTCCGGGACATTTTAGGTCCACGTCTGTCTTGTAGTGGATGCAGTGACCCAGAGGTTGGACCGCGCGGCACTATCCACTTGGCGCCTCTAGACTGAGCATTGTTGAGATCCTTTTGTGATTCCTGTTTCTTGACTACCCCGGTATCATGATCATAGCATGTGCATTTCATATAGGTCTGTATACTCATACTTTTGTACTGGGCGTTCTTATCGCTCACGTCCTCGGTTTTGTTTATTCTTGGACACCCCATTCCCACGGGGCAGGCCTCAGGTTGGACAGCTCAGGAGGAGCAGGAGGAGGACGTGAGTATCTGGTTGGTTTAGTTTATCGCTATTGTTGTTGACTTTTTCCGCTGTTATCTCTGATTATTGTTTATTAGGTTAATTGCATGCTTAGTTTTTGATTAGTAGGTGATTCTGGAACGGGTCACTACAGACGCGCTTAAATGTAGATCGAAGTTTAATGTAGACACTCGATACAGCATACCGAAGTCTAAATTAGATCGGGATCCCTAGATTAGAATGAGAGATGAGTCAAGTCTTAGATAGTGAGACTAGAGTTTGATTTACAGATCCGTAGTAATTATGTTTCGTAGATTACGATTCATGTTTTATTTACAGATTTGTACTGATACATGCTGTTGATTATGCTACATGTGATAAGATATAATTCATGCTTTTATATATGTTTTATATGCTTGCATGATTACATTGTTTATACTGGGATATTTATATCTCACCGGAGTTATCCGGCTGTTGTCTTGTTTTGTATGTGTGCATGGCAACAGGTGGGGCAAAGATCGGGGTCGAGAAAAAGATAAGAGATCAAGATTAGAGTGGTGATTCCGGACTTGGATGTAGATAGGTTTCATTACTAGAACTTTAGTAGTTGAGCCTTAGATTATTTGAAAGACTGTTGTATATTATTGTATTTTTATACAGATATGTATATTATGTAGATACCATTACCTTCCGCATTTTAAAAGAAAAATTTTTAGACCCTGTTTATCTTAACTGATAATTAAACCCCAAAGATGATTAAGAAGATGATTAGCGTCCGGGTCCCCACAACAGGTGGTATCAGAGCGATAGATCCTTTAGATTGAGATAGTCAGAGTTGATAGATCTTTTAGAATGAGATGGTAGAGAATGAGCGGGGTAGATTGAATTCTCTTCCTTGCATGTGATTGCTAGCATGAGAATTATTTCAATGTTGACTTACATTGTGTGTGCTAGCATGATTTACTGCTTTCCCTATTACATGTTGGTTGTTATCTGAGTTGATTGCAGCATGTAATTGTTAAGCCTGGATCAGAACCGAGTCTGAATCAGAGGTATATGATCAGAGGAGGGCTGAGACAGATTGTATAGATTGTGTACTAATCTGTTTGATATTCAGATATACCGCCTCGAAGAATTTCAGAAAAGGGTAGTACTTCGTCTGAACAGAGAGATGTATCAGAAACTCAGTTAGAAGAAAAGATGAAAGAATTTGAGTTATTACAGCCGCCGGTTCTGAATGGTACTGAGACATCTGAAGATTGTCAGAACTGGTTTGATGATATAGAAATCTTGTTCGATTTACTTAACTGTACAGATGAACAGAGGGTTAACATGGTGCCTTATCAGTTACGAGAAGTCGCCAGGAGTTGGTGGATTACAAGTAGAAGAATGTGGGCACAGTGAGGTACAGTGATGTCGTGGGAAATATTCAGAACTGAATTCTATCGAAGATTTTTCTCAGCTTCGTACCAAGAGGACAAGAAATTAGAGTTTGAGAATTTGAGCCAAGGGCAGCTGAATATTGACCAATATATTGCTAAATTCTCTACTCTACTGCGTTTTGCTCCTCATTTGGCTGGGAATGATGAAGCTATAGTGAATCAGTTCATCAGAGGGTTGAACTCGGAGATAGTTGCATTGATGAATATGCAGCAACCTTACCATTTTGCGGATATTTTGAGTAGAGCGAAGAGAGCTGAGGCGAGTCTGATTAGACAGCTAGGGAGGTTGTGTGTGAAGCAACCCCAGACACCGCAATCCCCTTCCGATTTGATCGTGGCAGCACGAGTGGAAAACAAGATTTGTTGAAAGCTCGAAAGAAGTCATTCAAGAAGTTGGGGAGTGGTTCCTCCAGCTCAAGTGGTTCCAGTCCGAGTTATACTGGAGTGTATTGCAGAACTTGCGGAGGAAGACATTCCACAGAGCAATGCCAGGGAGTGACTGGTAGTTGCCGTATCTGTAGACAGCCTGGACATTTTGCTAGAATTTGTCCCTAGAGAGGTTCCCGAAGATTTCAGGGAGCAGGACCATCGGGATATGGTGATCGAAGAACAGCCTCAGGAGACACTTGATGATATAGTGGCAGGTACTGTTACTCTATGATATGTTGCATATGTATTGATATATACTAATGCATTGGTTATGAGTATTTTTGAAAGAATTTCATTGAGATATGTTGTACCTGGTGAGTCTGGTAGTACTGTAGTATTAATTTCCTTGTGTTAGGAAAGAAAGATTTATATCAGAGATTTTGTGAGATATTGTAAACTACAGCAAGATGAGAATGAGATTGAATTAGATGATGATGTACTTGTGTTTTCAGATTTGATGGCATTATTGATATTAATATGCTAAACAAGTACAGAACTAGAATATAAGATTCAGACCAGATAGGGTTGATGAGTAGAGACTTCACGGTAAGAATTCTAGATTCAGAACTCTTGTGATACTCAGATTGTATATGACTCGATTATTACAGAAAGGAACAGATGGTATCCTTATGTAATCAGTAGATGTACTGAAATCGAGCCTAGCATTGGTAGATTTGCCAATGGTATACGAGTGGACTGATGAATTTTCAGATAAGATTGCAGATTTGCTTTATATCAGAAAGATAAATTTCATAATTGAATTGAGATCAGGTATTTTTTGTATAGTAGATTTAGTACAGAATGGTTTTGACTATACAGAATAATACAAAATGAATTGAAAGAATATTTGAAAGATCATATTAAATATTCAGAGAATTATGATTCTTGTATACAGAAATTGTTCAGATATGTATTTTGTTGAATCAGATTGTATTCAGAATAGATGATATCTGATGCTAGTATACTGATTGATTTTGAGACAGTTGATATTGTGATCAGTGACTGATCAGATACCGATATCAGAAAGATCAGACAGTCGGAAATGTCAGAATTGTCAGAGATTGATATTATATGAGTTGACAGATTATCTGATATGTTTTTGTTTTGAACTGCTTGAGAATTATTGCTTCTAGATCAGTATTTTATACAGATTGTATTGTTTGGGGAGCATATTATATTTGCAGATGATATATAGCAGTTGATCAGTATGGCATGAAGATCTGATTGATTTGTCAGAATCGATAGTATTGTTAGAACTTACAATCCTATATATTTACTAGATTAGTATAGATTATGGTTATTCTGAATCAGTATTGATACAGATTTTATGAACCGTTGAGAGTATATACAGCTCAGCTTGTATCAGAAATGAATTCGAGAATTTCAGCAGTTCAGAAACGTGATTAGAGTGGTCAGAACAGTATTTCGATAATCAGAGCAGAGTATCGATCAGAGAAACAGATATATGATTTTGTATTTTGTATGAGACTGATGATCTTGTGATGTCAGATGTGTCAGAATTGTACAGCAAAGCTTGATATAGATAATCAGAGCCGAATACCAGGTAGGTATTTTTCTTTAAATTTTATTATGAACTAATTTGTTTATATCGAATAGTTTGAATCTGGAATTATAGATAGTGTCAGAACTGCATTGTAGTGGATTCAGTGTTCATTTTGCGGATTAAGAATGTATGAGATTCGAACAGATCGGTATGATATAGACAGATTAGATCAGTCGCGACAGAATTGTACAGAAATGTTGGCAGAAATTGTACTGATATGTCTGAACCGCTAACAGAGAAGACAGAAAGAAAGAAATCAGAAGATTTATTACAGACTTAGTATATTTCTGATTCGACATGGGGAATATATTTCGATGAATTTCGTAATAAGATCATTGTAATACTTTCCAGATTGTGATGTGATATGATTGTGATTGACAGATTGTTCAATCTATATCTACTAGTTTGTACCAGATCACGTACAAACATGACCAGATGACAAAGATCGATGTCAAAGAAATGGTCAGATTGACCAGAAGATAGCCAGAATGTGCTATCTAGATATTGGACGATATCCAGAAAGCTGCAGTGTTGGATGCTAGCACTAGTGGATATGACAGATTGTCACTATGTGAGTATGATATGATGGTATTTATCAGATTACCAGATGGGTAATGAGATAGTTACAGACAAGATATTATACAGTGAATACTACAGATTTTTAATTCTTTTGAAGAAATTCGAAGGCAGATGAAGATAGTTCAGAAAGAACAGATGTCATAAACCAACATTGGATGATGATGATTGGTATTTGAGGTCGAGGATTGAATATGTCCTAGATCGAGAGCAGCAGATTTAACGATGGTTGGCTGTATTGGATCATTATAGACTATGGAGTGGTTTATACGGATGTTGTATAACCCACATGGCAAGATTGATTTTGTCAGAATTAAATGGAGAAGTATCATGATAATATACTTCATGAAGTCTTATTCCAGATTTGAAATCAGAGATTGATACATGAAAGAGATTTCAGAATGGATTCAGTAAGATGAGAGTTTTGATTTAAAACTCTGTATACATTTTTTTTCTGATATATCTGAATTGATTACTTGCGAGTTCGAGGAAGAACTCAGATCTAAGAGGGGGAGAAATGTAAGGGCCAAGATCTTGACTCTGTTAATATGAGATTTTAATTATATTAACATGAGATTATTGAAGTTAAATTGATATAAGTATAGACGGGCTACTACGAGACCAGATTGGCCAAATATTTAGAGTATACAATTTTTGGGACAGAAGTGTTGGCGCCCGAGCGGTAAAGATCGACCGCCCGAGCGCCAGTGTCCCTGAAAAGTACGTCGCGGGCAGAAGATGTGGCGCCCGGGCGGTAGATTATTACCGCCCGAGCGCCAAGAGTGCGACTGGAAATTGCTGGACAGAAGATACCGCGCTCGAGCGGTAGATTTCCACCGCTCGAGCGCCGACCGAAATTCACGAAAAGTAAATACGTTGCCTTAACATGCAATTGGGATATATATACATATATATATCATTCTTCAGAATGAAGAATTAACAAAAGTCGAGGAGAAGCTTCAGAGAATTTGTGTGGAAAATCCTTACGCCTTTTGTGAGAAATCTGTCCGTTAGATTTTAAATCCGACTTCGATACTATGTTCGTATCAACGCAGGCTGCTACAGGACGTAAGTTTTATTACGTTTAGACAAGATTTGAAATTATGATATTGTCAGAATTGAATATGATTCAGATATGGTGTTTCTGCTACCGTAGACATTATAGAATTGAAGTCAGATTAAAGAACAGACTGTTTCTGTAATTGTTATGATTTTTGAAAGAGATTGACTGAGATTCTATATCAAAATTTTTTGAATATTCAGAGTATGAATTATGTTGACACAGATTATGAATTCTGGTAGTATATCGGTGATGTTTTGATTGACGGGGTATCAAGACTGTATTGTTATGCCGTTAAAACATCAGTTGATTAGATTGATCAAATTCAGTAATGATTTCGATTGTAACGTGATATCGTTGATAGGAATTAGATTGTACCTTGTTCAGAACAGGTTTTGATTCGAGTTTTGATCAGAACAGGTTTTGATTCGAGTTATATACTGATGTTGTATTTATATGATTGTCATTGCCAGACTGGGTATGGACAGATCAGAATACGAGACTTCGTCTTCGTCAGACCGGGAAGACAAAGGTATAAATAAATGTTGATTCGGGATTGCACAACTCGAGTTAGGTTTGACTTGAGTTTCCCTAAATCACATACTTTATTTTATTGCATTGATATTTGCAGATTATCAGATTGATATGTTAATCTATTGACTTAGAACAAAGTCAGAGTCCGAGTCTAGGGCAGACAGCCTAGCTAGGGCAGAACAGCCGAGTCTTTCTCAGAACCGATAAGACTCTAGACTTACGGTGTATCGACGCGCTTAAATGTAGATCGACGTTTAATGTAGACACTCGATACAGCATACCGAAGTCTAAATTAGATCGGGATCCCTAGATTAGAATGAGAGATGAGTCAAGTCTTAGATAGTGAGACTAGAGTTTGATTTACAGATCCGTAGTAATTATGTTTCGTAGATTACGATTCATGTTTTATTTACAGATTTTACTGATAAATGTTGTTGATTATGCTACATGTGATAAGATATAATTCATGCTTTTATATATGTTTTATATGCTTGCATGATTACATTGTTTATACTGGGATATTTATATCTCACCGGAGTTATCCGGCTGTTGTCTTGTTTTGTATGTGTGCATAGCAACAGGTGGGGCAAAGATCGGGGTCGAGAAAAAGATAAGAGATCAAGATTAGAGTGGTGATTCCGGACTTGGATGTAGATAGGTTTCATTACTAGAACTTTAGTAGTTGAGCCTTAGATTATTTGAAAGACTGTTGTATATTATTGTACTTTTATACAGATATGTATATTATGTAGATACCATTATCTTCCGCATTTTAAAAGAAAAATTTTTAGACCCTGTTTATCTTAACTGATAATTAAACCCCAAAGATGATTAAGAAGATGATTAGCGTCCGGGTCCCCACAACCTCTCTGGGGACAAACTCTGGCAAAGTGTCCTGGTTGCCTACAGATGTTGCAGCGTCCCATAACTCCTTGACACTGCTCCGTGGCATGTCGCCCTCCTCACGAACTGCAATACGCGCCACTATTATCTGAACCCTGACCTCTCTGTCGAGATCCACTTGAGCTCGATGAACTACTCCCGGATTTCTTAAACTGTTTGCCCTTAGCCTTCAGAAATTCCTTCTTGCCGCTACTACTAGATCCACTATCAAATCGAGGAAGAGGTGGTGGAAACTGAACTGCAGTAGGCTGTAGCTGTGGCTGTCTCTGCCCCTGAACACCATAAGAAGCTCCTCGCTGCCTGATCAAGCCAGCCTCTGCTCCTTTTGCTCTGTTCAGTGCCTCTGAAAAAGTATTAGGCCGTCCTGTGTTCATCAAAGTAAAGATATCCGGATTCAACCCATTGATGAACTGATCAGCTACTGCTTCATCGCTCCCTGCCACATGCGGTGGAAATCGAAGCAATGCAGAAAATTTAGCAACATACTCCTCGATATTCCACTGTCCCTGCCTTAGATTCACAAATTCAGCCCCTTTGTCTTTTCGGTAGGAGACGGGGAAGAAGCGCTGATAGAACTCATCATTGAAGACTTTCCACGTAATGTCAATGCCTCGGTGCTCCAAGGCTCTCTTCACAGTCAACCACCACCTCTTTGCAACCTCTTGCAGCTGTTGCCCTATCAATTTCACACATCGCTCATCAGTATATGCCAAAGACTCAAACAACATCTCGATATCATCAAGCCAGCTCTCGCACTCTACTGCACTCTCTGTGCCCTTCAGCGTAGGAGGATGGAAAGACTGAAACCTCTACAGTAAAGTCTCCATCGACGTAGCGGTGACATCCATCTGTGCACCTGATGTGCTACCCTGCTCTAGCTGTGGTATACGTCTAGGCGGCATAAATCTGATTATCAAACTGATTAGTACACAATCAATATCATCTGTCTCAGCCCTCCTCTTATCATAACCTTTGATCGAGAATCGGTTCTGATTCAGGCTTGACAAGTATATGCTGTAAATCAACTCTGATACAATACAACATATAATAGGGAAAGCAATAAATCATGCTAGCACATCAAAAACAAGGAAGATGACTCGATCTACCCCGCTCATTCTATTCTATCTCAGTCTACAGAACCTACAGCTCTGATACCACCTGTTGTGGGGACCCATGCTCTAACTCAATTCTTTTGGGATTTATTGGATCTTTGCTCGAAAATGTGGGTCAAAATTTTGCTTATAACATTAATTCAAATGTATAATTAAAACATAATCTGTCTCTATAATAATTAACAACCATAATGTACATACACATCTGTCTGATATAAACATACACGATTGTCTAAAAGTTCCGTACAAGTCTAGTACAATAACAAGTAGTCTTCTTCTACACCCGGCATCGCCACACAATAAACTCTCTCTTCAAAGACGTGACCCTGTACCTGCCCCACCTGTTGTCAAGTACACATACAGACAAGACAACAGCCGGATAACTCCGGTGAGAACAAATCCCAGTATAAAACATGTATGCATGCAATGTAATAATCATATACAAAAGCATAGCATATATCAAGTAACATGAATTAAAATCTAAACATGTAAAGGAATACAAATATGTATTCAACATCTAGTTCTTGACTCGATTCATTTCTACTCTAGGGATCCTGGTGTGAATAAGACGGTCTGTCACCTACCCAACCACTCGGGGTGACGGTACGTCTTATTCCTAGACTTCGGTCAACTCTGTATCGAGGGGCTACACATAGAGAAATCTACTACTATGCGTCGATACACCGAAACGTCTAGTTTTGGCCGATCTGCCAATATCTCCTATCTCAGGACTTGAATATAAATCAATAAACAAAACATTACATAATAAAATGTAATAACAATCTAGTATGTGATTTAGGGAAACTCGTATCAAATCTGAACCGAGTTGTGCAATCCCGTGACCACATGAAATATAACTTTCGTCGCACTGTCTGTGTCGTAGTCGAAGTCTTGAATTCACAATAGCCAAAACAAATCTGAAATTGCAAAATCAATGTGCACTTCATCAATATACATCTCAAGCAACTCAATATACAAAGCTGAAATCGGTTTCAATACAATTTGACGGCGTAACGGCGTGATTTCTCGATACCGATAACTCAATCTCAACAAAACAATAATCGATTAACCTCAACAACTTAACATCGATAGCACAATCATTTTAACTCTGAAAACCTGCATAATCTCTCATAATACATGCTGGAATTTCGAATTAATCACATACGGTATCCAAATTTCGATCCGGTAACGAATATATCATGCTCAATATCTCAAGAACACAATATCTTCAACAACATCACAACTTCTCCAACACATATATTTCAAATCATGCTAAAAGTGAACAATACTTACATCCTTGAGTAGCAAATGATGAGAGGAGTTAGAAACCGAAGTCGGATCTAACACCGGATGGCTAAATCTTGAAAAAGCACAACTTTAAGCTATGAAGAACTTAAAGAATTTGGGGTGATGCTCTCGGTGCTGAGTGAAAGGGGATCGGTTACGGTGACCGGAAGCGCAACGGAAGTTCAAAAAATCGAATTTTACATACAATATTTCGGCCACCATGTTCTTTGTGTAGCAAATACAATAAAACACAAAAATGACATTCATAGTGTGTTTAGAAATGTACCTATCAATCTTAAAAGATTGATGATGGCTCCAACTTAGTTGATATACAACTAAGCTCTTCAATGGCAAGACAATCTTCAAGCTTCCTCCTACCTTGAATCTTTTCTTCAAATTAGGCCCACCACCAACTAGGTAGATCCCCTCATATTTTGCACTAGAAAAATATGAGGATTTTTCAAAGAGAAGTATTTTTCATTCCTCAACACTTGAAGAAGAAAAATGGAGAAAAATTTTGGAGAGAAAAGAGTGTTTCTTCAACCATTGAAGAAAGAAAAATGTGAGAGAGAAAAATGAATAGTATTTTCGGCACTATTCATCCTAGGAGAGAAGGAGAGACATTTTTTTGGTTGTGGGAAAAGTTAAGTAAAAAGGTTGCATGCCAAGCCTTGGTTATACAAAAAGTTGTCTCCCAACCTTTCACCTCCCATGCATGCATATTATATGGTTTTTAACAAATTAAAAACCATGGACTAAATTTAATTATCTCAAACATATTTGAGACTAATTAAACATTACTTGAATTTACCCAAGTCTCACTAGTTAAATAATTAATTTAAATTGAGCTCTACAAGACTCAATATAATTTAATTAATTCAACACTTGAATTAATTTAATTATTTGGACTCTACTAGGTCCACTAGTGTTTAATTAATTCAACACTTGAATTAATTTAATTTAGTCCATAATAATGTTTATGAAAATCACAATTTTCAAATACATTATTCAATTGGCCAACTTTTAATTTAGGAACACTTCCATAAATTAAAATTTACATTTCTCTCATAGAAGTCATACTTCTATTTTTCTTTACACTTATAAACTCATTTATAAGTCGTTCAACACATTGAACTATTTTCTCCTTTATAGAAGTCATACTTCTAATTTTCCTTACGCTTATAAACTCCTTTATAAGCCGTTCAACACATTGAACTATTTTTACTTCTCAACGGGATCTAGAAAGCTAGTACTTGTGTGGCCCTCAATGGTTCATTGATACAACTAGCCGTGGGTTCACATCTCTATGTGATTCGTACTAAACATGTACTTATATGAGCATACCCCAATTGCTACATTCTTATTTATCAACACCTTGATAACAAGAACGTCAGAACTCAAGTCTGATAGTACCCAACCAATCATGTTAAACTCCTAGCAGCATCGCTTACATGATTCCCTAGGTATCAAATGATAGTGCCTGCAAGAACCATTCAATTATGGTTAGCGTACAGTACGGTCCCTTCAACTCATATATCCCGATCGATTCGACAACCATTCGTTTATCAAGAGTTGTCAATGAATCGATACTATGTGTCATGTCGTAGTTGCATCGATGGTGTAATCTATGAAACCCCTTTCATAATTACCACCATACTCTGGCCAGAGATTTCAACCTACTAACACATGATAACACATAGGATATCCATACCCGAAGGTAAGCGGTGAATCCCCGACTACAATGCATCGACTCCTATGTGTTTCGACAGAACACCCAACCTTGCCACCTGAAGACCCCATGAGAGTCGGTAAACAAGTCAAAGTGTAATTCTAGCACATAGAGTCTCAATGTTGTCCCGGGTCATAAGGACTAATTCTGTACAACCATAAACTAGGACATTTCCACTCGATAAGTGAGAACCACTTGGAAAGTCCTTTTATGGAGGGTTGTTCAGTGCACTCTACAAGGAGCACCTATCTGCATGTTCGGACATCACAATGTCCCCTACCAATGAAACATGGTACTCACATCGCAGATACTAGTCTCGAACTCTAGCGGCCTATATCCTTCTTAGTGGCGGCTGAATCGACTAGGAACCGTTTAGAATATACAGTATTACAAATATGAGTTTCATGATACTCATCATATGAGCATCTCATATTCTTTCTACCATTTGTATATTCAAGGGCTTTATCTATGCAACTAGCATGGGTATACAGATAAAGATGTGCCAAAATAATAATATCAAATATTACTAAAATAAAGATTGCTTATACATAGAGTTTCATTGTGAACACTCGGCCAACATTTGGCTCGACGGGCACCTACTCTAACAATCTCCCACTTGCACTAGAGCCAACTACCCATATGCTTTAAACCCGTTGATTCGCGATGCTTGACGAATAATGGTCCAGGTAAAGGCTTAGCTAGTGAATCAACAACATTATCTGCGGAGCCGACTATGTCAAAAGACACTTCTCTACTTTCCACAATCTCTCCGAGGATGTGGTACTTTCTCAATACATGTTTGGACTTCTGATGAGACCTTGGCTCCTTTGCTTGAGCTAAAGCTCCCGTGTTGTCACACAACACCGGGACAGGAGCAACTCCATTAGGAATGACGTCCAACTCTTAGACGAAATTCCTTATCCAAACAGCCTCCCTTGCTGCATCTGATGCAGCAATGTATTCGGCCTCTGTGCTGGAATCCGGAGTATTGTCTTGCTTGGAACTCTTCCAAGAGACAGCAGCACCATAGAGCATGAATACAAACCTAGAGGTTGACTTCGAGTCATCAATATCGCTTTGGAAGCTAGAGTCGGTATAGCCTTCCAATTTCAGTTCTCCACCCCATAGACCAAGAACAATTTATTGGTCCTTCTCAACTACTTGAGGATGTCTTTCACAGCTTTCCAATGTGGAAGACCGGGGTTCGATTGATATCTACTCACTACACTTAGTGCGAAAGCCACGTCAGGACGTGTAGATATCATCTCATACATGATGCTACCAATCGCATATGCATAAGGAATGCTTGTCATCGCCGCTATATCTGCATCAGTCTTGGGAGACAGACTCGGATAGGGACACGCCATGACACATTGGTAGATGTCCTCTCTTGGACTCATCCATCGAGAACCGCTTCACGATGGTATCAATGTATGTGGACTGGGTGAGACCAAGCAATCTTCTCGATCTATCTCTATAGACCTGTATTCCCAATACAAAAGATGCTTCACCCAAGTCTTGCATCGAGAACTTACTCACTAACCATATATTAGTTGATTGCAACATTCTCACATCATTCCCAATGAGTAGAATGTCATCAACATAAAGCATCAGGAATGTCACAACACTCCCACTGACCTTCTTATACACACAGGGTTCCTCAGGATTCTTAGTAAATCAACTCTTTGATTGTACTATCGAATCTAAGGTTCCAACTCCTAGATGCCTTCTTTAGACCATAAATAGATCTCTGAAGTTTGCATACCATATGCTCACTTCCGATAGATCTAAACCCTCCAGGTTTGAGACATGTAAATCTCTTCCTTAATATCCCCATTAAGAAAGGCTGTCTTGACATCCATCTGCCATATCTCATAGTCATACCATGCAGCTATGGCTAGCAATATCCTTATAGACTTGAGCATTGCAACTGGTGAAAAGGTTTCCTCAAAGTCAACCGCGACTTGAAGGTCAATACCTTCCCATCCGCCCCAAGTCCCTATAGGAACCGTTCCCTCAGGTGGATCTATAAGATCCCACACTTGGTTCGAATGCATGGAATTCAACTCAGATTCCATAGCTTCAAGCCATTTGGATGAATCGGCATCAGATAACGCTTCCTTGAAGGTCCTTGGATCACATCCATGGTTAGGCTCATCATGGCTCTCTTCAAGAAGCAGACCATACCTCATAGGTGGTCTCGAGACTCTCTCGGATTTTCTAGGAGCTTGTATCTCCTCTCTTGGCTCTTCGGGTGTGGGTTCTATAATTGTGGGTGTCTCTCGAACCTCTTCGAGTTCTATCATCTCCCATTTTCTATCGAATAGAAATTCCTTTTCCAAAAAGTTGCATTCCTAGAAACAAACACTTTTGTTTCTTGGGGATGATAGAAATAATATCCAACTTAATTCCTTGGATATTCCACAAAGTAACATAAAATGGATCGACTATCCAATTTATCTCCCACTACCTGCTTCATAAGCAGGGTACCCCCATATTCTAATATAAGAATATTTGGGAGGCTTACCCATCCATATCTCATATGGTGTCTGCCTTTGAATGGACATTTAATGGAATATTTTTCAATTTTAAGTTATAGAGATCGTTTTCAAGTTCTCAAGTACCAATTAAACATTCATTCTTGTAAATGTTGCAAACACCTTTGCTAAATAAACAAGAATATCCATCTTTATCACAATAGAAATGGAAATAATGTTTTCACCAAAAAGGTACAAACAAAACATCTCTTAAAAATTAACTTAAAATCATTGTTCAACAATAAGTAAACATTTCTTAAGGTCTTGGCAGCAACTCTTGCTCCATAGCCATTCTCAAGAAGGTCTCACCTTCCCTTAAGCTTTCTACTTCTTCCCATCACCTGTAACCCATTACAGAGATGTGAGTCATAACCGGTATCTAATACCCAAGAAGTAGAGTTAATTGAAATGTTTACTTCAATTTAGAACATACCGTTTCCAGAACTCTTCTGGGTCAGATATTCCTTGGAATTTCGCCTCCAATGTCCAGGCTTCTTGCAGTGATGACAAACATCACTAGTCTTGTCAGCCTTAACTGGTGTGGCTGCCACAACAGGATTCGGAGATTGCCTCATCAAGGGCACGTTCTTCTTGGGACGTTGGAAAGAACTTTTCTTTCCCTTCCCATGTGGATCAATCTTCGTACCAGATGAAGAACCCACATAAAGAACCAAATTCTCTTTCTTGATGGTGGATTCAAACGTAACAAGCATGTTCACCAACTCCTCAAGGGTCGGCTCCATCTTGTTCATGTTGAAGTTCACCACAAAAGGATCAAATGAGCTAGGCAATGATAACAGCAACACGTCGGTGGTCAACTCCGAAGGCAAGATCATATCCATGCCAACGAGCTTATCCACGAGCCCAATCAACTTCAGGCCATGCTCATGGACCGAGGCCCCGTCTCGCATGCGCATAGTAATCAGCTCCTTGACGGTAGCATGCCTAAGAGGCCGAGTCTACTCACCAAAGAGCTCTTTGAGGTGCTTATGAATGTCAGCAGCATTCTTTGCACCCTCAAAACGCCTCTGCAGCTCATCATTCATAGAAGTCAGCATATAACACCTGGCTATCAAGTCATGATCACACCATTCCTTGTAAGCCTGCAATTACTCAGGATTGCAGTCAGTCGGAGCCTCAACAGGGGGCGACTGAGTCAGTGTATATTCTACCCTTTCCGAATTCAAGACGATTTTTAGGTTTCTTAGCCAAGTGAGGTAATTAGGTCCAGTTAATATGTGTTTGTCGAGTATTATGGATATCGGATTGCGAATCGAAGACATTGTCAATTTGTACTGAAATGTAAAAACAGATAAATGTTGATGACTATTTTAAAATATTTAGTAAGATATGAAGTTTGGACTTTTACTTCATAAATATTTGCTCCCACTGTTTTGACATCTTTCACTACCCTCTAGTGAAAACGGGAAACTCCTTTCCTCAGTAGGTACGTAAGGTCCAATTAGCGAATTATGATCCCGAATAATATCAGCCAATCACAATTCCTAAAAGGTAGTTTCCAATTGCATCACAATGCAACCCTCTACGTAAACTTTTGTCTCACGTTTGATTAGGACCCAATAATATGACGTCGTTCATCTTCACGTGTCAAGCCTAACCCATCGATGTTGAACCTTAATGGACGGTCTCCATGAGTTCCCCCAATAATATGAGCCGAAATCATGGGAGTTCCACGTAGTTCACATCACCATGTCAATGGATGTCACAGCTTTCCGGCACCCAAAGCTCCCACAATAATATGAGCCGAGCCCCGAGTACGGGTAGCGTTCATCATGCACCCATTGTCGATGGAAGACAAGGAAATTATAAACAAATTTATAATTCCCCTTTTCGGGCTTGATATTAATTTTGAATCTTATTCAAAATGAGGGTTTTTTAATTTTGAAAGGTCTCATCATTAATTTTATTTTAAAAGCTCGCCATGTTTGATCGTATGTTTGCCGGATTCATGCAACTTTGTTATTATCATAATAATAACGCACATACTCATTATTTATAACATATCATGCATATGTTATAAACAGTAAACAAACAAGGATGATCAATCGCCCCAATACTAATGGCCCGTGTGAGCTAAACACGGGCCTAGGTCCAATCCTAGGGTAAATGCACGGGATGCAAATGCAACTATTACATTAGCTTCCAATATTTACATGTCTTCGATCTTCATAATCATCATGGCTACCATCTTCCAATCTTGATCATCCACTATACTAATATTTACAAATAAATATCCATGGCAAATAGGGATACATCTCATGGGGTGGGAACGGGCCATAAACCAAGCCCACTTTATAAATTGATAATTATTACAATCATTCAACACAAAATATCCTAGCATACACCTAGCAAATTGGGCTTGGGCTTTTGATCATCCTTCATGCATAATATCACATATCATACACCATCAATTAATTATCACAATAATTAATTGATCCAATATTATATATCTTGATCCAATCACTAACCGCCACGATTATAAACTAAATTAACAAAGTATACAAACACCTTTGTCTACTTTCCAATTAATATATTTATAACCGAATTTCTTGTAAATCACCATTTACTATAAATATTTAAAGTCCAACTTAAAATATTTATTTCATGAGAAAATATTTGCAACTTTTGTAATTTTAAACTTAAGGGCCCAAAAACTCATTTTTCACCAAAAACTTTTTCGGCCCATTTAAAATTCACAAACATGTTAGCCATCCAATGGCCCAACAACTCAAGGCCCATGACACTTTGATAGTCCAAAACACTTTTGGAAACCCTAGTCGTCATCGCCGTCGCCGGAGCTCCGTCGCAGGATTCCGGCAACAAAATTTTTTTTTTGTTTTATTTTAAAATGGGGGATGTTCGGGCAGCCCCTTGGGCTGCCCTTGCTGCCCGTTTCGGGCAGCCCCTCGGGCAGCCCAAGCTGCCCGAAATGGGCAGCAACTTGCTGCCCAAAAGCCGCCCCAAACCCGGCCTTGAATCGTTGCAAAACTTCACCTCATGCGGTTAGAAATCGATCTCAACATAATATCTTGTAGTTGCTACACAAAATCGTAACCATAGCTCGGATACCACTTGAAAGGGGATCGGTTACGGTGACCGGAAGGGCAACGGAAGTTCAAAAAATCGAATTTTACATACAATATTTCGGCCACCATGTTCTTTGTGTAGCAAATACAATAAAACACAAAAATGACATTCATAGTGTGTTTAGAAATGTACCTATCAATCTTAAAAGATTGATGATGGCTCCAACTTAGTTGATATACAACTAAGCTCTTCAATGGCAAGACAATCTTCAAGCTTCCTCCTACCTTGAATCTTTCCTTCAAATTAGGCCCACCACCAACTAGGTAGATCCCCACATATTTTGCACTAGAAAAATATGAGGATTTTTCAAAGAGAAGTATTTTTCATTCCTCAACACTTGAAGAAGAAAAATGGAGAAAAATTTTGGAGAGAAAAGAGTGTTTCTTCAACCATTGAAGAAAGAAAAATGTGAGAGAGAAAAATGAATAGTATTTTCGGCACTATTCATCCTAGGAGAGAAGGAGAGACATTTTTTTGGTTGTGGGAAAAGTTAAGTAAAAAGGTTGCATGCCAAGCCTTGGTTATACAAAAAGTTGTCTCCCAACCTTTCACCTCCCATGCATACATATTATATGGTTTTTAACAAATTAAAAACCATGGATTAAATTTAATTATCTCAAACATATTTGAGACTAATTAAACATTACTTGAATTTACCCAAGTCTCACTAGTTAAATAATTAATTTAAATTGAGCTCTACAAGACTCAATATAATTTAATTAATTCAACACTTGAATTAATTTAATTATTTGGACTCTACTAGGTCCACTAGTGTTTAATTAATTCAACACTTGAATTAATTTAATTTAGTCCATAATAATGTTTATGAAAATCACAATTTTCAAATACATTATTCAATTGGCCAACTTTTAATTTAGGAACACTTCCATAAATTAAAATTTACATTTCTCTCATAGAAGTCATACTTCTATTTTTCTTTACACTTATAAACTCATTTATAAGTCGTTCAACACATTGAACTATTTTCTCCTTTATAGAAGTCATACTTCTAATTTTCCTTACGCTTATAAACTCCTTTATAAGCCGTTCAACACATTGAACTATTTTTACTTCTCAACGGGATCTAGAAAGCTAGTACTTGTGTGGCCCTCAATGGTTCATTGATACAACTAGCCGTGGGTTCACATCTCTATGTGATTCGTACTAAACATGTACTTATATGAGCATACCCCAATTGCTACATTCTTATTTATCAACACCTTGATAACAAGAACGTCAGAACTCAAGTCTGATAGTACCCAACCAATCATGTTAAACTCCTAGCAGCATCGCTTACATGATTCCCTAGGTATCAAATGATAGTGCCTGCAAGAACCATTCAATTATGGTTAGCGTACAGTACGGTCCCTTCAACTCATATATCCCGATCGATTCGACAACCATTAGTTTATCAAGAGTTGTCAATGAATCGATACTATGTGTCATGTCGTAGTTGCATCGATGGTGTAATCTATGAAACCCCTTTCATAATTACCACCATACTCTGGCCAGAGATTTCAACCTACTAACACATGATAACACATAGGATATCCATATCCGAAGGTAAGCGGTGAATCCCCGACTACAATGCATCGACTCCTATGTGTTTCGACAGAACACCCAACCTTGCCACCTGAAGACCCCATGAGAGTCGGTAAACAAGTCAAAGTGTAATTCTAGCACATAGAGTCTCAATGTTGTCCCGGGTCATAAGGACTAATTCTGTACAACCATAAACTAGGACATTTCCACTCGATAAGTGAGAACCACTTGGAAAGTCCTTTTATGGAGGGTTGTTCAGTGCACTCTACAAGGAGCACCTATCTGCATGTTCGGACATCACAATGTCCCCTACCAATGAAACATGGTACTCACATCGCAGATACTAGTCTCGAACTCTAGCGGCCTATATCCTTCTTAGTGGCGGCTGAATCGACTAGGAACCGTTTAGAATATACAGTATTACAAATATGAGTTTCATGATACTCATCATATGAGCATCTCATATTCTTTCTACCATTTGTATATTCAAGGGCTTTATCTATGCAACTAGCATGGGTATACAGATAAAGATGTACCAAAATAATAATATCAAATATTACAAAAATAAAGATTGCTTATACATAGAGTTTCATTGTGAACACTCAGCCAACATTTGGCTCGACGGGCACCTACTCTAACAATCTCCCACTTGCACTAGAGCCAACTACCCATATGCTTTAAACCTGTTGATTCGCGATGCTTGACGAATAATGGTCCAGGTAAAGGCTTAGCTAGTGGATCAACAACATTATCTGCGGAGCCGACTATGTCAAAAGACACTTCTCTACTTTCAGCAATCTCTCCGAGGATGTGGTACTTTCTCAATACATGTTTGGACTTCTGATGAGACCTTGGCTCCTTTGCTTGAGCTAAAGCTCCCGTGTTGTCACACAACACCGGGACAGGAGCAACTCCATTAGGAATGACGTCCAACTCTTAGACGAAATTCCTTATCCAAACAGCCTCCCTTGCTGCATCTGATGCAGCAATGTATTCGGCCTCTGTGCTGGAATCCGGAGTATTGTCTTGCTTGGAACTCTTCCAAGAGACAGCAGCACCATAGAGCATGAATACAAACCTAGAGGTTGACTTCGAGTCATCAATATCGCTTTGGAAGCTAGAGTCGGTATAGCCTTCCAATTTCAGTTCTCCACCCCATAGACCAAGAACAATTTATTGGTCCTTCTCAACTACTTGAGGATGTCTTTCACAGCTTTCCAATGTGGAAGACCGGGGTTCGATTGATATCTACTCACTACACTTAGTGCGAAAGCCACGTCAGGACGTGTAGATATCATCTCATACATGATGCTACCAATCGCATATGCATAAGGAATGCTTGTCATCGCCGCTATATCTGCATCAGTCTTGGGAGACAGACTCGGATAGGGACACGCCATGACACATTGGTAGATGTCCTCTCTTGGACTCATCCATCGAGAACCGCTTCACGATGGTATCAATGTATGTGGACTGGGTGAGACCAAGCAATCTTCTCGATCTATCTCTATAGACCTGTATTCCCAATACAAAAGATGCTTCACCCAAGTCTTGCATCGAGAACTTACTCACTAACCATATATTAGTTGATTGCAACATTCTCACATCATTCCCAATGAGTAGAATGTCATCAACATAAAGCACCAGGAATGTCACAACACTCCCACTGACCTTCTTATACACACAGGGTTCCTCAGGATTCTTAGTAAATCAACTCTTTGATTGTACTATCGAATCTAAGGTTCCAACTCCTAGATGCCTGCTTTAGACCATAAATAGATCTCTGAAGTTTGCATACCATATGCTCACTTCCGATAGATCTAAACCCTCCAGGTTTGAGACATGTAAATCTCTTCCTTAATATCCCCATTAAGAAAGGCTGTCTTGACATCCATCTGCCATATCTCATAGTCATACCATGCAGCTATGGCTAGCAATATCCTTATAGACTTGAGCATTGCAACTGGTGAAAAGGTTTCCTCAAAGTCAACCGCGACTTGAAGGTCAATACCTTCCCATCCGCCCCAAGTCCCTATAGGAACCGTTCCCTCAGGTGGATCTATAAGATCCCACACTTGGTTCGAATGCATGGAATTCAACTCAGATTCCATAGCTTCAAGCCATTTGGATGAATCGGCATCAGATAACGCTTCCTTGAAGGTCCTTGGATCACATCCATGGTTAGGCTCATCATGGCTCTCTTCAAGAAGCAGACCATACCTCATAGGTGGTCTCGAGACTCTCTCGGATTTTCTAGGAGCTTGTATCTCCTCTCTTGGCTCTTCGGGTGTGGGTTCTATAATTGTGGGTGTCTCTCGAACCTCTTCGAGTTCTATCATCTCCCATTTTCTATCGAATAGAAATTCCTTTTCCAAAAAAGTTGCATTCCTAGAAACAAACACTTTTGTTTCTTGGGGATGATAGAAATAATATCCAACTTAATTCCTTGGATATTCCACAAAGTAACATAAAATGGATCGACTATCCAATTTATCTCCCACTACCTGCTTCATAAGCAGGGTACCCCCATATTCTAATATAAGAATATTTGGGAGGCTTACCCATCCATATCTCATATGGTGTCTGCCTTTGAATGGACATTTAATGGAATATTTTTCAATTTTAAGTTATAGAGATCGTTTTCAAGTTCTCAAGTACCAATTAAACATTCATTCTTGTAAATGTTGCAAACACCTTTGCTAAATAAACAAGAATATCCATCTTTATCACAATAGAAATGGAAATAATGTTTTCACCAAAAAGGTACAAACAAAACATCTCTTAAAAATTAACTTAAAATCATTGTTCAACAATAAGTAAACATTTCTTAAGGTCTTGGCAGCAACTCTTGCTCCATAGCCATTCTCAAGAAGGTCTCACCTTCCCTTAAGCTTTCTACTTCTTCCCATCACCTGTAACCCATTACAGAGATGTGAGTCATAACCGGTATCTAATACCCAAGAAGTAGAGTTAATTGAAATGTTTACTTCAATTTAGAACATACCGTTTCCAGAACTCTTCTGGGTCAGATATTCCTTGGAATTTCGCCTCCAATGTCCAGGCTTCTTGCAGTGATGACAAACATCACTAGTCTTGTCAGCCTTAACTGGTGTGGCTGCCACAACAGGATTCGGAGATTGCCTCATCAAGGGCACGTTCTTCTTGGGACGTTGGAAAGAACTTTTCTTTCCCTTCCCATGTGGATCAATCTTCGTACCAGATGAAGAACCCACATAAAGAACCAAATTCTCTTTCTTGATGGTGGATTCAAACGTAACAAGCATGTTCACCAACTCCTCAAGGGTCGGCTCCATCTTGTTCATGTTGAAGTTCACCACAAAAGGATCAAATGAGCTAGGCAATGATAACAGCAACACGTCGGTGGTCAACTCCGAAGGCAAGATCATATCCATGCCAACGAGCTTATCCACGAGCCCAATCAACTTCAGGCCATGCTCATGGACCGAGGCCCCGTCTCGCATGCGCATAGTAATCAGCTCCTTGACGGTAGCATGCCTAAGAGGCCGAGTCTACTCACCAAAGAGCTCTTTGAGGTGCTTATGAATGTCAGCAGCATTCTTTGCACCCTCAAAACGCCTCTGCAGCTCATCATTCATAGAAGTCAGCATATAACACCTGGCTATCAAGTCATGATCACACCATTCCTTGTAAGCCTGCAATTACTCAGGATTGCAGTCAGTCGGAGCCTCAACAGGGGGCGACTGAGTCAGTGTATATTCTACCCTTTCCGAATTCAAGACGATTTTTAGGTTTCTTAGCCAAGTGAGGTAATTAGGTCCAGTTAATATGTGTTTGTCGAGTATTATGGATATCGGATTGCGAATCGAAGACATTGTCAATTTGTACTGAAATGTAAAAACAGATAAATGTTGATGACTATTTTAAAATATTTAGTAAGATATGAAGTTTGGACTTTTACTTCATAAATATTTGCTCCCACTGTTTTGACATCTTTCACTACCCTCTAGTGAAAACGGGAAACTCCTTTCCTCAGTAGGTACGTAAGGTCCAATTAGCGAATTATGATCCCGAATAATATCAGCCAATCACAATTCCTAAAAGGTAGTTTCCAATTGCATCACAATGCAACCCTCTACGTAAACTTTTGTCTCACGTTTGATTAGGACCCAATAATATGACGTCGTTCATCTTCACGTGTCAAGCCTAACCCATCGATGTTGAACCTTAATGGACGGTCTCCATGAGTTCCCCCAATAATATGAGCCGAAATCATGGGAGTTCCACGTAGTTCACATCACCATGTCAATGGATGTCACAGCTTTCCGGCACCCAAAGCTCCCACAATAATATGAGCCGAGCCCCGAGTACGGGTAGCGTTCATCATGCACCCATTGTCGATGGAAGACAAGGAAATTATAAACAAATTTATAATTCCCCTTTTCGGGCTTGATATTAATTTTGAATCTTATTCAAAATGAGGGTTTTTTAATTTTGAAAGGTCTCATCATTAATTTTATTTTAAAAGCTCGCCATGTTTGATCGTATGTTTGCCGGATTCATGCAACTTTGTTATTATCATAATAATAACGCACATACTCATTATTTATAACATATCATGCATATGTTATAAACAGTAAACAAACAAGGATGATCAATCGCCCCAATACTAATGGCCCGTGTGAGCTAAACACGGGCCTAGGTCCAATCCTAGGGTAAATGCACGGGATGCAAATGCAACTATTACATTAGCTTCCAATATTTACATGTCTTCGATCTTCATAATCATCATGGCTACCATCTTCCAATCTTGATCATCCACTATACTAATATTTACAAATAAATATCCATGGCAAATAGGGATACATCTCATGGGGTGGGAACGGGCCATAAACCAAGCCCACTTTATAAATTGATAATTATTACAATCATTCAACACAAAATATCCTAGCGTACACCTAGCAAATTGGGCTTGGGCTTTTGATCATCCTTCATGCATAATATCACATATCATACACCATCAATTAATTATCACAATAATTAATTGATCCAATATTATATATCTTGATCCAATCACTAACCGCCACGATTATAAACTAAATTAACAAAGTATACAAACACCTTTGTCTACTTTCCAATTAATTTATTTATAACCGAATTTCTTGTAAATCACCATTTACTATAAATATTTAAAGTCCAACTTAAAATATTTATTTCATGAGAAAATATTTGCAACTTTTGTAATTTTAAACTTAAGGGCCCAAAAACTCATTTTTCACCAAAAACTTTTTCGGCCCATTTAAAATTCACAAACATGTTAGCCATCCAATGGCCCAACAACTCAAGGCCCATGACACTTTGATAGTCCAAAACACTTTTGGAAACCCTAGTCGTCATCGCCGTCGCCGGAGCTCCGTCGCAGGATTCCGGCAACAAAATTTTTTTTTTGTTTTATTTTAAAATGGGGGATGTTCGGGCAGCCCCTTGGGCTGCCCTTGCTGCCCGTTTCGGGCAGCCCCTCGGGCAGCCCAAGCTGCCCGAAATGGGCAGCAACTTGCTGCCCAAAAGCCGCCCCAAACCCGGCCTTGAATCGTTGCAAAACTTCACCTCATGCGGTTAGAAATCGATCTCAACATAATATCTTGTAGTTGCTACACAAAATCGTAACCATAGCTCGGATACCACTTGAAAGGGGATCGGTTACGGTGACCGGAAGGGCAACGGAAGTTCAAAAAATCGAATTTTACATACAATATTTCGGCCACCATGTTCTTTGTGTAGCAAATACAATAAAACACAAAAATGACATTCATAGTGTGTTTAGAAATGTACCTATCAATCTTAAAAGATTGATGATGGCTCCAACTTAGTTGATATACAACTAAGCTCTTCAATGGCAAGACAATCTTCAAGCTTCCTCCTACCTTGAATCTTTCCTTCAAATTAGGCCCACCACCAACTAGGTAGATCCCCACATATTTTGCACTAGAAAAATATGAGGATTTTTCAAAGAGAAGTATTTTTCATTCCTCAACACTTGAAGAAGAAAAATGGAGAAAAATTTTGGAGAGAAAAGAGTGTTTCTTCAACCATTGAAGAAAGAAAAATGTGAGAGAGAAAAATGAATAGTATTTTCGGCACTATTCATCCTAGGAGAGAAGGAGAGACATTTTTTTGGTTGTGGGAAAAGTTAAGTAAAAAGGTTGCATGCCAAGCCTTGGTTATACAAAAAGTTGTCTCCCAACCTTTCACCTCCCATGCATACATATTATATGGTTTTTAACAAATTAAAAACCATGGATTAAATTTAATTATCTCAAACATATTTGAGACTAATTAAACATTACTTGAATTTACCCAAGTCTCACTAGTTAAATAATTAATTTAAATTGAGCTCTACAAGACTCAATATAATTTAATTAATTCAACACTTGAATTAATTTAATTATTTGGACTCTACTAGGTCCACTAGTGTTTAATTAATTCAACACTTGAATTAATTTAATTTAGTCCATAATAATGTTTATGAAAATCACAATTTTCAAATACATTATTCAATTGGCCAACTTTTAATTTAGGAACACTTCCATAAATTAAAATTTACATTTCTCTCATAGAAGTCATACTTCTATTTTTCTTTACACTTATAAACTCATTTATAAGTCGTTCAACACATTGAACTATTTTCTCCTTTATAGAAGTCATACTTCTAATTTTCCTTACGCTTATAAACTCCTTTATAAGCCGTTCAACACATTGAACTATTTTTACTTCTCAACGGGATCTAGAAAGCTAGTACTTGTGTGGCCCTCAATGGTTCATTGATACAACTAGCCGTGGGTTCACATCTCTATGTGATTCGTACTAAACATGTACTTATATGAGCATACCCCAATTGCTACATTCTTATTTATCAACACCTTGATAACAAGAACGTCAGAACTCAAGTCTGATAGTACCCAACCAATCATGTTAAACTCCTAGCAGCATCGCTTACATGATTCCCTAGGTATCAAATGATAGTGCCTGCAAGAACCATTCAATTATGGTTAGCGTACAGTACGGTCCCTTCAACTCATATATCCCGATCGATTCGACAACCATTAGTTTATCAAGAGTTGTCAATGAATCGATACTATGTGTCATGTCGTAGTTGCATCGATGGTGTAATCTATGAAACCCCTTTCATAATTACCACCATACTCTGGCCAGAGATTTCAACCTACTAACACATAGGATATCCATACCCGAAGGTAAGCGGTGAATCCCCGACTACAATGCATCGACTCCTATGTGTTTCGACAGAACACCCAACCTTGCCACCTGAAGACCCCATGAGAGTCGGTAAACAAGTCAAAGTGTAATTCTAGCACATAGAGTCTCAATGTTGTCCCGGGTCATAAGGACTAATTCTGTACAACCATAAACTAGGACATTTCCACTCGATAAGTGAGAACCACTTGGAAAGTCCTTTTATGGAGGGTTGTTCAGTGCACTCTACAAGGAGCACCTATCTGCATGTTCGGACATCACAATGTCCCCTACCAATGAAACATGGTACTCACATCGCAGATACTAGTCTCGAACTCTAGCGGCCTATATCCTTCTTAGTGGCGGCTGAATCGACTAGGAACCGTTTAGAATATACAGTATTACAAATATGAGTTTCATGATACTCATCATATGAGCATCTCATATTCTTTCTACCATTTGTATATTCAAGGGCTTTATCTATGCAACTAGCATGGGTATACAGATAAAGATGTACCAAAATAATAATATCAAATATTACAAAAATAAAGATTGCTTATACATAGAGTTTCATTGTGAACACTCGGCCAACATTTGGCTCGACGGGCACCTACTCTAACACTGAGTACTGCTAAATGAAGACAATGAGTCATACTCCAAGTATATATATATACCATGCCAAGTGTCAAGACAAGAAACAAAAGTGGCATTGTCGCATGCAGCACCGCGGGTGCGCTGCTTAAGCATCGTGGGTGCGCTCATGTCTCGGCCTCATATTATTTCTGAAAATCTTCGACCGCGGGTGCGGTCATGTTCTTACCGCAGATGCGGTCTTGCTTCGAATAAAATTTGCCAACTTCTGTCTATCCACCGCGGGTGCGGTCCACTCCTGAACGCGGGTGCGGTCTGGCTTCGGCCTTACATTGCAAATTCTATCTTTTATATCATGCATTCCCCTATGTTCCGAGTATTCGTAAATGAGGACTAATAATTCTCGAGCCTTACAGATCATCTCATATTCTTTCTACTATTTGTATATTCAAGGGCTTTATCTATGCAACTAGCATGGGTATACAGATAAAGATTTGCCAAAACAACAATTTCAAATATTATTAAAATAAAGATTGCTAATACATAGAGTTTCATTGTGAACACTCGGCCAACACTTGGCTCGACGGGCACTAACAAATTCAGTATGTGATTTTGGGATACTCAAGTTAAATCAAACTCGAGTTGTGCAATCTAGAATCAATATTGATTTATACCTTTCTCTTCTCGGTCTGATGAAGTCGAAGTCTCAAATTCCGATCTGTCCATAATCAATCTGGCAATGACAACATCGAATATACTATGTCAATGTACAACTCAATTCAAGACCTGTTATGATCAATACTCAAATCAAGACATAATCTAATCAATGTCATTTATACAACAATACAATCTCAATCAATAGCAAATCTGATTAAAATCAATCTACTGAGGTTTCGATGGTATAACAAGACAATCCCAATAAACCCGTCAATCTCAACATCACAGATATAATAACCCGGATCATAATCAATATCAATACAACTCATCATCTCAACAATAACGGATTAAAATCTGAAATCCGTACATTCTCGATCATATCAGTTCTGAAAATCATAACAATTACGTACACAGTCTATTCTCCGATCTGATACATTTATATACCGATCAGTATATCTAGAACACATAATAATAAGCAAATCATAATTCCCCCAATATCATAATTTTAAATCATATTAAAACGTAGTAATTCTTACATCCTTTTGTAGCTCTCGATGAGAGGAGCACAGTACCGTGTCCGGATTAAAATTCTGATAAATGGATACCTTACAATCAAACCTTTAACCAAAATGGAGTTTGAAGGGATTTCTGAGAATTATACTCGGTTCTTGCTGATGGTTATGAAGGAAATGACAATATCTATATCCAAGTGTATGGCAATGGACAAGTGGCCACTTTTCATTTTGCATGCCGCGCGCATATGTGTGGGGACCCGGACGCTAATTCATGTCTTAATCATTATTAATGTCAAATATAACAATTAAGAAAAGCGGAACTAAATTTTTTTCTTTTTAAATGTAAATGTGGGAACGTAATGTAATCTATCTGATATACATATCAATATCAAAGTACAAAACATGTACTACATGTCTCTATCTCAACAAGGTTCAACGACTATACATCCAGTGTTGAATCCTATCCTGCTTCTGGGCCCGGATCTCCACGCTATCTATAATCTCTCATCCTCTTCCTGATCATGATCCTGTCCCACCTGTTGTCAAGCACACATACAAACAAGACATCAGCCGGATAACTCCGGTGAGAATTACATTCCCAGTATAAATCATGTATACATGCATTTCATATAAACAAATATAACAGCATGAAACAAATATTCAAAACATGTATCAAAATCAGAACATGAATCAATATAAACTTTGAATCACACTCCGTGATTCTTAAACTCCGACTCGACTCATCCTAATCTAGGGATCCCGATCTGAATAAGAACATACACCCACCTACACTCACGATCGGGGTGGTGGTACGTTCTTATTCATGGACTTTGGCCCTTTCCACATCGAACATCAGTAATAGAAGAAACTCCAATTCTATCCACTTCGATATGACCAAACATCCGGTGTCTTGACTTATCCGTCACAGACTTTGGCACTTTCGCGAAAACACTATCCTGTGACAATGTGCAATGTGCCCGTGACGATTCCATCACTATCAGGCACTCCTGTCACGAGATCAATCATCTACGACTAGGCGTATCCGCCTATGACACAATAAATAAATCAATAGATCAAAGATTATCAATTTCATTCAATTGCAAATATCAATGCAATAATGTAAAGTATGTGATTTTGGGAAACTCAAGTCAAGTCAACTCGAGTTGTGCAATCCCGCATCAACATCAATTTATACCTTTCTCTTCTCGGTCTGACGAAGTCAAAGTCTCGAAATCAAATTTCTCCATATCCAAATCTGAATAATATCCATATACCCAGCAATACAATATCAATCAGATATTAATCTCAACACCTCATAATCGATAACAACACAGTTCTGATATCAAATCGGTCTAATTACAATCAAATCAACTCTGAAAATTCATAAAAATTTCATACGGTATCTGTTCTTTGATCTGGTTTCGATTATACGATGTCTGATATCGCAAGAACAACATATATCAATAGTATCTGATTTTGGCGGTACCATAATTTCAAATCATATTAAAACGTAACAAAAATTTTGTCCAGTTGAAGCTCTCGTCGCTAGGAACTCATTACTGTACTTAGATTCAAAATCAGACAGGCGGATCGTCACCAGGTCAAATTTCCACCGTGAAGCTTACCATTCCTCCATAGCTTCGGTCCTATCTTCTTTTGTTTCTGAGAAATTCACGTTGCTTATTATATATATATACATGTTGCATGGTTAAGGGAAAGTGGCAATTTTTCATTCTGCATGACTCGCGCATATGCGCGCCCAAGACCCGCGCATATGCGCGAGACTTACTGTCTCCTGCATTACAACTCGCGCATATGAGCGCCTCCATTCGGCGCATATGCGCCAACATCACTGCCATGCTTGTGCATATGCGCCCATCCATGTCGCGCATATGCGCCAACTACTTTGAACTTCCCCTTGTCTTCTCGCCTAGCTCGCGCATATGCGCACCCACTTCTCGCGCATATGCGCAAGGTATTCTGCCACTCGCGCGCATATGTGTGGATCCTCGTCGCGCAGACGTAAGAAAACACGAATTATGTACGAGGGCAGAACACCTCGTGCATATGCGCGAGGTGTTCTGCCCTCGCACATAATTCGTGTTTTCTTACGTCTTTTCCGGTCTAATCCTTTCCATCTATAATCACCTCAATTATTACCAAATCATTTCAAATTACAATAATCAAATTCTCGGGCCTTACATTTCTCCCCCCTTAAGATACGATTTCGTCTCCGAAATCATAGGCAATCAACTCGTATATTACAGGTAATCATATCAGATACCAAATCAGATACAAGAAGGAGATTTATACAAAAGCTAAAAAAAACTCACCTCGATACAACAATTCTAGAATCTTTATCTTATCTCGGATTCTGTCTTCCAAATAGCTTCTTCGATATTCTACCCACTCTATTGAACATTCAACAGTAGAATAGTCTTCGTTCTGAATTATCTTCTTTTACTGATTCTGATTTCAATCTGGAATAATACTTCAAGAAATATAATACCATAATATAATTCGAAGTAGCTCTGATAAAATCAATCTCAAAATACTGGCTATACAACATCCGTATATAAAAATCACCAGCTCATAACAAATCAACATCAATAGCTATTGTCAAATCTGTTTAATTCCAGATAATTCAATATTCAGTCTTTTGCCTCAAATATCAATGGTCATCTCCTGACGTTGGCATATTTAATCTGTCTATTCTGAGCTGTCTTCATTTCTTCTAAATCATCTTCACTTTTCAGTCACGTTTCTAATAATATCAGGTCCAATCTCAGGAAATTATCTCGGAGATATCATCTCGATAAAGAGGGAATTTGAACTTCTTACCGTACAATGTTTAAAATAGTGCCATCTCAATACTCTTCTGATAGCTGTTGTTGTACAAAAACTCACGACATGGCATAAATCCTGCCAACTAGTCCTAAAATCAAGCACTACAACTCTAAGAATATTCTCCAAAATCCGGATAATCCACTCTGACTGTCCGTCAGTCGGTGAATGATATGCAGTACTCAGATATAATCTTGTACCCAACCCATGCTGTACATTCTGCAAAACGTGTAAAGTCAACCAAAATCATGGTCTGATATAATCAACTCTCGGCACTCAGTGTAATCTAATCACTTTTCTAACAGAAATCTCAGTAATATAATCATATTTGTACGTCTTCATGTATGAGCTAGCACTCGCAGATTGGATCAGTCTGTCACTCGTAACTCAGTCAATGCTCAATTCCGAGAGGAATGCGGTAGCTTCATCACGATATCCCTAGAAATGTAATCACATTTTCATTCAGGAATCGATAAGCTATATAACCAATCTCCTGGTTTCATTCTTTTAGTCTTCATCTGTCGGCAATTCAGACATCTCAATACAAATTCTGCCACATCTGATCTCATCTGTTTCTATCAGGATGAATGCTAAATAAATTATTGTACTCTTCTGACAACATCAGTTATTTCAAACTCGAAATATCTGGCACAACCCATCGATTATTAACGTACAATGCAGTATCACATACCTGATATTCTGATTGATACCCTGCTCTCAATATCGATATCAAGTTCTGTCCATTCTGATCAACTTTCTGAACTGTTTTACTCTCAAAATCAGCTCTGGTTCGGCTTGGACGGTATCAAATCACAACTGTATACAATCTGTATCAAGTATTGCTTCAGAAAATAACAATTCCCAATCAGATTTAAAATGTGACACCTCTGACCTCTTTAAATAAAATACACAGCGGAAATTAAAATTTTCTTTGAAATACGGAAGGAGTTTAAAAATACATTTCTTTAAACATCTTTACAAAATAATAATACATGATCATTTGAATGACATAACAAAATACAAAACATCATTCCTATGATCATGCCAAAATCTTCCTTCCAACGGTGTATGCATATGACCCCCTGTCCACAGTCAACGTCCCGGGCCGCCACTCTGATCTGCATCACATGAAATAACTGAAATGAGAATAAATCTCAGCAAGTGGAACTCTTACATAGCAATAACAATAAACTCGGTAAAACATAGCTTTGAAATCATAAATACCATCAACTCTGAATCATAAACTCTGAACATGAATATCATAACAATAGCATATAAATGAGATGGTATTTCTCTTTACTCTGGTTGGATTGATATCAATAGTATCTCTGCTCTGGGGTGCTCGTATCCCAAATCGATATAAATCGATAACTCTGAGGGATATAAGCCTATGGTCGTTGATCAACTAATTGCATGCAATCTCTGACTATGTATCTATCAATCCAATAAAACATTTAAACTCTTTCTTGGCATTAACAATCACTTTGAAACTCTTTCTTTTCTCTTGTATTCCCTTTGAACAATAATGAGACATAAAAGTCTCCAATATGCAAAGCAATGGAATCAATACATAACAATGAATCAATTGAAGGGAATAACACATTAAAACCTTTAAAACACAATACATATAACATCATGTGAGCACAATGGATGAAATTCCACTTACAACCCAATAGAACACCTCAAACTTAGCTCTTGAACACCACCTACAACAATAATCCATAAATAACACCAACATCAACTCAATATCCAAGATTACAAGCCAAATAATCCATAAATCCACAAGAACAACAAACCCAAATCAACTCTTAACTCAAAACCTTAAAAGAATCGCACCAAAAGCTTACCTTAGCTTCCTAGCACCAAGGAGAACCAAGATCTCAAGTCGAATCGCCAACTAGAAGCTTGAATCGAAGATAGGAAGTGAAAGAAATGGAAGAAAACCCTAAGCTTAGAGAGAAAAGTCGAAATGGAGAAGGGAGAAATGAGGAAAGTAAAGCCAACAACTCACTCAAATCTCGGCCATACCTCAATTATTACATGACCGCGGGTGCGCTGCCACAAGCACCGCGGGTGCGCTTTGCCTTCGGCCAAACCACCAACTCCAAGAACACTATCACCGCGGGTGCGGCGCTGCAAGTACCGCTGGTGCGGTCACCACCACGGGTGCGGTCTCAACACCACCGCGGGTGCGGTGATGCCACGGCCCTCCAACAACAAAATCATGAATAGTACACCGCAGGGGCACTCCTCTAAGAGCGCGGGTGCACTCTGGTCACGACAATGATCAAAACTCAACCAACTAAAATCGATCCGAAACTCTGAAACGAACAACCAACAACAACTAATACCTCAAGACAATAATAACCAATAATACTATGGCCCAAAACACAACTATAAACATCTAATCACATAACCCAAATAACAAGCAAAGCTTAAACCGTACCGTACACCGGGCTCGGCTATTACAATCTCCCCTCCTTAGAGGAATTTCGTCCACGAAATTGACGTCACTGCACGAACAACTCAGGATACTTCTCTCTCATCTCATCCTCTGGTTCCCACGTAGCCTCTTCGATCAAATGGTTCTTCCAAAGGACTTTAACAATGCCGATATCTTTGTTCCTCAAAACTCTAACTCTGCGATCCAGAATCTGAATCGGAATCTCTTGGTAAGTCAAATTCAGCGTCAAGTCCAATGGCTCGTGGTGAAGAACATGGGAAGGATTCGCAATATACTTCCTGAGCATCGAAACATGAAACACATTGTGAACTCTGTCAAGATCTGGCGGTAAGGCTAACCTGTAGGCTCGATCACCAACTCTGTCCAAAATCTCAAATGGACCAATAAACTTCGGACTCAGCTTACCCTTCTTGCCAAACCTCATCACACCCTTGAGAGGTGCTATCTTCAGAAACACATGATCGCCAACCTCGAACTGCAATTGCCTACGACGAACATCTGCATAGCTCTTCTGTCTCGACTGCGCTGTCTTCATCCTCTCTCGGATCACAGCAACAACATCAGCAGTCTGCTGGACCAACTCTGGTCCTAACATCTTCCTCTCGCCAATCTCATCCCAATACAAGGGCGATCTGCACTTCCTGTCATAAAGTGCCTCATACGGTGCCATGCCAATCGTCACCTGGTAACTGTTATTTTACGTGAACTCAACCAAAGGCAACTTAGAATCCCAGCTACCTGGATAATCAATAGTACAAGCTCTGAGCATTTCCTCAAGAATCTGAATAACTCTCTCTGACTGACCGTCGCTCTGAGGGTGATAAGCTGTACTAAACTCTAACCGCGAACCCATAGCTCTGTGCAAACTCTTCCAAAACTCTGAAGTAAACCTGGGGTCACGATCAGACACGATCGACACAGGAACACCATGAAGTCTAACAATCTCTGCAATATAATCCTCGGCATACTGATTCATGGAATACGTCGTCTTGACTAGAAGAAAGTGCGCTGATTTGGTCAATCGATCAACGATAACCCAAATGGAATTGAAACCTCTTTGCACTCTGGGAAGACCAGTCACGAAATCCATCGTAATATGCTCCCACTTCCACTGAGGAATCGGCAATGATAGCAATGTCCCAGCAGGTCTCTGATGCTCGATCTTTACCTGCTGAAAAGTAAGGCACTAAGAAATGAACATGGCAATATCTTTCTTCATACCTGGCCACCAATAGAGTCTACGAAGATCCTGATACATCTTCGTACTGCCTGGATGAATCGAATATGGCGCAGTATGAGCCTCTGTCAGAATGTCTCGCCGAATATCATCACCAATAGGAACACAAATACGACCTCTGAAGGTCACCAAACCCTCTCCATTCATCGCAAACTCTGAATTACCTCTCTCCTCTGCTCTAGCTCTCATCTCTGTCAACTGAACATCGTCAGTCTGCTCTCTACGGATCCTGTCCGTCAATGTAGCCCGAATAACCAACGCTGAAAGGCGAGCAATGGTCCCCGGAACTACCAAAGCAATCTCCTCTCTCTGCAAATCCATCAACAAAGGCCTCTGAATCAAAGAATTCAAGGAAGAACTCGACTTACGACTCAAAGCATCAGCCACAACGTTCGCCTTCCCTGGGTGGTAACTGATAGTCACATCATAATCTTTGACAAGTTCTAACCACCTCCTCTGCCGCATATTGAGCTCTCTCCGAGAAAACAAATACTTCAAACTCTTGTGGTCCGTGAAAATTTCACACTTTTCGCCATACAAATAATGTCTCCAGATTTTCAGGGCGAAAACCACAGCTGCCAGCTCTAAATCATGCGTCGGATAATTCCTCTCGTAATCCTTCAACTGGCGAGAAGCATAAGCAATGACCTTACCTCGCTGCATCAGCACTGCACCAAGGCCTTTCTTCGACGCATCGGTAAAGACAACAAAATCCTCAGAACCACTGGGCAAAGAAAGAACAGGAGCTGTCGTCAATCTATCCTTCAACTCTTGAAATGCACTCTGGCAATCTATGGACCACTCGAACTTCACAGTCTTCCTCGTCAGATTTGACAATGGCAGGGCAATCTTGGAAAAATCTGAAATGAAACGACGATAATAACCCGCCAAACCAAGGAAACTGCGTACCTCTGAGACAGTAGTAGGAATAGGCCACTTCTGAATCGCCTCTATCTTCACTGGATCAACGGCAATGCCATCTTTCGAAACGACATGGCCTAAGAAAGAAATCTGATCCAGCCAAAACTCACACTTCTTCAGCTTGGCAAACAACCACTTCTCCCTCAACAAACGGAGAACAACTCTGAGATGCTCTGCATGAAGCTCTCTGGTCTTGGAATAGATCAAGATGTCGTCGATGAAAACAATGACGAAGCTATCCAAGAACGGCTTGAACACACGATTCATCAGGTCCATGAAAACTGAAGGGGCATTGGTCAGACCAAAAGACATCACAAGAAACTCATAGTGACCATACTTGGTCCTGAATGCCGTCTTAGGGATATCGGACTCCCTAACCTTCAACTGATAGTAGCCAGACCGAAGATCAATCTTCGAAAAGACAGTAGCACCATGCAATTGGTCAAACAAATCATCAATCCGTGGCAACGGATACTTATTCTTGATAGTCACTTTGTTGAGCTCCCTATAGTCGATACACAGCCGCAAAGACCCATCTTTCTTCTTGACAAATAGAACCGGAGCTCCCCAAGGCGAAGAACTCGGACGAATAAAACCTTTATCCAAAAGATCCTGCAACTGCGTCTTCAACTCCTTCATCTCGGTAGGGGCCATTCGGTACGGAGCCTTAGAAATAGGAACCGTACCTGGAGATAAATCAATAACGAAGTCAACATCTATGTCCGGCGGCAAACCCGGAACATCAACCTCAAACACATCGGCAAACTCCCTCACAACATCAATATCATCAATATTCAACTTCACAATATTATCCACATCCACAATAGAAGCAAGAAACCCATCGCAATCTCTACACAGCAATCTCTCAGCCTCAAGACATGAAATAAAAGGAAGGACCAGCAAAGTACCTGCACTGGCGAGCGAACCTCCCTTATTGCTATCATCTGCAAAAGTCACCGTCTTAGCAACGCAATCGATCACTGCACGATAAGTCGATAGCCAATCCATGCCAAGAATAACATCAAAAGCAACCATCGGGATCACAATCAAATCAGCAAAGACCTCTCTATCATCAATACGAACAGGGCATGCATACACAATAGACGTCGGGCACAACACGTCCCCCGAAGGCAATAAGACATTCAACTGGAGGGGAAGAATAGAAGAAACTATACCCAAAGATCTCAAAAACAATTCAGACATAAAAGAATGAGTAGCACCAGTATCAATCAAAGTCGTAGCTACTCTGCATGAAATTAAAATAGCACTAGAGATCACAGAAGAATCATGATTAATACCTTCCTTGGTCATCGCAAAGATGCGACCCTGAACCTTCTCTTGGTTAGCTCCTCTTGGACAATCTCGGGCAATGTGGCATGCCGTGCCACAACGATAGCAAGAATGAGTGCCAAATCTGCACTCTCCCCTATGATGTCTCCCACACTTGGGACATAAAGGCTTCTCGGGATCAGATGGAGCAACTGGAACTGTCGGTGGTCTAGGATTCGAGTCCATCTTGCCCTTCCCCTTGAATCGATCTCTGCCACGCTGACTCGAACTCAGGCCCCTCTGAGCAATGGCCTGATGCCTTGCCTGCCTCTCCCTAGCAATGTCCTTCTCGTCCTGCTCGGCCAACAAAGCCTTGGACACGATCTCCTTGAAAGTCACAGCCTTGGACATGTTGATATCACGACGGATCTCAGCTCTAAGGCCTCGAATGAAATGAGCGCCTTTGTCTTTGTCATTGGAAGCAATGTACGGAGCAAACAAGCAACCCTCTTCAAAGTTCAGAATATACTCATCCACATTCAAGCTCCCCTGTCGAAGCTCCAAGAACTCCGAAACCTTCCTCGCTCGAAGTGCGTCGGGGAAATACTTGTCATAGAACAACTCTGTAAACTCTGACCACTTCAATGTCGAGACATCAACTCCAACCTTGGTCGCATTCCACCATATGCGAGCAGCTTTAACCAACATGAATACAGCACAGCTGATACGGTCTCTGTCCTCGTAGTGGAGATGATCGAAGATCGCCTCTAAAGCCTTGACCCACTCGACTGCAACTAAAGGATCGGTGCTCCATGAAAATTCCGGCGGATCCATCCTCTTAAAAGCAGAAAATATGGCATCAGTGCCAACAGCCTGAGCAACTTGCCCTCTTGCTTGACCTCTGCCCTGACCTGCTCCTTGCAATCGAAGCAGCTGCTGAATCTGCTCACTGTGGACCTTGGCTTGCTCTTTCAATAACTTGCCGAACTCATCGACAACTCTCGAGGAAGAACTATCCTCACCCTCTACTACTTTCCTCTTAGGTGGCATCCTCTACTCTACAATGGGCTCACAAAAGACATATCAATATATAACAATGGATAGATGCAAGAAAACATACCCAGACAGTTGAAAGTAGAAGAAGTCATATGTATTGGTCCGAAGAACACCGCTCTGATACCACTAAATGTGACACCTCTGACCTCTTTAAATAAAATACACAGCGGAAATTAAAATTTTCTTTAAAATACGGAAGGAGTTTCAAAATACATTTCTTTAAACATCTTTACAAAATAATAATGCATGATCATTTGAATGACATAACAAAATACAAAACATCATTCCTATGATCATGCCAAAATCTTCCTTCCAACGGTGTATGCATATGACCCCCTGTCCACAGTCAACGTCCCGGGCCGCCACTCTGATCAGCATCACATGAAATAACTGAAATGAGAATAAATCTCAGCAAGTGGAACTCTTACATAGCAATAAGAATAAACTCTGTAAAACATAGCTTTGAAATCATAAATACCATCAACTCTGAATCATAAACTCTGAACATGAATATCATAACAATAGCAGATAAATGAGATGGTATTTCTCTTTACTCTGGTTGGATTGATATCAATAGTATCTCTGCTATGGGGTGCTCGTATCCCAAATCGATATAAACCGATAACTCTGAGGGATATAAGCCTATGGTCGTTGATCAACTAATTGCATGCAATCTCTGACTATGTATCTATCAATCCAATAAAACATTTAAACTCTTTCTTGGCATTAACAATCACTTTGAAACTCTTTCTTTTCTCTTGTATTCCCTTTGAACAATAATGAGACATAAAAGTCTCCAATATGCAAAGCAATGGAATCAATACATAACCATGAATCAATTGAAGGGAAGATTAAAACCTTTAAAACACAATACATATAACATCATGTGAGCACAAAGGATGAAATTCCACTTACAACCCAATAGAACACCTCAAACTTAGCTCTTGAACACCACCTACAACAATAATCCATAAATAACACCAACATCAACTCAATATCCAAGATTACAAGCCAAATAATCCATAAATCCACAAGAACAACAAACCCAAATCAACTCTTAACTCAAAACCTTAAAAGAATCGCACCAAAAGCTTACCTTAGCTTCCTAGCACCAAGGAGAACCACGATCTCAAGTCGAATCGCCAACTAGAAGCTTGAATCGAAGATAGGAAGTGAAAGAAATGGAAGAAAACCCTAAGCTTAGAGAGAAAAGTCGAAATGGAGAAGGGAGAAATGAGGAAAGTAAAGCCAACAACTCACTCAAATCTCGGCCATACCTCAATTATTACATGACCGCGGGTGCGCTGCCACAAGCACCGCGGGTGCGCTATGCCTTCGGCCAAACCACCAACTCCAAGAACACTATCACCGCGGGTGCGGCGCTGCAAGTACCGCAGGTGCGGTCACCACCGCGGGTGCGGTCTCAACACCACCGCGGGTGCGGTGATGCCACGGCCCTCCAACAACAAAATCATGAATAGTACACCGCGGGGGCACTCCTCTAAGAGCGCGGGTGCACTCTGGTCACGACAATGATCATAACTCAACCAACTAAAATCGATCCGAAACTCTGAAACGAACAACCAACAACAACTAATACCTCAAGACAATAATAACCAATAATACTATGGCCCAAAACACAACTCTAAACATCTAATCACATAACCCAAATAACAAGCAAAGCTTAAACCGTACCGTACACCGGGCTCGCTATTACATAAAACAACAGTCAGATATAATAGTCTGCTAAACTCATAGGACTGTAAATCTCTGACAACGATGTCGATCTCGGCCAACTGATCGCGGTATCAACTGTGCTAGAATCAATCGGTATACTATCCTCGAATATCAACTACCTTGAATACAATCTGTTTCAGTTAAGATACACAATTACACAGTATCTGTGTACCACTTTCCAGTTCTCAGAATATTCAATAAATACTCAGATATTTAACAAAATCAGTCATATTCTTCAAATATATCAATATCATAGATAAACTAATCAGAGAATCATCAAAATATTCTGAACACAGAGTTTATTAGCTCATAACCATAACTGAAGAATCCCAAAGAGAAACACTTACTCTGTAACGCCCAAGATTTTAGTTGATACTTTTGAGTTATCATGTATTATGAATAAGGGAATGGAAGAATAGACATGGAGATGCGACGTTGCAATTCGAGTTTTGGGGGTACAGTAGAGTCAGTGCACCCGCGCTATAAAAGTGACCGCACCTGCGGTGTTGGGACAGAGAGGGCAACGCACCCGGGGTCCAAAAGCCAGTGCACCCGCGGTCGTTCCTTATGAATTTGTGGAAGTGATCCAGTACTCTCAACGCACCCGCGGTTCAAGAGTCACCGTACCCGCGATCGTGCCTTCTGAATTGTTGGATGTGATACAGCATGCTCAGCGCACCCGCGGTGTGACGTGCGGAATAAAGAATGAGACATGTGTCTTGGCCATGCAATATAATGTATTAATCTTCCCTTCTTCATTTATTCAGCACCAGACCACCGAGACTTCATTCCAGAATTTCCTCAAGGCATCATCACATCTTAGACATTTACTTGTGAAGATATTAACCGTCCGATTTTCGATCCAAGTTCATTTTCGTGATCTTCTCGACAAAGGCTACAAGAGGATGTAAGTTTGTATAAGTTTCAGCATGATTCAGATTTTATTTATGGAAGGAATTATGATTTGAACCCTATATTATGTTCTTGAGATTTCAAGATACGTATATTCGCAACCGGATCGAAGAACGGATATGATATGCAATTTTTGTGTGAATTTCAGCATATTTTGAGCTGAATTGTATAGATGTTGACATGCTGGAATTAGAATTGTGATGATATGATATTGGTTCTGCACTGTGGAGATTTGATTATTGTTGTTAGTATTCACAGTATATCGAGACTATGCCGATATGCCGTTGAAATGTACCGAAATGGAATTTTGATAAGTACATCTATTGAATGAGTTAGGAATTGATAGAATGCATTTTGAATATGTTATTTCAAATTTGTTTTGACAAGCTTGGACATCGAGACCTCGACATCGACAAAGACTGAACATCGAAAGGTATAATTCAATGTTTGATCCGGGAAGAATTGTTAGAGTAGGTGCCCGTCGAGCCAAATGTTGGCCGAGTGTTCACAATGAAACTCTATGTATAAGCAATCTTTATTTTAATAATATTTGAAATTATTGTTTTGGCAAATCTTTATCTGTATACCCATGCTAGTTGCATAGATAAAGCCCTTGAATATACAAATAGTAGAAAGAATATGAGATGCTCATATGATGAGTATCATGAAACTCATATTTGGAATACTATATATTCTAAACAGTTCCTAGTCGATTCAGCCGACGCTAAGAAGGATATAGGTCGCTAGAGTTCGAGACTAGTATCTGCGATGTGAGTACCATGTTTCATTGGTAGGGGACATTGTGATGTCCGAGCATGCAGATAGGTGCTCCTGGTCGAGTGCACAGAACAACCCTCCATAAAGGACTTTCCAAGTGGTTCTCACTTATCGAGTGGAAACGTCCTGGTTTATGGTTGTACACCATTAGTCCTTATGACCCGGGACAACATTGAGACTCTATGTGCTAGCATTACACTTTGATTTGTTTACCGACTCTCAAGGGATCATCAGGTGGCAAGGTTGGGTGTTTTGTCGAAACATATAGGAAAGATCAGTTGAAAGAAAAGGGCAAACAGTTCAAGAGATCAGGGAGCAGTTCGTCGAGCTCCAGCGGATCACGACAAAGTGGTCCGGGCCAGAGTACAGAGTATACTGGTGTGTATTGCAGTTATTGTGGAGGCAGACATGCCACCGAGCAGTGTCAGGGTGTGATGGGTTGCTGTAACATCTGCAGACAGCAGGGACATTTCTCCAGGGTATGTCCACAGAAAGGGGTATAGTAAGCTCAGAGTGTAGGAGCATCTGGTTCAGTGACTCAGCCTGAGAGGCAAGCATCATCTGTCCATTCCTTTCAGCCAACACCTCCACAGACCCAGCCTCGAGCCAGAGGTAGCCAGACAGTGAGCCAACCTTCCAGACAGTAGGCTCGAGTATTTGCATTGACAGAAGAGCAGGCACAAGATGCACCAGACGATGTTGTTGCAGGTAACTGTTTCTTGGCGGTTATCCTGCCCATGTATTGATTGATACGGGTGCATCTCATACATTCATATCAGAGCATTTTGCATTATTACATTCATTGCATGTCGAATCATTAACTACGGTAGTGTCTGTTTCTTCTCCGTTGGGAAATGGTCTTATATTCGTGACTTCGGTTAGACATTGTATATTACAGTTTGAGGGTCATGAGATTGACTTAGATTGCATTGTGCTTCGATTATCTGATTTTGATTGTATTGTTGGTATCGATATGTTAACCAAGTACCAAGCCACTGTAGATTGTTTCCAGAAGATTGTCAGGTTCAGACCAGAGATGGCTGACGAGTGGAAATTTTACGGTAAGGGTTCCAGATCTCGGATTTCCTTAGTATCTGTTTTAACTGATGACGAGATTGTTACAGAAAGGAGCAGAAGGGTTCCTTGTGTATTCAGTAGATGTACGGAAATCGAGCCCAGCATTGACAGATCTACCAGTGGTATGCGAATTTGCGGATGTATTACCAGATGAGATTCTAGGATTACCTCCAGCTCGAGAGGTAGATTTCAGTATTGATCTTCTACCAGGTATTGTTCCTATATCACGAGCTCCCTATAGCATGGCACCTATTGAATTGAAAGAATTGAAAGAACAGCTCGAAGATTTACTGGCCAAAGGTTACTTACATCAGACCGAGTGTGTCTCCTTGGGGTGCTCCGGTACTGTTTGTTCGGAAGAAAAATGGTTCAATGAGATTGTGTATTGATTACCGGCAACTGAATAAGGCAACGGTAAAGAATAAATATCCCTTGCCTCGTATCGACGATTTATTTGATCAGTTGCAGGGTTCGTCTGTCTAATAAAAGTTTGATTTGAGATCGGGATATCACCAGCTGAGAGTCCGATATATTGATATACCGAAGACAGCATTCCGAACCAGGTATAGACACTATGAATTTATTGTCATGCCTTTCGGTTTAACGAATGCTCCAGCAGTGTTTATGGGACTGATGAACCGTGTCTTTCAGAAATATTTAGATGAGTTTGTTACTGTTTTTATTGATGATATTTTGGTATATTCTAAGAGTATGATTGAGCAAGCCGAACATTTAAGAACTGTGTTGCAGACGCTGAGAAATGAGAAACTGTATGCTAAACTGTCAAAATGTGAGTTTTGGCTGAGACAGGTTGTGTTTTTGGGGCATATCATATCTGGAGACGGTATATCTGTTGACCCAAGCAAAGTCGAGGCAGTAATCAGTTTGCTTAGACCGACCTCAGTGCCAGAGATGCGCAGTTTTATGGGTTTGGCAGGGTACTATCGATATTTATTAAAGATTTTTCCAGTATTGCAAAGCCGATTACACAGTTAACACAGAAGAATGCGCCATTTGTGTGGTCTGAAGCCTGTGAGTCTAGCTTCGTGGAGTTAAAGAGACGACTGACCAGTGCTCCTGTATTGAAACTATCCCTTCAGGTACTGGTGATTTCGTTGTATATTGTGATGCATCTCACAGAGGGCTAGGATGTATTCTTATGCAGCGAGGACATGTGATTGCATATGCCTCGAGACAGTTGAAGCCACCCGAGACCTGTTACCCAATTCATGATCTTGAATTGGCGGCCATTGTATTTGCTTTAAAGATATGGCGACACTATCTCTACGGCGAAAAGTTTGAAATCTACTCTGATCATAAGAGCTTGAAGTATCTTTTTTTCAGTCAGAGTTGAATATGAGACAACGATGATGGCTTGATCTACTGAAAGACTTTGATTGCGAGATCAAGTATTATCCAGGAAATTCAAATGCAGCAGTGGATGCCTTGAGTCAAAAGGTATGTTCTTTATCCTTATCGACGATAGGTGTATCGAATTTGATTGAAGACTGCTGTTTGTCTGGGTTAGTGTTTGAGACAGATCGTAGACCATTGCGACTTGATACGATTCAAGTGGAACCAGATTTGATTGTTCGCATTAAAGGAGCACAGAAAAATGATAAGAATGTGCAGAAGTCGATTGAGATGATCAGAACCGGACATCAGCCAGAGTATCAGGTACATGATCATGTTTTGTATGTGAATAACCGTCTTGTAGTGCCAGATGTTTCATATTTGAAACAACAGATATTGTCAGAAGCGCACTGTAGTCGGTTCAGTATCCATCCTGGTGGCAGAAAGATGTACAACGGTCTCAAGACACAGTTTTGGTGGAAAAAGATGAAATTAGACATTGCAGGGTTTGTGTCTAAGTGTTTGAATTGCCAACAGGTGAAAGCTGAGAGAAAGAAACCTGGAGGTTTACTTCAGAGCTTATCTATTCCTGAATGGAAATGGGACCACATTTATATGGAATTTGTTACGAAGTTACCACGATCATCCCGGGGTTGTGATGCGATTTGGGTCGTAATTGACATATTGACCAAATCAGCATGCTTTATTCCATACAGAATGACGTATCGACATGATCAGATGGCTGAAATATACGTCAGAGAGGTAGTCAGATTACATGGTGTGCCGAAGTCTATCGTATCAGATCGTGATCCACGCTTCACTTCACACTTTTGGCATAGTCTGTAGCAGGCTTTAGGTACGAAATTGCACCTGAGTACTGCATACCATCCCCAGACCGACGGACAGTCAGAGCGGACTATCCAGACACTAGAGGATATCCTGAGAGCTGTAGTGCTATATTTTGGCACTAGTTGGCAAGATTCACTACCTCTTTGTGAATTCTCGTACAACAACAGCTATCAAACAAGCATCGAGATGGCACCGTTTGAAGCATTATATGGCAAGAAGTGCTGATCTCCTATGTATTGGGATAATATATCTGAAGTACCCGAACTTGGACCTGATATGATCCAAGAAATGACTGAGAAAGTTAAAGTGATCCAGAAAAGAATGAAAACGGCGCAAGATAGACAAGCCAAGTATGCGACTGTACCTCGTAGACCGTTAGTGTTTGAACAGGCAGACAGAGTATTTTTGATGATTTCTCCATTCAGAGGTATTGTCAGATTTTACAAACGTTGAAAGTTGTCTCCTAGATACATCGGTCCGTACGAGATCCTTGAGAAGATTGGTGATCGTGCATATCAACTTGCTCTTCCTCCTTCTCTATCTGGGATACATGATGTCTTTCATGTGTCAATGTTGCATAGATATATTGATGCGATCCCGCCCACGAGATCTTTGATTTGTCCCAATCTTTGAAACAAGTAATTGATAGGTGTGATAATCGCCTCTAGATCACGCGGTCTAGCAACAATTAATCAACGATAGGAACAATCTCATTTAAGATAACCTCCAAAGAACCCGTCCTTGGCAACCCTCGTGATATTCGATTTACAAACGCCACAAAAGATAAATCTTTTGATAAGTTTGATTTGATACAACGCAAAAGTTATAACGAAACTTAAGCTTGTTTTTGAGAGAATTCTCAAAGAAAAGTTTTATAAACTCAATCAATAATGAACAAAAGTTTTTTCTACAATGATAAAATTCATCTATATATTGACACCAAATCAAAAATATATGAAATATACTTGCCAAGATAATAAAAACTCTAAAATAGGAAAAATATTCTCGCCTAAAACTAAAGGACACGGACCCCGTGTAGGCATCCGGGTACGGGTCCGTGTGTGCTCGGCAAAATAATCTCCGGAAAGACAATGGACACGGACCCCGTGTAGGGGTCCGGAGTAGGGTCCGTGTAGACTCAGGAGTTCTCCTTCTCGAATGTACTGGGCACGGACCCCGTGTGCAGGTCCGTGCTCGGCTCCGTGCAGCCTCGGTTCTTTTGAACAATGCTTGACTAATGTTCCTTTGGCTTTTCCCACGCACTCCCATGCATCACGAGACCTACTTCCTTGCTCATCAATCCTTGTAGGGCCTCTCTGAACTTCCTTAGCCATCCTTTGAACGCCATGCCCGGCCAGATTCGCATCATACTCCCCTTCTTCAAAAAGATTTGTCATCAAATCTTGCCTACCTACACAAAAACGAAACAAATTAATAATAAAAAGAATTAAATTATCAACATGCTTACCTTTCAACACTAGGTTGTAGATGCCATCTCCCACACACGCCATCAACGTTTTGAGCCCTAACTCCATGGCAGCATTGACTATCAACTCATCAACCTCAATATATACCAGGTAACAGATGATATAAAATGATAAAATACCGTTAAGTATCACAAAAATCAAGTTCTTCTCTTTCTTAGACCTAGTTAACACAAAATTGATATCCATACATGTGTACGACCATAGTTCACTAGGAATAAGACATAGTTCGTGCACGATATAAGAATCTAACTCAGGTGCCCTCTCCCTATATGCCATGCACCTTTCACTACACCACTTATCATACCTCTTCATATGTAACCAACACATATAATGATGCATTTTATCATTGATGAAATCACAACAATACGCCTCACTAACAATTATTTCATAAAATGAGCATAACATGAAAAATTTAATCTCCTTAAAATTATATTCATCATGAACATAGAAATTCTTATACTCATTCATGCTCTTTTCACCACTATCACAAAACAAATATGAATCATGCAAATAGATCATACTAGATGTACTACCCATGTAAACATTTAACACATCACAAAGATTTGAGTATAATGCATACAATCCATTGTCATGACAAAGACTCATCAATTTGACAACTTTTGATAAGTCACAATCACTAACATTTAAATTTAATTCATGCATTATATCACCATCCTCAACATTGTGAGTCCTTGACAAAATCGTCATCTCATCGTTAGACCATTTGGACATCACACTTTCAACACTCACCCCAAATTCTTGAGCACAACACAACAATGAATTAAGGCAAGGACTAAACTCATACCTCATGCTTGTTGCGTTGGAAATTATGCTTACCTCACGGTGATTGCTCTCAACACCAAATGGATCATCCCATTGCATTTTTACACCTTCCACATTTGCTTGTCTCCTCTTCACAACTTCATCATAACCCTGCAAATGAGAAAATAACAATGCTCGGGATTGAACCGGCTATATCATCACAAGAATAATAAAATATTTTGTACAAAGGTACTTTAAGGGGTTTATACAAAGGTAAACAACTCTCATCCTCACTCTTTTCACTCTTTTGGGCCTTTAATTCATTTTTCTTTTCTTTTTCTTTGGCCTCTTTTGCATTTTCATCTTTTCTCTCTTTTTTCTTTTCTATGGCCATCTCACTCTTTTGTTCTCTCTTTTTTCGGCCATTTTAATTTCTTTTTCGCTCAATTCATGAAGTGTTAATTGAACCTCAAGGACTCCTTTAGGATTCAATTGAACAAGAGAAGCATAAGATTCTTCCAAACATGTATGCAACATAACTTTCTCTTGCCTACTCTCCTCCACCATAGTAGACAACTTAAAAACTTCTTCACAACTCAATGATTCACCTTCCACAATGTGTTGTTCAACATCCTCCGACTCATCAACCAATGGACTACTATCATCAACAACTTTATCAACCACAACATCAACCTCCATTTGAGAATTAAAGTCAACTGGCGATTTTACTACAGTCACCTCCTCATGTGGACGTTGGGTGATATCATGCCCAACTTCTAAACACCAACAACAAATAATATCACAAGTACGAGAATTTGAGTTTTTAAAATGTACCTTGATATTCATGCTTCAAAACCAACTTCGGTCTAGTTATGACCTTCTTCTCTCCACTTGACCTTCGAGCGGATGTCAATAACTCCTTCCACGAGTCAATTCCCTGCCTACCACTCGATTTGCACCTCCTATCTTCATGATCCAAATGCAATACTCTATCCTCACCAAATCTACTAACTCGTCTCTTCTCATTAGTAATACCCGCAAGCCTATCCAACCTTTCATGTAAAGGCTTAAGCTACTTCTCCCATATTTTATCAAACCCTTCTAACATCAATTGGAATTGACGATCGTCAACCATTATACCTGCAAGAAAAGGTTTGTATAAAAAAATAAAAGAATAAAGTTTCCACACCACAAATTCTCACTAGTCACTCCAATGAAAATTCACTCGCACTCGTCTTTTTCCCTCACCACAAAACCTCACAAATCACTCCAATGAAAATTCACTCCACTCAAATATTTTCACTCAAGTGAGAATTCTCAAGGGGCGCTTAAGTATCGTGGCTTTCACGTATCAAACTTATGAGATCAATCCGGTGACGCTTGAAATTCGACTCGGGAGTTCTCCTTCTCGACTGTATAGACTCGGGAGTTCTCCTTCTCGACTGTAGGGGTCCGATAGTAACACCAAAAGTGAAGAACATTAATTCCGGCGACGATGAACAGTATCTCGGCGGATGAATAGTAATTTCGGCGATGAATAGTAAATCACAAAATTTTTTTTTTGTAGATTCAACAAATACGTGGAAATCGCTACACGAAAATCGGTATTGAAAATCCTACGAAGAATTGAACGGATACGCTTACTTGAGTCAAAAACCTTGAGCTCTGATACCACCTGATGCGATCCCGCCCACGAGATCTTTGATTAGTCCCGATCTTTGAAACAAGTAATTGATAGGTGTGATAATCGCCTCTAGATCACGCGGTCTAGCAACAATTAATCAACGATAGGAACAATCTCATTCAAGAGAACCACCAAAGAACCCGTCCTTGGCAACCCTCGTGATATTCGATTGACAAACGCCACAAAAGATAAATCTTTTGATAAGTTTGATTTGATACAACCAAAAGTTATAACGAACCAGCCGAGAGTTAATCATAAATAAGAACAAAAGTTTCTACGATGATAAATTCACTATATATGCACCAAACAAAAGTATGGCAGATATAAAACCTAAATGGAAAAATATCGCCCTAAAACTAAGGACACGGACCCGTGTGGCTCCGGGTCGGTCGTGTGTGCTCGCAAACTAATCGGCACGGACCCCGTGTGCCGAAGCAGGGTCCGTATAGACTCGGGGAGTTTCTCTTCATCGACTGTACTGGGCACTGGACCCCGTGTGCAGGTCCGTGCTCGGGTCCGTGCAAAGCTTCTGTGTCCTTTTGGGAAAATGCTTGACTAATGTTCCTTTGGCTTTTCCAACGCACTCGCATTGCATCACGAGACCTACTTCCTTTGTTCATCAATCCTTGGTAGGGGCCTCTCATGAACTTCCTTAGCATCCTTTGAACGCCATGCCCGGCCAGATTTCGTCATATAATGCCTGATACTTCTCATTTCATTCAGCCTGATGAAGCCGAGCTTGACGACACTTTGAATTATATTGAACAGCCAATTCAGATTCTTGATTGGAAAGAAAAACAACTCAGAACGAAGAATATTCCGCTAGTGAAAGTCCAGTGGAGTCGTCATGGCACCGAAGAAGCGGCTTGGGAGACAGAATCAGAGATGAGACAAAGATATCCAGAGTTATTTCCATGACGTGAGTATTTATTCAGCTTTTGATTATATTGCTTCTTTTACATGCTTTGACTGATTGCTTGCGAGTTCGAGGACGAACTCATATCTAAGAGGGGGAGAAATGTAACGCCCAAGTTTTTAGTTGATACTTTTGAGTTATCATGTATTATGAATAAGGTAATGGAAGAATAGACATTGAGAGGCGACGTTGCAATTCGAGTTTTGGGGGTACAGTAGAGTCAGTGCACCCGCGCCATAAAAGTGACCGCACCTGCGGTGTTGGGACAGAGAGGGCAACATACCCGCGGTCCAAAAGCCAGCACACCCGCGGTCGTTCCTTCTGAAATTTTGGAAGTGATCCAGTACTCTCGAAGCACCCGCGGTTCAAGAGCCACCGCACCCGCGGCCGTGCCTTCTGATTGTTGGATGTGATACAGCATGCTCAGCGCACCCGCGGTGCAAAGCGAGCGCACCCGCGGTGTGACGTGCGGAATAAAGAATGAGACATGTGTCTTGGCCATGCAATATAATGTATTAATCTTCCCTTCTTCATTTATTCAGCACCAGACCACCGAGACTTCATTCTTGAATTTCCTCAATGCTTCATCACATCTTAGACATTTACTTGTGAAGAAATTAACCGTCCGATTTTCGATCCAAGTTCATTTTCGTGATCTTCTCGACAAAGCTGCAAGAGGATGTAAGTTTGTTTAAGTTTCGGCATGATTAAGATTTTATGTATGGAAGGAATTATGATTTGAACTCTAAAATATGTTCTTGAGGTTTCAAGATACGTACATTCGCAACCGGATCGAAGAACGGATATGATATGCGATTTTTGTGTTATTTTCAGCATATTTTGAGTTGAATTGTATAGATGTTGACATGCTGGTACTAGAATTGTGATGATATGATATTGGTTATGCATTGTGGAGATTTGATTATTGTTGTCAGTATTCCCAGTATATCAAGACTATGCTGATATGCCGCTGAAATGTACCGAAATGGAATATTTATAAGTACATGTATTGAATGAGTTAGGAATTGATAGAATGCATCTTGAGTATGTTATTTCAGATTTGTTTTGACAAGCTTCGACATCAAGACCTCGACATCGACAAAGACTGAACAAAGAAAGGTATAATTCAATGTTTGATCCGGGATTAATAACTCGAATCAGATTCGATTTGAGTTTCCCAAAACCACATACTTGTTATGTTTGTACTCTATATTGATTTATATACTTGTACTGAGATAGGATAGTCATTGGCAGATATGCCAAGTTCTAGACGTTCGGTGGTATCGAGGCATAGGAGAAGATCGACTCCGATTGTCGATATTCGATACAGACAGGGCCGAAGTCTAGGAATAAGACGTACCGCCACCCCGATTGGGAGAGTAGGTGGGAGACTTGTTACGTCTTATTCACACCGGGATCCCTAGACTTAGATATGAGTCAAGTCAAAGAATAAGAGTCGAAGAGTTTTATCTATATTCACTAATGTGTCTTAATTACTGATTCATGTATTATGATTTTGTATTTTCTTGCATGACATGCATGTAAACATGTTTTATACTGGGATTTGTTCTCACCGGAGTTTCTGGCTGTTGTTGTGTCTGTATGTGTGCATGAAAACAGGTGGGACAAGATCAGGGTCGAGACAAAGATGAGAGATCGAGATAGCGTGGTGATTTCGGGCGTAGAAGATGGACTAGTATTTTTACATTTGAGATGTAATGTGTTATAAACACTAGCTTGTTTGGGTATGTAATTAAACAAGACATGTACCTACTTTGTTGAAAATAAAATAGAGGTATCATTTGTGTATGATTTATATACAATTGTTTTTTATGTTAAAAGCAAAATTTTGACCCAAATTTTCTAGCAAAGATCCAACTAATCCCAAAGATAGTCGAGTTAGAGCTCGGGTCCCCACATACTCTGATGTAACTCTCAAGCCGTAAATGATGCGAATACGGGTGGTCAAGCTCCAAGGAAGGTGTGGGATCCTTTGCACTTGCCGGAGGGACTAGTCATGAGGGGACCCGGGCTCTAACTCAATTGTCTTTGGGATTAATTGGATCTTTGCTAGACTCTCCTATCTCAATGCTTATATATAAATCAATATAAAGCACAACCATAACAAGGTATAGAAATCTAGTATGTGATTTGTGGGAAACTCAAACCGGATCTGATTCGAGTTATATCTCCTGATGTGAATCTTCGTACGAATAAATAGCAAACACGATTAAATCGAACCGCGCCCTCTATTCAATAACGAACAAAGAATCGTTGTGTTGTCCCGATCTTTTGAAACAAGTATGACATGATTTTCACCTCTAAACTACGAAAGGTTTAGCAACAAACAATCACAAAATAAACAACCGCAAACTCAAACGAACCTTGAAAGAACTCGTCTTTGACAATCCGCGCAAGAACGATCGACAAACGCCACAAAGTTAAAAACTTTGATAAGTTTGATTTTGGTTGACAAAGCAAGAGCTTTAATTGTTTGAGAGAGAAACACAAGAAAAATGATAAATATCAATAATGATCTAAAATTGTGTGTCAAATTTTTGTCCAACATGTTTTAATAAACAAAAGATATCAAAAATCTAGTCTCCAAAATAATTAAAACTCTAGAAAGGAAAATTATTCTCTCTCAGCCACCTCAGACACGGACCCCGTGAAGCCCTCCGTGTACGGGTCCATGTACTCTCGGGAAATCATCTTCAGCTGGAAAGAAGGGACACGGACCCCGTGTCCACCTCCGTGTATGGGTCCGTGTACACTCGGTCTTTGCAAATGTCATATGACACGGACCCCATGTACTGGTCCGTGCTCGGGTCCGTGTAGACACTGGAATTCTTCATCCTCGGTTGTAAAGGGCACGGACCCCGTGTGCAGGTCTGTGTACACATCCATCGAGTCTCGGCCGTCTCAAACAATGTTTGAATGATATTCCGTTGGCCTCCCGACGTACTCCCATGCGTCACGATCCCTTCATACTTGCTCATGACTACTGTAGTGCCTCCTTGAACTTCTTTAGGCGTCGCCTCGTGACCGGTCCCTCCGGTAACTACAAAGGATCACATGTCTTCCTTGGAGCTTGACCACCCGTGTTCGCATCATCCTCCCCTTCTTGAAAAGGATTTGTCCTCAAATCTTGCTAATCACATACATCAAACAACGACAGATCACTAATATTAAATGTAGTACTCACGTTCTACTCACCTGGCAGATCAAGTTTGTAGGCATTGTCATTGATCCTCTCAAGAAATTGGAATGGTCCATCGCCTCTTGGTAATAGTTTTGAACGCCGCTTCTCAGGGAACCTTTCCTTCCTCAGGTGTAGCCACACCCAATCGCCCTTCTTAAACACCACCTTTTTCTTTCCCTTGTTGGCTTGCTTTGTGTATTGTTCATTCTTTTTCCTATCCATGTTTAATCTTTCACTCACAGGTAAAGACATCAAATCAAACAGAGTCAAAGGATTAAAACCATAAACAATTTCAAACGGCGAATCATTGGTAGTAGAATGCACGCATCGATTGTAAGCAAACTCAACAAATGGCAAACAATTATCCCTATTCTTTAAGTTCTTTTTAAGAATAGCACGCAAAAGTGTTCCTAAAGTTCTATTAACAACTTCAGTTTGTCTATCCGTTTGAGGATGACAAGTAGTAGAGAACAGCAATTTAGTGCCAAGTTTAGCCCATAAAGTTTTCCAAAAGTAACTCGAAAACTTAACATCACGGTCAGACACAACAGTCCTAGGCATGCCACGCAACCTAACGACTTCTCTAAAGAACAAGTCCGCAATGTTAGAAGCATCATCTGTTTTGTGACAAGCAATGAAATGTGCCATCATAAAAAATCTATCAACAACAAAAAATATTGAATCCCTCCCCTTCTTAGTTCTAGGCAACCCCAAAACAAATTCCATAGAGATGTCAACCCAAGGCTCACTAGGGACAGGAAGTGGTGTATACAATCCATGCGGTTGTGTTCTAGACTTAGCTTGCCTGCAAGTTATGCATTTATCACAAACTCGTTCAACATCACGCTTCATATATGGCCAATAGAAATGTTCATGTAATGCACTTAAAGTCTTATCCACTCAAAAATGTCCCATTAGACCACCCCAATGCGCTTCCCTAACAAGTAATTCACGAATGGATGATCTAGGGATGCACAAACTATCTTCTTTAAACAAGAAACCATGATGCAAATAAAATTTGTCATGTGGACCATGCATACAGGTTTCAAACACATTCTTAAAATCATCATCTAGCACATACAACTCTTTCACATGCTCAAATCCCAAAACTTTAGAATACAAAGTAGAGATTAGTACATATCTCCGTGATAGTGCGTCAGCCACTACATTTTCCTTACCTTGTTTGTACTTGATGATATAGGGGAATGTTTCAATGAATGCCACCCACTTGGCACGCCGCTTGTTCAACTCCTGCTGCCCCTTAAGGTGCTAAAGAGACTCCTGATCCGTGTGAATCACAAACTCCTTAGGCCTCAAGTAGTGCTGCCACGTCTCTAGAGTCCTCACAAGTGCGTAGAACTCCTTATCATATGTGGGATAGTTCAGCGCTGCTCCATTGAGCTTCTCGCTAAAGTAGGCCACCGGTCGACCTCCTTGCATCAAGACTCCACCAATACCTACACATGAAGCATCACATTCAATTTAAAAAGTGTTAGCAAAATCAGGTAAAACAAGTAAATGAGCATTAATTAATTTTTGCTTGATAATATTAAAGGATTCTCTTTCACCTCGCCCCAATAGAATGGAACGTTCTTCTTAATTACCACCGTCATCGGTGCTACAAGTGTGCAAAAATCCTTTTCAAACCTCTTATAGAAGCTTGCAAGTCCATGGAAACTTTGGACTTGACCAACAGTCGTAGGCGATGGCCAATCTCGAATAGAACTTACCTTGTCTTCATAGACTTGTATCCCCTGTGATCTTACCACAAAACCAAGAAAGACAAGTTTGCTTGTACAAAAATCACATTTCTTTAAGTTAGCATATAGATTTTCAGCCCTTAGTGTGATTAACACAAGTTTCAAGTGACCAACATGCTCATCCAAGTCTTTGCTATATACTAGGATATCATCAAAGTAAACAACAACAAATTTTCCTATGTATGCACGCAAGACATGGTTCATTAACCGCATAAAGGTGCTAGGAGCGTTAGTTAAGCCAAATGGCATGACCATCAACTCATATAACCCGTATTTGGTTTTAAAAGCAGTTTTCCACTCATCACCTTCCCCCATCCTAATTTTGTGATAACCACGCTTCAAATCAATTTTGCTAAATATACAAGCACCATGCAATTCATCTAACATATCATCTAGCCTAGGTATGGGATGCATATACTTAATGGTTATGTTATTGATTGCCCTACAATCTACAGACATACGCCATGAGCCATCTTTCTTAGGAACTAATAAAACAGGTCCCGCACAAGGTGACATGGACTCACACACAAAACCTCTATCTAACAACTCACTTACCTGCCATTGGTGTTCCTTCGTCTCCTCCGGATTGCTCCTATAAGCTGGACGATTTGGCAATGCACTCCTGGGCACCAAATCAATTTGGTGCTCAATCCCCCTCAATGGTGGTAGTCCTTGAGGTAGCTCCTCCGGAAATATGTCATCAAATTCCTGCAATAGTGAAACAAAAATGACTGAAAGGGACCCAGCTATATCACTTGTGTTAAAGAGGATCTTTTTATAAAGAACCAACACAAGTGGTTCATGTGTGTGCAACAAGTGTTTCAACTCACCTTTTTGGGCCATATATGATTTCTTTTTGGCCTCTTTCCTCTCATTTTTCTTTTGTATGGCTATCTCACTCTTTTTATCACTTTTTTTTCAGACATCTCATTTTTGTTTTTAAAGGTCATCTCACTTGTTAGTTCACTCTTTTTTTCGGCCTCATCTCTCTTCTTTTTTTTCAAATGGTCCTCCAACACTTTCTTTGGGGACAATGGAAGTAGAACAATGGAATCTTTCTTCATCATAAATGAATACCTATTCTTGTACCCATCATGTGTCACCCGCCTATCATATTGCCAAGGTTTACCCAACAAGATATGACATGCATGCATGGGTACCACATCACACAAGACCTCATCCACATACTTCCCAATAGAAAAAGACACAAAAACTTGCTTGTTCACCTTCACCTCCTTACAATCGTTCAATCATTGAAGCCTATATGGTTGGGGATGCTTTAATGTAGGTAAACCCAATTTTTCCACAATCTCACTACTAGCCACATTGGTACAACTCCCCCCATCTATGTTTAAATTGCAAACCTTTTGATTTACAAAACACGTAGTATGGAACAAGTTTTCCCTTTGGTTAGTCTCCTCCTCCTTGACTTGGGCACTCATGATACGCCTAGTCACTAGTGCTTCACCTACAACCTCCCCATATCCCTCATCAGGATCCTCTAACGCAGGCATCTCATGATGCGATCATGGAACCGTTGCATGGGTCTATGATGTATCAAGGAGGGCTTAAGTGCAAGGAGCAATGTTCCAAAGGGCTCGTGATGCATGGGAGTACCTTTGGAGGCCAACGGAATATGATTCAAGCATTGTTGGAGTGGGCCGAGAATACACGGATGTGCACACAGACCTGCACACGGGGTCCGTGTCCTTTACAACCTGAGATGAGCTATTCCAGTACCTGCACGGACCTGAAGATGGACCCAGGCACGGGGTCCGTGCCCTATTACAATGGCGAAGACAGTGTCTACACGGACCCGTACACGGAGGTGAGCACGGGGTCCGTGTCCCTTGTTTCCAGCTGAAGTTTATTCCCGAGTGTACACGGACCCGGACACGGAGGGCCACACGGGGTCCGTGTCCTAGAGTTTTGGGCGAGAAAAATTACCTTCTTTAGAGTTTTATTTTTTAGGAAACTAGATTTTTGTTATCTTTTCTATATAAGACATATCTTGGACGAAATTTTACAGACAATACACATGTATTTTTGAGTTTTATAAAACTTGTGAGATTTTCTCTCAACTTTTTCAAAGCTTAGATTTGTAAATCCAAAATTACACTTATCAAAGTTTCTAACTTTGTGGCGTTTGTCGATCGTTCTTGTGCGGATTGTCGTAGGCATCGTTCTTCGAAGGTTCGTTCTAATTTTTGATTGTTATTCCGTGTTTATTTTTTGCTAGACTTTTCATAGTTTAGAGGTGAATATCACAACCATACTTGATTCAAAAGATCGGAAAAAGACACAAATCTTATTATCTTAATTGAATAGAGGGTGTGATTCACTTTTACTCGTGTTTGCTATTTATTCGTGTCAAGATTCACATCATCTCATCATCATCGTCTTCCTCCTCACTTTGAGACTCATACTCACCATATTCATTCAAAATCATTACACTTTTATTAGGGCACTCACTAGCAATATGTCCTAACCCTTGACACCTAAAACATCTAGTATCTCTAGAACGAGTAAGAGGAGTTTCAGATTTACCTTGCACTCCTTGCTTAGGCGCCTCTTGTTTGGTCTCAAATTTGGGCTTGTTCACCAACTTATTCTCCTCACGTTTCACCACATTTGACCGCCAAGAAGATCATGAACCTCCAGTTTGATTGGTGCGGCCAACTCCACGCCTTTTGAGTTGTTGCTCCACCTTTATGGCCATTTGCACCATCTCGTCTAGATCCAAGTGGTGCCGAAGCTCCACTTGATCTTGAATTTCCCTGTTCAAACCACAAAGAAAACGAGCCATGATCGCCTCACTATCTTCCTCAACATTGGCCCTAATCATGACTACTTCCATCTCTTTATAGTAGTCCTCAACACTCTTCAACCCTTGCCTCAAAGTTTGTAACCTCTTAAACATCTCCCTATAGTAGTGATTGGGCACAAACCTCTTCCTTATTACCATTTTCATCTCATCCCAAGATTCAATAGGTCTCTCATTATACCTCCTTCTAGTGGTCACTAATTGATCCCACCAAATGAGAGCATTGTCTAAGAATTCAACCACCGTCAACCTCACCTTCTTTTGTTCGGAGTAGTGGTGACATTCAAATACAAACTCTACCCTCTTTTCCCACTCTAAGTACGCCTCCGGGTCAGACTTCCCATGGAGCGATGGAATTTTAATCTTAATGCTACCCATGTTACCATCTTCCGTATTCCCATCATATCTACCTCGTACGGCTTCTCTTCTTCCTCTCCCAATTCTTCTACCTCTTCCATTCCTACCCCAATTTTCATTTTGGCTCTCCTCATCTCCACCCAAATCATACTCCTCCTCTTCTTCTCCTCTACCCAAATCTTTAGACTTAGCTTTACCCCCACTAGTACTAACTTCAAGCCTACTCAACCTCTCATGTAATGGCTCCAACTCAACCTTCGTCATTTGACTAAAATTCCCAAACAACACCTCAATTTGAACCTTAGACAATCCCGGGTTCGAACTATCTCCTACCTCCCTCTCCATCTAATTTCAAATTTGTACCTGCAAAAAAACATTAGTAGAAACAAAATAATCCTCACCAATGCTCACGGTCACTCCAAAGAAGTTCACTCGTCTTTTCTCTCAATTTTTTTTCTCACAACAAATACTCACCGTTCACTCCAAAGAAATTCAGTCGCACTCAAGTAATGTTACTCAAATTCGAGAGTTCTCTCAAGGTGCTCAAGCTTTGTATTTGTATATCAAACAATCAAGTTCAACTTGTGAACAAATGTGATCGACTCACTTGGACTGCGTTGACAAGCAATTTGAAGATAAATATTATTAATTTTTTTTCACTGTGTGAGACACTTGTATATGACTCACAAAAAAGAATAGAAAAAAATATCAAAAAGAAATAATGGTGAATTTTCGGATTTTTGGTATTCTTTTTTTTTTACTCTAAGGCTGAGTAAAAAAAATTAAAAATAAAAAAACTCAAAAATCCTTACAAAAAATATCACCAAATAACAAACAAAAAAAATTATGTGAATCTTTGTACGAATAAATAGCAAACACGATTAAAATCGAACCCCGCCCTCTATTCAATAACGAACAAAGAACCGTTGTGTTGTCCCGATCTTTTGGAACAAGTATGACGAGATTTTCACCTCTAAACTACGAAATGTTTAGCAACAAACAATCACAAAATAAAAAACCACAAACTCAAACGAACCTTCAAAGAACTCGTCTTTGACAATCCGCGCAAGAACGATCGACAAACGCCACAAAGTTAAAAACTTTGATAAGTTTGATTTTGGTTGACAAAGCAAGAGCTTTAATTGTTTGAGAGAGAAACTCAAGAACAATGATAAAATATCAATAATGATCTAAAATTGTGTGTCAAATTTTTGTCCAACATGTTTTAATAAACAAAAGATATCAAAAATATAGTCTCCAAAATAATTAAAACTCTAGAAAGGAAAATATTCTCGCTCAGCGGCCTCAGACACGGACCCCGTGTATCCCTCCGTGTACGGGTCCGTGTACTCTTGGGAAATCATCTTCAGCTGGAAACAAGGGACACGGACCTCATGTCCACCTCGGTGTACGGGTCCGTGTACACTCGGTCTTCGCAAATATCATAGGACACGGATCCCGTGTACTGGTCCATGCTCGGGTCCGTGTAGACACTGGAATTCTTCATCCTTGGCTGTAAAGGGCACGGACCCCGTGCGCAGGTCCGTGTACGCGTCCGTGGAGTCTCGGCCGTCTCCAACAATGCTTGAATGATATTCCGTGGGCCTCCCGACGTACTCCCATGCGTCACGACCCCTTCATGCTTGCTCATTACTCCCTGTAGTGCCTCATTGAACTTCTTTAGGCGTCCCCTTGTAACTGGTCCCTCCGGTAACTGCAAAGGATCCCATTCCTTCCTTGGAGCTTGACCACCCGTGTTCGCATCATCTCCCCAATCACACATTGAATTATACCTTTCTTTGTTCAATCTTTATTGATGTCGAAGTCTCGATGTTGAAGCTTGTCAAGACCAATCTGAAATGAGATATTCAAGATGCATTCTATCAATCTGTAGCTTAAATCAATACACATACGGATCAATATTCAATCTCAGTACATTTCAACGGCATAACGGCGTAATCTCTCGATACCGATCAATTCAAAAATCAAATGTAATATCAGCTAGTCATAATTCTCAATAACCATCAACCACAAACTCAAAATCTGCATAACGCAACTCAAAACATGCTGGAAAATCGTAATAATCATATACGGTTACAATTCTTCGATCCGGTTACGAATATCATTTCACAATAATCATAAGAACACACAATAGTAATCAAAATCGGATTTCTCCAACATGTCAACTTCAAAACCTGCTGAAAGACAATAATACTTACATCCTTTTGAAGCTAATTATACGGGGAGCACAAATATGAAATCGGATCGAAAATCGGATGGTTAGATTCTTCACAATTCCAAATCTAAGCTAGGATGGAACTTGAGGTTTTCAGAGGTTTTCTTTTGGTGGACTTGGCTGCGAATATGAGGAAGAAGGATGCGAACACGGAAGGTCAAGCCCCAAGGAAAGCATGGGACCCTTTAGAGTTGCCGGAGGGACCAATCACGAGGGGATGTCTGAAGAGGTTCAAAGAAGTATTGAATGGGCTTATGAGCAAAGAATACGGATTTACAAGCGAAGTACAGAGTGATGAAAGGTTTGTGATGCATGGGAATCATTTGAACATTATTCAAGCATCCATGCAAAACGGAGCGCAAATCCGGACAGAAGATCTTGCGCACATGCGCGAAGGCAAGGCGTGCATATGCGTCGAGAAGGAGCGCGCATATGCGCGAGGGGTACTGGACATGAATATTTTAACAGAAGACCTCGCGGATATGCCCCGGATTAGGGCGCGCATATGCACGACATAGGCAGAGACATGCGCGCATATGCGCGAGTTGTGGCGTGCACATGCGCGACAGTGGCAGAGACCTGCGCGCATATTCGCGAGTTGGGGCGCGCATATGCGCGCGACGCAGACTTTTCCTAACTTAGAGTTTGCATTATTTTGGTAACTAGATTTGGTATCTTTGATAATATGTAAACATATTGCACGAAATTTTGACACTTTCAGATTATTATTGATACTTTTATCATTGTTCTTGAGTTTTTTTCTCTCAAACAATTAAAGCTTTTTGCTTTGTTAAACAAAATCAAACTTATCAAAGTTTTTATTTTTGTGGCGTTTGTCGATCTTGCTTGTGCGGATTGTCTTCGATTTGTTATTTGAAGGTTCGTCATAATATCGATTTTTATGCCGTTATTATTTATTGCTAAGTTTTTATAATTTAGAGGTGAATATCACAAATTCAAACCATGTTCAAAAGATCTGGACAACAAAGATTCTTTGTCCGTTATTGAATTGAGGGCGCGATTCGATTTTAATCGTGTTTTCTACTTGGATCTAGACGAGATGGTGTAAATGGCCATAAAGGTGAAACAACAACTCAAGAGGCGAGGATTTGTCCGCAACAATCAAAATGGAGTTCGTCAACTTCTTGGCGACCAAATGGGGCAAAACGTGATGAAACCAATTTGATGACCAAGCCCAAGGTTGAGACCAAACAAGAGGCGCCTAAACAAGGAGTGCAACGGTAAATCTGAAACTCCTCTTAAACGATCTAGAGATGTTAGATGTTTTAGTTGTCAAGGATTAGGTCACATTTCTAGTGATTGTCCTAACAAAAGGGTAATGATTTTGAATTAATATGGTGAATATGAGTCCCAAAGTGAGGGGGAAGACGCTGATGATGATGAGATGCCTGCGTTAGAGGACCCTGATGAGGGGTATGGGACGGTTGTAGGAGAAGCACTGGTGACTAGGCGTATCATGAGTGCCCAAGTCAAGGAGGAGGAAACTAAACAAAGAGAGAACTTGTTCCATACTAGGTGCTTTGTGAATCAAAAGGTTTGCAATTTAATCATAGATGGGGGGAGTTGTACTAATGTGGCTAGTGTTGAAATGGTGGGGAAATTGAGCTTACCTACATTGAAGCACCCTCAACCATATAGACTTCAATGGTTGAATGATTGTGCGGAGGTGTAGGTGACAAAACAGGTGTTGGTTCCTTTTTCGATTGGGAAGCATGTTGATGAGGTCTTGTGTGATGTGGTACCTATGCATGCATGTCATGAAAAAAAAGAAGAGCGATGAGGCCGAAAAAAAGAGTGAAATAAAAAGTGAGATGACTTTTGAAAACAAAAATGAGATGGCTGAAAAAAATAGTGATAAAAAGAGTGAGATAGCCATACAAAAGAAAAATGAGAGGAAAGAAAATGAGAGGAAAGAGGCCAAAAAGAAATCATATATGGCCCAAAAAAGTGAGTTGAAATACTTGTTGCACACACATGAACCACTTGTGTTGATTCTTTATAAAGAGATCCTCTTTAACACAAGTGATATAGCCGGGTCCCTTCCGAGCATTGTTGTTTCACTATTGCAGGAATTTGATGATATATTTCCGGAGGAACTACCTCAAGGACTACCACCATTGAGGGGGATTGAGCACCAAATTGACTTGGTGCCTGGGAATGCATTGCCAAATCGTCCAGCCTATAGGAACAATCCGGAGGAGACTAAAGAGCTTCAACGGCAGGTAAGTGAGTTGTTAGATAGGGGTTTTGTGCGTGAGTCCATGTCACCTTGTGCGGTACCTATTTTATTAGTTCATAAGAAGGATGGCTCATGGCGTATGTGTGTAGATTTTAGGGCAATCAATAACATAACCATTAAGTATATGCATCCCATACCTAGGTTAGATGATATGTTAGATGAATTGCATGGTGCTTGTATCTTTAGCAAAATTGATTTGAAGAGTGGTTATCACCAAATGAGGATGAGGGAAGGTGATGAGTGGAAAACTGCTTTTAAAACCAAATACGGGTTATATGAGTGGATGGTCACACCATTTGGCTTAACTAACGCTCCTAGCACCTTTATGCGGTTAATGAACCATGTGTTGCGTGCATACATAGGAAAGTTTGTGGTTGTTTATTTTGATGATATCCTAGTGTATAGCAAAAACTTGGATGAGCATGTTAATCACTTGAGACTTGTACTATTCACAATAAGGGCTGAAAAATTATATGCTAAGCTAAAGAAATGTGATTTTTGTACAAGCAAACTTGTCTTTCTTTGTTTTGTGGTAAGCTAGCAGGGGATACATATGGATGAAGACAATGTAAGTGCTATTCGAGATTGGTCGACGCCTACTACTGTTGGTCAAGTCCGAAGCTTTCATGGACTTGCAAGCTTCTATAGAAGGTTTGTAAAGGGTTTTAGCACATTGGCTGCACCAATGACGGCGGTGATCAACAAAAATGTTCCATTCCAATGGGGCGAGGAGCAAGAGAAGTCCTTTAATATTATCAAGCAAAAATTAATTAATGCTCCTTTACTTGTAATACCTGATTTTACTAATACTTTTGAAATTGAATGTGATGCTTCAGGTGTAGGTATTGGTGTAGTGTTGATGCAAGGAGGGAGGCCGGTGGCATACTTTAGTGAGAAGCTCAATGAGGCAGCGCTGAACTCTCCCCCATATGATAAGGAGTTCTACGCACTTGTGAGGACCCTAGAGACGTGGCAGCACTACTCGAGGCCTAAGGAGTTTGTGATTCATACGGATCACGAGTCTCTAAAGCACCTTAAGGGGCAACAGAAGTTGAACAAGCGGCATGCCAAGTGAGTGGCATTCATTGAAACATTCCCCTACATCATCAAGTACAAACAAGGTAAGGAAAATGTAGTGGCCGACGGGCTATCACGGAGGTACGGACTAATCTCTACCTTGGAAGCAAAAATTTTGGGGTTTGAGCATGTGAAGGAATTGTATGTGCTAGATGAGGATTTTAAGAATGTATTTAAAACGTGTATGCATGGTCCACATGATAAATTTTATTTGCATCATGGTTTCTTGTTTAGAGAAGATAGGTTGTGCATCCCTAAATGATGCGATCCCGCCCACGAGATCTTTGATTTGTCCCAATCTTTGAAACAAGTAATCGATAGGTGTGATAATCGCCACTAGATCACGCGGTCTATCAACAATTAATCAACGTTAGAAACAATCACGTTCAAGAGAACTTCCAAAGAACCCGTCCTTGGCAACCCTCATGAAAATCGATAGACGAACGACAAAAGAATCCACCTTTGAAAGTTCGATTTTTGAAAACACCGAAGTGTCTTTGAGGGAAAATCTCACAATTTGTTATCAAATCAATAATGAACAAAAGTTAAAAGTTTACATGGTAGTCTAGCTTATATATAGGTAACCAATAAATATAGAAAATTGCATATTTAAAGATAAAAAATCAATAATTAATTTAGAATTTAATTAAACTAAGGAAACTAGGATTCTCCTCGCAGCAGTCGCGCCCGGGCGGTAGGATATTACCGCTCGAGCGCCAGGTCTTCTGGCATGTTCGCGCTCGGGCGGTAGAATGTGACCGCTCGAGCGCCGATGGTTCTGGGCAACGCGCTAATGCGCAAGCTTCCAATTCATCCTCTACTTGATTGTGATGCAACCCGAACCCCTCGAGCCTTGTTTCCAAGCTTTCATTGGTTGGATGAAGAGCAACATTCAACATCTTCAAGCGTACTATCGGGATTGGTTCTTGGAACGCATAATGGCTGGCTAGATTCATATCACTAAATCATCGATTCGTGAATTACTTGTTAGGGAGGCACATGGGGGAGGTTTGATGGGACATTTGGTGTGGCTAAAACTTTAAGTGCATTGATTGAACATTGGCCACATATGAAACGTGATGTTGAACGTGTGTGTGATAAATGCATAACTTGTAGACAAGCTAAGTCTAGGACGCAACCACATGGATTGTATACACCAATTCCTGTCCCTAGCGAACCTTGGGTTGACATAACTATGGACTTTGTTTTGGGGTGGCCTAGGACTAAGAAGGGGAGGATGCGATATTTGCTGTTGTTGATAGATTTTCTAAGATGTCACATTTTATTGCTTGTCACAAAACTGATGATGCATCTAACATTGCAGATGTGTTCTTTAGAGAAGTCGTTAGGTTGCATGGCATGCCTAGGACTATTGTTTCTGATTGCGATGTTAAATTCTTGAGTTACTTTTGGAAAACGTTATGGGCTAAACTTGGCACAAAATTGTTATTCTCTACTACTCGTCATCCTCAAACGGATGGGCAAACTGAAGTTGTTAATAGGACATTAGGAACACTCTTGCGTGCTATTCTTAAAAACAACTTAAAGAATAGAGAAGAATGTTTACCATTTGTTGAGTTTGCTTATAACCGTTGTGTGCATTCTAATACAAATTACTCGCCATTTGAAATTGTATATGGTTTTAATCCTTTGACTATGTTGGATTTGATGTCTTTACCTGTGAGTGAAAGGTTAAACATTGACGGCAAAAAGAAGGCTGAATTTGTTAGGGGTTTGCATGAAAAGGCCAAGGCCAACATAGAGAAGAAGAATGTGCAATATGCCAAACAAGCCAACAAGGGAAAGAAGAAGGTGGTCTTTTAGAAGGGTGATTGGATGTGGCTACACTTGAGGAAGGAAAGGTTTCCTGTGAAGCGACGCTCGAAACTACTACCTAAGGGAGATGGACAATTCCAAGTCCTTGAAAGGATAAATGACAACGTGATGCGAACATGGGTGGTCAAGCTTCAAGGAAAGCATGGGATCCTTTGCAGTTGCCAGAGGGACCAGTCACAAGGGGACGACTAAAGAAATTCAAGGAGGCATTACAAGGAGTCATGAGCAAGCATGAAGGGGTCGTGATGCATGGGAGTACGTTGGGAGGCCAAAGGAATATTATTCAAGCATTTTTGAATCGGGCCGAGTCTACACAGATGTGCACACGGACTTGCACACGGGGTACGTGCCCTTTACAACAGAGGATGAAGAATTCCAGTGTCTACACGGACCAGTACACGGGGACCGGGTCCTATGACATTTGCAAAGACCGAGTGTACACAGGACCCGTACACGGAGGTGGACACGGGGTCCGTGCCTCTTGTTCCCAGCTGAAGTTGAATTTCCGAGAGTACACGGACCCGTACACAGAGGCCTACACGGGGTCCGTGTCTGAGGCGGCTGAGCGAGAATATTTTCCTTTCTAGAGTTTTAGTTATTTTGGAGACTAAATTTTTGATATCTTTTGTTTTATTAAAAGATATTGGACGAAAATTAGACACACAATTGACATATCATTGATATTTTTTTCAAAGTTTTAGAGTTTTTCTCTCAAACATTCAAAGCTTCGCTTTGTTCTTAAAATCATACTTATCAAAGTTTTAACTTTGTGGTGTTCGTCGATCGTGCTTGTGCGGATTGTCTTCGACTTGTTCTTTGAAGGTTCGTCATAATATCGATTGTTTATTCCGTGATTATTTGTTGCTAGACTTTTCGTAGTTTAGAGGTGAAAATCACATCACACACACTTGATTCAAAAGATCGGGACAACAACGATTCTTTGTTTGATATTAAATTGAGGGCGCGATTCAATTTTAATCGTGTTTGCTTTTATTCGTACAAAGATTCACATCACAACGCCTACAAACTCGATCTACCGGGTGAGTATAAAGTGAGTTCTATTTTTAATATTAGTGACTTGTCGTTGTTTGATGTAGGTGACGAACTAGATTTGAGGACAAATCATTTTCAAGAAGGGGAGGATGAAAGCATGGGATCCTTTAGAGTTGTCGGAGGGACCAATCACGAGGGGACGTCTGAAGAGGTTCAAAGAAGCATTGAATAGGCTTATGAGCAAAAAAGACGGATTTACAAGCGAAGTACAGAGTGATGAAAGGTTTGTGATGCGTGGGAATCATTTGAACATTATTCAAGCATCCATGCAAAACGGAGCGCAAATCCAGACAGAAGATCTGGCGCACATGGGCGAAGGCAAGGCGCGCATCTGCGCAAGCTCGCGCACATGCGCCGAGAAGGAGCGCGCATCTGCGCCAGGGGTACTAGACACGAATATTTTAACAGAAGACTTCGTGCATATGCGCCGGATTAGGGTGCGCATACGCTTGACATAGGCAAAGACATGCGCGCATATGCCCGAGTTGTGGCGCGCAGATGCGCGACAGTGGCAGAGACTCGCGCGCATATGCGCGAGTTGGGGCGCGCATATGCGCGCGGCGCAGACTTTTCCTAACTTAGAGTTTGCATTATTTTGGTAACTAGATTTGGTGTCTTTGATAATATGTAAACATATTGCATGAAATTTTGATACTTTCAGATTATTATTGATACTTTTATCATTGTTCTTGAGTTTTTTCTCTCAAATAATTAAAGCTTTTTGCTTTGTTAAACAAAATCAAACTTATCAAAGTTTTTAACTTTGTGGCCTTTGTCGATCGTGCTTGTGCGGATTGTCTTCGACTTGTTCTTTGAAGGTTCGTCATAATATCGATTGTTATGCCGTGATAATTTATTGCTAAGTTTTTATAATTTAGAGGTGAATATCACAAATTCAAACTTGGTTCAAAAGATCGGGACAACAACGATTCTTTGTCCGTTATTGAATTGAGGGCGCGATTCGATTTTAATCGTGTTTGTCATCCGTTCGTACAAAGATTCATATCAAAGAATGAAGGAATGTCACCTTATATTGCATGGCAAGGACACTTGTATTATTTTTCATTCTGCATGTCTCACCGCGAGTGCGCTATCCATTCGACCGCGGGTGCGGTGAGCGTACTGTAATCTCTTCCACAAATTCAGAAGGAACGACCGCGGGTGCGCTGGCTTTTGGACCGCGGGTGCGCTGACACTACTACCCCAACACCGCGGGTGCGGTCGTTTTTCACCTCGGGTACGCTATGTGTAATGCCTGGAAATTAATCGCTGTTAATTGACGATTATTGATTTATAATTTAATGTGATTATGAAAGGGCCAACCGAGTCATGATTTGAGGTAACGTGTGATAATGTATGTGCGAGGACAGTGCCTTTCGCGCACATGCGTGACGTCAAGCGCGCTCATGCGCCAAACGGGCAGAAGTGAGGGCGCGCATATGCGCGAGCTGTGCAAGCCGAGTCCAGAGACCCTCGCGCATATGCGCGAAGCTGAGGCGCGCATATGCACGAGCTGCTAGGATGACACGCGCCGAGACTTGTTGTATGTAGGATGAGCCATTTGCTTTAATGCATGTTACGTATATATATATATATATATATATATATATATATATATATATATATACAAATAGAATTCAGAATGAAGGAAAGAAACGAAGGAGCTAAGGGGATATGTAAGTTCTTTATTTTAAAATTTAACGTACGAGAAATCCGTCCGTCAGAATTTGAATCCGACTTCGGTACTGTGTTCCTATTAACGCAGGCTACCACTGGACATAAGTTTTGTTACGTTTTGACATGTTTTGAAATTATGTTATTGTCAGAATTGAATATGATTCATATATGATGTTCTCGACATGTTAAACATCGTAAAATCGAAGTCAGATTGAAAAACAGACTGATTATGGGATTGTTATAATTTTTTGATTATATTGATTTGAAATCGGACAGAGTTGGATTATGAATGAATTACAGATTGTATCGGATATGAGTTATAATTTGTAATTGATGTCTGTTGATATGGTATGGACGAGAATACTGAGATTGACCAGTTATGCCGTGATTTGAAATAAATCCAGATTAATCAGCTTCAGTGTTGAATTGAGAATGGAATATTGATATTATGATTCTCAATATGTCGTTTCAAATTTACAGAGACAGTCTTGAGTTCAGAACTGTTATGGTTTCAGACCGAGACTACAAACGAAAGGTATAAGTCAATGTGGTATTGGGAGATCGACTCAAGTAGGATATACTTGAGTTTCCCTAAATCACATAATTATTGTTATTATATGCATTGATTTGATTTGATATGCTTATTCTATTGATTTATAGGAAGCATGTATTAGAAGAGTGATCTTGTGAAAAAAGTGCCTGATAGTGTTGGGATCGCCATGGGCACATTGCACGATGTAACAAGATAGTGATTGTATCACGTATAGGTCACCGGACGGTTGGCTATCGATGTTGATAGAATTGGAGTTTCTTCTAATACTGGTGATCGATACAATTCGATGCAGATAGAATTGGAGTTTCTTCTATTATTGGTGATCGATATGGAATGTCAACGTCTGGAAATTGGGATCCCTAGACTAGGATTGAGCCTAGTCTGAGTCGTGGAGTCACGAGTATGATTGACAATTTTATATGAATTATGTTTCCGACTTTGATTTATATCTGATATCTTCTTCATGCTTTATATTGATTATATGATTGCATGTTCGTTGATTTATACTGGGATTATATTCTCAGCGGAATTATCCGGCTGTTGTCGTGTTTTTATTTATGCATGACAACAGGTGGGACAGGATCAGGGTCGAGGAGATGACGAGAGATCAGGATTAGAATGGAGACCACGGACTTTGATGTTGCTGTAAATAGGGTTTGAACACTTGATAGCTAGTTGTTGAACCTTAGTTTGTATTGAATGCATGATGTACAGGACTTGTACCTTATGTTATACTGATATGTATAATAGTATTGTAAGGCTCAAAGATTTAGTTATCATAATCAGATGGATTTGTTGATAATTAAGATGATTGTAGATGTATTTTATTGAATTTAAAAAGAAGGTAAAATGTACAAAAGGAATGTAAAAACTCGAAGCGCATGCCGCGTAGCGCGAGGCGTCCAGTAGCCTCGGCGCATATGCGCGGCACCGCCAGTAGCGCTGGCGCATATGCGCGGGGAGAGTTGGCGAATATGCGCGAGGAGTGAAATGGCTAAGCTGCCGAGACCCGTAGGTCTCGCGCATATGCGCGAGTAGTGTCCGCGCATATGCGCGAGACGTGTGCGTCAAAGGAGTTGCCATGTATATTGAATCATGCAATATATATATAGATTGGCTTAGTTTTCCTTCATTCAGCAGAGAGAGATCCGAGAATTCTGAAGAAGAACTTCCAACTTTCTTCAAGGCTTTGAATTGTGATTTTTCAAGATTTAACCACCCAAACTTTAATCCGACTTCGGTTTTGAACTCCTCTCCATATTTGCTACAAAGTGATGTAAGTATTGTTCAATTCCAGTATGGTTTGAGAATTACATATTGGGGAAATGTTGATATGCTTATATATATGTGTTCTTGAGAGGATGGTTATCGTAGAAACGCAACCGGATCGAAGAAAGGATGTCATATGCAATTGTTACAATTTTTATAGCATGTTTAGAACTAAATATGCAGATTTTGGGTACTATGACATGTTTTGGATGAATATTGTATTGGATTATGATTGAGAATAAGATAGTGTTGATATCTGTTGAGAATTTGATTGACCGGTATCGAGAATTACGTCGTTATGCCGTCGAAATGTATTGAGATCACGTAGTGACTTGGATATATGTTGATTTAGATTAGAAATTGATAGAGTGCGTATTCACATTTCCATTTCAGATTCGTATTGGCGACCGTGACAGCGATTCTACGAGGAAAGGTATAGTACATGTTTTGTTTGGGGAATCACGACTCAAATGAGATCACATTTGAGTTTCCCAACCAAAATCACATACTTGTTTTATTGTTCATACCTTGATATGATTATGATTGTTATAGATTGGTTTATAGAACTTGTATGCAGATCTTGCTATGCTTTGTTTACAGATCGTGTAGCATTGCATTATGCTTGTTTGCAGATTTTGTATTCATGCATTAAGATAGGGCAGTCTGGAGATCAGGCAGACTACTAGATGTTCGGCGATATCTCAGCTTAGGGGAAGATCACCGCCCCTTTGTAGATGTGGATACAGATCAGGCCGAAGTCTAGGAATAAGACGTACAGCACCTCGATTGGTAAGGTAGGTGACAGCCAGTGACGTCTTATTCATAACGGGATCCCTAGAGTTCTAGTCGAGTCGCGTCTAGGCATGATTAGACTCGCATTGCATGATTATATATGAATGACATTCATATTAGCATGTTTCATGTTTTAGATTGTTTTAATGCATGTATACATGTTTATACTGGGATTTGTTCTCACCGGTTTTCCGGCTGTTGTTATGTCTGTATGTGTGCATAACAACAGGTGGGGCAGGATCTGGGTCGAGACAGAGATGATCGTGTTAGCGTGGAGATCACGGGCGTAGCAGATGGACCAGTAGTTGTCTTTTATTATGTACTTTCTTTTAATACTGGTTAGTTGAGGACATACAGAATAAGACATGTATTGTGTTTGTATGTTGTAAATTTAATAAAGAACTTATGCTTGTTTAATTACATTTGATTAAATGTAAAAGTGATTAGACTCGCATTGCATGATTATATATGAATGACATTCATATTAGCATGTTTCATGTTTTAGATTGTTTTAATGCATGTATACATGTTTATACTGGGATTTGTTCTCACCGGTTTTCCGGCTGTTGTTATGTCTGCATGTGTGCATAACAACAGGTGGGGCAGGATCTGGGTCGAGACAGAGATGATCGTGTTAGCGTGGAGATCACGGGCGTAGCAGATGGACCAGTAGTTGTCTTTTATTATGTACTGTCTTTTAATACTGGTTAGTTGAGGACATACAGAATAAGACATGTATTGTGTTTGTATGTTGTAAATTTAATAAAGAACTTATGCTTGTTTAATTACATTTGATTAAATGTAAAAGCGAAAAATTTGACCCACATTTTAGAATAACGATCCATTTAATCCCAAGAAAAAGAATTAGAGCCCGGGTCCCCACAGCAGGTGGTATCAGAGCCGATAGTTCCTTTAGACTAAGATAGGATAGAATGAGCGGGGTAGATTGAGTCTTCTTCCTTGCTTATGATGTGCTAGCATGATTATTGCTTTCCTTATTACATGTTGTTGTTATTTGATTTCGTTCAGCATGTGATTGACTGAATCAGAACTGATTCTAGATCAGAGGTAACTGACTAGAGGATGGCTGAGACAGTTGTATATTTTGTCTACTAATCCTTTGGATTATTAGATATGCCACCTAGAAGAGCAGCAGTACCTCTACGACCAGCAGCGCCAGAACAGGGGAGCACATCCGGAGATCCTATGGATGTTACGGCGACCCCTATGGAGACGTTGCTGAAGCGATTCCAATCTTTTCGACTCCCACATTAAAAGGTACCGAGAATGCCATCGAGTGCGAAAGTTGGCTTGAGGATATTGAAATGTTATTCGACTCTTTGGAGTACAGTGACGAGAAGAGAATAAAGCTAATTGGCCATCAATTGCAAGATATAGCCAAGAATTGGTGGTTGAACATTAGGAGAGCTTTAGAGCAGCGGGGTACCGAGATTACTTGGAAGGTATTTAAGACGGAGTTCTATCAGCGTTTCTTTCCCATCTCCTATCACAAGGATAAAGGTGCAGAATTTGCCAATCTAAGGCAAGGGCCACTGAACATTGAGGAGTACGTTGCCAAATTCTCTTCTTTGCTTCGTTTTGCACCCCATGTTTCAGGTAGTGACGAGGCGGTGGCGGACCAATTCATAAATGGCTTAAATCCAGACATCTTTACGTTGGTAAACACGGGAAGACCTAATAACTTTGCGGATGCATTGAATCGAGCCAAGGGTGCAGAAGCAGGATTGTTGAGGCAGCGGAGTGCTCCTTATGTTGCTCCGATACCGAGACCACCAGCACCTACCATTCCACCCCCTCCAAGATTTGATAGTGGCGGTAGTAGCAGTGGCAGGAAGGAATAGCTGAAGGCGAAGGGGAAACTAGTTTAAGCGACCTGGGAGCAGTTCGTCGAGCTCCAGCGGATCAAGACAGACTGGTTTTGATAAAAGTTTAAGGACTTCAGGTGTCTACTGCAATTCTTGTGGAGGTAGGCATGCAACTGAACAGTGCCAGGGAGTTACAGGCCGATGTAACAATTGTAGGCAACCGGGGCATTTTGCCAAAGTCTGTCCACAGAGAGGTGTACAGCAAGGCCAGAGTGGAAGAGCATCCGGGTCAGTACCTCAGTTTGAGCGGCAGGCATCATCGGTCCACTCTTTTCAGCCTCCACCAGCACAGACCCAACCCAGAGCTCGAGGTAGTCAGACGGTGAGTCAACCTCCGAGGCAACAGGCCCAAGTGTTTGCATTGACCGAAGAGCAAGCACAAGATGCACCAGATGATGTTATAGCAGGTAATTGTCTCCTTTATGGTTATCCTGCTTATATCTTGATAGATACAGGTGCATCACATACATTCATTTCAGAGCGATTTGCATTGTTGCATTCCTTGCCTGTTGAGTCTTTGCTAGATGTTGTATCTATTAATTCTCCGTTGGGAAGTGGATTGATATCTGTAACTACGGTTAGACATTGTATTCTACAGTTTGAAGGGCATGAGATTGACCTAGATTGTATAGTGTTGGGTCTAGCTGATTTTGACTGTATATTCGGTGTTGATATGCTAACGAAGTACAGAGCCACTGTAGATTGTTTCCATAAGATTGTCAGATTCAGACCCGAGATGACAGACGAGTGGAAATTCTACGGGAAGGGTTCCAGATCTCGGATTCCCTTGATTTCGGCTCTTACTATGAACAGATTGTTACAGAAAGGAGCGGATGGTTTCTTTATTTATGCTGTAGATATGCAGAAGTCGAGCCCGGCATTGGCGGACCTGGCCGTAGTACGGGAATTTCCAGATATTTTCCAGACGAAATCCCAGGATTACCTCCGGTTCGAGAGGTAGACTTCAGTATTGAACTTGTACCAGGTACCGTCCCTATTTCGAGAGCTCCGTATAGGATGGCACCCATCGAACTAAAAGAACTGAAAGCACAGTTAGAAGATCTTCTGGCAAAGGGATATATCAGACCTAGTGTGTCTCCTTGTGGTGCTCCGGTGCTGTTTGTGCGAAAGAAAGATGGTTCGATGCGATTGTGTATTGATTACAGGCAACTGAACAAGGCAACGATCAAAAATAAATATCCTTTGCCTAGGATTGATGATTTATTTGATCAGTTGCAGGGATCCTCCGTGTATTCGAAGATTGATTTGCGTTCTGGGTATCATCAGCTCAGAGTTCGAGATATAGACATACCAAAGACAGCATTTCGAACCAGGTATGGACATTACGAATTTATTGTCATGCCTTTTGGTTTAACCAATGCTCCTGCGGTATTTATGGGCTTGATGAACCAAGTGTTTCAGAAATATTTGGATGAATTTGTCATTGTTTTCATCGATGATATTTTGGTGTATTCGAAGAACAGAAATGAGCATGCAGAGCATCTCAGAATTGTTTTGCAGACGTTGAGAAACGAGCGACTGTATGCAAAATTGTCAAAGTGTGAGTTTTGGTTGAATCGAGTTGTCTTTTTGGGACACATTATATCTGGAGATGGTATTTCTGTAGATCCGAATAAAGTTGAAGCTGTGATCAGTTGGTCGAGGCCGACTTCTGTACCAGAAATACGCAGTTTCATGGGCTTAGCCGGATACTACAGAAGATTTATCAAAGATTTCTCCAGTATTGCCAAGCCAATAACTCAATTGACGCAAAAGAATGCACCATTTGTTTGGTCAGAGGAGTGCGAGTCTAGCTTCCTAGAACTGAAGAAAAGGCTGACTAGTGCTCCAGTATTGGCGATACCATCAGGTACGGGTGATTTCGTTGTATATTGTGATGCTTCTCATAGAGGTTTGGGATGTGTTCTTATGCAGCGAGGCCATGTGATCGCATACGCCTCGAGACAATTGAAGCCACACGAGATCCGATACCCCATTCATGATCTGGAATTGGCGGCTATCGTATTTGCATTAAAGATTTGGCGTCATTATCTCTACGGCGAAAAATTTTAGATATTTTCCGATCATAAGAGCTTAAAGTACCTATTTTCTCAATCAGAACTGAATATGAGGCAGCGTAGATGGCTAGATCTTCTGAAAGACTTTGATTGTGAAATCAAATATTATCCAGGGAAGTCAAATGCAGCAGCAGATGCCTTGAGTCGTAAGGTATGTTCTTTGTCCTTATCGACGATAGGTGTTAACAAGTTAGTTGAAAATTGCTGTACATCTGGATTAGAATTTGATACAGATAGTAAGCCACTACGACTTTTTACGATCCAAGTGTTGGCCGAGTGTTCACAATGAAACTCTATGTATAAGCAGTCTTTATTTAAATAATATTTGAAATTATTATTTTGGCAAATCTTTATCTGTATACCCATGCTAGTTGCATAGATAAAGCCCTTGAATATACAAATAGTAGAAAGAATATGAGATGCTCATATGATGAGTATCATGAAACTCATATTTGTAATACTGTATATTCTAAACGGTTCCTAGTCGATTTAGCCGCCACTAAGAAGGATATAGGCCGCTCGAGTTAGAGACTAGTATCTGCGATGTGAGTACCATGTTTCATTGGTAGGGGACATTGTGATGTCCGAACATGCAGATAGGTACTCCTTGTAGAGTGCACTGAACAACCCTCCATAAAAGGACTTTCCAAGTGGTTCTCACTTATCGAGTGGAAAAGTCCTGGTTTATGGTTGTACACCATTAGTCCTTATGACCCGAGACAACATTGAGACTCTATGTGCTAGGATTATACTTTGACTTGTTTACCGACTCTCATGGGGTCATCAGGTGGCAAGGTTGGGTGTTCTGTCGAAACACATAGGAGTCGATGCATTGTAGTCGGGGATTCACCGCTTACCTTCGGGTATATATATCCTATGTGTTATCATGTGTATGTAGGTTGAAATCTCTGGCCAGAGTATGGTTGTAATTATGAAAGGGGTTTCATAGATTACACCATTGATGCAACTACGACATGAAACATAGTATCGATTCATTGACAACTCTCGATAAACCAATGGTTGTCGAATCGGTCGGGATATATGAGTTGAAGGGACCGTACTGTACGCTAACCATAATTGAATGGTTCTTGCAGGCACTATCATTTGATACCTAGGGAATCATGTAAGCGATGCTGCTAGGCACTTACATGATTGGTTGGGTACTATCAGACTTGAGTTCTGACGTTCTTGTTATCAAGAGTTGATAAGTAAGAATGGAGCAATTGGGGTATGCTCATATAAGGACATGTTTAGTCCGAATCACATGGAGATGTGAACCCACGCTTAGTTGTATCAATGAACCATTGAGGGCCACACAAGTACTAGCTTTCTAGATCCCGTTGAGAAGAAAAATAGTTCAATGTGTTGAACGGCTTATAAAGGAGTTTATAAGCGTAAGGAAAATTAGAAGTATGACTTCTATAAAGGAGAAAATAGTTCAATGTGTTGAACGACTTATAAATGAGTTTATAAGTGTAAAGAAAAATAGAAGTATGACTTCTATGAGAGAAATGTAAATTTTAATTTATGGAAGTGTTCCTAAATTAAAATTTGGCCAAGTGAATAATGTATTTGAAAATTGTGATTTTCATAAACATTATTATGGACTAAATTAAATTAATTCAAGGGTTGAATTAATTAAACACTAGTGGACCTAGTAGAGTCCAAATAATTAAATTAATTCAAGTGTTGAATTAATTAAATATTATTGAGTCTTGTAGAGCTCAATTTAAATTAATTATTTAACTAGTGGGACTTGGGTAAATTCAAGTAATGTTTAATTAGTCTCAAATATGTTTGAGATAATTAAATTTAGTCCATGGTTCTTATTTTGATAAAAACCATATAATATGCATGCATGGGAGGTGAAATGTTGGGAGACTACTTTTTGAGTTTTCAAGGCATAGCATGCACCTTTTTGACACAACTTTTCCCACAACCAAAAAAAATGTCTCTCCTTCTCTCCTAGGATGAATAGTGCCGAAAATACTATTCACTTTCTCTCCAAGTTTTCTCTCCATTTTTGTTCTTCAATTTGTTGAGGAACACCACACTTCTCTTTGAAAAATCATCATATTTTTCTAGTGCAAAATATGAGGGGATCTACCTAGTTGGTGGTGGGCTTAATTTGAAGGAAAGATTCAAGGTAGGAGGAAGCTTGTAGATTTCTTCATGCCATTCAAGAGCTTTGTTGTTTAACAACAAAGTTGGAGCCATACATCAATCCTTGTGGTTGATAGGTAACGATTTTCTTACACCCTATGTATGACATAGTTGTGTTTTTGTATTTGCTACATGAAATGTGTAGTGGCCGAAAATTTTATGTAAAAATCGAAAATTTTGAGCTTCCGTTGCGTTTCCGGTCACCGTAACCGATCCCCTTTCAGTATCGATGTTGCGAAAATATATGCCAGACATTTCTCATGTCATTCAACCCGACGAAGCTGAACTTGATCAGACATTGAGCTATATAGAACAACCGATACAGATCCTTGATCGGAAAAAAAAGAAACTCAGAACGAAGAATATTCCTCTAGTGAAAGTCCAATGGAGTCGTCACGGCGCTGAAGAAGCGACATGGGAGACAGAAGCCAACATGCGACAGAAACACCCCGAATTATTTCAATAATGTAAGTATTGATCTAATTTTGATATTATTACTTTTGATGCTTTCATTGATAGAATGATGTGCGATTTCGAGGGCGAAATCATTTCTTAGAGGGGGAGAAATGTAAGGCTCGAAGATTTAGTTATCATAATCAGATGGATTTGTTGATAATTAAGATGATTGTAGATGTATTTTATTGAATATAAAAAGAAGGCAAAATGTACAAAAGGAATGTAAAAACTCGAAGCATGGCGCACATGCGCGAAGGCATGCGCGCAGCGTAGCGCGAGGCGTCCAGTAGCCTCGGCGCATATGCGCGAGGTATTGCGCGCATATGCGCGGCACTGCCAGTAGCGCTGGCGCATATGCGCGGGGAGAGTTGGCGCATATGCACGAGGAGTGAAATGGCTAAGCTGCCGAGACCCGTAGGTCTCGCGCATATGCGCGAGTAGTGTCCGCGCATATGCGCGAGACGTGTGCGTTAAAGGAGTTGCCATGTGTATTGAATCATGAAATATATATAGATTGGCTTAGTTTTCCTTCATTCAGCAGAGAGAGATCCGAGAATTCTGAAGAAGAACTTCCAACTTTCTTCAAGGCTTTGAATTGTGATTTTTCAAGATTTAACCACCCAAACTTTAATCCGACTTCGGTTTTGAACTCCTCTCCGTATTTGCTACAAAGTGATGTAAGTATTGTTCAATTCCAGTATGGTTTGAGAATTACATATTGGGGAAATGTTGATATGCTTATATATATGTGTTCTTGAGAGGATGGTTATCGTAGAAACGCAACCGGATCGAAGAACGGATGTCATATGCAATTGTTACAATTTTTATAGCATGTTTAGAACTAAATATGCAGATTTTGGGTACTACGACATGTTTTGGATGAATATTGTATTGGATTATGATTGAGAATAAGATAGTGTTGATATCTGTTGAGAATTTGATTGACCGGTATCGAGAATTACGTCGTTATGCCGTCGAAATGTATTGAGATCACGTAGTGACTTGGATATATGTTGATTTAGATTAGAAATTGATAGAGTGCGTATTCACATTTCCATTTCAGATTCGTATTGGCGACCGTGACAGCGATTCTACGACGAAAGGTATAGTACATGTTTTGTTTGGGGAATCACGACTCAAATGAGATCACATTTGAGTTTCCCAACCAAAATCACATACTTGTTTTATTGTTCATACCTTGATATGATTATGATTGTTATAGATTGGTTTATAGAACTTGTATGCAGATCTTGCTATGCTTTGTTTACAGATCGTGTAGCATTGCATTATGCTTGTTTGCAGATTTTGTATTCATGCATTAAGATAGGGCAGTCTGGAGATCAGGCAGACTACTAGATGTTCGGCGATATCTCAGCTTAGGGGAAGATCACCGCCCCTTTGTAGACGTGGATACAGATCAGGCCGAAGTCTAGGAATAAGACGTACAGCACCTCGATTGGTAGGGTAGGTGACAGCCAGTGACGTCTTATTCACAACAGGATCCCTAGAGTTCTAGTCGAGTCGCGTCTAGGCATGATTAGACTCGCATTGCATGATTATATATGAATGACATTCATATTAGCATGTTTCATGTTTTAGATTGTTTTAATGCATGTATACATGTTTATACTGGGATTTGTTCTCACCGGTTTTCCGGCTGTTGTTATGTCTGTATGTGTGCATAACAACAGGTGGGGTAGGATCTGGGTCGAGACAGAGATGATCGTGTTAGCGTGGAGATCACGGGCGTAGCAGATGGACCAGTAGTTGTCTTTTATTATGTACTGTCTTTTAATACTGGTTAGTTGAGGACATACAGAATAAGACATGTATTGTGTTTGTATGTTGTAAATTTAATAAAGAACTTATGCTTGTTTAATTACATTTGATTAAATGTAAAAGCGAAAAATTTGACCCACATTTTAGAATAACGATCCATTTAATCCCAAGAAAAAGAATTAGAGCCCGGGTCCCCACAAGTATGATTTCCATTACGTTCCGCATTTAAAAAAAAATATTTAGACCCTGTTTATTATAAATGATTAAATTGTCCTAATAATGATTAAAAGTATGATTAGCGTCCGGGTCCTCACAACATGTGGTATCAGAGCGATAAATCCTTTAGATTGAGATAGAAGCTAGTGAGCGGGGTAGATTGAGTTTTCTTTCCTGCTTTTGAATGCTAGCATATCTTACTGCTTTAATACATGTTACTTGCTTATCTGATTTGATATGGTAATATGTTTGATTGAGAATGAATCAGCACCGCTTCTGGATCAGCAGTAAGCTGATCGGAGGAGGACTGAAATAGAATTATGGTATTTGTTAATAATCCATTTGATTATCAGATATACTTCCGAGAAGAGTACCGGAACAGGGTAGCACATCAAATCCTACAATGGACGTTACATTGTTAAAAAGATTTCAATCATTTCATCCACCTACTCTTAAAGGTACCTGATAAGCACGAATTATATAGCATTTTAGGGATTTCATTTTGTCGTATTCGTGCTTATCTGGCATTTTTATTCCGAGTTTTGCGCTTATTTCGTCTCATTATGGCTATTTGCAGGTTTGACCAAAAGAGGGTGAAAGCCAAAGAAATGAAAGAAAAGTCAAGCCTCGCAACGCCACATCAGAAATACCCGGAAAAATAGGAGAGAGCACAAAAATTGGACAACAAAGACCTATACACGGACCCCGGAGACAGTTCTGTGCCATTCAATTGCCGAGACACAACTTACAGAGTCTACACGGACCCCTTGCCGGACCTGTATACGGGGTCTGTGTCCGTTAAATCCGAGAGAAGAAAAATCCAGAGTCTACACGGACCCAGAGACGGACCTCGACACGGGGTCCGTGTACAATATTCCGATAAGATAGTTTTAACCGAGTCTACACGGAACCTTCTCCGGATGCAAGCACGGGGTCCGTGTCCTTGATATCAGATCGAGATTTTGGCGAAGATTTGCTCGTGATTTGGAGGAGAATAAAAAAGGAAAACCTGGAAAGAAAATGGGTGGTTAAATTTTCGAGGGAGCCGACTTTTGGAGAAAAAAACGCGCGAGCTTTGGGACTCTTGAAGACGGCGAAGACTTGGGAGAAACGAGAGAAAAAGACAGCGCAATTTACACGCAACATCCGCGCACCATCATTGAGATTTTTCTTCTCTTCCATTTTCTTATTTTCAGAAATGAATTCAACCATTAAATTTGATTTTAGTTTTGAATTTATGGAGTAGTTTCTCTTGTGATCGGGACAACGATAGGGACAAACGACTGGTTTTGTTTATTCGTTGGATTGTTTGATTTATAGAATTATTTTATGTTATTGATTAATGTTTGAGTAAATTTCGTGCTTGTAATCTGGCCAGTTATTTGAATGTTTGTTGTTCAATTTTGACTCGAAAGAGAATTTATTGGAATTAGCTTCAAAAACATTAATCAACACACGGTTAAATCAACTAGAAATAGTATTCGGTTTCAGTGTGCGATCTTAGGCGAAAGCTGTGATTCCATCGTTGATACATGCGTTTTTGTTTAATTAAATTCAATTAGAAATAATTGGACTGTTAGATAAAAGCAGAATTATAAATTCTAGAAATAGATGTATAATAAATTTAGGGAATTGCATCGTGACTCCGAAATAAGCTGTGGTTTAATAATTTCAGTGCATGATATAAATCAGAAGTTGTTACCGTCGTGTGTTCCCGGTCATTTTATTTAAATTTAAAAATCCCCAAGTCCAAGCTTTTTTGCCAATTTGATTTTTGTCATTAATTTAGCGAAAAATTAGTTTGATTTAATTAGTTTAAATAATCTTCAAATCACTTTTTTTCAATTGCCTAGATTAAATAGAATAATTCAATCTTAGTAATTAAATAATAGTCTCTGTGGGATCGATACTTGGACGTTCTGTCCAATTACTATAACTTGACCTTGTCCGCTTGCTAGAATTAATCCCAACCGAAATCTTCGGTCAAGTTTTTGGCGCCGTTGCCGGGGACTATTTATTTGATATTAGGATAAATTATTTGTTTGAGACTAGGCTTTTATTCTTAGTTTTAAATTTTTCATTCTTTCTTTAGCATTTTAATTAACTTCGTTTCAGCTTTTTATACGCTTTTGGAGCTTAAATCGTGCACTTAAATTTTTGATTTCAGGGGTTAGCTCGTGTTATATGAGCCGTTCTCAAGACGTCAGGAATCTAGTGCCACTTGATCTTGAGATTGAAAGCACCCTCTGCAGTATCCGCAGAGCTCGAAGGAACAACGACTTGACTCTGGAGTTTAAATCTGAATCAGAATCTAAATTAGACCGTAAACCAGAGGTTGAGGAAATGGCCTGAGAAGAGGATAATCGTACGTTGATGGAACTTCATCGACCAGCATTTGGAGGTTATGGTTCTAGTATCGTCCGCCCTGCAATTCAGGCGAATACATTCGAACTTAAGCCAGGCATCATCCAGATGATTCAACTCCAAGTCAAATTTGGAGGATCACCGTCTGAAGACCCTAATGCACATCTGGAGAACTTTCTGTCAATCTGTGACACAATCAAGTGCAATGGGGTGAGTACTGATGCCTTTCGACTGAGATTATTCCCATTTTCCCTACAAGGAGAGGCTATGGAGCGGCTTCGAGACCTTACAGCTGGTTCTATCACGACATGCGATGGATTGGTCGAGTTCTTTATGCACAGGTATTTTCCCCCAACCAAGATTACACAGTTGAGAAACGAAATTACATCTTTTAGACAGAGAGATGGGGAATAACTGAATTCAGCATGTGCGAGGTTCAAGAAGATGTTGAGGATGTGCCTGAGACATGGCTTCTCAATAGGCCAACAAGTTGAGACATTCTATTATGGGGTGGATCCTTCTGTGAGAACTATGCTCGATGCGGCAGCAAACGGAAGCTTGTACAGGAAAACGCCAACCGCAGTGCTCGAAATCATATCCAATATGGCAGAGAGCAATGTGGGTTGGCAAGACAACCGCAGGGAGAAGAATCTCGGATTTCTAGAGATGAACGCTTTGACACCGATCACAGCGAAGCTTGACGGGTTGACACATCAGATGGAACAGTTACAGGAAAAAAAATCAATACTGGCCAAACCAGTGCATCACATTCAGGGAAGTGCTGAGACAGTTGGTGGATCATCTAGTGACATGCCCTTCGCGCCAGATATGTTTTGTGAGGGAATACAGTGTTTTGGAGGGGACTCAGTGAATTATGTGGGAAACCAAGGTCGTCCACAATATAATCCATACAGTTTCTCGTATAATCCGGGCTGGAGGAATCATCCGAATTTTGGGTGGAGGCAACCAGAAAATTCTGTCGAGCAACTACAATTTAGTCCTCCGCAGCATCCCACACAACAAAAACCTCCTCAACAACCACCAAAACCTCTACAAGGTGCGGGACCCTCTATGCCACCCGGTTTCAAGCCACAGGATAGCAAGTCGAATCTTGAGGATATTCTTGCCAAGTACATAGCTGGGAATGATATGAGATGGCAAAACCATGATGCCATGATGCAAAGAGTGGAGACGCAACTAGGGCAGTTAGCGACACAAATGGCTACACGAACTCCGGGTACACTACCTAGTGACACGGAAAAGAATCCAAAAGGTGTCAATGCAGTCACGGTGACGTCTCCCATGAAGCAAAAAGTGATCGATGTTGAAGGCGATGTGAAGGAGAAGGAACTATCCAAGCAAAAGTTAGAAAACGCAAGGGAGGAAGGTAAGTCTCTAAACTCGAACTCCAATTTTGATATTAATTCAATCCTGTTTCCCCAAAGAGCAAAGCAACTGCAATTGGATAATCAATTTTCAAAATTTCTTGTGATTTTCAAAAAGCTGCATATAAATATTCCATTTGCAGAAGCTTTAGCTCAAATGCCCTCATATGCAAAATTTCTTAAAGAGATTTTATCAAACAAGAGGAAATTGGTTGACTTTGAGACAGTTAAGCTTTCGGAGGAATGTTCTGCAATTTTAAAAAATAAACTCCCTCCGAAGCTTAAGGATCCAGGTAGTTTTTCTATCCCTTGCACTATTGGAACTTCAAATTTTAGTAAAGCTTTGTGTGACTTAGGTGCAAGCATTAACTTAATGCCATACTCTTGTTTTGAGAAGTTAGAGATAGGTGAGGTGAAACCAACTACAATCTCCCTACAGTTAGCTGTTAGATCTATTAAATACCCTAGGGGAGCTATAGAGGATGTGTTGGTGCAAGTTGATAAGTTTATCTTTCCGGTAGATTTCGTTGTGCTAGACATGGAGGAGGATCGAGAGATCCCTCTTATTTTAGGGAGACCATTCTTAGCCACCGGGAAAGCTTTGATAGATGTGCAAAAGGGCGAATTAGTCTTGAGGTTTTATGAAGAGAGTGTCATATTCAATGTTTTTCAGTCCATCAAATATCCTAATGATACTTCTGATTGTTTTCGAATTGATGCTACTGATGAGTTTGTTGAGTGTGATTTACAGGGACTGATCATTGAGGACCCTTTGGAGGTTTGCTTGACTCATTCATCTCCACAAGAAATGGGAAATCAAGAGCTTGATGAATGTATCTCCTATTTGGAGGCCGGCAGACCACTGTCGAAAACGGTAAACTCTAGGATTGGGGAGCTTGGGCATGTCCCAAGACCTTTAAAGTCATCCATCGAAGAATCCCCGATCCTAGAGATGAAACCTCTTCCTTCGCACTTAAAATATCTGTTTTTACTTGATAATGATAAATTGCCAGTGATTGTTTCATCTACTTTGACAGGTAAGGAGGAAGAAAAGTTGTTGCGAGTGCTGAGAGACAACATCAAAGACATCGGCTGGAGCATCGCAAACATTAAGGGGATCAGCTCTTCCATGTGCATGCACAAGATTCTGATGGAGGCTGATCACAAGACATCTACCCAAACTCAAAGGCGTCTGAACCCGGCTATGCAGGAGGTGGTGAAGAAAGAGGTGATAAAGCTACTGGACGCAGGTATTATCTACCCGATTTCCGATAGTAGGTGGGTCAGTCCAGTACAAGTTGTTCCAAAGAAAGGTGGGATCACTGTTGTGAAAAATGATAATAATGAATTAATTCCCACGAGAACTGTTACAGGGTGGCGTGTTTGCATCGATTATAGAAAACTTAACGACGCCACCCGTAAAGATCATTTCCCCCTCCCATTTATTGATCAAATGTTTGAAAGGCTAGCTGGCCATTCTTTTTATTGTTTTCTGGACGGTTGTTCTGGGTATATGCAAATTCCCATTGACCCTGAAGATCAGGAGAAAACCACTTTTACTTGTCCTTATGGGACATTTGCATATAAACGAATATCATTCGGTCTATGTAATGCCCCAGCGACTTTCCAACGTTGCATGATGGCAATTTTTCATGATATGATTGAGGATTTCATTGAAATATTCATGGTTGACTTTTCTGTATTTGGCTCCTCGTTTGATACTTGTTTAATTACCATGTCTAAGGTTTTGGAGAGATGTGAGGAGTCGAATTTAGTCCTAAACTGGGAAAAATGTCATTTTATGGTGAGAGAGGGAATATTGTTGGGGCATAAAATTTCTGAAAATGGGATTGAGGTTGATAAGGCAAAGATTGAAGTAATTGAGAAACTCCCAGCCCCAACCAACATTAGAGGAGTGCGTAGTTTTCTTGGGCATGCGGGATTCTACAGACGTTTTATAAAAGATTTTTCTGGCATTGCCAAGCCTATGACTAATTTACTGATAAAAAATGTGCCTTTTGATTTTTCTGCTGAGTGTGCACAGGCATTTCAGATCTTGAAAGAGAAATTGATCACAGCACCTGTGATGATAGCACCTGACTTGGGGTCGCCATTTGAGGTGATGTGTGATGCAAGCGACACAGCTCTAGGAGCAGTGTTGGGCCAAAAAAGAGAAAAGTGCATTCATGTCATCTACTATGCTAGTATGAAATTTTCAGCCGCCCAACTGAACTATGCCACTACAAAGAAGGAGCTTCTTGCTGTGGTTTTTGCTCTGGATAAGTTTAGATCATATCTGATAGGGAGCAAAGTTGTAGTGCACACCGATCATTCAGCATTGAAATACTTAATATCTAAAAAGGATGCAAAACCAAGGCTAATTCGTTGGATTCTTCTTTTGCAGGAATTTGACTTGACGATAATCGATAGGAAAGGGACAGAGAATCAAGTTGCAGATCATCTTTCGCGATTGGAAAATCCGGTTCAAGGTAATGACTCTATTCGAGACGATTTCTCGGATGAACAACTATTTGAAATCAACAGTCTACTATGGTATGCCGATTTTGTTAATTATCTATCAAGTAAGTTCATCCCTCCCCATTTTACTTATCAACAAAAGAAGTATTTTTTCTCAGATCTGAAGTATTATTTGTGGGAGGATCCCTATTTGTTTAGAATATGTGCAGACGGTATAATCCGTAGATGTATAACCCAGGAAGAGGTAAGTGAAATTTTGTTTCATTGTCATGCTGGTCCACCTGGAGGCCACTTTGGGGCAACTAGAACTGCGTCCAAAGTCCTCCAGTCTTGTTTTTATTGGCCTACTCTGTTTAAGAACGCGCATGAATATGTCACAAAATGTCCAGATTGTCAGCGAACAGGTAATATCTCGAGGAGACATGAATTACCTCTCAATAGAATTCTTGTGTGTGAACTATTTGATGTATGGAGTATCGATTTCATGGGGCCATTCCCGGTTTCTTTTGGGAACAAATATATATTGGTGGCTGTAGACTATGTATCCAAGTGGTTAGAGGCGGTTGCATGCAAAACTAATGACTCTAGGGTTGTAGTTCAATTTCTTATGAAAAATATTTTCTCACGTTTTGGCACACCTAGAGCCATTATTAGCGATGGGGGTACTCACTTTTGCAATCGTCAATTTGACAATCTTTTGGCTAAGTATGGGGTCCGACATAAGGTGGCCACACCTTATCATCCCCAAACTAGTCGCCAAATCGAGGTATCGAACAGAGAACTTAAACGCATTCTTGAGAAGAATGTCGGTGCTTCAAGGAAAGAATGGTCTAGAAAACTCGACGATGCACTGTGGGCATACCGCACTGCTTTCAAAACCCCCATTGGCATGTCCCCTTTCAAATTATTGTATGGAAAATCATGTCACCTACCTGTAGAACTTGAACATAAGGCTTATTGGGCTACTAAATTTCTGAATTTTGATGCTAAAGCCACAGGTGACGAGAGAGTACTGCAGCTAAACGAATTGGATGAGTTTAGGTTGGAGGCGTATGAGAATGCCAAACTTTACAAGGAGTAAACCAAACGTTGGCATGACCAGAACATTGTTCATCGAGAATTTGTGGTGGGTCAACAGGTATTGTTATATAATTCCCGACTGAAGTTGATGCCAGGTAAGTTGCGTTCGCGGTGGTCAGGACCATATACCATCACGCAAGTTTTCCCTTATGGGACAGTGGAGATCACTAGCGAAGCAACTGCAGCATTTAAAGTGAATGGGCATAGGCTGAAGGTTTATCATGGTGGTGCCATACCCGATGAACCGACCACAGTGGATCTGCAAGATCCAAACTAAATCAACGGAGTATAGTCAGGCTATCGACTCTAAATTTAGCGCTTGCTGGGAGGCAACCCAGTGTTTTATTTTAGTTTTCTTCCTTGTTTTATGTTAGTTTTCCTTCTTGTTGTTTTAATGCACTTAGATAGTGAGTTAATCTCAATGAATGGTGGTGCAGGTAATTTATCTACTGGCAGTGGAATTTATCAAGTGTGGGAGAATCTATCAGGGCAATCGGTTTCGAAACCTCGAATAGACCAGGGAAGTCTCTGTACAATTCTTGCTTCTTGAGTGCTTGATTGTGTTCAATTTTGTTGTATCGATGTATAGAATTGCTATTCCCTGGCTTCAAAATTTGTGTCTGGTTCGTAGTTTGCATAGGGTACAGTTAAATCTTGTGAGAATCAACTTCCAGAGTCAACACGGATGGGAGTCCTGACCCCTACACGGGGTCCGTCTACAATTTCACCCACATTTGCCATCTTCCCGAGTGTAGACGGACCTCAACACGGACCCATACACGGGGTCTGTGTCCATCACCTTCAGAAATGCCAAGTCTAGAGTGTATACGGACCTGATTCTGGACCCCTACACGGGATCCGTGCCTACTATTTTCGAATCTTCCCTGAATTTAAATCGCGATTTCGGCACTTGAATCCCTAATTCCCCAAATCTACTCTCCGTCACACCACCGCCATACGCGCCGCATCCTGCCATTTTCCGCCGCTCCGCCGCCATCCGCCTCCGCCCCACCAACCCCATCTACCACCCCAAACACACTCTTTACAGTTGAGTTATCACTCCCCCCGTCTGAACTTCCTCTCCGACCACCACCATTCCGCGCCGCCTACTCCCGTCGCCGGCCACCTAACACCACCGTGTTGTCATCATCTTCTGTTTTCAAGTAAGATTGGCTACCCCTCTTCTCAAATTAGCGATTATCAGTGTTGGGAAATTTATGCTACTGTAGAAGAGTTAATTTATTGCGAATTTGTTCGATTATTGCTTGGGTTTCGTTCGTCGTGTGTTGGTTTGTTGGATTTTGCTTGTCTGGATTAGTTGGGATTGAATTGTGATTGGAGATTATTGTCCGTAGAATGGGGGTGTTGTTTTCCTTGCGTTAGTGTTGCTTTGTGTAGTAATTTGGTTGCTCGGGATCCATTGGATTGTGTTTCTAAGTTGGGATTGTTGTGCTTCTTTGATTGCCTCTTTGAGTCTAGCCGTTTACATCTTCATGCCTCCTCGTCGAAATACTGGTAAGCGTGCAAGAACCGGTGCTTCTTCGTCCTCTGGGTCAGCAAAGAGATCATTTGATGCTTCTAAATTCACCTCCATCGAGAATTCTGAATGGTACTCGGCCCTTCACGGGAATTCTAGTCATCGTGGAGCGGTCTATTCATCCCCATATTGATGCCGAGGTGCCACTCCGCGCCGAGTTTGATAAATTTGGATGGGGCCCTATCTTGGACATCTCCGGCCCATATTATCCCGACCTGGTATGGCAATTCTTTGCCAATGTCGAAGAAAAAGAGATCACAGGTCTGCCACATGTGCGTACATACGTGAAGGGGGTTCCTATCGAGGTGACCAGCTCATACTTGGCTACGCTTTTAAATGTCCCAAATGAAGGGCCGCCGGTGTCCTTCAATCAGCTAGGATATATTCTTTTCGGACCTCACCTTTCGGATCCCGGAAGCCCGGCGCCGCCTTCAGTACCATACATCTCCTATTGGCTCTCGCTCCAGTGTCCTCCCGACTACCATCCCGCTACTTGATCGCTTTATTTGCTATTTCACGGGAGCGAACATTATCCCGCTTGGCTCGGATCGAGCAACAGTCCCCCGATGCCTATGCCCCACCCTGGGACAGATCTGCACTGGATGCCTTCGCAGACTTGGAGCTGGGATCCGATGAGGAGTAGTTTGTTTTATTTTGTTAGGACGTATGGTAGCGTCGATAGGTTCTCCCTTTCATTTCTCTTACATTTCATTCGTACATTGTTGTGGATCTAAGGGATACTTATTATTATTGATGATTATCTTAGTTTGGATTCTCTGTGCTTTGCAGTTCTTGCATGTTTTGTTTATTTCATTTTACGGTTTTTGGTGCATTCGATGTCATTCTTACAGGCTTTGCTGCTTTCTACCTCTTTCAACCACGTACTCGACATTTTACCAGGGAAGTGTTTTTGTTTTCACATTCTTGATAGTTCATTTTATATCGTTGTACACTGAGGGCAGTGTCGGTTTCAAAGTGTGGGGGTGGGTCAGTTTTGTTACACATCGTTGCACCACACTTAACAACACTTTTCACGTAAGGATGGAACTATTTTTAGATAAAGAACTCTTGTTTCACTTAATAATCGGATTAATTTGTTAGATTTTGGATCACCCGGGAAATAGTCTCATGCCTAGTATTGAATGAGAGGAGTCGTAGTTTCAAGGAGAGGGTCAGACATGAACCAATTATGTTTCAACTTTTATTCAATGCACTTGGTCAAACTTTTACTCATTGATAGTGAATTGGTGAATTGTGAACTTTAAAAAAAATATAAAAAAAATAAAAAAAAATCGAACAACGATCCCTTTTTAGCCTTCGAAGCGAAAATACGAACGATGGTGACTTAGGGATGATTTAGGCGATCTTTGGACCGTTTGAGCCTTTCAAGCCTAACCGATACATCATTTATTGTCTCTAGTAACCCTTTTTGAGCCTGTAAAAATCGAATGGTGTGTGTCAATGACACACAATTAGCCCCCACTCGTCATTTATTCAATGTCCCACATCAACTACCTGAGTCTTAGCCTATACACTTCTCCTACCTACATGTGAGGGAAATAAAACTCCTGTGAAATGTTTGCATTACTCTAATGGATTGAAGAAATATGTGTGAAGGAGTCGATGAATTCTTATTCATGAAAAAAAAAATTTATAGTAGTGAAAACACCCGAAAAATCTGTGGGTGAAAGTTGGTGGACAATGAGAAAGAAAGGAGACGATAGAGCCCTGAAAATGATGAAAATACAGTAATTGTTGACGAGTCGAAAGTTGAATGAATGTGCTGCAGGAATAATTTTTATTTTCTCTCCCTTTTGATTCCCATATCTTTTATTGTAGCCGTGAGCCTTGGTGATGTGAATCTTTGTGCGAACGAAGAGCAAACACGATTAAAATCAAATCGCCCCCTCAATTCAATAACGAACAAAGAATCGTTGTTGTCCCGATCTTTTGAATCAAGTGTGTGTGTTGTGATTTTCACCTCTAAACTATGAAAAGTCTAGCAACAAATAATCACGAGATAAACAATCGAAATTATAACGAACCTTCGAAGAACAAGTCGACGACAATCCGCACAAGCACGATCGAAAAACGCCACAAAGTTAAAAACTTTGATAAGTTTGATTTTTGTTAGACAAAGCAAAAGCTTTAATTGTTTGAGAGAAAACTCAAGAACAATGATAAAATATGAATAATAATCTGAATTGTGTGTCAAATTTCTGTTAGAGTAGGTTCTCGTCGAGCCAAGTGTTGGCCGAGTGTTCACAATGAAACTCTATGTATAAGCAGTCTTTATTTTAATAATATTTGAAATTATTGTTTTGGCAAATCTTTATCTGTATACCCATGCTAGTTGCATAGATAAAGCCCTTGAATATACAAATAGTAGAAAGAATATGAGATGCTCATATGATGAGTATCATGAAACTCATATTTGGAATACTGTATATTCTAAACGGTTCCTAGTCGAATCAGCCGCCACTAAGAAGGATATAGGCCGCTTGAGTTCGAGACTAGTATCTGCGATGTGAGTACCATGTTTCATTGGTAGGGGACATTGTGATGTCCGAACATGCAGATAGGTGCTCCTTGTAGAGTGCACTGAACAACCCTCCATAAAAGGACTTTCCAAGTGGTTCTCACTTATCGAGTGGAAAAGTCCTGGTTTATGGTTGTACACCATTAGTCCTTATGACCCGGGACAACATTGAGACTCTATGTGGGGACCCGGGCTCTAATTCTTTTTCTTGGGATTAAATGGATCATTATTCTAAAATGTGGGTCAATTTTTCGCTTTTTACATCAAATCAAATGTAACTAAACAAGCATAAGTTCTTTATTTATGGTACAACATACAACAAAATATACATGTCTTATTCTATATACAACTAGTGTTCACTACCATCTATAAACAAAAGATAGTCCAAAGCTAATAAAAAGACCACTAGTCCTCTGCTGCGCCCGTGATCTCCACGCTAACCCGATCATTTCTGTCTCGACCCAGATCCTGCCCCACCTGTTGTTATGCACACATACGGACATAACAACAGCCGGAAAATCGGTGAGAACAAATCCCAGTATAAACATGTAACATGCATATAAACAATCTAAACATGAAACATGCTGATATGAATGTCATTCATATAAAATCATGCAATGTGAATCTAATCATGTCTAGACTCGACTCGACTAGAACTCAAGGGATCCCGTTGTGAATAAGACGTCACTGGCTGTCACCTACCCTACCAATCGAGGTGCTGTACGTCTTATTCCTAGACTTCGGCCTGATCTGTATCCACGTCTACAAAGGGGCGGTGATCTTCCCCTAAGCTGAGATATCGCCGAACATCTAGTAGTCTGCCTGATCTCCAGACTGCCCTATCTTAATGCATGAATACAAAATCTGCAAACAAGCATAATGCAATGCTACACGATCTGTAACCAAAGCATAGCAAGATCTACATACAAGTTCTATAAACCAATCTATAACAATCATAATCATATCAAGGTATGAAAAATAAAACAAGTATGTGATTTTTGTTGGGAAACTCAAATGTGATCTCATTTGAGTCGTGATTCCCCAAACAAAACATGTACTATACCTTTCATCGTAGAATCGCTGTCACGGTCGCCTAACTGAATCTGAAATGAAAATGTTGATATACAATCTATCAATCTCTAATCTAAATCAACACATATCCAAGTCACTACGTGATCTCGATACAATTTGACGGCATAACGACGCAATTCTCGATACCGGTCAATCCAATTCTTAACAGATCTCAACATTATCTTATTCTCAATCATAATCCAATACAATATTCATCCAAAACACAATAATTCTATCCCAACAATTCATAAACCATACTGAAATTCATAGGAAATGCATATGATATCATTTCTTTGATCCGTGTACAATTATATCATGCTCAATATGTCAAGAACACAATATAACTATCATATTCTCATTTCCCAAACATCTGAATTTCGAAACTTGTTGAAATTACATAAAACTTACATCACTTTGTACCCAATACCGAGAGGAGCTCAAAACCGAAGTCGGATTTGAATTTGGGTTGCTAAATCTTGCAAGAGCACAATTTGAAAGTAAGAAGAAATGAAGCTTTTCCCTCAGCCTTTTCGAATGCTTCTGCTGAAATGGAGGAAAGAATCGAGGCCTTTGTATATATATCTTGCATGATTCAAGACACATGGCAAATCCTTTGAAATACACGTCTCGCGCTTATGCGCGGACACTACTCGCGCATATGCACGAGACCTACAGGTCTCGGCAGCTTAGCCATTTCACTCCTCGCGCATATGCGCCAACTCTCCCCGCGCATATGCGCCAGCGCTACTGGCGGTGCCGCGCATATGCGCGCAATACCTCGCGCATATGCGCCGAGGCTACTGGACGCCTCGCGCTACGCTGCGCGCATGCCTTCGCGCATGTGCGCCATGCTTCGAGTTTTTACATTCCTTTTGTACATTTTGCCTTCTTTTTAAATCCAATAAAATACATCTACCATCATCTTAATTATCAACAAATCCATCTGATTATGATAACTAACTCTTCGAGCCTTACATTTCTCCCCCTCTAAGAAATGATTTCGCCCTCGAAATCGCATATCATTCTATCAATGAAAGCATCAAAAGTAATAATATCAAAGTTAGATCAATACTTACATTATTGAAATAATTCGGGGTGTTTCTGTCGCATGTTGGCTTCCGTCTCCCATGTCGCTTCTTCAGCGCCGTGACGACTCCATTGGACTTTCACTAGAGGAATATTCTTCGTTCTGAGTTTCTTTTCTTTCCGATCAAGTATCTGTATCGGTTGTTCTATATAGCTCAATGTCTGATCAAGTTCAGCTTCGTCGGGTTGAATGACATGAGAAATGTCTGGCATATATTTTCGCAACATCGATACATGAAAGACGTCATGTATCCCAGATAGAGAAGGAGGAAGTGCAAGTCGATAAGCTCGATCGCCAATCTTTTCAAGAATCTCGTAAGGACCAATGTATCGAGGAGATAATTTCCCGCGTTTGCCAAATCGAACAACGCCTCTGAACGGAGAAATTTTCAAGAATACTCTATCTCCCGCCTCAAATACTAACGGTCTACGTCTGATATTGGCATACTTTGCTTGTCGATCTTGTGCTGTCTTCATCCTCTTCTGAATGAGTTTCACCTTCTCTGTCATGTCACGAATCATATCTGGCCCAAGTTCTGGTACTTCTGAAACGTCATCCCAATATAGCGGAGATCTGCACTTCTTGCCATACAAAGCTTCAAACGGTGCCATCTCGATACTCGTCTGATAGCTATTATTGTAAGAGAATTCACAAAGAGGTAGAGAATCTTGCCAACTAATGCCAAAATCTAGCACGACGGCTCTCAACATATCCTCTAATGTCTGGATAGTCCGTTCTGACTGTCCGTCTGTCTGAGGATGGTAAGCAGTACTCAGGTGTAATGTCGTACCTAAGGCCTGCTGTAAACTGTGCCAGAAGTGTGAAGTGAATCGTGGATCACGATCCGATACGATAGACTTCGGCACTCCATGCAATCTGACTACCTCTCGAATATAAATCTCCGCCATCTGATCCTGTCTATACGTCATTCTGTATGGAATGAAACAAGCAGATTTGGTCAATCTGTCAATAATAACCCAAATCGCATCGCAGCCTCTGGATGATCGTGGTAACTTCGTCACAAAATCCATGGAAATGTGATCCCATTTCCATTCTGTAATGGCTAAACTTTGAAGTAATCCACCAGGCTTCTTCCTCTCAGCTTTCACCTGTTGGCAGTTCAAACACTTAGACACAAATTCGGCAATGTCTGACTTCATTTGTTTCCACCAGAACTGTGTCTTCAAGTCATTGTACATCTTCCTGTCACCCGGATGAATGCTAAACCGACTACAATGTGCCTCTGTCAGAATCTGCTGTCTCAAATCTGCAACATCTGGCACAACTAGACGGTTATTCACGTACAACACATGATCTCGTACCTGATATTCTGATACATGCCCTGATCTGACCATTTGGACTGATTTCTGCACATTCTGATCAGTTCTTTGTGCTTCCTTGATCCTTATAATCAAATTGGGCTCAACTTGGATCGTAAAAAGTCGTAGTGGCTTACTATCTGTATCAAATTCTAATCCAGATGTACAGCAATTTTCAACTAACTTGTTAACACCTATCGTCGATAAGGACAAAGAACATACCTTACGACTCAAGGCATCTGCTGCTGCATTTGACTTCCCTGGATAATATTTGATTTCACAGTCAAAGTCTTTCAGAAGATCTAGCCATCTACGCTGCCTCATATTCAGTTCTGATTGAGAAAATAGGTACTTTAAGCTCTTGTGATCGGAAAATATCTCAAATTTTTCGCCGTAGAGATAATGACGCCAAATATTTAATGCAAATACGATAGCCGCCAATTCCAGATCATGAATGGGGTATCGGATCTCGTGAGGCTTCAGTTGTCTCCAGGCGTATGCGATCACATGGCCTCGCTGCATAAGAACACATCCCAAACCTCTATGAGAAGCATCACAATATACAACGAAATCACCCGTACCTGAAGGTATCGTCAGTACTGGAGCACTGGTCAGCCATTTCTTCAACTCTAGAAAGCTAGACTCGCACTCCTCTGACCAAACAAATGGTGCATTCTTTTGCGTCAATTGAGTTATTGGCTTTGCAATTCTGGAGAAATCCTTGATAAATCTTCTATAGTATCCGGCTAGGCCCATGAAACTGCGTATTTCTGGTACAGAAGTCGGCCTTGACCAACTGATCACAGCTTCAACTTTATTCGGATCTACAGAAATACCATCTCCAGATATAATGTGTCCCAAAAAGACAACTCGATTCAACCAAAACTCACACTTTGACAATTTTGCATACAGTCGCTCGTTTCTCAACGTCTGCAAAACAATTCTGAGATGCTCTGTATGCTCATTTCTGTTCTTCGAATACACCAAAATATCATCGATGAAAACAATGACAAATTCATCCAAATATTTCTGAAACACTTGGTTCATCAAGCCCATAAATACCGCAGGAGCATTGGTTAAACCAAAAGGCATGACAATAAATTCGTAATGTCCATACCTGGTTCGAAATGCTGTCTTTGGTATGTCTATATCTCGAACTCTGAGCTGATGATACCCAGAACGCAAATCAATCTTCGAATACATGGAGGTTCCCTGCAACTGATCAAATAAATCATCAATCCTAGGCAAAGGATATTTATTTTTGATCGTTGCCTTGTTCAGTTGCCTGTACTCAATACACAATCGCATCGAACCATCTTTCTTTCGCACAAACAGCACCGGAGCACCCCAAGGAGATACACTAGGTCTGATATATCCCTTGGCCAGAAGATCTTCTAACTGTGCTTTCAATTCTTTTAGTTCAATAGGTGCCATCCTATACGGAGCTCTCGAAATAGGAACGGTACCTGGTACAAGTTCAATGCTAAAATCTACCTCTCGAACCGGAGGTAATCCTGGGATTTCCTCTGGAAAAATATCTGGAAATTCCCGTAATACTGGCAAATCTGCCAATGCCGGGCTCAACTTCTGCATATCTACAGCATAAATAAAGAAACCATCTGCTCCTTTTTGTAACAATCTGTTCATAGTAAGAGCCGAAATCAAGGGAATCCGAGATCTGGAACCCTTCCCGTAGAATTTCCACTCGTCTGTCATCTCGGGTCTGAATCTGACAATCTTATGGAAACAATCTACAGCGGCTCTGTACTTTGTTAGCATGTCAATACCGACTATACAATCAAAATCAGCTAGACCCAATACTGTACAATCTAGGTCGATCTCATGCCCTTCAAACTGTAGAATGCAATGTCTAACCGTAGTTACAGATATCAATCCACTTCCCAACGGAGAATTAATAGATACAACATCTAGCAAAGACTCAACAGGCAAGGAATGCAACAATGCAAATCGCTCTGAAATGAATGTATGTGATGCACCTGTATCTATCAAGATATAAGCAGGATAACCATAAAGGAGACAATTACCTGCTATAACATCATCTGGTGCATCTTGTGCTTGCTCTTCGGTCAATGCAAACACTTGGGCTTGTTGCCTCGGAGGTTGACTCACCGTCTGACTACCTCGAGCTCTGGGTTGGGTCTGTGCTGGTGGAGGCTGAAAAGAGTGGACCGATGATGCCTGCCGCTCAAACTGAGGTACTGACCCAGATGCTCTTCCACTCTGGCCTTGCTGTACACCTCTCTGTGGACAGACTTTGGCGAAATGCCCCGGTTGCATACAAATGTTACATCGGCCTGTAACTCCCTGGCACTGTTTAGTTGCATGCCTACCTCCACAAGAATTGCAGTAGACACCTGAAGTCCTTGAACTTTTATCAAAACCAGTCTGTCTTGATCCGCTGGAGCTCGACGAACTGCTCCCAGGTCGCTTAAACTGTTTCCCCTTCGCCTTCAGCTGTTCCTTCCTGCCACTGCTACTACCGCCACTATCAAATCTTGGAGGGGGTGGAATGGTAGGTGCTGGTGGTCTCGGTATCGGAGCAACATAAGGAGCACTCTGCTGCCTCAACAATCCTGCTTCTGCACCCTTGGCTCGATTCAATGCATCCGCAAAGTTATTAGGTCTTCCCGTGTTTACCAACGTAAAGATGTCTGGATTTAAGCCATTTATGAATTGGTCCGCCACCGCCTCGTCACTACCTGAAACATGGGGTGCAAAACGAAGCAAAGAAGAGAATTTGGCAACGTACTCCTCAATGTTCAGTGGCCCTTGCCTCAGGTTGGCAAATTCAGCACCTTTATCCTTGCGATAGGAGATGGGAAAGAAACGCTGATAGAACTCCGACTTGAATCCCTTCCAAGTAATCTCGGTACCTCGCTGCTCTAAAGCTCTCCTAATGTTCAACCACCAATTCTTGGCTATATCTTGCAATTGATGGCCAATTAGCTTTATTCTCTTCTCGTCACTGTACTCCAAAGAGTCGAATAACATTTCAATATCCTCAAGCCAACTTTCGCACTCGATGGCATTCTCGGTACCTTTTAATGTGGGAGGTCGAAAGGATTGGAATCGCTTCAGCAACGTCTCCATAGGGGTCGCCGTAACATCCATAGGATCTCCGGATGTGCTCCCATGTTCTGGCGCTGCTGGTCGTAGAGGTAATGCTGCTCTTCTAGGCGGCATATCTAATAATCCCACGGATTAGTAAAAAGATATACAACTGTCTCAGCCATCCTCTAGTCAGTTACCTCTGATCTAGAATCAGTTCTGATTCAGTCAATCACATGCTGAAAGAAATCAAATAACAACAACATGTAATAAGGAAAGCAATAAACATGCTAGCACATCATAAGCAAGGAAGAAGACTCGATCTACCCCGCTCATTCTATCCTATCTTACTTTAAAGGAACCATGGCTCTGATACCACCTGTTGTGGGGACCCGGGCTCTAATTCTTTTTCTTGGGATTAAATAGATCATTATTCTAAAATGTGGGTCAATTTTTCGCTTTTTACATCAAATCAAATGTAACTAAACAAGCATAAGTTCTTTATTTATTGTACAACATACAACAAAAGATACATGTCTTATTCTATATACAACTAGTGTTCACTATCATCTATAAACAAAAGATAGTCCAAAGCTAATAAAAAGACCACTAGTCCTCTGCTGCGCCCGTGATCTCCACGCTAACCCGATCATCTCTGTCTCGACCCAGATCCTGCCCCACCTGTTGTTATGCACACATACAGACATAACAACAGCCGGAAAACCGGTGAGAACAAATCCCAGTATAAACATGTAACATGCATATAAACAATCTAAACATGAAACATGCTGATATGAATGTCATTCATATAAAATCATGCAATGTGAATCTAATCATGTCTATACTCGACTCGACTAGAACTCTAGGGATCCCGTTGTGAATAAGACGTCACTGGCTGTCACCTACCCTACCAATCGAGGTGCTGTACGTCTTATTCCTAGACTTCGGCCTGATCTGTATCCACGTCTACAAAGGGGCGGTGATCTTCCCCTAAGCTGAGATATCGCCGAACATCTAGTAGTTTGCCTGATCTCCAGACTGCCCTATCTTAATGCATGAATACAAAATCTGCAAACAAGCATAATGCAATGCTACACGATCTGTAACCAAAGCATAGCAAGATCTGCATACAAGTTCTATAAACCAATCTATAACAATCATAATCATATCAAGGTATGAACAATAAAACAAGTATGTGATTTTGGTTGGGAAACTCAAATGTGATCTCATTTGAGTCGTGATTCCCCAAACAAAACATGTACTATACCTTTCGTCGTAGAATCGCTGTCACGGTCGCCAAACTGAATCTGAAATGAAAATGTTGATATACAATCTATCAATCTCTAATCTAAATCAACACATATCCAAGTCACTACGTGATCTCGATACAATTTGACGGCATAACGACGCAATTCTCGATACCGGTCAATCCAATTCTTAACAGATCTCAACACTATCTTATTCTCAATCATAATCCAATACAATATTCATCCAAAACACAATAATTCTATCCCAACAATTCATAAACCATACTGAAATTCATAGGAAATGCATATGATATCATTTCTTTGATCCGTGTACAATTATATCATGCTCAATATGTCAAGAACACAATATAAATATCATATTCTCATTTCCCAAACATCTGAATTTCGAAACTTGTTGAAATTACATAAAACTTACATCACTTTGTAGCCAATACCGAGAGGAGCTCAAAACCGAAGTCGGATTTGAATTTGGGTTGCTAAATCTTGCAAGAGCACAATTTGAAAGTAAGAAGAAATGAAGCTTTTCCCTCAGCCTTTTCGAATGCTTCTGCTGAAATGGAGGAAAGAATCTAGGCCTTTGTATATATATCTTGCATGATTCAAGACACATGGCAAATCCTTTGAAATACACGTCTCGCGCATATGCGCGGACACTACTCGCGCATATGCGCGAGACCTACAGGTCTCGGCAGCTTAGCCATTTCATTCCTCGCGCATATGCGCCAACTCTCCCCGTGCATATGCGCCAGCGCTACTGGCGGTGCCGCGCATATGCGCGCAATACCTCGCGCATATGCGCCGAGGCTACTGGACGCCTCGCGCTACGCTGCGCGCATGCCTTCGCGCATGTGCGCCATGCTTCGAGTTTTTACATTCCTTTTGTACATTTTGCCTTCTTTTTAAATCCAATAAAATACATCTACCATCATCTTAATTATCAACAAATCCATCTGATTATGATAACTAACTCTTCGAGCCTTACACTCTATGTGCTAGAATTACACTTTGACTTGTTTACCGACTCTCATGGGGTCATCAGGTGGCAAGGTTGGGTGTTCTGTCGAAACACGTAGGAGTCGATGCATTGTAGTCGGGGATTCACCGCTTACCTTCGGGTATGGATATCCTATGTGTTATCATGTGTATGTAGGTTGAAATCTCTGGCCAGAGTATGGTTGTAATTATGAAAGGGGTTTCATAGATTACACGATCGATGCAACTATGACATTACACATAGTATCGATTCATTGACAACTCTCGATATACCAATGGTTGTCGAATCGGTCGGGATATATGAGTTGAAGGGACCGTACTGTACGCTAACCATAATTGAATGGTTCTTGCAGGCACTATCATTTGATACCTAGGGAATCATGTAAGCGATGCTGCTAGGCGTTTAACATGATTGGTTGGGTACTATCAGACTTGAGTTCTGACGTTCTTGTTATCAAGGTGTTGATAAGTAAGAATGGAGCAATTGGGGTATGCTCTGATAAGGACATGTTTAGTCCGAATCACATAGAGATGTGAACCCACGGCTAGTTGTATCAGTGAACCATTGAGGGCCACACAAGTACTAGCTTTCTAGATCCCGTTGAGAAGTAAAAATAGTTCAATGTGTTGAACGGCTTATAAAGGAGTTTATAAGCGTAAGGAATATTAGAAGTATGACTTCTATAAAGGAGAAAATAGTTCAATATGTTGAACGGCTTATAAATGAGTTTATAGGTGTAAGGAAAAATAGAAGTATGACTTCTATGAGAGAAATGTAAATTTTAATCTATGGAAGTGTTCCAAAATTAAAATTTGGCCAAGTGAATAATGTATTTGAAAATTGTGATTTTCGTAAACATTATTATGGACTAAATTAAATTAATTCAAGTGTTGAATTAATTAAACACTAGTGGACCTAGTAGAGTCCAAATAATTAAATTAATTCAAGTGTTGAATTAATTAAATTATATTGAGTCTTGTAGAGCTCAATTTAAATTAATTATTTAACTAGTGGGACTTGGGTAAATTCAAGTAATGTTTAATTAGTCTCAAATATGTTTGAGATAATTAAATTTAGTCCATGGTTTTTATTTTGATAAAAACCATATAATATGCATGCATGGGAGGTGAAAGGTTGGGAGACTACTTTTTGAGTTTTCAAGGCATAGCATGCACCTTTTTGACACAACTTTTCCCACAACCAATAAATATGTCTCTCCTTCTCTCCTAGGATGAATAGTGCCGAAAATACTATTCACTTTCTCTCCAAGTTTTCTCTCCATTTTTGTTCTTCAATTTGTTGAGGAACACCACACTTCTCTTTGAAAAATCATCATATTTTTCTAGTGCAAAATATGAGGGGATCTACCTAGTTGGTGGTGGGCTTAATTTGAAGGAAAGATTCAAGGTAGGAGGAAGCTTGTAGATTTCTTCATGCCATTCAAGAGCTTTGTTGTTTAACAACAAAGTTGGAGCCATACATCAATCCTTGTGGTTGATAGGTAACGATTTTCTTACACCCTATGTATGACATAGTTGTGTTTTTGTATTTGCTACATGAAATGTGTAGTGGCCGAAAATTTTATGTAAAAATCGAAAATTTTGAGCTTCCGTTGCGTTTCCGGTCACCGTAACCGATCCCCTTTCAGTATCGATGTTGCGAAAATATATGCCAGACAAAATCTAAGTCTCTAACCTTAGATTTACATGAGATTTTGACTCTCCTCTTCTCCCCCCAAATCAAAATTCCTCGTCTTCGCCTCTACCCAAGTCTCTAACCTTAGATTTACCCCCACTAGTACTCACTTCAATCCTATCCAAACGCTCATGTAATGACTCCATCGCAATCTTTATCATCCTAGAAAAATGTCCAGACAACGCCTCCATTTGGACAAAAGATAACCTCGGATTAGAACTATCTCCTACCTCCCTCTCCATTTAATTTCAAATCTGTACTGTTAGAGTAGGTGCCCGTCGAGCCAAGTGTTGGCCGAGTGTTCACAATGAAACTCTATGTATAATCAATCTTTATTTTAATAATATTTGAATTTATTAATTTGGCGCATCTTTATCTTTATACCCATGCTAGTTGCATAGATAAAGACCTTGAATATACAAATAGTAGAAAGAATATGAGATGCTCATATGATGAGTATCATGAAACTCATATTTGTAATACTGTATATTCTAAACGGTTCCTAGTCGATTCAGCCGCCACTAAGAAGGATATAGGCCGCTCGAGTTAGAGACTAGTATCTGCGATGTAAGTACCATGTTTCATTGGTAGGGGACATTGTGATGTCCGAACATGCAGATAGGTGCTCCTTGTAGAGTGTACTGAACAACCCTCCATAAAAGGACTTTCCAAGTGGTTCTCACTTATCGAGTGGAAAAGTCCTGGTTTATGGTTGTACAGAATTAGTCCTTATGACCCGGGACAACATTGAGACTCTATGTGCTAGCGTTTCACTTTGACTTGTTTACCGACTCTTATGGGGTCATCAGGTGGCAAGGTTGGGTGTTACGGCGAAACATATAGGAGTCGATGCATTGTAGTCGGAGATTCACCGCTTACCTACGGGTATGGATATCCTATGTGTTTTTCATGTATGTGTGGGTTGAAATCTCTGATCAGAGTATGGTGGTAATTATGAAAGGGGTTTCATAGATTACACCATCGATGCAACCACAACATGACACATAGTATCGATTCATTGACAACTCTCGATAAACCAATAGTTTTCGAATCGGTCGGGATATATGAGTTGAAGGGACCGTACTGTACGCTAACCATAATTGAATGGTTCTTGCAGGCACTATCATGTGATACCTAGGGAATAACATAAGCGATGCTGCTAGGCGTTTAACGTGATTGGATGGGTACTATCAGACTTGAGTTCTGACGTTCTTACTATCAAGGAGTTGATAAGTAAGAATGGAGCAATTGGGGTATGATCGAATAAGGACATGTTTAGTCCGAATCACATAGAGATGTGAACCCACGGCTAGTTGTATCAATGAACCATTGAGGGCCACACAAGTACTGGCTTTGTAAATCCCGATGAGAAGTAAAATAGTTCAATGTGTTGAACGGCTTATAAATGTGTTTATAAGCGTAAAGAAAAATAGAAGTATGACTTCTAAGAGAGAAATATAAATTTTAATTTATGGAAGTGTTCCTAAGATTAAAATTTGGCCAAGTAAATAATGTAGTTGAAAATTGTGATTTTCATAAACATTATTGTGGACTAAATTAAATTAATTCAAGTGTTGAAATAATTAAACACTAGTTGACCTAGTAGAGTCCAAATAATTAAAAATAATTCAAGTGTTGAATTAATAATATTGAGTCTTGTAGAGCTCAATTAAAATAATTATTTAACTAGTGGGACTTGAATAAATTCAAGTAGTATTTAATTAATCTCAAATATGTTTGAGATAATTAAAATTTAGTCCATGGTTTTTTTAATGTGTTAAAAACCATATTATATACATGACATGCAAGGGTTTGCATGCTTGGGAGGTGAAGAGACTTTGAATACTTTTTAATAAAATAATGCATGGCATGGGGATCAACTTTTTTCACTTTTCCCACACCCAAGTCTAGACTTCACTCCCTCATTCCTCACCTTGTCTTGGCCGAAATTCTTGGTGTTCTCTCTCAAATATTTTCTTCATTGTGTTCTTCAATTTGTTGGAGAAACAAAATCTTCTCATTGAAAAATCCTCTTGATTTTCTAGTGCAAATCAAGAGGGGGTTTTACATAGCTTGTGGTGGGCTTGATTTAGGAGCAAGGAGGAGAAGCTTGTAGATTTTTCTTCCTAAGAAGAGCTTTGTTGTTCACAACAAAGTTTGGTGCAAACATCAACCTCAAGAGGTTGATAGGTAATATCTCCTAAACATCCTATGTATGATTTATTCTTGTTTGAAATGTAAATATTGCACAAACCAAGGGTGGCCGAAATTTAAGCATGAAAATTTAAATATTTTGACTTCCGTTGCGCTTCCGGCCACCGTAACCGGTCCGCTTTCATGTACCTGCAAGAAAAGGTTAGTAGAAATAAAATAATCCTCACCCAAATGCTCACGGTCACTCCAAAGAAATTCACTCATCTTTTCTCTCAATTTTTTTTTGCTCACAACAAATACTCACTAGTCACTCCAAAGAAATAACACTCACACTCAAATGTTTCCACTCGAATTTGATGCTTCTCTCGAAGGTGTGCTCAAGCTTTGTATTTGAGTATATCAAACAATCAAGTTCCAACTTGTGAACAAATGCGACCGACTCACTTGGACTATGTAGACAAGAAGTTTGAATATATGAAGTATATACATATATATATATTTTTTGACTGTGAGAGGCAATTGAATATGACTCTATACAGAAAATAGAACAAGATATCAAAAAGAACTAATGGTGAATTTTAGGAATTTTTGTACTCTTTCTTTTTTTTTTGGCTGAGTACTACTCGAAAATCCCAAATAAAAAACACCAACAAATTTCGAGAATCACAGATTCACTAAAAAATTACTAAGACCGATAGACCAAAACAGATCTGAAAACAAACGAAGAAATAATACAGATCTGCAAATTTAATAACAAGATAACTTACTTGAATTCAATGAACCTAAGCTCTGATACCAAATGATGTGAATCTTTGTGCGAACGAAGAGCAAACACGATTAATATCAAATCGCACCTTCAATTCAATAACGAACAAAGAATCGTTGTTGTCCCGATCTTTTGAATCAAGTGTGTGTGTTGTGATTTTCACCTCTAAACTATGAAAAGTCTAGCAACAAATAATCACGAGATAAACAATCAAAATTATAACGAACCTTCGAAGAACAAGTCGACGACAATCCGCACAAGCACGATCGACAAACGCAACAAAGTTAAAAACTTTGATAAGTTTGATTTTTGTTAGACAAAGCAAAAGCTTTAATTGTTCGAGAGAAAACTCAAGAACAATGATAAAATATCAATAATAATCTGAATTGTGTGTCAAATTTCGTCCATCATATTTTTACATATAAAAAAGATATCAAATCTAGTTACCAAGATACTTAAAACTCTAAATAAGGAAAGAAGTATTTTTCTCGGCTGGGGCGATGAAATTTGGTCGCCCGAGCGCGAGATGTTCTGGACAGGCGCGTCGGGGCGGTGAAGTTTGGCCGCCCTAGCACGAGATGTTCTAGAAATCTTCGCTTCAGACAGAATGTTTTGCGCTGGGGCGGTGAATTTTGACCGCCCTAGCGCGGAAGCTTCTGGTCCAAACTCACGTTCTTCATATTTTAGCACTTGAACCTCCTTCCATTGACTTCCAAACTTTCTCCCGTGAATCACAAACCCCTCGAGACTTGGCTCCTTGCTTGGAAGCTCTACTTGATTGCTCATGAGCCCATTCAATGTTTCTTTGAATCTCTTCACTCGTCCTCTCGTAATCGGTCCCTCCGGCAACTCTAACCCAAATGCTCACGGTCACTCCAAAGAAATTCACTCGTCTTTTCTCTCAATTTTTTTTTGCTCACAACAAATACTCACTAGTCACTCCAAAGAAATAACACTCACACTCAAATGTTTCCACTCGAATTTGATGCTTCTCTCGAAGGTGTGCTCAAGCTTTGTATTTGAGTATATCAAACAATCAAGTTCCAACTTGTGAACAAATGCGACCGACTCACTTGGACTATGTAGACAAGAAGTTCGAATATATGAAGTATATACATATATATATTTTTTTTGACTGTGAGAGGCAATTGAATATGACTCTATACAGAAAATAGAACAAGATATCAAAAAGAACTAATGGTGAATTTTCGGAATTTTTGTACTCTTTCTTTTTTTTTTTGGCTGAGTACTACTCGAAAATCCCAAATAAAAACACCAACAAATTTCGAGAATCGCAGATTCACGAAAAAATTACTAAGACCGATAGACCAAAACAGATCTGAAAACAAACGAAGAAATAATACAGATCTGCAAATTTAATAACAAGATAACTTACTTGAATTTCAATGAACCTAAGCTCTGATACCAAATGATGTGAATCTTTGTGCGAACGAAGAGCAAACACGATTAAAATCAAATCGCCCCTTCAATTCAATAACGAACAAAGAATCGTTGTTGTCCCGATCTTTTGAATCAAGTGTGTGTGTTGTGATTTTCACCTCTAAACTATGAAAAGTCTAGCAACAAATAATCATGAGATAAACAATCCAAATTATAACGAACCTTCGAAGAACAAGTCGACGACAATCCGCACAAGCACGATCGACAAACGCAACAAAGTTAAAAACTTTGATAAGTTTGATTTTTGTTAGACAAAGCAAAAGCTTTAATTGTTTGAGAGAAAACTCAAGAACAATGATAAAATATCAATAATAATCTGAATTGTGTGTCAAATTTCGTCCATCATATTTTTACATATCAAAAAGATATCAAATCTAGTTACCAAGATACTTAAAACTCTAAATAAGGAAAGAAGTATTTTTCTCGGCTGGGGCGATGAAATTTGGTCGCCCGAGCGCGAGATGTTCTGGACAGGCGCGCCGGGGCGGTGAAGTTTGGCCGCCCTAGCACGAGATGTTCTAGAAATCTTCGCTTCAGACAGAATGTTTTGCGCTGGGGCGGTGAATTTTGACCGCCCTAGCGCGGAAGCTTCTGGTCCAAACTCACGTTCTTCATATTTTAGCACTTGAACCTCCTTCCATTGACTTCCAAACTTTCTCCCGTGAATCACAAACCCCTCGGGACTTGGCTCCTTGCTTGGAAGCTCTACTTGATTGCTCATGAGCCCATTCAATGTTTCTTTGAATCTCTTCACTCGTCCTCTCGTAATCGGTCCCTCCGGCAACTCTAACCCAAATGCTCACGGTCACTCCAAAGAAATTCACTCGTCTTTTCTCTCAATTTTTTTTTGCTCACAACAAATACTCACTAGTCACTCCAAAGAAATAACACTCACACTCAAATGTTTCCACTCGAATTTGATGCTTCTCTCGAAGGTGTGCTCAAGCTTTGTATTTGAGTATATCAAACAATCAAGTTCCAACTTGTGAACAAATGCGACCGACTCACTTGGACTATGTAGACAAGAAGTTTGAATATATGAAGTATATACATATATATATATTTTTTGACTGTGAGAGGCAATTGAATATGACTCTATACAGAAAATAGAACAAGATATCAAAAAGAACTAATGGTGAATTTTAGGAATTTTTGTACTCTTTCTTTTTTTTTTTGGCTGAGTACAACTCGAAAATCCCAAATAAAAAACACCAACAAATTTCGAGAATCATAGATTCACTAAAAAATTACTAAGACCGATAGACCAAAACAGATCTGAAAACAAACGAAGAAATAATACAGATCTGCAAATTTAATAACAAGATAACTTACTTGAATTTCAATGAACCTAAGCTCTGATACCAAATGATGTGAATCTTTGTGCGAACGAAGAGCAAACACGATTAAAATCAAATCGCACCTTCAATTCAATAACGAACAAAGAATCGTTGTTGTCCCGATCTTTTGAATCAAGTGTGTGTGTTGTGATTTTCACCTCTAAACTATGAAAAGTCTAGCAACAAATAATCACGAGATAAACAATCAAAATTATAACGAACCTTCGAAGAACAAGTCGACGACAATCCGCACAAGCACGATCGACAAACGCAACAAAGTTAAAAACTTTGATAAGTTTGATTTTTGTTAGACAAAGCAAAAGCTTTAATTGTTTGAGAGAAAACTCAAGAACAATGATAAAATATCAATAATAATCTGAATTGTGTGTCAAATTTCGTCCATCATATTTTTACATATCAAAAAGATATCAAATCTAGTTACCAAGATACTTAAAACTCTAAATAAGGAAAGAAGTATTTTTCTCGGCTCGGGCGATGAAATTTGGTCGCCCGAGCGCGAGATGTTCTGGACAGGCGCGCCGGGGCGGTGAAGTTTGGCCGCCCTAGCACGAGATGTTCTAGAAATCTTCGCTTCAGACAGAATGTTTTGCGCTGGGGCGGTGAATTTTGACCGCCCTAGCGCGGAAGCTTCTGGTCCAAACTCACGTTCTTAATATTTTAGCACTTGAACCTCCTTCCATTGACTTCCAAACTTTCTCCCGTGAATCACAAACCCCTCGGGACTTGGCTCCTTGCTTGGAATCTCTACTTGATTGCTCATGAGCCCATTCAATGTTTCTTTGAATCTCTTCACTCGTCCTCTCGTAATCGGTCCCTCCAGCAACTCTAACCCAAATGCTCACGGTCACTCCAAAGAAATTCACTCGTCTTTTCTCTCAATTTTTTTTTGCTCACAACAAATACTCACTAGTCACTCCAAAGAAATAACACTCACACTCAAATGTTTCCACTCGAATTTGATGCTTCTCTCGAAGGTGTGCTCAAGCTTTGTATTTGAGTATATCAAACAATCAAGTTCCAACTTGTGAACAAATGCGACCGACTCACTTGGACTATGTAGACAAGAAGTTCGAATATATGAAGTATATACATATATATATTTTTTTTGACTGTGAGAGGCAATTGAATATGACTCTATACAGAAAATAGAACAAGATATCAAAAAGAACTAATGGTGAATTTTCGGAATTTTTGTACTCTTTCTTTTTTTTTTTTGGCTGAGTACTACTCGAAAATCCCAAATAAAAACACCATCAAATTTCGAGAATCGCAGATTCACGAAAAAATTACTAAGACCGATAGACCAAAACAGATCTGAAAACAAAGGAAGAAATAATACAGATCTGCAAATTTAATAACAAGATAACTTACTTGAATTTCAATGAACCTAAGCTCTGATACCAAATGATGTGAATCTTTGTGCGAACGAAGAGCAAACACGATTAAAATCAAATCGCGCCTTCAATTCAATAACGAACAAAGAATCGTTGTTGTCCCGATCTTTTGAATCAAGTGTGTGTGTTTTGATTTTCACCTCTAAACTATGAAAAGTCTAGCAACAAATAATCACGAGATAAACAATCGAAATTATAACGAACCTTCGAAGAACAAGTCGACGACAATCAGCACAAGCACGATCGACAAACGCCACAAAGTTAAAAACTTTGATAAGTTTGATTTTTGTTAGACAAAGCAAAAGCTTTAATTGTTTGAGAGAAAACTCAAGAACAATGATAAAATATCAATAATAATCTGAATTGTGTGTCAAATTTCGTCCATCATATTTTTACATATCAAAAAGATATCAAATCTAGTTACCAAGATACTTAAAACTCTAAATAAGGAAAGAAGTATTTTTCTCGGCTGGGGCGGAGAAATTTGGTCGCCCGAGCGCGAGATGTTCTGGACAGGCGCGCTGGGGCAGTGAAGTTTGGCCGCCCTAGCACGAGATGTTCTAGAAATCTTCGCTTCAGACAGAATGTTTTGCGCTGGGGGGGTGAATTTTGACCGCCCTAGCGCGGAAGCTTCTGGTCCAAACTCACGTTCTTCATATTTTAGCACTTGAACCTCCTTCCATTGACTTCCAAACTTTCTCCCGTGAATCACAAACCTCTCGGGATTTGGCTCCTTGCTTGGAAGCTCTACTTGATTGCTCATGAGCCCATTCAATGTTTCTTTGAATCTCTTCACTCGTCCTCTCGTAATCGGTCCCTCCGGCAACTCTAACGGGTCCCATTCCCATTCGTTCCTTGGGGCTTGACCTTCCGTGTTCGCATCACTTGGCCTTACGTTATGAGCTTGAAAAGACCTATTAACCAACTCATCGTCGTTCAACATTTAGTAGAGAGGGGTATGAAAGTCAAGCATATGGGGCGTTTCGATAACAAATGAAAATAAGTGATCATGAAACTAAGTAGCTGGAGATGAGTACGAGTTTGACCTGCACACTACACACATCTTGTTCTGTTGAGCCAGACTGGGTAAATGTTTGAATCTTAAATTGCGACGAAAACGAATCTTGTGATATGCGAAGTGTGATCTTTTGACCGGGGGTGAAAGAGTCGACAAATTAAGAAGTTTTGATTGTGGTACTAGAGTTCTGAATCTGAGATATTTCTCATCTTTATTTTTTTCTGATTTTTTCGAGGACGAACAAAGGTTAAGTGTGGGGGAGTTGATAAGCACGAATTATATAGCATTTTAGGGATTTCATTTTGTCGTATTCGTGCTTATTTGGCATTTTTATTCCGAATTTTGCGCTTATTTCGTCTCATTATGGCTATTTGCAGGTTTGACCAAAAGAAGGTGAAAGCCAAATAAATGAAAGAAAAGTCAAGCCTCGCAACGCCACATTAGAAATACCCAGAAAAATAGGAGAGAGCACAAAAATTGGACAACAAAGACCTATACACGGGCCCCGGAGACAGGTCCATGCCATTCAATTGCCGAGACACAACTTACAGAGTCTACACAGACCCCTTGCCGGACCTGTATACGGGGTCCGTGTCCGTAAAATCCGAGAGAAGAAAAATCCAGAGTCTACACGGACCCAGAGACGAACCTCGATGAAAGGGGATCGGTTACGGTGACCGGAAGCGCAACGGAAGTTTAAAATTTTGATTTTCATGAGAAAATTTCGGCCACCCTTATAATGTGTAGCAAATACAATAAAACACAAAATGACATTCATAGTGTGTTAAGAAAATGTACCTATCAATCACAAGGATTGATGTATGGCTCCAACTAAGGTGTAAACACCTTAGCTCTTCAATGGTAGAAACTATCTTCAAGCTTCCTTTGAGCACTCCTTGCTCAACTATTAAGCCCACCACCAACTAGGTAGATCTCCTCATATTTTGCACTAGAAAAATATGAGGATTTTTCAAAGAGAAGTATTTTTCATTCCTCAACACTTGAAGAAGAAAATGAGAGAAATTTTAGAGAGGATGAATAGTATTTTCGGCCACTATTCATGCTAGGAGAGAAGGAGAGACATTTTTTGGTTGTGGGAAAAGTTAAAGTAAAAAATTTGCATGCCAAGCCTTTGTTATACAAAAAGTTGTCTCCCAACCTTTCACCTCCCATGCATGCATATATTATATGGTTTTTAACAAATTAAAAAACCATGGATTAAATTTAATTATCTCAAACATATTTGAGACAAATTAAACATTACTTGAATTTACTCAAGTCCACTAGTTAAATAATTTATTTAAATTGAGCTCTACAAGACTCAATATAATTTAATTAATTCAACACTTGAATTAATTTAATTATTTGGACTCTACTAGGTCCACTAGTGTTTAATTAATTCAACACTTGAATTAATTTAACTTAGTCCATAATAATGTTTATGAAAATCACAATTTTCAACTACATTATTCACTTGGCCCCACTTTTTAATTTAGGAACACTTCCATAAATTAAAATTTACATTTCTCTCATAGTAGTTATACTTCTATTTTTTCTTTACGCTTATAAACTCATTTATAAGCCGTTCAACACATTGAACTAATTTCTCCTTTATAGAAGTCATACTTCTAATTTTCCTTACGCTTATAAACTCCTTTATAAGCCGTTCAACACATTGAACTATTTTTAACTTCTCAACGGGATCTAGAAAGCTAGTACTTGTGTGGCCCTCAATGGTTCACTGATACAACAGCCGTGGGTTCACATCTCTATGTGATTCGGACTAAACATGTCCTTATTTGAGCATACCCCAATTGCTCCATTCTTACTTATCAACTCCTTGATAACAAGAACGTCAGAACTCAAGTCTGATAGTACCCAACCAATCATGTTAAACGCCTAGCAGCATCGCTTACATGATTCCCTAGGTATCAAATGATAGTGCCTACAAGAACCATTTAATTATGGTTAGCGTACAGTACGGTCCCTTCAACTCATATATCCCGATCGAATCGACAACCATTGGTTTATCGAGAGTTGTCAATGAATCGATACTATGTGTCATGTCGTAGTTGCATCGATGGTGTAATCTATGAAACCCCTTTCATAATTACCACCATACTCTGATCAGAGATTTCAACCTACATACACATGATAACACATAGGATATCCATACCCGAAGGTAAGCGGTAAATCCCCGACTACAATGTATCGACTCCTATATGTTTCGACAGATCACCCAACCTTGCCACCTGAAGACCCCATGAGAGTCGGTAAACAAGTCAAAGTGAAACGCTAGCACAAAGAGTCTCAATGTTGTCCCGGATCATAAGGACTAATGGTGTACAACCATAAACTAGGACGTTTCCACTCGATAAGTGAGAACCACTTGGAAAGTCCTTTTACGGAGGGTTGTTCAGTTCACTCTACCAGGAGCACATATCTGCATGCTCGGACATCACAATGTCCCCTACCAATGAAACATGGTACTCACATCGCAGATACTAGTCTCGAACTCGAGCGGCCTATATCCTTCTTAGTGGCGGCTGAATCGACTAGGAACTGTTTAGAATATACAGTATTCCAAATATGACTTTCATGATACTCATCATATGAGCATCTCATATTCATTCTACTATTTGTATATTCAAGGGCTTTATCTATGCAACTAGCATGGGTATACAGATAAAGATTTTCCAAAACAATAATTTCAAATATTATTAAAATAAAGATTGCTTATACATAGAGTTTCATTGTGAACACTCGGCCAACACTTGGCTCGACGGGCACTTACTCTAACAATCTCCCACTTGCACTAGAGCCAACTACCCATATGCTTCAAACCCATTGATTCGCGATGCATCTCGAATAATGGTCCAGGTAAAGGCTTAGCTAGTGGATCAGCAACATTATCTGCGGAATCCAAAGTATTGTCTTGCTTGAAAATTTTCCAAGAGACAGCAGCACCATTGAGCATGAATACAAACGCAGAGGTTGACTTCGAATCAACGATATTGCTTTGGAAACTAGAGTCGGTATAGCCTTCCAATTTCAGTTCTCCACCCCATATTCCAAGAACAATTTATTCGTCCTTCTCAACTACTTGAGCTTGTCTTTCACGGCTTTCCAGTGTGGAAGACCAGGGTTCGATTGATATCTACTCACTATACTTAGTGCGAAAGCCACATCAGGATGTGTAGATATCATCCCATACATGATGCTACCAATCGTAGATGCATAAGGAATGCTTGTCATCGCCGCTATATCTGCATCAGTCTTGGGAGACATAGACTTGGATAGGGACACGCCATGACACATTGGTAGATGTCCTCTCTTGGACTTATCCATTGAGAACCGCTTCACGATGGTATCAATGTATGTGGACTAGGTGAGACCAAGCAATCTTCTTGATCTATCTCTATAGATCTGTATTCCCAATACAAAAGATGCTTCACCCAAGTCCTGTGTCGAGAACTTGCTAACCATATTTTAGTTGATTGCAACATTCCTACATCATTCCAAATGATTAGAATGTCATCAACATAAAACACTAGGAATGTCACAACACTCCCACTGACCTTCTTATACACACAGGGTTCCTCAGGATTCTTAGCAAAACCAAACTCTTTGATTGTACTGTCGAATCTGAGGTTCCAACTCCTAGATGTCTGTTTTAGACCATAAATAGATCTTTGAAGTTTGCATACCATATGCTCACTTCCGATAGATGTAAACCCTTCGGGTTGAGACATGTAAATATTTTCCTTAATATCCCCATTAAGAAAGACAGTCTTGACATCCATCTGCCATATCTCATAGTCATACCATGCATCAATGGCTAGTAAAATCCTTATGGACTTGACATTGCAACTGGAGAAAAGGTTTCCTCAAAGTCAACTCCTTATCTTTGAGTATATCCTTTTGCCATCAAACGCGCCTTGAAGGTCAATACCTTCCCATCCGCCCCAAGTTTCCTCTTGTAAATCCATTTACACCCTATGGGAACAATTCCCTCAGGTGGATCCACGAGATTCCACACTTGGTTCGAATGCATGGAATTCATCTCAGATTCCATTGCTTCAAGCCATTTTGGATGAATCGGCATCAGATAATGCTTCCTTGAAGGTCCTTGGATCACATCCATGGATAGGCTCATCATGGCCCTCTTCAAGAAGCAGACCATACCTCATAGGTGGTCTCGAGACTCTCTCGGATCTTCTAGGAGCTTGTATCTTCTCACTTGGCTCTTCGGGTGTGGGTTCTATAATTGTGGGTGTGTCTCAAACCTCTTCGAGTTCTATCATCTCGCCTTTTCTATCTAATAGAAATTCCTTTTCCAAAAAGGTTGTATTCCAAGAAACAAACACCTTTGTTTCTTGGGGATGATAGAAATGATATCCAACTGAATTCCTTGGATATCCCACAAAGAAACATAAAATGGATCAACTATCCAATTTATCTCCCACTACCTGCTTCAAATAAGCAGGGTTCCCCATATTCTAAGATAAGAATATTTGGGAGACTTACACATCCATATCTCATATGGTGTCTGCCTTTGAATGGACATTTAATGGAATATCTTTCAATTTTAAGTTATAGAGATCGTTTTCAAGTTCACCAGTACCAATCAAACATTCATTCATGTAAATGTTGCGAACACCTTTGCAAAATAAACAAGAATATCCATTTTTATCAGCATAGAAATGGAAACAATGTTTCACAAAATTAGGTACAAACAAAACATCTCATAAAATTAACTTAAAACTATTGTTCAACAATAAGTAAACATCTTCAACAGCCTTGGCAGCAACTCTTGCTTCATTGCCCATCCTCTAGAAGGTCACACATTCCTTAAGCTTTCTACTTCTTCCCATCACCTGTAACTCATTACAGAGATGTGAGTCACAACCGGTATCTAATACCCAAGAAGTAGAGTTAATTAAAATGTTTACTTCAATTTAGAACATACCGTTTCCAAAACTCTTCTGGGCCAGATATTCCTTGCAATTTCGCTTCCAATGTCCAGGCTTCTTGCAGTGATGACAAACATCACTAGTCTTGTCAGCCTTAACTGTTGTGGCTGCCACAACGGGATTCGGAGATTGCCTCAACAAGGGCACGTTCTTCTTGGGACGTTGGAAAGAACGCTTCTTTCCATTCCCATGTGGATCAATCTTCGTACCAGATGAAGAACCCACATAAAGAACCAACTTCTCTTTCTTGATGGTTGATTCAAACGTAACAAGCATATTCATCAACTCCTCAAGGGTCGGCTCCAACTTGTTCATGTTGAAGTTCACCACAAAAGGATCAAATGAGCTAGGCAATGATAACAGCAACACGTCGGTGGTCAACTCCGAAGGCAAGATCAGATCCATGCCAACGAGCTTGTCCACGAGCCCAATCATCTTCAGGCCATGCTCATGGACCGAGGCCCCATCTCGCATGCGCATAGTGATCAGCTCCTTGGCGGTAGCATGCCTAAGAGGCCGTGTTTGCTCACCAAAGAGCTCCTTGAGATGCAAATGAATGTCAGCAGCACTCTTTGCATCCTCAAAACGCTTCTGCAGCTCATCATTCATAGAAGTCAGCATATAACACCTGGCTATCAAGTCTTGGTCACACCATTCCTTGGAATCCTGCAATTCCTCAGGAGTGCAGTCAGTCAGAGCCTCAACAGGGGGCGACTCAGTCAGTGTATATGCTACCCTTTCCGAATTCAAGACGATTTTCAGTTTTCTTAGCCAAGTGAGGTAATTAGGTCCAGTTAACATGTGTTTGTCGAGTATTACGGATATCAGATTGCGAATCGAAGACATTGTCAATTTGTACTGAAAAGTAAAAACAGATAAATGTTGATGACTATTTTAAAATATTTAGTAAGATATGAAGTTTGAACTTTTACTTCATAAATACTGGATCCCACTGTTTTGACATTTTCACTACCCTCTAGTGAAAACGGGAAACTCCTTTCCTCAGTAGGTACGTAAGGTCCAATTAGCGAATTATGATCCCAAATAATATCAGCCAATCAGAATTCCTAAAAGGTAGTTTCCAATTGCATCACTATGCAACCCTTTACGTAAAATTTTGTCTCACGTTTGATTAGGACCCAATAATATGACGTCGTTCATCTTCACGTGTCAAGCCTTACCCATCGATGTTGAACCTTAATGGACGGTCGCCATGAGTTCCCCAATAATATGAGCCGAAATCATGGGAGTTCCACGTAGTTCACATCACCATGTCCATGGATGTCACAGCTTTCCGGCACCCAAAGCTCCCCCAATAATATGAGCCGAGCCCCGAGTACGGGTAGCGTTCATCATGCACCCATTGTCAATGGAAGACAAGGAAATTATAAACAAATTTATAATTCCCCTTTTCGGGCTTGATATTAATTTTGAATCTTATTCAAAATGAGGGTTTTTAATTTTGAAAGGTCTCTCATTAATTTTTTATTTTAAAAGCTCGCCATGTTTGATCGCATGTTTGCCGGATTCATGCAACTTTGTTATTATCATAATAATAACACACATACTAATTATTTATAATATATCGTGCATATATTATAAAAGTAAACAAACAAGGATGATCAATCGCCCCAATACTAACGGACCGTGTGAGCTAAACACGGGCCTAGGTCCAATCCTAGGGAAATGCACGGGATGCAAATGCATTTATTACATAAGCTTCCAATATTTACATGTCTTCGATCTTCATAATCATCATGGCCACCATCTTCCAATCTGGATCATCCACTATACTAATATTTACAAATAAATATCCATGGCAAATAGAGATACATCTCATGGGGTGGGAACGGGCCATAAACCAAGCCCACTTTATAAATTGATAATTATTACAATCATTCTACAAAAAATATCCTAGCATACACCTAGCAAATTGGGTTTGAGCTTTTGATCATCCTTAATGCATAATATCACATATCATACACCATCAATTAATTATCACAATAATTAATTGATCCAATATTATATATCTTGATCCAATCACTAACCGCCACGATTATAAACTAAATTAACAAAGTATACAAACACCTTTGTCTACTTTCAAATTAATTTATTTATAACCGAATTTCTTGTAAATCACCATTTAATATAAATATTTAAATCCAACTTCAAATATTTATTTCATGAGAAAATATTTGCAACTTTTGTAATTTTAAACTTAAGGGCCCAAAAATTCATTTTTCACCAAAAACGTTTTGGCCCATTTAAAATTCACAAATATGTTAGCCATCCAATGGCGCAACAACTCAAGGCCCATGACACTATGATATTTCAAAACACCTTTTGAAAACCCTAGTTGTCATCGCCGTCGCCAGATTCCGGCAACAAAAAAATTTTTTTTTTATTAAAACATAGGGGTTTCGGGCAGCCCAAGGGGCTGCCCTTGCTGCCCGTTTTGGGCAGTCCCTCGGGCAGCCCAAGCTGCCCGAAATGGGCAGCAACTTGCTGCCCAAAATCCTCCCCATTTTGGCCTTGAATTCGTTGCAAAAAATCATCTCATGCGGTTAGAAATCGACCTCAATATAATATTATGTATTTGCTACACCAAAAATTGTAACCATAGCTCTGATACCACTTGAAAGGTGATCGGTTACGGTGACCGGAAGCGCAACGGAAATTTAAAATTTTGATTTTCATGAGAAAATTTCGGCCACCCTTATAATGTGTAGCAAATACAATAAAACACAAAATGACATTCATAGTGTGTTAAGAAATGTACCTATCAATCAGAAGGTAATCACCTTAGCTCTTCAATGGTAGAAACTATCTTCAAGCTTCCTTTGAGCACTCCTTGCTCAACTATTAAGCCCACCACCAACTAGGTAGATCCCCTCATATTTTGTATTAGAAAAATAAGACGATTTTTCAAAGAGAAGTATTTTTCATTCCTCAACACTTGAAGAAGAAAATGAGAGAAATTTTTGGAGAGGATGAATAGTATTTTCGGCCACTATTCATGCTAGGAGAGAAGGAGAGACATTTTTTGGTTGTGGGAAATGTTAAAATAAAAAAGTTGCATGCCAAGCCTTGGTTATACAAAAAGTTGTCTCCCAACCTTTCACCTCCCATGCATGCATATATTATATGGTTTTTAACAAATTAAAAAACTATGGACTAAATTTAATAATCTCAAACATATTTGAGACAAATTAAACATTACTTGATTTTACTCAAGTCCACTAGTTAAATAATTTATTTAAATTGAGCTCTACAAGACTCAATATAATTTAATTAATTCAACACTTGAATTAATTTAATTATTTGGACTCTACTAGGTCCACTAGTGTTTAATTAATTCAACACTTGAATTAATTTAACTTAGTCCATAATAATGTCTATGAAAATCACAATTTTCAACTACATTATTCACTTGACCAACTTTTAATTTAGGAACACTTACATAAATTAAATTTACATTTCTCTCATAGATGTCACACTTCTATTTTTTCTTTACGCTTATAAACTCATTTATAAGCCGTTGAACACATTGAACTAATTTCTCCTTTATAGAAGTCATACTTCTAATTTTCCTTACGCTTATAAACTCCTTTATAAGCCGTTCAACACATTGAACTATTTTTAACTTCTCAACGGGATCTAGAAAGCTAGTACTTGTGTGGCCCTCAATGGTTCACTGATACAACTAGCCGTGGGTCCACATCTCTATGTGATTCGGACTAAACATGTCCTTATTATAGCATACCCCAATTGCTCCATTCTTACTTATCAACTCCTTGATAACAAGAACGTCAAAACTCAAGTCTGATAGTACCCAACCAATCATGTTAAACGCCTAGCAACATCGCTTACATGATTCCCTAGGTATCAAATGATAGTACCTGCAAGAACCATTTAATTATGGTTAGCGTACAGTACGGTCCCTTCAACTCATATATCACGATCGATTCGACAACGATTGGTTTATCGAGAGTTGTCAATGAATCGATACTATATGTCATGTTGTAGTTGCATCGATGGTGTAATCTATGAAACCCCTTTCATAATTACCACCATACTCTGATCAGAGATTTCAACCTACATACACATGAGAACACATAGGATATCCATACCCGAAGGTAAGCGGTGAATCCCCGACTACAATGCATCGACTCCTATATGTTTCGACAGAACACTCAACCTTGCCACCTGATGACCCCATGAGAGTCGGTAAACAAGTCAAAGTTAAAAGCTAGCACATAGAGTCTCAATGTTGTCCCGGGTCATAAGGACTAATGGTGTACAACTATGACGTTTCCACTCGATAAGTGAGAACCACTTGGAAAGTCCTTTTACGGAGGGTTGTTCAGTGCACTCTACCAGGAGCACCTATCTGCATGCTCGGACATCACAATGTCCCCTACCAATGAAACATGGTACTCACATCGCAGATACTAGTCTCGAACTCGAGCGGCCTATATCCTTCTTAGTGGCGGCTGAATCGACTAGGAACTGTTTAGAATATACAGTATTCCAAATATGAGTTTCATGACACTCATCATATGAGCATCTCATATTCTTTCTACTATTTGTATATTCAAGGGCTTTATCTATGCAACTAGCATGGGTATACAGATAAAGATTTGCCAAAACAATAATTTCAAATATTATTAAAATAAAGATTGCTTATACATAGAGTTTCATTGTGAACACTCGGCCAACACTTGGCTCGACGGGCACCTACTCTAACACTCGACACGGGGTCCGTGTACAATATTCCGATAAGAGAGTTTTAATCGAGTCTACACGGACCCTTCTCCGGATGCAGGAACGGGGTCCGTGTCCTTGATATCAGATCGAGATTTTGGCGAAGATTTGCTCGTGATTTGGAGGAGAATAAAAAGTGAAAACCTAGAAAGAAAATGGGTGGTTGAATTTTCGAGGGAGCCGACTTTTGGAGAAAAAAACGCGCGAGCTTTGGGACTCTTGAAGACGGCGAAGACTTGGGAGAAACGAGAGAAAAAAACAACGCAATTTACACGCACCATCATTGAGATTTTTCTTCTCTTCCATTTTCTTATTTTCAGACATGAATTCAACCATTAAATTTGATTTTAGTTTTGAATTTATGGAGTAGTTTCTCTTGTGATCGGGACCACGATAGGGACAAACGGCTGGTTTTGTTTATTATTTGGATTGTTTGATTTATAGAATTATTTTATGTTATTGATTAATGTTTGCGTAAATTTTGTGCTTGTAATCTGGCCAGTTATTTTCATGTTTGTTGTTCAATTTGACTCGAAAGAGAATTTATTGGAATTAGCTTCAAAAACATTAATCAACACACGGTTAAATCGACTAGAAATAGTATTCGTTTCAGTGTGCGATCTTAGGCGAAAGCTGTGATTCCATCGTTGATACATGCGTTTTTGTTTAATTAAATTTAATTAGAAATAATTGGACTGTTAGATAAAAGCAGAATTATAAATTCTAGAATTAGATGTATAATAAATTTAGGGAATTGCATCGTGACTCCGAAATAAGCTGTGGTTAAATAATTTCAGTGCATGATATAAATCAGAAGTTGTTACCGTCGTGTGTTCCTGGTCATTTTATTTAAATTTGAAAATCCCCAAGTCCAAGCTTTTCTGCCAATTTGATTTTGTCATTAATTTAGCGAAAAATTAGTTTGATTTAATTAGTTTAAATAATCTTCAAATCACTTTTTATCAATTGCCTAGATTACATAGAATAATTCAATCTTAGTAATTAAATAATAGTCTCTGTGGGATCGATACTTGGACGTTCTGTCCAATTACTATAACTTGACCTAGTCCGCTTGCTAGAATTAATCCCAACCGAAATCTTCGGTTAGTACCGAGACTTCATTCAATTGTGAGAGTTGGCTAGATGATATCGAGATGATGTTTGAGTCCCTGGACTACACCGTTGAGCGGAGGGTGAAATTGACAGGACACCAGTTACACGATGTGGTAAAGAACTGGTGGATCACTACTAAGCGAGCATTAGAACATCGAGGTACGACTATTACCTGGAATGTGTTTAGGACTGAATTTTATCAGAGGTTATTTCCATTGTCGTACCGGAAAGACAAGGGAGCCGAGTTTGCTAACTTGAGACAGGGCCAGCTAAACATTGAAGAATATGTGGCCAAGTTCTCTAAATTGTTGTGGTTTGCTCCCCACGTGGCTGAACATGATGAGGCCGTTGCAGACCAATTTATAAATGGCCTAAATCCTGAAATTTTACCTTGGTGAATACCGGGAGGCCAAACATTTTCACCGATGCCTTGAACCGGGCTAAGGGAGCCGAAGCAGGTCTGATGAGACAGAGAGGAGCTTCGTTTATGCCTCCAGCCCTGAGACCAGAACAACCACCTTCTCGATTTTAGAGTGGCAGCAGTAGTGGCGGAAAGAAGGACTTCTTGAAGGCTAGAGGGAAGCAATTCAAGAAGTCAGGAAGCAGTTCTTCTAGCTCTGGGAGTCCTCGACAGAGCCAGAGCTATACAGGACCCTATTGCAGCACCTGTGGAGGGAAGTATTCCATAGAGCACTACCGAGGAGTGTTTGGCAGCTGTCGTATTTGTAGACAGCAGGGACATTTTGCTCGAGTATGTCCACAGAGAGGTGCCCAGGGATCCCAGGCAGCAGAGTTATCTGGATCAGTGGCTCAGACAGGGAGACGGCCATCTGCTGTTCATTTTTTCCAGCCAGCACCATCTACTCAGTCACAGCAGAGGCCAGGAGGAAGCCAGACAGGGAGCCAGCCTCCGAGACAGCAGGCCAAAGTGTTCTCTTTGACTGAGGAGCTGGCACAGGATGCACCTGATGATGTTGTGGCAGGTAACTGCTTTATTTTTGGTTATCCTGCATATGTATTGATAGACGCTGGTGCATCACATACATTTATATCTGAATGATTTGCATTGAGTCAAGCATTGCCTATTCAGTCATTGTCTGCGGTAGTGTCTGTGATACGAATCCTTGTACGAATGAAAAGCAAACACGATTATTGAAATCGAGCCCTCCATTAAATAACGAACAAGAATCGATTATGTTGTCCCAATCTTTTGAAACAAGTAAAAATTTGTGATATTAACCTCTAAGCGATTAATACTTAGCAACAAATATCGACAATAAGAACAATTGAAATTTCAAACGAACCTTCAAAGATCTTGTTTTGACAATCCGTACGAAAAACAATCGACAAACGCCACAAAGATGAAAATATTTGATAAGTTTGATTTGATTTTCTTCTTGTGAAGAACAAATCTAAAAGCTTTGAAATTGAGATAACCTCAAGTTTTTCTTATATCATTCAATTATGTTTCGTTCATAGTGATTACAAGCATTAAATAAACAATAAAATACAAGAAACGTTGTGTGAAAAGTCATAAAGAAAGTTGTCTAGCAAGTTTGACACGGCAGTGCGCGCGGTGGTGCGTGAACTCGCGCAACGGCGCCCAAGGTTCTGCACCCGGACAGCACGGGGCGCGCGATGCTGCACTGCTTCTGGCGTGCTACTGCTTTTGCACGTCTGTGCTAGCGCGTGCTGCTGCTTCTGCACATCTGCGCTAGCGCGTGCTGCTGCACTGCTTCTCTCGGGCAATTTTGCACTCATATGCTTAGTTGTTCGGGATTCCTTCATTATATTATTTGTTGATCTCCACCACTTACGCGCTAAGGCGCAAACTTCCAATTCATCTTCTACTTGATGGTGATGCAACCCGAACCCCTCGAGCCTTATTTCCAAGCTTTCATTGGTTGAATGAAGGGCAAAATTCAACATCTTCAATCGTCCTCTCAGGATTGGTTCTTGGAACGCATAGTGGCTGGCTAGATTCATATCATACTTTTCTTCTTCAAAAAGATTTGTCCTCAAATCTTGTCTAGCTACGCAAAAACGAAGCAAGTTAGTAATAACAAGAAGTATATTATCAACATGCATACCTTTAAGCTCAAGATTGTAGACACTATCATTTATTCGTTCCATCAGCACTGGAAACCTCAAATTCACGGTCGCCTTCCCTATGTATTCATCAACCTCACCAAACATCAAATAACAAATGACACCAAATGATAAAATATCACTAAGGATCACAAATATCAGATTCCTCCCCTTCTTAGACCTAGTTAGCAACATAACGAATTCCATACACGTGTTCGACCATATCTCAGTAGGAATAAGATGTAACTGATTCAGAACATATGAATACACTCGACATGTCTTTTTCTTGCATGCAATGTATGTATCCTAATCACACTCAAAAATCGCTTCGTATGCAACAAACACATATAATTATCATTATATCTATTGTTCTAGTTACGTCATAGCTACCAATCAAACAAATGTTATGTGCCTTATTATCAAGTAACAACTCATGCAATATGTTATTTATCAAACCACTACAATATGCTTCACCATCATATAATTCATTCAATGAATATAACATGAACATTTTATTCTCCTTAAAAATACATTCATCATGAACATAGAAATTGTTACATTCATTCATACTCTTTTCCCTAATATCACCAAACAAATAATCATCATGCCAATAAAACATGCTAAATTTACTATTTATACAATCCTTTAACACAACACACGGATTTAAGTCTAATGCATACAATTCATTGACATGACAAAAACACATCAAATTGACTTTCTCTGAACACTACAAGTCGATAACATTCGAATTTAGTTCACACAATATATAGCCATTTTCAATTCTATGACAATTTGGCAAAATTATCAAACCATTGTCATGCTTACTAAATGTAACACTTTCAACCTGTTCTACAAAATCTTGAAAACAATACAACACAACATTAAAGTAAGGAAGCAAATCATACCTCCCAATTGTTGCGTTGGCAACTATATTTACCTCATCTCGAATGATCCTGAATTCATATAGATCATCCCATGGTATTCTCACATTATCAACACTTGCTTTTCTCTTCATCATGTCATCACAATAATCCTGCAAAGAATAATTAACATCGCTCGGGATTGAACCGGCTATATCATCACAATGACAATAAACCACTTTGTACAAAGGTACTTTAAAAGGTTTATTCAAAAATACATAAGTCTCAACCTCACTCTTTTTACTCTTTTGGGCCTTCAAATTATATTTCTTTTCGTTTTCTTTTCCTTTGGCCTCTTTTTCTCTCTCCTTTTCTTTAATATCATATTTTTCATCTTTTTTTCTTTTCATGGCCATCTCACTCTTTTGTTCTCTCTTTCTTTCGGCCATTTTAATTTCTTTTTCACTCACTTCAAGAATAAATTTCAATTGATGCTCAAGAACATTTAGATTCAATTGAACCAATGAAACAATTAGTTCATCAAGAAATTTATGTATGATAACCTCTCCTTGCCTAATCTCTTCCTCCAAAACAGACAAATTAAGCATTTCTTCTCCACCTAATGATTCATTCTCCGTTGTATATCGTTCAACAACATTCAACTCACCAACTACCGGAATACAACCATCATCAACTCTATTAACCACAACCTCAAATTCAGGTCCTTCCACAACCTCGACTTCATATCCCAGTTCACCAACAATCTCAACCTCCACTTGAGATTTAAGCTCAACTGGCGATTTTATTATGGTCTCCTCGTCACATGGACATTGACTGATATCATGCCCGACTTCAAAACACCAACAACATATAACATCACAAGTACTAGAAATTGAATTTTTAAATGTACCTTGATATTCATATCTTGTAGTTTCACGTCCCGACTGCTCCATTGGACTATCAATGATTTTATTTTCCAAGCTCGTCCTACACATGGATGCCAACAACTCCCCATGCCCACCACGTTCACCTCTCCGGCCAACTCTTCTATCCTCCTCACATCGCATATCATCATCCCTATCCAAATGCGACGCTCTATTCTTTCCAAATCTACTAACTCGTCTATCCCCATCAGCATGCCCATTACATGTCTTCTCTTATTCACACCTCCTATATTTTTTTCGTAGAGGCTTAAACTCCTTCTCCCACATTTTATCCAACCCTCCTAACATTTAATGAAATTGACGATCGTCAATCATTATACCTGCAAGAAAAGGTTAGTATAAAACAATAAAAGATAAGTTTTCTCACCACGAATCCTCACTGATCACTCCAATGGAAATTCACTCGACTCTCCTTTTTTTTTCTCTTTTTTTTCTCACTACAAAATACTCACCGGTCATTCAAAGAAATAACGCTCGCACTCAAGTGTTTTCACTCAAATTTGATAGTTCTCTCTAAGATGTGCTCAAGCTTTGTACTTGTATATCAAACTAACAAGATTCAACTCGTGGACACTCGCAACTGTCTCACTTGGACTGCACATGTAAGGCCCGAAAAATTAATCCGGTTAATCTGAAAAGATTTGGAAATGATTATTATAATCATGGATGATAATTGATAAGATTATAAGCGGAACAGATCAGATCGAGAGAGCCGGAAAAGAATTCACATTTTGTGTGAAGAGTAGGATTGGCGCACATGCGCGACTTGCATGCGCGCACATGTGCGGAACATCCAGTAGCATCGGCGCACATGCACGAGATAAGGCGCGCATATGCGCGACTCGTCCAGAATGATCGGCGCATATGCGCGACATAAATGGCGCACATGCGCGGGTTTGGCAGAATGATTGGCGCATCTGCGCGGAATGATCGGCGCATATGCGCGAGAAGACAAAATGCTAGTTTTTATAACTTGCGCATATGCGCGACTTTGTGCGCGCATATGCACGCAACGTGCATAATATACACGATGCCACTTGCCTTGCATGCACGATATGGATGTATATATATATATATATATATATATATATATATATATATATATATATATATCAACCATTCCTCCCTCAGCAAGAAAGAAAAAGGGAAACGAGAAAGGAAAAAAGGAAATTGAGGGAAGATTTGGAGATTTTGAACGATCCGTTCGTCTGAGTTTGAATCCGTATTCAGTACTGAGTTCCTATCGACGCAGGCTACAACTGGACATTAGTTTTATTACGTTTAGACAAGATTTGAATCTATGATATTGTCAGAATTGAATATGAATCAGATATGATGTTTCTGCTACCATAGATATGGTATAATTGAAGTCAGATTAATGAACTGACTGTTTATGAAATTGTTATGAATTTCAGAGTTGATTTAGTTGATATTCGATATTAGAGTTGTGTTATTATTCAGATTATGAATTGTAAGGGTATTTATTATGAGTTCTAGTATTATATTTGTGATGTTGAGATTGACGGGGTTATTCACTTTTTATTGTTATGCCGTCAAAACATCAGTAGATTAATATTGATCAGATTCAGTATTGATTGAGATTGATCATATTCAGTCATGATTTCGATTGTATCGTGATATCATTGATATGAATTAGATTGTACCTTGTTTAGATATGGATCAGATTATATACCGATTTGAGTATTGATCAGAACAGGTCTCGAATTGAGTTATATACTGATATGGTATTTATATAATTGTCATTATCAGAGTTGGATATGGACAGATTGGGATACGAGACTTCGTCGTCAGCAGATCGCAAAGAGAAAGGTATAAATTGATGTTTCTTGGGAGATCGACTTGAGTTAGATTCTACTCGAGTTTCCCTAAACCACATACTTGTATGGTATTGTTTTTATACATTTATGTTTTAATGATTATGTTTATTCTACTGAGATAGGAAGTAGAAAGCAGAGAGCTATTGAATAAGAGTCACTGACAGAGGGGCCAGACTATGACAGAGACGTCACTGACCCATTGCACATTGTCAGACTAGGCATAGTCTTGGTAGATACTCCAAGACACCGGACGTTTGGTCGTATCGATGTGATTATGAGTAGAGTCGCTCTTATCATAGATATTCGATACAGCGAGGGCCAAGTCCGTAAATAGGAACGTATCAATTTCAACCACCGCGAATGTAAGAGATAGGTGGGAGATTTGTTACATTCCTATTCACCGGGATCCCTAGATTAAAATGAGAGATGAGTCGAGTCTTAGATATTGAGACAAGATTTGAATTACAGACTTGTATTGATTTATGTTTCGTAGATTACGATTCATGTTTTCTGTACAGACTGGTATTGATACATGTTGTTTGATTATGCTACATGTGATAAGATATAATGCATGATTTTATGTTAATTCAGTTAATTGCATGTACACATTGTTTATACTGGGATTTATTCTAACCGGAGTTATCCGGTTGTTGTCTTGTTTGTATGTGTGCATGACAAAAAGTTGGACAAGATCGGGGTCGAGAAGATGATGAGAGATCGAGATTAGAGTGGTGATGCCGGACTTGGATATAGATAGGTTTCATTACTTGATTATAGTAGTTGAACCTTAGTTAAACTAGATGAATGTTGTACAAGATTTGTATTATTATACTGATTTATATAATAGCATGATTCCATTACCTTCCGCACTGGCATTTTAAAAAGAAATTTTTAAACCCTGTTTATCTTAATTGATAATTAAATCCCTAAGATGATTAAGAAGATGATTAGCGTCCGGGTCCCCACAACAGGTGGTATTAGAGCGATAGATCCTTTAGACTGAGATAGAAGAGAATGAGCGGGGTAGATTGAGTTTTCTTCCCTTGCATGTGATTGCTAGCATGAGAGTTATTTTAATGTTGACTTACATTGTGTGTGCTAGCATGAGATTATGTTTCACTGCTTTGAAATACATGTTATCAAATTATCTGATTTGAATTGGTAATATGTATTATTGAGTATGAATCACATGTGATTCTTGATCAGCAGTAAGATGATCAAAGAAAGATTGGAACAGATTTGTATTATTTGGGTACTAATGTCTTGGTAATCAGATATACCTCCACGGAGAATTCCAGAAAGGGGTAGTACTTCGACTGAACAGATAGATGTATCAGAAACTCAGATGGAAATATAGTGGAAGAGGTTTCAGTTATTTCAACCGTCGATTCTGCATGGTACTGAGACGCCGGTAGATTGTGAGAATTGGCTTGAAGACATGGAAATGTTATTCAAACTTCTTGAGTTTACAGATGATTGTAGAGTTAAGTTGATTGGGCATCAGTTACAGGAAGCTGCAAGAAGTTGGTGGCTGGTAACCAAAGAATCCCTAGAACAGCATAGTTCACTAATTACGTGGAAGATTTTTAAGATTAAATTCTACCAAAGATTTGTTCTTGTATCATACAGACAAGACAAAAGTGCAGAGTTTTCAGATCTGAAATAGGGTCACTTAAGTATTGATGAGTATTTGGCTCAGTTCCTTACCTTGTTGCGTTTTGTCCCTCATGTGGCTAGAAATGATGAAGCTATATCTAGTCAGTTCATTCAGGGATTGAATCCGGAGATACGTACATTGGTGAATGTGAAATGATCGATTAATTTTGCTGATACCTTGAACAGAGGCAAAAGAGCAGAAACGATTCTAATAGGACAAAAGGGAGCATCATGTGATCCCCCAGCACCGAATTCACAACAACTGCCTTCCAGAGTTGAGATTGGCAGTAGCAGTGGTGGAAAGAAAGAACAGCTGAAAATTCAGAAGAAACAGTCTAAGAAGTTGGGAAGTGAACCGAGTGGTTCATCTAGCATCAGTGTTTCCGGCCCGAGTTATACTGGCGTATATTGCAGAGCTTGTGGAGGAAGACATCCTACAGAGCAATGCCAGGGAGTGACTGGCATTTGCAATATCTGCAAACAGCGGGGACACTTTACTACAATTTGTCCACAGAGAGGTTCCTGAAGATTTCAAGGAGCAGAATCATTTGGTGGCAGTGATCGAGGAACAGACCAAGGGCACACTTGATGATATAGTGACAGGTAGTGATCTTTTATGATTATGATGCATATGTATTGATTTATATACTAATGCATTTTCTACGATTATCTTTGACTGAGTTGCATTAATATATGCTATACCTGTTGGGTCTGTATTTACTGAAGTATTGATGTCTTTACCTTTTGGGAAAGAACGATTGATATCAGTGATTTTTGTAAAATATTGTATACTATAGTAAGATGAGAACGAGATTGAGTTAGATTATGATGTACTTTTGTTTCTTATTTGATTGCATTATTGATATTAATATGCTAAACAAGTACAGAACTATTATATATTCTTTTCAGGAGAGTATAAGATTCAGACCAGATATGGCTGATGAGTAGAGATTTCACGGTAAGGATTCTAGATTTAGAATTCGTTTGATATTTTTATTACCTATGACTCGACTGATACAGAAAAGAACAGATGGTATCTTTATGTATACAGTAGACGTACTGAAATCGAGCTTAGCATTGGCAGATTTGCCAGTGATGTACAAGCTGGCTGATGTTTGCCCAGATAATATTTTAGATTTGTTTTGTATCAGAAAGATAAATTTCAGAATTGAATTAATATCAGGTACTGGTTGTTGTTTTAGAATTCAGTACAGAAGGATATTGAATGTACAGAATGATACAGAATAAATTGAAAGAATTGAAAGATTAGTAGAAGAATATCGACCAGGAGTTACATCTGATTTAGTGTTTCTCTATGGCATGTTTCAGTATAATCAGAGATACTCTGTTGATTTCATGCTCGTTATATCTATGATATGGGATATATTTGCAGCATCCGATTGACTGAATCGAATATCTGAAAATTGTATGTAATATTCTGAGAACTGTGATTATTGTATACAAAAATTATTCAGATATGAATCCTGCTTGAAACAGATTGTATTCAGACTATGCGTTATCTGAAATTAGTATACCAATTGATTTTGACACAGTTGAGATTTTGATCAGTGGCTGAGAATGATACCGATAACAGAAAGATCAGAAATTTCAGAATGTCAGAAATGTCAGAAACTTATTTTTGGTCTGAATTGACAGATTATCATATACGATTTTTGTTTTGTGTCTGCCTGAGTATTGTTATATTTCTACAGCCGTAGTTGATACAGATCATTATGAACCGTTGAGATTATATACAGTGGAAACCGAATCAGAATTAAATTCGAGAATTACAGCAGTTCAGAAATTCAATCAGAATGTTCAGAACTTGAATTCGATAATCAGAACAGAGCATCGAACAGAGTAGCAGATATGTGATTTTTACTGTATGAGAATGATTATCGTGTGATGTCAAATGTTTCAGAATTGTACAACAGAATTTGATATTTATAATCAGAACCGAATACCAGGTAGGTATTTTTCTTTAATTTATATTATTAACTGATTTTTTTGTATCCTATAGTTCGAAACTGAATTGACAGTTGGTGTCAGAAACTCACAGTAGTGGATTCAGTTTTCTTTGTAGTAACAGAAAGTGTATGATAATTCGTACAGAAAATTTTGATATAGACAGATTAAAGCAGTTATGGCAGAATTTATGCTGAAATGTTGACAGAATTTGTACTAAAATGTCTGAATCGCCAATAAAAGAAGATAGAAAGATAGAGATCAGAAGATTTATTACAGAATTTGTATATTTCTGACTAGACGTGGCGAGTATAATTCGATGAATTTCGTAATAAGACCATTATAATACATTCGAGATTGTGATATGATATGATTGTGATTAACAGATTGTTCAATCTATATCTATTAGTTTGTACCAGATAACGTACAAACATGACCAAATGACACAGATCGATGTCAGAGAAGTGGTCAGAGTAATCAGAATGCCACGGTAGATTATATCAGATATGATTTTACGTGATTTTGTACTTGTGGCAGAATATGCCATAAGTTTTCTTATATATGCTCCACCGACTGACAGATAGTCAGAGGGTACTATCCAGATATTGGAAGATATTCCGGAAGCTGCAGTGCTGGATACTAGCACTGATTGATATGACATATGGTTGCTGGATAATTGTATTCAGATTATCATATGGATAGTGAGATAGTTACAGATGATATATTGTACAGTGAGTACTGCCGATTTCCTTGGTATGAGGATAGTATCTCGGAGATACCTGAGATAGGATCTGATACGGTCAAAGATATGATAAAGAAAATGTAGCAAATTCAGAAGAGACGGAAGATAGCTCAGACCAGACAGACATAATATTACAACGTCGGATGGTGACGATTGGTATTCGAGACTGAAGACATAATATATCCTTGACAGGGGATAAACAGATTTGATAGCAGCTGATGGTAGTGATTTGCTATGAGCTATGGTTTGGTATATACTGATATTGTATAACCAGTATTGCGAGATTGACTTTATCAGAGCAATTTTTAGAAATAGCATCTAATATAAGATTGAGATTTCAGAATAGATTCATTGAGATGAGTTCTGATTTAAACTCTATATACATTTCTTCTGATATATCTGAATTGATTACTTGCGAGTTCGAGGACGAACTCAGATCTAAGAGGGGGAGAAATGTAAGGCCCGAGAAATTAATCCGGTTAATCTGAAAAGATTTGGAAATGATTATTATAAATTAAATTGTACCTTGTTCAGATATGGATCAGATTATATACCGATTTGAGTATTGATCAGAACAGGTCTCGAATTGAGTTATATACTGATATCGTATTTATATAATTGTCATTATCAGAGTTGGATATGGACAGATTGGGATACGAGACTTCGTCGTCAGCAGATCGCAAAGAGAAAGGTATAAATTGATGTTTATTGGGAGATCGATTTGAGTTAGATTCTACTCGAGTTTCCCTAAACCACATACTTGCATGGTAATGTTTTTATACCTTTATGTTTTAATGATTATGTTTATTCTACTGATATAGGATGTAGAAAGCAGAGAGCTATTGAATAAGAGTCACTGACAGAGGGGCCAGACTATGACAGAGACGTCACTGACCCATTGCACATTGTGTGGGGACCCGGACGTTAATCATCTTCTTAATCGTCATTCGGACTAATTTAATCAATTATAATAAACAGGGTCTAATTTTTTTTTTAAAATGCGGAAGGTAATGGAATCAAACTCCTATACATATCTGTATAAAAGTATAAATCCGATAAAATATACAATCATACATATCTCAGGTTCAACAACTAACTATCAAGTGTTTAAACCCTATCTCTAGTCCAAGTCCGTAGTCTCCACTCTAACTCGATCTTTCTTCACCTCTGTGACCCTGAACCAGTCCCACCTGTTGCCATGCACACATACAAACAAGACAACTGCCGGATAACTCCGGTGAGATATAAATATCCCAGTATAAACAATGTATTAATGCAATCATATAAAAAATATATAAAAGCATAAAGAGTCAATAAAACATGTATCCAATCTGACTACATGAACAAATACGAATCTGTATTTAAGTCAATGACTTGTTATCTTTCTTATCTTATCTCTAATCTAGGGATCCCGATTTTAGTTAGACTTTTGGTATGCTGTATCGAGTGTCTACAATAGACGTCGATCTACATCTAAGCTCATCGATACACCGTAAGTCTAGGGTCTGAGAAGTTCTGACAAAGACTTAGACTTGGGCATGCTATATCGAATGTCTACAATAGAAGTCGATCTACATCTAAGCTCATCGATATACCACAAGTCTAGGGTCTTAGCAGTTCTGTCCAAAACTCGGCGGTTCTGCCCTAGCTAGGCTGATCTGCCCTAGACTCAAATTCTGACTCTGCTATCATTCAATAGACTTAAACATATCAATCTGATAATCTGCATATATCAATGCAATAAAATAAAGTATGTGATTTAGGGAAACTCAAGTCAAACCTAACTCGAGTTGTGCAATCCCGAATCAACATTTATTTATACCTTTCTTGCTGTCGTTCTGATACAATCGAAGTCATGAGTCAAAGTCTGTCACTGTTCAATCTGGCACTGACAATATCAATATTCTGTATCAATATTATAATCAAATCACAACATCTCTGTTTTATCAAATTCTGACAGTACAACAGTACAATCTTGCGATACTGGTAGTACTATATCATTCTATACCAATTCCAATAATTTACAATCAACCACAGTACAAATCTGATATCAATTCCAGTCAATCTCATTCTGAAATTCATAACAATTCCATATTCAGTCTGTTTCTTAATCTGACTTCGATTATACGCTGTCTAACATGTCGAGAACATCATATATGAATTCCATTCAATTCTTACAATATCATAATTTCAAGACATGTCAAAACGTAGACTTACGTCCAGTTGTAGCCTACGTTGATAGGAACACAGTACTGAAGTCGGATTTCAAATTGAACGGACGGATCAAAATATAAAGGCGTAAGGATTTTCTTAAGAATTCTCGATTCCTTTCTCGTTCTTCACTTTCTGAATTCTGAAGAAAGCTATCATATATATATATATCATTGCATGCATACAGCGAAGTGGCACAATTTTTGCAAAACATGTTGCACAATTCATGTTTTCCGCACAGACTGGTATTGATACATGTTGTTTGATTATGCTACATGTGATAAGATATAATGCATGATTTTATGTTAATTCAGTTAATTGCATGTACACATTGTTTATATTGGGATTTATTCTCACCGGAGTTATCCGGCTGTTGTCTTGTTTGTATGTGTGCATGACAACAGGTGGGACAAGATCGGGGTCGAGAAGATGATGAGAGATCGAGATTAGAGTGGTGATGCCGGACTTGGATATAGATATGTTTCATTACTTGATTATAGTAGTTGAACCTTAGTTAAACTAGATGAATGTTGTACAAGATTTTTATTATTATACTGATTTGTATAATAGCATGATTCCATTACCTTCCGCACTGGCATTTTAAAAAGAAAAATTTTTAAACCCTGTTTATCTTAATTGATAATTAAATACCAAAGATGATTAAGAAGATGATTAGCGTCCGGGTCCCCACAACTTTTCTCGTATTTTATTGTTTATTTAATGCTTGTAATCACTATGAACGAAACATAATTGAATGATACAAGAAAAAGTTGAGGTTCTCTCAATTTTCAAAGCTTTTAGCTTTGTTCTTCACAAGAAGAAAATCAAATCAAACTTATCAAAGATTTTCATCTTTGTGGCGTTTGTCGATTGTTTTTCGTACGGATTGTCAAAACAAGATCTTTGAAGGTTCGTCTGAAATTCAATTGTTCTTATTGTTGATGTTTGTTGCTAAGTGTTAATCGCTCACAAATCTTTACTTGTTTCAAAATATCAGGACAACATAATCGATTCTTGTTCGTTATTGAATTGAGGGCTCGATTTCAATAATCGTGTTTGCTTTTCATTTGTACGAGGATTCGTACATGCAATTAACTGAATTAACATAAAAGCTAGAATTATATCTTTTCACATGTATCATAATCGAACAACATGTATCAATATTAATCTGTGAATAAAACATTAATCGTAATTTACGACACATAAATCAATACGAATCTGTACATAATTCAATACGGATCTGTAAATAAATTCTAGTCTCAATATTTAAGACTCAACTCATCTCTCATTCTAATCTAGGGATCCCGATCTATTTTAGACTTTGGTATGCTGTATCAAATGTCTACAATATACGTCGATCTACATCTAAGCTCATCGATACACAGTAAGTCTAGAGTCTCAGCGGTTCTGACAAAGACTCGGCAGTTCTGCCCTAGCTAGGCTGATCTGTCCTAGACTCAATCTCTGACTCTACTATCATTCAATAGACTAAACACATCAATCTGATAATCTGCAAATATCAATGCAATAAATAAAGTATGTGATTTTGAGAAACTCAAGTCAAACCTAACTCGAGTTGTGCAATCCCGAATCAACATTTATTTAAGTCTTTGTCTTCCCGGTCCAACGAAGACGAAGTCTTGTACTCTGATCAGTCCATACCCAGTCTGCAATATCAGTATATAACTCCATTCAAAACCTGTTCTGATCAATACTCAAATCAGTATATAATCTGATTTATATCTGAACAAGGTACAATCTAATTCATTTCAACGATATCACGATACAATCGAGATCATTACTGTATCTGAACAATCTAAATCAACTGATGTTTCGACGGCATAACGATACAATCTCGATAACCCCGTAAATCTCAGCATCACAGATATACTATCAGAATTCATAATCAGTATCAGTACAATTCATATTCTCAATATCGGTACACTTAAAATCAGTAATAACAAACTCTGATGTCAAATCTCAATTAATTAAACTCTGAAAATCATAACAATTGTATAAACAGTCTATTCTTTAATCTGACTTCAATTATACAATGCCTACTGAAGCAGAAACATCATATCTGATTCGTATTCAATTCTGACAACATCATAAATTCAAATCATGTCTAAACGTAACAAAACATACGTCCTGTTGTAGCCTGTGGTGATAGGAACACAGTACTGAAGTCGGATTCAAAAACAGACGGACGGATTTTTCGTGGCATTCAATTTCTCCCAGCGTTTCCCTTCGGTTTCCTTTTTCTCCATTATTCTGAAGGGAATTCGCATGTTGATATATATATATATATATACATACATTGCATGATACAAGGGCAAGTGGCGTCGTGCATGTTCTGCACGTTGCGCACATGTGCGCGCACAAAGTCGCGCATATGCGCCGGTTGTTCGAACCAACATTTTGTCTTATCGCGCATATGAGCGATTCATCTCGCGCATATGCGCCAAAGTTTCTGGACGGGTCGCGCATATGCGCGCCTTATCTCGCGCATGTGCGCCGATGCTACTGTAATTTTCGCGCATGTGTGCCGATACTTGTCGCACATGTGCGCGGAGACTCTTCTTGTACTTCATGTCAAATTTCATCTCAGCCCAAGTTTCTATAGGCCTGTCATTGCATCTTCTCTTAGTGGTCACTAATTGATCCCACCAAATAAGTGCATAATCAACAAATTCAACCACGGCCAACCTAACCTTCTTTTGTTCGGAATAATGGTGACAATCAAACACGAATTCAACTCGCTTTTCCCATTCTAAATAAGCCTCTGGATCCGATTTACCACGGAACGACGGAATTTTCATCTTAATGCTACCTATGTTATTATCTTCCTTATTCCCATCATCGTACCTACCACGTAAGGCTTCTCTTCTTCCCCTACCAAATCCTCTATCTCTTCCACTTCTACCCCAATTCTCGTTTTTGACTCTCCTCTTCTCCTTCCAAATCATAATCATCCCCTTCTTCATCCACTCTACCCAAACCTTTAGGCTTAGATTTATTTTCACTCGTTCTAACTTCAAGCCTATCCAACCTCTCATATAAAGGATCCAACTCGGCCCTCAACATTCTACTGAAATGCCCAAATAACGCCTCCATTTTAACCTTAGATAACCCCAGGTTCGAACTCTCTCCTACTTCCCTCTCCATTTTAATTTCAGATTTTGTACCTGCAATAAAATGTTAGTAGAAATAAAAGATTTTTCTTATCCAAATTCTCACGATCACTCCAAAGAAATAAAAGATTTTTCTTATCCAAACTCTCGCACTAAAATGTTTTTCACTCGAATTTGATAGTTCTCTCAAAGGTGTGCTCAATCTTTATATTTTCTTTTTATTAAACTAACAAGATTCAACATGTGAACACTTGCAACTGTTTCACTTGGATTGTACAAAAACAAGAACGACAGAATAACACAGAACAATTTTTTTCGAGAATGTTTTGGATTATCAAATAACAAAAGATGATAGAAATAACGCGGATCTTAAAATAGAACAAAGGATAACACAAAACTGAAACATAATGAATTTTTGTTTTTGTTTTTGGTAGATATGACAATTGAAACAAAAGGATACCACAGATCTGAAATCAGAATGAAATTTGAGACAGATCTGAAAAATAACAACAACGATAACTTCCTTGAATTCACTGAGCCAAAGCTCTGATACCAAATGATACGAATCCTCGTACGAATGAAAGGCAAGCACGAATATAGAAATCTTTGAAAGGCAAGTAACGATTATGTTGTCCCAATATTTTGAAACAAGTAACGATTTTGTGATATTCACCTCTAAGCGATTATAACTTAGCAACAAATATGAACGATAAAACAATTGAATTTCAAACGAACCTTCAAAGAACTTGTTTTGACAATCCGAGCGAAGAACAATCAACAAACGCCACAAAGATTAAAATCTTTGATAAGTTTGATTTGGTTTTTCTTCTTGTGAAGAACAAAGCTAAAAGCTTTGAAAATTGAGAGAACTCAATGTATTTGATATCAATCTTCAATAATCTCGTTTTTGGTCATTACAATGCATTATATAATTAATAAATCCATAAAAAGTAGTGTAGAAAGCATTAATGAAGATAACTAGCAACTTTGACACGGAAGTTGACAATAGACCGCGGGTGTGCTGCAAACTGGACCGCGGGTGCGGTGTGGCTTCGGCGAAGTTCGGATATAAAGGACCGCGGGTGCGGTCCTTTTAAGAGCGCGGGTGCGCTCATTAAACCGCGGTGCGGTCCTGCTTCGGCAATATTCTCTTAAATTTGATTATTATGGAGCGCGGGTGCTGTTCCTGAATTGGTGCGAGTGCACTGCACCTTCGGCAATTTCACTTGAATAACATTCCAAAAACCTCCAATATTATTCCCATGATTCTCAACCTCCTCTAATTTAGACATCCAATTTGTAGGACTTCCTTGATAGCTCATCATAAGCCCTTGAAGTGCATCTTTAAACTTCTTACTTCGTCCCCTCGTTATAGGTCCTTCGGGCAACTCCAACGAATCCCATGTTTTCTTTGGTACTTGATCAACCATGTTTGCATTAATATTGGCCTTGACCTTTTCATGCAAACTCCTAACAAATTCAGATTTCTTTTTGCCATCCATGTTTAACCTTTCACTCACAGGTAAGACATCAAATCCAACGGAGTCAAAGGATTAAAACCATAAACAATCTCAAATGGCGAATAATTTGTAGCTGAATGCATGCAACGATTATACGCAAACTCAACAAATGGCAAATAATATTCCCAATTCTTTAATTTCTTTTTAAGAATAGCACGCAAAAGTGTTCCTAAAGTTCTATTGACAACTTCAGTTTGTCCGTCCGTTTGAGGATGACAAGTAGTAGAAAACAACTATTTTGTGCCAAGTTTAGCCCATAAAGTCTTCCAAAAGTAACTCAAGAATTTAACATCGCGATCAGAAACAATAGTCCTAGGCATACCATGCAACCTAACGACTTCTCTAAAGAATAGATCCGCAATGTCAGATGCATCATCAGTTTTGTGACAAGCAATAAAATGTGTCATCTTAGAAAATCTATCCACAACAACAAATACAGAATCCCTCCTCTTCTTTGTCCTAGGCAACCCAAAACAAATTCCATAGAGATATCAACCCAAGGTACACTAGGGATGGGAAGTTTAAAAAAAAAATTAGATCAGCTCGCGATTCACTTTCAGAAACACACTCTCAGAAACCCTCGCCACTCCCGTCTGAACCTCCACCGATCGCCGCCGCCCCTCGAAGAAAGCCGGCTGCCGCCTTAAATTATCGCCGTGATTTCGACCACGTCTCCTAATCTCGGATATTTTCAGGTATAAGTAAGGGTTGTAACCAAATCGTGTTCAATTTTTCGGCGTACTTGGAATATTGTGTCGATCTATTTGGAGAGTGTTTGATATCGTCAATTTGTTATTTCTCGTGGTTCTAAAGTATTATGTGATCATTGGGTTTGTACATCTATTGCTATCCGGATTAGTTGGTGGTGAATTATATCTGCTATACACATTGGGGTTCGATTAACTTTGATTTTGTCTGTTGATTGAGTTTAAAGTGTGGTGTAAGCATTGTTAATTGAGATGGCACCGAAGAAGAAATCAAAGAAGGGTGCTTCTTCTTCTGCAAGCTTTGATTCGCACATGTTTTGGAATGAAGAAGCCCAGCAAGTGTATGAGAGCTCGATGACTCGGTCTATCATCCCGGAGAGGGGATTTAATTTATCGATAGCGCGAGGTATGATTTTGAATGAACTGGAGGGGAGACAATGGGTTGAATTTGCTCACCATCCTTTAGATGCCGTGATTTCTGTTGTGCGAGAGTTCTATGCTGATCTGTGGATATGGCATGACGAATCGAAAGTACTGGTGCGAGGTAAATTGGTATCGTTTGATTCTCAAACGATAAATGTAACGTACCGTACTTAACTACTTGAATTTTTCAGAAAAATTCAAGATTTTATTCAAATAAAACATCCTTACGGTCGTCACCCAACATTCATAAAAATATCTTTAAAGTAATTAATCGTCAAATAAAAGTTTGCTAAAAACAACGCTGTCTCAAAACGCCTCCCATTCAAATCAAAACATCAGAGTAGTTTAAAAGTTTGCATAAACATAAACTCGCGGTCCTCGGGTTTAGCCTGCCACTCAGCCCAAGCCTGCCCCTTGGTCGCCACCTCCTGTCTCCTGCTCATCGTACTCACCTGCATCGATCAAGTCTAGTGAGTCTAAAGACTCAACACGTATAAACTGAAAGTAACGAGTACTACATAATAAAAATCGCATGCTTCTTTAAAATAGGACATACATAACTTTAAATTGACTTGCATAAACTTCAACTTGAAATAAACTTGAACTTGAACATACATACTACGACGTGCCATGAACATAAACTTTTCTTAAACATGCTTTCATACTTCAACGTACTTAACTGCATAATTTTACGTGGAGGATATTTCAAAGCAAGTGACCCTTAACATGATAAACGCCTGATCAGACACACCACAGTACTGGGCTGACAGGGACGTATCCACTGTCGCATACATAAGATCCCTGTTCATGATTTAACAGGCCAGTTGATCCACGTTCATAATTTAACGCTTCACAACCACGATCTAACCCGTTCATAATTTAACGGGCGGATTGGTCCCCGTTCATGATTTAACGCTTTCCAATCCTTAACTTTCTTTGGTCACAAGACAATTAGCATACCTCCAAACTTAAACATTTTCTTGCACGTCAACATACTTACTAGGCGTTGAGGGATTCGTTGGACTTCGACTGGGCCGTTGCTGCGACGTACTAACATGGAATTGCATACTTAACTTGCATAACTTAGACGTAAAAATCATACTTACCCCTAAGTTCAATCAACACTTGGGACGTTCTAAAATTTCCCATGACTCGATCATGAAAACATCATATTAAACCTTAACTTAAAACCTCAACCAAATTCCAAAGTGAATGAAAGAATGTATCCCAAAAATAGGAGGACACGGACCCTGTGTCTGGGTCCTGGCTTGGGTCCGTGTAGATACTGTATGGGGTGTGTGTAGAAAAGCAAGGGCACGGACCCCGTCTAAAGGTCCGAGTCAGGGTCCGTGTAGATACTGTAAAAGGAGTACTCGGAAAGGGGAGAGGCACGGACCCCGTGCTTGGGTCCGTGTGGAGGTCCGTGTACACTCGGGTCCTAGACATTGCTGAGGGAACAAAGGCACGGACCCCGTGCGGGGGTCCGGGTAAGGGTCCGTTCGCCTACGTATTTTTGAACCTGCGAGGAAAAACTTACACAATACTTAGTCTCATAATTAACACATAACGGCACTAGATTCCACAACTCGAGACTATCCTAAGACACCATAGCAGTGAACTAAACTCGTGTAATTGCCTCAAAGTGACGACGTTCACCCTACAACTCATACGAACCAAAATACGGTCTTTGACATCAACTTGATTCCTACGACATTTGATTCAACTAGATGACCAATGACCCGAAGCGAACCATTAGTGATCGACCCAACAACATAAGCAAGTACCTACACGCAGCAACAATCACCGGTCGAGCCCCCAACGAAGCCTGCAACATAAAACTTCAAGAAACGTATCAATACAAATTTTCTGGAAATCGCAGTTTGAGCAGTCACACGAAAAATATCATAACTCTCTCATTTTTCGTCCAAAAATCTCGTACCTTATATCAAATCGAAGGTATCAAAAAGTTCTACGTTTTTGCCGTTGAAAGTTTTCCCAAAATGTGAACAGAAAAATCGTAGTTTTTGAAAAGACATCAAAAACGAGTTTTAGATCTAACATTTTGCCCTCGAAATTGATCCGATCTATACCCCGCTCAAACTACTAACATGATACCTAACTTTTACGCATAAAAATCAACGCAACGCATAATATGACTTGATCGACACAGCAAGAACAGAATATACGTGCCTTATGATATCAAACGTTACCGAAAGACGACACCGAAGCGGAGATAGGAGCGAGGTTGATCCGGGACGAACGTGGCACCGTTTTTCCTTGAAAATAACCAACGAAAATCGCCGGGAATATTGACTAAAAGGGGCGGCTGCTGTTTTGCAAAGAACCCTAATCTTTTTCTCTCCAAAATAATGAAATTTTGAATTGTATTGTGTGAGTGTGTGTTTTACGTTTTCTAGTGTGTGTAGAGTGTGTGTGTGCGTGTGTTAGATAATTAGGAGGAGTAAAATTTGCTAATTAATAAATAACAATGCTAATCAAGATGCTAATTAAAATGTTGACTCAACTAACAATTTAATTAAAATACTATCCTTACTCATCTTTAAATAAAACTCTTTAATTAAAATATAGCACACACCATACTAGAATTTAAAAGTTCTAAAATCAAAGACTCTCAAAATAATAAAATTTAGGATTCAAACTACTAACATCTCATAAAATACTAAATTTTAAAAGTTTTAAACTCTTAAAATCACTAACTAAACATTTAGGCTCAAAAATGCTAAAGCTCACTAAATTATTTAAAATACCCCCAAACTCAACTTAAAATAAAATACCATCTCTAAAATTGCCAAAATCGTCCCCGGGTCTTTTCCTCAATCCCGCTTCGAATAATCGCCTGAAACATGAAACTCGAAAGACATTTCCACGTGCATCACATAACATAATTTAATTTAAAATAGTGCATTTACATAAATTATGCATGACTAAAGCTCCTTTAAAATTAATTAAATGCTTTAATAATTTAAATAGATGCATGGGTTATACGTGTACTGAAATCGGGTTCTACAGTTCCTCCCCCACTTATATAAATTTCGTCCTCGAAATTAAGTCTTACCGAACAACTCCGGGTAGCGAAGCCTCATATCTGTCTCTGACTCCCAAGTGGCCTCTTCCACTGATTGGTTTAACCACCGAACTTTGACTAGCTTAGTCACTTTGTTCCGGAGTCTGCGCTCCTGTCTGTCGAGGATTTGAGTCGGTCTCTCCTCATAAGACAAATCTGGAGCAAGCTGCAAAGGCTCATAACTCAGAATGTGCGAGGGATTAGCCAAATATTTCCTTAGCATCGAGACGTGGAACACATTGTGTACTCCGGCCAGATTCGGCGGAAGGGCTACACGATAGGCTAATGTCCCAACTCTGTCAAGAATCTCGAACGGTCCAATAAACCTCGGACTCAACTTGCCTCTTTTCCCAAATCTCATAACACCCTTCATGGGTGCTATCTTGACGAAAACGTGATCCCCAACGACAAACTCGAGATCTCTCCTCCTCTTATCGGCGTAGCTCTTCTGACGGCTTTGGGCGGTCTTCATTCTGTCACGAATCTTGACCACCACTTCTGCAGTCTGCTGAACTATCTCTGGGCCTAGATCTGTTCTCTCACCAACTTCATCCCAATGAACTGGCGATCTGCACTTCCGACCATACAACGCTTCATAGGGAGCCATACCAATAGATGCTTGGAAGCTGTTGTTGTATGTGAACTCCACTAGAGGTAGTCTAGACTCCCAAGTTCCTTGAAAATCAATCATACAGGCTCTCAGTAAATCGTCCAGAATCTGGATCACTCGCTCAAACTGGCCATCTGTCTGCGGGTGAAAGGCCGTACTAAACAGTAACTTCGTCCCCATAGCTGCATGTAAGCACTTCCAGAAGGACGATGTAAACCTTGGGTCCCTGTCGGACACAATCGAAACTGGGAGACCATGCAAACGGACTATCTCCTTAATATAAAGCTCCGCATACTGCGTTATGGAGAAAGTCGTCTTCACTGGCAGAAAATGCGCTAACTTAGTGAGCCGGTCCACTATAACCCAAATAGAATTAAAACCTCTGACTGACTTAGGTAACCCAACGATGAAATCCATAGTGATGTTCTCCCATTTCCACTCTGGGATAGGGAGTGGCTTAAGCAAACCTGCTGGCCTCTGATGCTCTGCCTTCACCTGCTGACAAGTGAGGCACTCAGATACAAATCTGCGGATGTCTCTCTTCATCCCTGGCCACCAATACAGAATCTGCAGGTCTTTGTACATCTTGGTACCTCCTGGGTGAATAGAATACGGAGATGCGTGTGCCTCTGTCAGAATATCCTGTCTGATCGAATCAACACTAGGCACCCACATCCTGTCTCTGTATCTCACGATACCATCTGACACTGTGTACAAAACACTGCTCTTAGCTTCGTCCTTCAGTCTCCATTTCTGGAGTTGCTCATCTGAAGACTGTCCTGCTCGGATGCGGTCTAGTAAGTCAGATTTGACTGTCAGATTAGACAGTCTAGGAGCTCTGCCCTTATGATAAATCTCTAGACCAAACTTCTGAATCTCAGACTGAAGCGGTCCCTGAACTGACAATTGTGCTATGACTGCCACTTTTCTGCTCAAAGCGTCTGCCACGACGTTAGCTTTTCCCGGATGGTAGCTAATCTCGCAATCATAGTCTTTCACAAGTTCTAACCACCGTCTCTGTCTCATATTCAGCACTTTCTGCGTGAAGAAATATTTGAGACTTTTGTGATCGGTGAAAATCTGACACTTCTCGCCGTATAAGTAATGTCTCCAAATCTTCAATGCAAAGACAACGGCGGCTAATTCCAAATCGTGAGTCGGGTAGTTCTTCTCATGCACCTTTAACTGCCTGGAAGCAAAATCTATAACTCGACCCTGCTGCATCAACACTGCTCCTAAGCCGAGTTTGGATGCATCGGTGTATAACACATAGTCCCCTTGCCCTGATGGCATGGCTAACACCGGTGCTGAAATGAGAGCTTGCTTCAAGGTGTCGAAGCTCTTCTGACATTCATCACTCCACACAAATTTAGCATTTTTCTTGGTTAGTGAAGTGAGTGGCACTGCTATAGACGAAAATCCCCGAATAAAATTACGGTAGTAACCCGCTAAACCCAAAAAGCTGCGGATCTCTGATGCATTCTTTGGCTCTACCCATTCTTTGACAGCTGCCACTTTGGCTGGATCCACTTCAATCCCTCTACTAGACGCTATATGCCCCAAAAACGCGACTTTCTGCAACCAGAACTCGCACTTGCTGAATTTTGCATACAGCTTACGGCTCTGCAAAGTCCGCAAAACTGTCCTCAAATGCTGGTCGTGCTCCTCATGGTTCTTCGAGTATATGAGAATATCGTCAATGAACACTATGACGAACTGATCGAGGAACGGCTGAAATACTCGGTTCATGAGATCCATGAAAATAGCTGGAGCATTGGTCAATCCAAACGGCATCACTAAGAACTCGTAATGCCCGTATCTGGTCCTGAAAGCTGTCTTATGCACATCTGCATCCTTTACTCTCAGTTGGTGATACCCTGATCGAAGATCGATTTTGGAGAACACGACAGCTCCCTGCAACTGAACGAACAAATCTTCAATTCTAGGCAACGGGTACTTATTCTTGATCGTTACCTTGTTCAACTCACGGTAATCGATGCACAGTCTCATGCTCCCATCCTTCTTTTTCACAAAGAGTACTGGTGCGCCCCACGGTGAGAAGCTCGGGCGGATAAACTCCTTGTCTAAGAGTTCTTGAATCTGCTGTTTGAGTTCTTGCATCTCTGCTGGAGCTAATCTGTACGGTGCCTTAGAGATGGGCACTGTACCTGTCATGAGGTCAATGGCAAACTCCACCTCTCTATCTGGTGGAAGGCCTGTGACGTCGTCTGGGAAGACGTCTGGAAATTCATTGACTACTGGCACTTCTGAAATAGAAGGAGTGGGCACGTCAGGCGCTGCTATAACACTGGCCAAGAAAGCCTGACATCCCTTTGAAATTAATTTCCTCGCCTGCATGCACGAAATCATACGAGGAAAACTTTTCCATCTAGCTGGCTCGAATAAAAACTGCTCCATACCGAGCGGTCTGACCAACACTGACCTCTTCTGAAAATCGACTAGAACTCTGTTCTTAGTCAGCCAGTCCATACCCAAAACGATATCGAACTCTGGCATTGGCAAAACGATCAAATCTGCATACACCAGGTGGCCCTGCAATTCTAGATCGATATCCCTGATCACACTGGTAGCTAACAACTCTTCCCCTGATGGGACTGTCACTGAGAAGTTCAAGTCTAGGCCGATGGACTTGATGTCCAGGTGATTAGCAAAGGTCTCTGATATAAAGGAGTGAGTGGCTCCTGAATCTATCAGTGCAGTTGTAGCTACTCTCTTTATGAAAATGTTCCCTGAGATGCGTTAGCACAACACGACTTATATCCAAAATACTAACGTTAACCTTACGCATAATAAAATTCAATGTCTTATGCCATTCAAAAGTAATGCTAACAAGATAGTAACCCAAACATATTCAAACAATACTAGCATCCTAAAAGTCCCCAAATGAAATTTATCTGCAAGACGAGGTAATACTAAGCTTAGGTAGGAAGGTTTACCAGTCAGTAGAGTAGTGTCCGGATCCGCTTCTTGAGCGTGCATGGCGAATACCCGGCCTTGGGTTGGCTGCTTCCACTGCGGGCACTCCTTAAGCATGTGGTCGGTGGCACCACACTTGAAGCACTTGCCTGATCCATACAAGCATGGTCCGGGATGCTGGCGGTTACACTTCTGACAAACAGGGAAATTGCCGAGCTTCTGCGGCGCTCCCTGCTGATGGATAGGACCCTTGTCCTTAGGTGGTCCTTGGTATGGTTTCTTCCCAGGTTGCCCCTGGTAAGGTTTCTTAAATGGTGGCCGCTGCTGATACTGTTGCTGCTGTTGCGGTGCCTGAAAGGGCCTCTTGCCCAGGCGATCCTTCTCAATCTCCCTCATGTCCTGTTCTGCCTCCAATGCCCTCGCTACTGCGACCTCATAGGTCATAGGCCCTACCACCTTCACGTCACGGCGCAAGATTGGCCGCATCCCAAGGAGAAAGTGTCTCACCTTGGCCTGAGCATCATTGGCGATCAAGGGCATAAATTGGCAACCCTTCTCAAACTTCTGCACATAATCAGCTACGCTGCTATCTCCCTGTCGTAGCGTCATGAACTCCCCAATCAGTTTCGTACGCACTTCCTCAGTGAAGTACTTGGAGTAGAACACCTCCTTGAACCCATTCCACGTGAGAGTCTGTAGGTTAACTATCACGGATGCGCTCTCCCACCAAACTCTTGCACTCCCATGAAGTAGAAAGATAGCGCACCTCACTCGATCAGCATCCTGCAACTCCATGAAATCGAAGATTACCTCGATGGATTTAACCCATCCCTCTGCTATCAATGGGTCCGTCGTCCCTGAGAATTTATTTGGTGCATCCTGCTGAACCTCTCGTAGACAGCCTCAGCTCTGGGTCTCGCCCCTGCATCAGCCACTGTCTGGTTACCCATAAACTGGGCAAAGAACTGAGTCATTCCGGCCATCATCTGGGCCTGCATGTCGGGTGGGTGGTGGAGGATTGGCCCTCTCCTCGATTCGAGGCTCTCTGTCCTCCTCCCTATCTTCTCGGTTAACCTCACGTCTAGGGGGCATGCTGTTCCAATAATTACCCAACACGTAAACCCAACATGCATGATTATGATACCAAAATCAAAAGATGCACATAATTTGAACTTGAAACATATACATGCTGAAATCATGACTTAATGCATAGTACATAGCATAACTCAAAACTTTAAAACTTACAGACTTGAGGTGTGACTTCGAGAGCTTCTTGCGACTGGCAGTAGGCGTAACCCTTTACAAGAACACCGCTCTGATACCAACTGTAACGTACCGTACTTAACTACTTGAATTTTTCAGAAAAATTAAAGATTTTATTCAAATAAAACATCCTTACGGTCGTCACCCAACATTCATAAAAATATCTTTAAAGTAATTAATCGTCAAATAAAAGTTTGCTAAAAACAACGCTGTCTCAAAACGCCTCCCATTCAAATCAAAACATCAGAGTAGTTTAAAAGTTTGCATAAACATAAACTCGCGGTCCTCGGGTTTAGCCTGCCACTCAGCCCAAGCCTGCCCCTTGGTCGCCACCTCCTGTCTCCTGCTCATCGTACTCACCTGCATCGATCAAGTCTAGTGAGTCTAAAGACTCAACACGTATAAACTGAAAGTAACGAGTACTACATAATAAAAATCGCATGCTTCTTTAAAATAGGACATACATAACTTTAAATTGACTTCCATAAACTTCAACTTGAAATAAACTTGAACTTGAACATACATACTACGACGTGCCATGAACATAAACTTTTCTTAAACATGCTTTCATACTTCAACGTACTTAACTGCATAATTTTACGTGGAGGATATTTCAAAGCAAGTGACCCTTAACATGATAAACGCCTGATCAGACACACCACAGTACTGGGCTGACAGGGACGTATCCACTGTCGCATACATAAGATCCATGTTCATGATTTAACAGGCCAGTTGATCCACGTTCATAATTTAACGCTTCACAACCACGATCTAACCCGTTCATAATTTAACGGGCGGATTGGTCCCCGTTCATGATTTAACGCTTTCCAATCCTTAACTTTCTTTGGTCACAAGACAATTAGCATACCTCCAAACTTAAACATTTTCTTGCACGTCAACATACTTACTAGGCGTTGAGAAATTCGTTGGACTTCGACTGGGCCGTTGCTGCGACGTACTAACATGGAATTGCATACTTAACTTGCATAACTTAGACGTAAAAATCATACTTACCCCTAAGTTCAATCAACACTTGGGACGTTCTAAAATTTCCCATGACTCGATCATGAAAACATCATATTAAACCTTAACTTAAAACCTCAACATAATTCCAAAGTGAATGAAAGAATGTATCCCAAAAATAGGAGGACACGGACCCCGTGTCTGGGTCCTGGCTTGGGTCCATGTAGATACTGTATGGGGTGTGTGTAGAAAAGCAAGGGCACGGACCCCGTCTAAAGGTCCGGGTCAGGGTCCGTGTAGATTCTGTAAAAGGAGTACTCGGAAAGGGGAGAGGCACGGACCCCGTGCTTGGGTCCGTGTGGAGGTCCGTGTACACTCGGGTCCTAGACATTGCTGAGGGAACAAAGGCAGGACCCCGTGCGGGGGTCCGGGTAAGGGTCCGTTCGCCTACGTATTTTTGAACCTGAGAGGAAAAACTTACACAATACTTAGTCTCATAATTAACACATAACGGCACAAGATTCCACAACTCGAGACTATCCTAGGACACCATAGCAGTGAACTAAACTCGTGTAATTGCCTCAACGTGACGACGTTCACCCTACAACTCATACGAACCAAAATACGGTCTTTGACATCAACTTGATTCCTACGACATTTGATTCAACTAGATGACCAATGACCCGAAGCGAACCATTAGTGATCGACCCAACAACATAAGCAAGTACCTACACGCAGAAACAATCACCGGTCGAGCCCCCAACGAAGCCTGCAACATAAAACTTCAAGAAACGTATCAATACAAATTTTCTGGAAATCGCAGTTTGAGCAGTCACACGAAAAATATCATAACTCTCTCATTTTTCGTCCAAAAATCTCGTACCTTATATCAAATCGAAGGTATCGAAAAGTTCTACGTTTTTGCCGTTGAAAGTTTTCCCAAAATGTGAACAGAAAAATCGTAGTTTTTGAAAAGACAGCAAAAACGAGTTTTAGATCTAACATTTTGCCCTCGAAATTGATCCGATCTATACCCCGCTCAAACTACTAACATGATACCTAACTTTTACGCATAAAAATCAACGCAACGCATAATATGACTAGATCGACACAGCAAGAACAGAATATACGTGCCTTATGATATCAAACGTTACCGAAAGACGACACCGAAGCGGAGATAGGAGCGAGGTTGATCCGGGACGAACGTGGCACCGTTTTTCCTTGAAAATAACCAACGAAAATCGCCGGGAATATTGACTAAAAGGGGCGGCTGCTGTTTTGCAAAGAACCCTAATCTTTTTCTCTCCAAAATAATGAAATTTTGAATTGTATTGTGTGAGTGTGTGTTTTACGTTTTCTAGTGTGTGTAGAGTGTGTGTGTGCGTGTGTTAGATAATTAGGAGGAGTAAAATTTGCTAATTAATAAATAACAATGCTAATCAAGATGCTAATTAAAATGTTGACTCAACTAACAATTTAATTAAAATACTATCCTTACTCATCTTTAAATAAAACTCTTTAATTAAAATATAGCACACACCATACTAGAATTTAAAAGTTCTAAAATCAAAGACTCTCAAAATAATAAAATTTAGGATTCAAACTACTAACATCTCATAAAATACTAAATTTTAAAAGTTTTAAACTCTTAAAATCACTAACTAAACATTTAGGCTCAAAAATGCTAAAGCTCACTAAATTATTTAAAATACCCCCAAACTCAACTTAAAATAAAATACCATCTCTAAAATTGCCAAAATCGTCCCGGGTCTTTTCCTCAATCCCGCTTCGAATAATCGCCTGAAACATGAAACTCGAAAGACATTTCCACGTGCATCACATAACATAATTTAATTTAAAATAGTGCATTTACATAAATTATGCATGACTAAAGCTCCTTTAAAATTAATTAAATGCTTTAATAATTTAAATAGATGCATGGGTTATACGTGTACTGAAATCGGGTTCTACAATAAATATGATCTATCAGATGCCAAGCCTAGAAGAAGACGAGTACAATGAGTTCCTAGAAGATGGGGTTAATTATTCAGAGGTCATTCGGACCGTGTGTCAGGCAGGTGCTACATGGAAAATGAGCTCGAGTGGCCCAATTTCCCTAAAGAAATCTGATATGGGCCCCAATGCAAGTGCGTGGACATCGTTCATACTGGCCCGGGTTCTCCCATCCTCGCATTACCATGATGTAACTAAAGACAAAGTTACACTTGTCTTTGCTATTCTGAAGGGAAAATATGTCGACTTGGGGAAAATAATTTATGGATCGATAATGAGAGCCGGCACAGGATTAGCCACGGTTGCCTTGCCATGCCCTCACATTGTTACTGAGCTATGCAGACAAGCCGGAGTGTCCTGGTCGCCTGATGAGCAAGTACTTAAGCCGAAGGCTCCCATTGTTGCTTTCTTTGGAGCGGCATCTTATGTTCCCCATGAGTACCCAACTGAAGAGGAGCTCCCGCATCCACAGCTTCCAGGACCACCACCGGCAGCAGCCAGAGAGCGCAGGGAAGACAGATTGAGGCGACTAGAGAATGAGATGCAGGATCAGAGGCAGTTACTAGTTGAGCAGCGCCAAGGGCTAGATTCAATTCAGTACCGCACCGAACATTTTATAGGATTCAAGATGAATTTCACTTCCGTGCTTGCTCAGCGGTTCCCGCCTATAGGTCCAGAGGATCCCATGTTTCCCCAGCCACCTGCTTGGCCACCTCAGTATTAAGAGGACCACCACCACAGTATCCAGGACCTCCTCCATAGGCACCACCCCAGCACATGGATGAAGAAGTAGTGCCCAAATCCAGTACACGTATAACCCATGCATTTAATTAATCATTAAAGTATTTATTCGTTTTTAAAATGAGTCTTAGTAGTGCATGATTTATTTAAATGCATTATTTTAAATTAATTATGTTTACGTGATGCACGTTAAAGTGTTTTTCAAGTTTCATGTTTCAAGCGAATATTCGAAGCGGGATCGAGGAAAAGACCGTTGACGATTTCGGTAATCTAAAATGTGGTGTTTTATTTTAAGTTGAGGTTGGGGCATTTTTAAATAATTATTAAGTTTAGCATTTTAAATCCTAACTTATTTATTTAGTGGATTTAAGAGTTTAAAACTTTTAAAATTAGCATTTTTGTGGTTTTTATTTTATTAAAGGAGAATGTTATAAAATTAGTGTGTATTTTATTTCAATTAGGGTAATTGAGTGAGTTAGTGTTTGATTAACTTTAAATTAGTGGTTAATTCATGATTAAGCAATTTATTTTCACTAAACTTCCACACTAAGTCACGTTAGTCACACACACACTCTTACACCTTTTTCACACACACAAAGCCGTAACACACATACACAATCACAAGTCATTCTAGTTTTATTTTTTTTAGAGCCAAAAGCTAGGGTTCTTGAGAAAACTCAGCAGCCACCCCTCCCTTCAAAGAATTTCAGCAGTTTTGGTGATTTTATCTCAAGAAAACCGAGCCACAATCGTCCCGGATCAAGCATCGCTCCCTTCCCGCTTCGGTATCGTTGTTCTGGCAACGTTAAAGATTTAAAGGCACGTATATTCTATTCTTTCTGCATCGATCTTGTCATATTATGTGTTGTGTTATTTTTACGCGTAAAAATTCAAGTGTGACATTCGTCGTTTGAGCAGAAAATGGTTTGTATACGTTTTGAAATACTTTTTAGATCTGAAATCTCGTAACTTACTGTTTCGTTGAAAACTGTGATTCTTCAGTCGAGATTTTGAGAAAACTTTTAACGCAAAAAACGTAGAACTTTTTGATACTTTCGATTTGATATAAAATTCGAGTTATTTGAATAAAAATTGAGTGAGTTATGGCGTTTTTCGTGGGACTGCTCAAACTGCGTTTTTCAGTAAATTTCGATGTTGATGCGTTCTTGAAGTTTATTTGTTGCAGGCTTCGTTGGGAATCAACGGGTGATCGTTGCGGCGTCTAGGTATGTTTAGTTCGATGTTGGGAAGATTTTAGGTGTCTCTTTTCGTGTCGTTAGGCACCAAGTTGAATCAAGAGTCGAGGAAGAAAATGGTGTCGAACCTCGAGTTGTGTCGTTAGTTGTTGATTGTCACACTTGGGAACAATTGTAATGGCTTACTTGGGTTTGGTACAATGTCGTGACGTCCTAGGACGGGTCTCGAGGTGTCCGTTCATAGTCCGTACAATCAATTTTGGGAGTAATAAGCAATATAAGAATTTCCCGCAGGCTTTAATTCACCCGAGGCTAGCCAGACCCCCACACGGACCATGGCACGGGGTCCGTGTCTTTGATTCCTCACAAGTGTCAACTGTACGAGACTACACGAACCCCTTGACGGACCCTAGCACGGGGTCCGTGTCCCGTCTTCTTTCCGAACATTTCTGTTGCGTACCTACACGGACCCGAGGACGGGGTCCGTGTACTCACGTTTTTGGGGAAAATATTATGATTGCTTTGGGGTTTGATGTCTTGGTTTAGTGCAAGGTTATCTAGGTTATGCCATGGGAAATTGTAGACTGTCCTAAGGATGACTGAGATTGAGAGTAAGTATGATTTCTACGTCTAAGTTATGCAAGTTAAGTATGCAATTTCATGTTAATATGTCGCAGCAACGGCCCCAGTCAAAGTCCAACGAATCCCTCAACGCCAAGTAAGTATGATGACGTGCAAAGAAAATATTTTAAGTTTTTGCAGGTATGCTAAATGTCTTGTGACCAAATTATGTTAGGATTGGAAAGCGTTAAATTATGAACGATGACCAATCCGCCCGTTAGATTATGAACGGGTTAGATCGAGGTTGGAAAGCATTAAATTATGAACGGGGACCAACCAGCCCGTTAAATTATGAACAGGGTTCTCATGTATGTGGCAGTGGATACGTCCCTGTCAGCTCAGTACTGTGGTTTGTTTGATCAGGCATTTATTATGTTATGAGTCACTTGCTTTGAAACATAACTCTACGCAAATTAAAGTTATGTATGTTTAAGTACGTTCAGTTATGCAAGCATGTTTATGAAAGCTTTCAAGTTATGGCACGTCTATGTATGTACGTATGTTCAAGTTACGTTATGCAAGTTCAAGTTTTAGTATGTACGCTCTATTTTAAAATTGCATGTGGTTTTATTACATAATACTCGTTATTCTGGTTTATACGTGTTGAGTCTTTAGACTCACTAGACTTGATCGATGCAGGTGAGTATGTTGATGAGGAGACAGGAGGTGGCGACCAAGGGGCAGGCTTGGACTTAGCGGGAGGCTAAACCCGAGGACCGCCATGTTTAGGTTTTATGCAAAAGTTAAATTACTCTGATTTCATATTTTGATGGAAATACTTTGAGCAAACTTTTTGTGAGCAAATTTTATTGTAGTTATTTTGAACGACCATGTCTTATGGGGGACTTGGTTGAGATATTTTATGGAAAAATTTGAAGGTTATTTTATGTTTAAGAAAATTTTAATTTTTTCGCAAATGTTAAGTAGTAAAAAGTACGGTACGTTACAGTTGGTCACAGAGCGGTGTTCTTGTAAAGGGTTACGCCTACTGTCAATCACAAGAAGCTCACGTAGTCACACCTCAAGTCTGTAAGTTTAAAGTTTTAAATTCATGATATGTAGTAAGCATTACGTTTTATTTTAGCATGTCTATGTTTTAATTTCAAGTTACGTGCATCTTATGATATTAGTATTATGTTCATGCATGTTGGGTTTACGTGTTGGGTAAATGTTAGAACAGTATGCCTCCCAGACGTGGGATTGTGCGTGAAGCAGACGATGAGAATAGGAAAACCCAGGATGGGGAGAGGGTCACTTCTCTTCGTCCGCCCGAGATATGCAGGCTCAGATGCTTGCATGGAAGACCCAGTTCTTCGCACAGTTTGCGGGGAACCAGACTGCAGTAGACACAGGGGCGAGGCCCAGACTGGAGGCAGTCTATGAAATATTCAGGAGGATGAATCCGAAGGATTTTTCGTGGACCACTGACCCGATGAAAACGGAATGATGGATTAAGTCCATCGAGGTAATCTTTACATTTATGCAGCTACAGGATGCTGACAGAGCTAGATGTGCCACCTTATTGACGACTGGAGTTGCAAGGCTTTGGTGGGAAAGCGCGTCAGTGTCAGTGAACTTACAAACACTGACGTGTAATGGGTTCAAGGAGGTTTTCTACTCCGAGTACTTCACTGAAGAAGTACGCTCTCGCCTGACCAGGGATTTCATGTCGCTGCGACAGGGAGACATCAGCGTGGCAGACTTCGTCAAGAAGTTTGAAAAGGGGTGTCACTTTTTTCCCTGATGGCAATTGATGCCCGGGGGAAGATGAGGCATTTTATGGATGGGTGGCGGCCCATCTTGCGCAGTGATGTTCGAGTTGCTGGTCATATGACTTATACAGTTGCCGTGTCGAGAGCTTTGGCGGCAGGGCAGAACCAAAGGAACATTGAGGTCGATAGGCTTGGCAAGAGGCCCTATCAGTCACCTTGTTTTGAGGAATCTTTGTAAGTCATTAAGAAACATAGGATTAAGTAGATATAAGTACTGGAATCAGGTTATTTAAGACTACTTTGGGTCGTGTAAGTTTTGATTTCAAGTTTATGGAATGGGTGATCATATGGGGACATTGGGTGAAATAAAAAAGGAATTAGTTGTATTCAAAATAGGTTACCAATGTCGAATATTAAGATTTTTATCGAGTAAGAAATCCAAAATCTTTATATGAGGATTCTAGAATTATGTGGGTTATAAGCGAAGTTGATTTATTAAAATTAGTCCATCATTAACAGGGGGAAACTTATTAAGCTTTATACGTTAGAAAGAATTAAGTATTGAGGATACGTCAAAGTGTGACATTCGTTCGAATGAGGAAGATTTAATTGTCATAGGCTTTAACTATAATGTAATTGGGAAGGAAATAGTTTAAGCATGTATTTGATGCTAGGAAGGTTTTATTATCTAAGCAGAATATCGATATTGTATATTTTGGGATTTTATGGATTAGTGTTACTCGAAATTTAAGATTTGCAGCAATCTTTATTTGGGATGTACTTGTAAACAGCTAAGTTACGTAAGTTAGTGTCATATGGTAAAGACTCGATTCAAGGATCGTAGGTCAATATTTTTACGGTGTTAAGATAAGGTTTAACTTTTGAGTGTAGTACCAAGAATAGAAGTTGATCAGTAACTTTTGGTGTTAAGATTTCTTAGATTGAACTGCATAAATGCTAATGTAATAGATCGATGAACATTACAAGTATAGTATAAGGAAGGTAAGATACGATAAGTTTGAACCTCCATTTCTAATATTGGGAATTGTTAGAAAAGTCAGAACTCGAGGTCATAGTAAAGTAAAACTAAGACAGCCTTTAGAACTTGATGCGAACACGGGTCGTCAAGCCCCAAGGAAAGCATGGGATCCTTTGCAGTTGCCGGAGGGACCAGTCACGAGGGGACGACTAAAAAAATTCAAGGAGGCAATACAGGGAGTCATGAGCAAGCATGAAGGGGTCGAGATACATGGGAGTACGTTTGGAGGCCAACGAAATATTATTCAAGCATTGTTGGAGAAACCCGAGGCTACACGGACCTCCACACGGACCTGCACACGGGGTCCATGTCCTTTACAACCTGAGATGAGCTATTCCAGTACCTGCACGGACCTGAAGACGGGCCCAGGCACGGGGTCCGTACCCTATTACATTGGCGAAGATAGTGTCTACACGGACCCGTACACGGAGGTGAGCACGGGGTCCGTGTCCCTTGTTTCCAGCTGAAGTTTATTCCCGAGTGTACACGGACCCGGACACGGAGGGCCACACGGGGTCCGTGTCCTAGAGTTTTGGGCGAGAAAAAATTACCTTCTTTAGAGTTTTATTTTGTTAGGAATCTAGATTTTGTTATCTTTTTGATATAAGACATATCTTGGACGAAATTTTGACACACAATACACATTATTTTGAGTTTTTATACAAACTTTTGATATTCTCTCTCAAGCGTTCAAATCTTTGCTTTGTTCAACCAAAATCAAACTTATCAAAGTTTTCAACTTTGTGGCGTTTGTCGATCGATCTTGCGCAGATTGTCGTAGGCATCGTTCTTCGAAGATTCGTTCTAATTTTCGATTATTATTCCGTGTTTATTTGTTGCTAGACTTTCCATAGTTTAGAGGTGAATATCACAAGCATACTTATTCAAAAGATCGGGAAAACACAACGATTCTTTGTTCGATATTAAATTGAGGGCGCGATTAAATTTTGATCGTGTTTGCTTTTATTCGTACAAAGATTCACATCATTTGGTATCAGAGCTTTGGGTTTATTGAACTCAAGTAAGTATCTTGTTATTAAATTTCAGATCTATGATATTTATTCGTTCCTTGTCAGATCTGTGTCAATCTATCGTTCTTCCTTTATTTTTTTCGTGAATCTGTGATTCTCTAAAATTTTTGCTCTTATTTTTTTTTGGATTTTCGAGTAGTACTCAAGCCAAAAAAAAAAGTAAAAAATTTCGAAAATTTACCCACAAGTTTATTTTGGTAATTTGTTCTAGGCCTTCTTGTGAGTCATATTCCATAGTCTCACAGAGTCAAAAAAAAAAATTTCAATTAAATTAGCTTCAATTTTTCTTGTCTACGCAGTCCAAGTGAGACGATCACATTTGTTCACAAGTTTAAACTTGATTGTTTGATATACTCAAATACAAAGCTTGAACACTATTTGAGAGGGCCGTCAAATTCGAGTGATCTACTTGAGTGCGAGTGACTTTTCTTTGGAGTGAACGGTGAGTATTTGTTGTGAGCAAACAAAATCAGAGAGACGAGTGAATTTATTTGGAGTGACCGTGAGCATTTGGGTGAGGATTATTTTATTTCTACTAACCTTTTCTTGCAGGTACAAATTTGGAATTAAATGGAGAGGGAGGTAGGAGATAGTTCTAATCCGGGGTTATCTAAGGTCCAAATGGAGGCGTTGTCTGGACATTTTTCTAGGATGATAAAGATTGAGATGGAGTCATTACATGAGCGTTTGGATAGGATTGAAGTGAGTCCTAGTGGGGGTAAATCTAAGGTTAGAGACTTGGGTAGAGGCGAAGATGAGGAATATGATTTAGGGGGAGAAGAGGAGAGTCAAAATAAAAATTGGGGTATGAATGGAAGAGGTAGAGGAGTTGGTAGAGGAAGAGGAGAAGCTATGAGGGGTAAATTTAATGATGGGCATAGGGAAGATGGGAACATGGGTAGCATTAAGATGAAAATTCTATCTTTCCATGGCAAATCTGATCCGGAGGCAAAAGAGGATGGAGGTCGTATTTGAATGTCACCACTACTCCGAACAAAAGAAGGTGAGGTTGGCGGTGGTTGAATTCTTAGACTATGCTCTCATTTGGTGGGATCAACTAGTGACCACTAGGAGGAACTGTAATGAGACACCCATTGAATCTTGGGATGAGGTGAAGAGGGTAATGAGGAAGAGGTTTGTGCCCAATCACTATTATAGGGAGATGTTCAAGAGGTTACAAACTTTGAGGCAAGGGGTAAAGAGTGTGGAAGACTACTATATGGAGATGGAAGTAGTCATGATTAGGGCAAATATTGAGGAGGATAGTGAGGCGACCATGGCCCGTTTTCTTTGTGGTTTGAACAGGGAGATACAAGATCAAGTGGAGCTGCGGCACTACTTAGATCTAGACGAGATGGTGAAAATGGCCATAAAGGTGGAGCAACAACTCAAGAGGCGAGGAGTTGGCCGCACCTATCAAACTGGGGGTGAATCATCTTCTTGGCGGTCAGGTGGAGCGAAGCGTGAGGAAAATAAAGTGGTGGCCAAGCCAAGATTTGACACTAAGCAAGAGGCACCTAAGCAAAGAGTCCAAGGTAAATCTGAAACTCCTTCTAATCGTTCTAGAGATACTAAATGTTTTAGGTGTCAAGGGTTGGGTCATATTGCTAGTGAGTGTCCTAATAAGAGGGTGATGTTTTAGAATGATTATGGTGAGTATGAGTCTCAAAGTGAGGGAGATGGAGAGGGTAGTGATGATGATATGCCTGCATTGGAGGATCCCGATGAGGAATATGGGGCGGTTGTAGGAGAAGTGCTAGTGACTAGGCGTATCATGAGTGCCCAAGTCAAGGATGAGGATGCTAGCCAAAGGGAGAATTTGTTATACACTAGATGTTTTGTGAATGGTAAGGTTTGCAATGTAATCATAGATGGGGGTAGTTGCACTAATGTGGCTAGTGTTGAGATGGTAGAAAAATTGGGTTTACCTACATTAAAGCATAGTCAACCATATAGGCTTCAATGGTTGAAGGATTGTGCGGAGGTGAAGGTGAACAAACAAGTTTTGGTGTCTTTTTCTATTGGGAAGTATGTTGATGAGGTCTTGTGTGATGTGGTACCCAAGCATACATGTCATATCTTGTTGAGTAGACCTTGGCAATATGATAGGCGTGTGTCACATGATGGGTTCAAGAATAAGTATAAATTTGTCTTGAAAAAAGAAACCATTGTATTACTTCCTTTGTCCCCAAAGCAAGTGTTAGAGGACCATTTGAAAAAAAAGAAGAGAGATGAGGCCGAAAGAAAGAGTGAAATAACAAGTGAGGTGGCCTTAGAAAATAAAAATGAAATGGCTGAAAAAAAGAGAGATGAAAAGAGTGAGATAGCCATAAAAATAAAAAAAAGAGAGGAAAGAAAATGAGGGAAAAGAAAAGGAGAGGAAAGAGGCCAAAAAGAAATCATATATGGCCCAAAAAGGTGAGTTGAAACAATTGTTGCACACACATGAACCACTTGTGTTAATTCTTTACAAGGAGATCCTCCTTAACACAAGTGATATAGGCGGATCCCTTCCGAGCGTTATTGTTTCACTATTGCAGGAATTTGACGATGTATTTCCGGAGGAGCAACCTCAAGGCTTACCACCATTTAGGGGGATTGAACACCAAATTGATTTGGTGCCCGGGAGTGCCTTGCCGAACCGTCCAGCTTATAGGAGTAATCCGGAGGAGACTAAGGAGCTGCAACGACAGGTAAGTGAGCTATTAGATAAAGGGTTTGTGCGTGAGTCCATGTCACCTTGTGCGGTGCCCGTTTTACTAGTCCCTAAGAAAGATGGCTCATGGCGTATGTGTGTGGATTGTAGGGCAATCAATAACATAACCATTAAGTATAGGCATCCCATACCTAGACTAGATGATATGTTAGATGAATTGCATGGGTCTTGAATTTTTAGCAAAATTGATTTGAAAAGTGGGTATCACCAAATTAGGATGAGAGAAGGTGATGAGTGGAAAACTGCTTTTAAAACTAAATATGGGTTATATGAGTGGATGGTTATGCCTTTTGGCTTAACTAATGCTCCTAGCACTTTTATGAGGTTGATGAATCATGTTTTGCATGCACACATAGGAAAATTTGTTGTGGTCTATTTCGATGATATCCTCGTGTATAGCAAAAACTTAGATGAGCATGTTAACCACTTGAAACTTGTGCTAATCACATTAAGGGCTGAAAATTTGTATGCTAACTTGAAGAAATGTGATTTTTGTACTAGCAAACTTGTCTTCCTTGGGTTTGTGGTAAGTTCACAGGGTATACAAGTTGACGAAGACAAGGTAAGTGCTATTCGAGATTGGCCAACGCCTACTACTGTTGGTCAAGTTCGAAGTTTTCATGCTCTTGCAAGATTATATAGGAGGTTTGTTAAAGATTTTAGCACATTGGCGGCACCGATGACGGCGGTGATCAAGAAGAACGTTCCATTCCATTGGGGCGAGGAGCAAGAGAAGGCCTTTAATCTCATTAAGCAAAAACTGACTAATGCTCCATTACTTGTTTTACCCGATTTTTCTAACACCTTTGAAATTGAATGTGATGCTTCAGGTGTAGGTATTGGTGGCGTGTTGATGCAAAGAGGAATTCCGGTGGCGTAGTTTAGTCAGAAGCTCAATGGGGCAGCGCTGAACTATCCCACGTATGACAAGGAGTTCTATGCACTTGTGAGGACTCTTGAGACGTGGCAGCACTACTTGAGGCCTAAAGAGTTTGTGATTCATACGGATCACGAGTCTCTAAAGCACCTCAAGGGGCAACAAAAGCTGAACAAGCGTCATGCTAAGTGGGTGGCTTTCATAGAGACATTCCCCTACATGATCAAGTATAAGCAAGGTAAGGAAAACGTAGTGGCCGACGCACTATCACGAAGGTATGTGCTTTTCTCTACTTTGGAATCTAAAATCTTGGGGTTTGAGCTTGTTAAAGAATTGTATGTGCTAGATGATGATTTTAAAGAAGTGTTTGAAACTTGTATGCATGGTCCACATGATAAATTCTACTTGCATAAGGGTTTCTTGTTTAGAGAGGATAGATTGTGCATTCCAAAGTCATCAATTCGTGAACTACTTGTTAGGGAAGCACATGGGGGTGGTCTAATGGGACATTTTGGTGTGGCAAAAACGTTGAATGCTTTACATGAACATTTTTATTGGCCACATATGAAGCGTGATGTTGAGCGTATTTGTGAAAAGTGCATAACTTGTAGACAAGCTAAGTCTAGGACACTACCACATGGATTATACACACCACTTCCCGTCCCGAGTGAACCTTGGGTTGATATCTCTATGGACTTTGTTTTGGGGTTGCCTAGGATAAAGAAGAGGAGGGATTCTATATTTGTTGTTGTGGATAGGTTTTCTAAGATGACACACTTTATTGCTTGTCATAGAACCGATGATGCATCTAACATTGCGGATTTGTTCTTTAGAGAAGTCGTTAGGTTGCATGGCATGAAGAAGGGGAGGGATTCTATATTTGTTGTTGCCTAGGACTATTGTTTCTGACCGTGATGTTAAGTTTTTGAGTTACTTTTGGAAGACGTTGTGGGCTAAACTTGGCACAAAATTGTTGTTTTCTACTACTTGTCATCCTCAAACGGATGGGCAAACTGAAGTTGTTAATAGGACTTTAGGAACACTTTTGCGTGCTATTCTTAAAAAGAACTTAAAGAATTGGGAGAATTGTTTGCCTTTTGTTGAATTTGCTTATAATCGTTGCGTGCATCGTACTACAAATTATTCGCCATTTGAAATTGTTTATGGTTTTAATCCTTTGACTCCATTGGATTTGATGTCTTTACCTGTGAGTGAAAGGTTAAATATGGATGGCAAGAAGAAAGCTGAATTTGTTAGGGGGTTGCATGAAAAGGTCAAGGCCAACATTGAGAAGAGAAATGAGCAATATGCCAAGCAAGCCAACAAAGGGAAGAAGAAGGTGATATTTGAGAAGGGAGATTGGGTGTGGCTACACTTGAGGAAGGAAAGGTTTCCGGAGAAGCGACGTTCAAAGCTACTACGTAGGGGCGATGAACCATTTCAAGTCCTTGAAAAGATCAATGACAATGCCTACAAACTCGATCTGCCAGGTGAGTACAACGTAAGTTCTACATTTAATGTTAGTGATTTGTCGTTGTTTGATGTAGGTGATGAGCAAGATTTGAGGACAAATCCTTTTCAAGAAGGGGAGGATGATGCGAACACGGGTCGTCAAGCCCCAAGGAAAGCATGGGATCCTTTGCAGTTGCCGGAGGGACCAGTCACGAGGGGACGACTATAGAAATTCAAGGAGGCACTACAGGGAGTCATGAGCAAGCATGAAGGGGTCGAGATGCATGGGAGTACATTTGGAGGCCAACGAAATATTATTCAAGCATTGTTGGAGAAACCCGAGGCTACACGGACCTGCACACGGGGTCCGTGTCCTTTACAACCTGAGATGAGCTATTCCAGTACCTGCACGGACCTGAAGACGGACCCAGGCACGGGGTCCGTGCCCTCTTACATTGGCGAAGACAGTGTCTACACGGACCCGTACACGGAGGTGAGCACGGGGTCCGTGTCCCTTGTTTCCAGCTGAAGTTTATTCCCGAGTGTACACGTACCCGGACACGGAGGGCCACACGGGGTCCGTGTCCTAGAGTTTTGGGCGAGAAAAAATTACCTTCTTTAGAGTTTTATTTTGTTAGGAAACTAGATTTTGTTATCTTTTTGATATAAGACATATCTTGGACGAAATTTTGACACACAATACACATTATTTTGAGTTTTTATACAAACTTTTGAGATTCTCTCTCAAGCATTCAAAGCTTTGCTTTGTTCAACCAAAATCAAACTTATCAAAGTTTTCAACTTTGTGGCGTTTGTCAATCGATCTTGTGCGGATTGTCGTAGGCATCGTTCTTCGAAGGTTCGTTCTAATTTTTGATTGTTATTCCGTGTTTATTTTTTGCTAGACTTTCCATAATTTAGAGGTGAATATCACAACCATACTTGATTCAAAAGATCGGGAAAACACAACGATTCTTTGTTCAATATTAAATTGAGGCGCGATTCAATTTTGATCTTGTTTGCTTTTATTCGTACAAAGATTCACATCAGAACTAGATTAGGGCATTACGATTTCTTAGTGATGCCATTTGAACTGACGAATGCTCCAGCGATTTTCATGGACCTAATGAACCGAGTATTTCAGCCTTACCTTGATCAGTTCTGTTAGAGTAGGTGCCCGTCGAGCCAAGTGTTGGCCGAGTGTTCACAATGAAACTCTATGAATAAGCAGTCTTTATTTTAATAATATTTGAAATTATTACTTTGGCAAATCTTTATCTGTATACCCATGCTAGCTGCATAGATAAAGCCCTTGAATATACAAATAGTAGAAAGAATATGAGATGCTCATATGATGAGTATCATGAAACTCATATTTGTAATACTGTATATTCTAAACGGTTCCTAGTCGATTCAGCCGCCACTAAGAAGGATATAGGCCGCTCGAGTTAGAGACTAGTATCTGCGATGTGAGTACCATGTTTCATTGGTAGGGGACATTGTGATGTCCGAACATGCAGATAGGTGCTCCTTGTAGAGTGCACTGAACAACCCTCCATAAAAGGACTTTCCAAGTGGTTCTCACTTATCGAGTGGAAAAGTCCTGGTTTATGGTTGTACAGAATTAGTCCTTATGACCCGGAACAACATTGAGACTCTATGTGCTAGAATTACACTTTGACTTGTTTACCGACTCTCATGGGGTCATCAGGTGGCAAGGTTGGGTGTTCTGTCGAAACACATAGGAGTCGATGCATTGTAGTCGGGGATTCACCGCTTACCTTCGGGTATGGATATCCTATGTGTTATCATGTGTATGTAGATCGAAATCTCTGGCCAGAGTATGGTTGTAATTATGAAAGGTGTTTCATAGATTACACCATCGATGCAACTACGACATGACACATAGTATCGATTCATTGACAACTCTCGATAAACCAATGGTTGTCGAATCGATCGGGATATATGAGTTGAAGGGACCGTACTGTACGCTAACCATAATTGAATGGTTCTTGCAGGCACTATCATGTGATACCTAGGGAATCACGTAAGCGATGCTGCTAGGCGTTTAACGTGATTGGTTGGGTACTATCAGACTTGAGTTCTGACGTTCTTACTATCAAGGAGTTGATAAGTAAGAATGGAGCAATTGGGGTATGCTCGAATAAGGACATGTTTAGTCCGAATCACATGGAGATGTGAACCCACGGCTAGTTGTATCAATGAACCATTGAGGGCCACACAAGTACTAGCTTTGTAAATCCCGATGAGAAGTAAATTAGTTCAATGTGTTGAACGGCTTATAAAGGTGTTTATAAGCGTAAGTAAAATTTAGAAGTATGACTTCTATAAAGGAGAAAATAGTTCAAAGTGTTGAACGACTTATAAATGTGTTTATAAGTGTAAGAAAAAATAGAAGTATGACTTCTATGAGAGAAATGTAAATTTTGATTTATGGAAGTGTTCCTAAATTAAAATTTGGCCAAGAGAATAATGCAATTGAAAATTGTGATTTTCATAAATATTATTATGGACTAAATAAATTAATTCAAGTGTTGAATTAATTAAATACTAGTGGACCTAGTAGAGTCAAATAATTAAATTAATTCAAGTGTTGGATTAATTATATAATATTGAGTCTTGTAGAGCTCAAATAAAATAATTATTTAAACTAGTGGGACTTGAGTAAATTCAAGTAATATTTAATTTGTCTCAAATATGTTTGAGATAATTAAATTTAGTCCATGGTTTTTTTTATTTGATAAAAAACTATATAATATACATGCATGGGAGGTGAAGAGTTGGGGAATACTTTTGATTAAAATAATACATGGCATGCAACTTTTTTGGATCTACTTTTTGCACCCCCAAGACAACTCATTCTCCCCATTCTCACATAGCATATGGCCGAAACATCCTCTCCTTTTTCTCTCTAATTTTTCTTGTGTGTTCTTCAATTTGTTGGAGAGAACACTACACTTCTCTTTGAAAAATCTTTTAGTTTTTCTAGTGCAAAACTAAAAGGGGTTTACCTAGTTGGTGGTGGGCTTAATTTTGGAGTAAGGAGGAGGCTTGAAGATCTTCATCCATTCAAGAGCTTTGTTGTTTAACAACAAAGTTGGAGCCACAATCAACTTTTTAAAGTTGATAGGTACATTTCTTTAACATCCTATGTATGTTGGTTTGATTTTTGTAAATATTACACAAGAACAAAACATGGTGGCCGAAAATATTCTTTCAAAATTTCGAATTTTATGCTTCCGTTGCGTTTTCCGGCCACCGTAACCGGTCCGCTTTCAAGTGGTATCAGAGCTTAGGTTACGGATTTTGTGTAATATTTGCATAATATTATGTTAAGATCGATTTCTAACCGTTTGAGATTTTTTTGTGCAAAATATATCATAGGGCCGAAAATTTTTCAAGAAAACAAAAAAAAAAAAATGTTTTTTCGGGCAGCCCGAGGGCTGCCCGAGGGGCTGCCCGAAAATTTCGGGCAGCATTGGGCAGCCCGAGGGGCTGCCCGAAATGTTCTGTTTTTAAAATAAAAAAAAAAAAATTTTGTTGTTGCCGGAATCCGGCGACGGAGCTCCGGCGACGGCGATGACGGCTAGGGTTTCCAAAAGTGTTTTGGTTAATCCAAGTGTCATGGGCCTTGAGATGTTGGGCCATTGGATGGCCAACATAATTTGTGAAATTTAAATGGGCCAAAATATTTTTGGTGGAAAATGGTTTTTGGGCCCTTAAGTTTAAATTTACAAATGTTGCACATATTTTCTCATAAAATAAATAATTGAAGTGAGACTTTAATTATTTATAGTAAATTGTGATTTACAAGAAATTCGATTATAAATAAATTAATTTGAAAGTAGACAAAGGTGTTTGTATACTTTGTTAATTTAATTTATAATTGTGGCGGTTAGTGATTGGATCAAGATATATAATATTGGATCAATTAATTATAGTGATAATTAATTGATGGTGTATGATATGTGATATTATGCATGAAGGATGATCAAAAGCCCAAGCCCAATTTGCTAGGTGTATGCTAGGATATTTGTGTTGTATGATTGTAATAATTATCAATTTTTAAAGTGGGCTTGGTTTATGGCCCGTTCCCACCCCATGAGATGTATCCCTATGTGCCATGGATATTTATTTGTAAATATTAGAATAGGGGAAGATCAAGATTGGAAGATGGTGGCCTTGGTGATTATGAAGATCGAAGACATGTAATATTGGATGCTAATGTAATAGTATAGTTGCATTGCATCCCGTGCATTTACCCTAGGATTGGACCTAGGCCCGTGTTTGGCTCACACGGGCCATTAGTTTTGGGGCGATTGATCATCCTTGTATTGTTTTCTATTTATGATATATGCATGATATGTTATAAATAATGAGTATGTGCGTTATTATTATTATAATAACAAAGTTGCATGAATCCGGCAAACATACGATCAAACATGGCGAGCTTTTAAAATAAAATTAATGATGAGACCTTTCAAAATTAAAAACCCTCATTTTGAATAAGATTCAAAATTAATATCAAGCCCGAAAAGGGGAATTATAAATTTGTTTATAATTTCCTTGTCTTCCATCGACAATGGGTGCATGATGAACGCTACCCGTACTCGGGGCTCGGCTCATATTATTGGGGGGGCCCTGGGTGCCGGAAAGCTGTGACATCCATTGACATAGTGATGTGAACTACGTGGAACTCCCATGATTTCGGCTCATATTTGTAGTGACCCGTTCCAGAATCACCTACTAATCAAAAACTAAGCATGCAATTAACCTAATAACAATAATCAGAGATAACAGCGGAAAAGGTCAACAAATGATGGTTATACAACCCAATCGAAGTCTAGAATAACTCAAAATAAAAATACCCAATACAACCATATCGAATCAAAACAATACCGATAAACTAAACCAACCAGCTACTCAACGTCCTCCTCCTGCTCCTCCTGAGCTGTCCAACCTGAGGCCTGCCCCGAGGGAATGGGGTGTCCAAGATAAACAAAACCGAGGACGTGAGCGATAAGAACGCCCAGTACAAAAGCATGAGTATACAGACCTATATGAAATGCACATGCTATGATCATGATACCGGGGTAGTCAAGAAACAGGAGTCACAAAAGGATCTCAACAATGCTCAGTCTAGAGGCGCCAAGTGGATAGTGCCGCGCGGTCCAACCTCTGGGTCACTGCATCCACTACAAGACAGACGCGGACCTAAAATGTCCCGGACCACCGAAGCCCTCCCGACCCGTCGGCCACTGTGTACTCTCGGTGTCCATGCGTCCACAAGACAGGGCTGAGCGGCCCCAAGATATAGCTTATCTCGAAAGAGATACAGCTCAACAGTAAAGGCTATCTCGAAGGAGAATACGGCTCAACATGAAATGCAACGTGCAGTAATAAACGTGACATAATAGCATGCATCATATGACATATATCAATGCACCACATAATCATGCAACACATATAAGAATGTATACTCAACCAGGATATCTCGGATAGTACTTTCGTACCTCTATCACTGCAATCCTAATCCACTGGAACAACCAGACAACAGGTCTAATCCAAGCCTATTCATCAAAAGCATACCCAATGAACAATACTACCATGCTCGGCTAGCAAAACCAGTACTCCCTAGTACTACCAAAGGTTTAGGGTTTACCTTCGTCCGTCGACAGCCCTTTGATGTCGATTGCCTCGAAACTCCGGCGCTGCTATGCTACCAATCCCGGCAGCTCTTGGCTATTGCTCGAACAACAACTAACCCTAGAATCCTTCCAAAACTCTCAAAGAGGAGACTTAACTCAAGGAATGGCAAGTCACAAATGAGAAATCCGAGCACTATTTATAGGCCATGTTCGGATCCTCCGAACATCACTTCGGAACGTCCGAACGCTACGTGTCCATTGGCTCTTGACAGCTCATGATCGGATCCTCCGATCATACACTTCGGACCGTCCGATCATGCACGTGTCCATCGACTCTTGACACCTCATGTTCGGATCCACCGAACTCACTTCGGACCTTCCGAACACTTCGGTGCTTCCGAACCATCTTCGGACCTTCCGATCATGATTAATCACCATTAGTCCGTTGATTACCCAATTCGGCATTCGGGCTACTACAATATTATTGAGGGAACTCATGGCGACCGTCCATTAAGGTTCAATATCGATGGGTTAGGCTTGACACGTAAAGATGAACGACGTCATATTATTGGGTCCTAATCAAACGTGAGACAAAAGTATACGTAGAGGGTTGCATGGCGATGCAATTGGAAACTACCTTTTAGGAATTGTGATGGCCGATATTATTCGGGATCACAATTCGCTAATTGGACCTTACGTACCTACTGAGGAAAGAGTTTCCCGTTTTCACTAGAGGGTAGTGAAAGATGTCAAAACAGTGGGAGTAAATATTTATAAAGTTAAAGTCCATACTTTATATCTTACCAAATATTTTAAATAGTCATCAACATTTATCTGTTTTTACTTTTCAGTACAAATCAACAATGTCTTCGATGCGCAATTCGATATCTATAATACTCGACAAACACATATTAACTGGACCTAATTACCTCACTTGGCTAAGAAATTTGAAAATAGTCTTAAATTCGGAAAGGGTAACATATACACTGACTCAGTCGCCCCCTGTTGAGGCTCCGACTGACTGCAATCCTGAGGAATTGCAGGCTTACGAGGAATGGTGTGACCATGACTTGATAGCTAGGTGTTATATGCTGACTTCTATGAACGATGAGCTACAGAGGCGTTTTGAGGGTGCAAAGAGTGCTGCTGACATTCATTTGCATCTCAAAGAGCTCTTTGGTGAGCAAACACGACCTCAAAGGCATGCTACCGTCAAGGAGCTGATCACTTTGCGCATGCGAGATGGGGCCTCGGTCCATGAGCATGGCCTAAAGGTGATCGGGCTCGTGGACAAGCTCGTTGGCATGGATTTGATCTTGCCTTCGGAGTTGACCACCGACATGTTGCTGTTATCGCTGCCTAGCTCATTTGATCCTTTTGTGGTGAACTACAACATGAACAAGATGGAACCGACCCTTGAGGAGTTGGTAAACATGCTTGTTACCTTTGAGTCCACTATCAAGAAAGAGAAGTCGGTTCTTTATGTGGGTTCTTCATCTGGTACGAAGATTGATCCACATGGGAATGGAAAGAAACGTTCTTTCCAACGTCCCGAGAAGAACGAGCCCTTGTTGAGGCAATCTCCGAATCCCGTTGTGGCAGCCAGACCAGTTAAGGCTGACAAGACTTGTGATGTTTGTCATCACTGCAAGAAGCCTGGACATTGGAAGCGAAATTGCAAGGAATATCTGGCCCAGAAAAGTTCTGGAAATGGTATGTTCTACATTGAAGTAAACATTTTAATTAACTCTACTTCTTGGGTATTGGATACCAAATATTGATCACATCTCTGTAATGTGTTACAGGTGATGGGAAGAAGTAGGAAGCTTAAGGAAGGTGTGACCTTCTTGAGAATGGGCAATGGAGCAAGAGTTGCTTCCAAGGCTGTTGAGGATGTTTACTTATTGTTGAACAATAGTTTAAGTTAATTTTGTGAGATGTTTTGTTTGTACCTAATTTTGTAAAACATTGTTTCCATTTCTATTATGATAAAAATGGATATTCTTGTTTATTTAGCAAAGGTGTTTGCAACATTTACAAGAATGAATGTTTAATTGGTACTTGAGAACTTGAAAAACGATCTCTATAACTTAAAAGTAAAAGATATTCTACTAAATGTCCATTCAAAGGCAGACACCATATGAGATATGGATGGGTAAGCCTCCCAAATATTCTTATCTTAGAATATGGGAGCCCTGCTTATGTGAAGCAGGTAAGTGGGAGATAAATTGGATTGTTGATCCATTTTATGTTACTTTGTGGGATATCTAAGGAATTAAGATTGGATATCATTTCTATCATCCCCTAGAAACAAAGGTGTTTGTTTCTTGGAATGCAACCTTTTTGGGAAAAGGATTTTCTATTAGATAGAAAAAGGGAGATGATAGAACTCGAAGAGGTTCGAGAGACACCCACAACAATAGAACCCACACCCGAAGAGCCAAGAGAGGAGATACAAGCTCCTAGCAGATACGAGAGAGTCTCGAGACCACCTATGAGGTATGGTCAGCTTCTTGAAGAAGGCCATGATGAGCCTAACCATGGATGTGATCCAAGGACCTTCAAGGAAGCGTTATCTGATGCCGATTCATCCAAGTGACTTGAAGCAATGGAATCTGAGTTGAATTCCATGCATTCGAACCAAGTGTAGGATCTTGTGGATCCACCTGAGGGAACTGTTCCTACAGGGACTTGGGGAGGATGGGAAGGTTTTGACTTTCAAGGCGCGATTGGTGGCAAAAGGATGTACTCAAAGACAAGGAGTTGACTTTGAGGAAACCTTTTCCCAGTCGTAATGTTCAAGTCCATAAGGATTTTGCTAGCCATAGCTGCATGGTATGACTATGAGATATGGCAGATGGATGTTAAGACAGTCTTTCTTAATGGGGATTTTAAGAAAGTGATTTACATGTCTCAACCTGAAGGGTTTACATCTATCGGAAGTGAGCATATGGTATGTAAACTTCAGAGATCTATTTATGATCTAAAGCAGGCATCTAGGAGTTGGAACCTCAGATTCGACAGTACAATCAAATAGTTTGATTTACTGTGAATCATGAGGGACCCTATGTGTATAAGAAGGTCAGTGGGAGTGTTGTGACATTCCTGGTGCTTTATGTTGATGACATTCTAATCTTTGGGAATGATGTAGGAATGTTGCAATCAACAAAGATATGGTTAGCGAGTAAGTTCTCGATGAAGGACTTGGGTGAAGCATCTTTTGTATTGGGATACAGATCTATTGAGATAGATCGAAAAGATGACTTGGTCTCACCCAGTCCACATACATGATACCATCATGAAGCGGTTCTCGATGGATGCGTCCTTGAGAGGACATCTACCAATGTGTCATGGCGTGTCCCTATCCAAGTCTGTCTCCTGAGACTGATGCAGAGATAGTGACGATGACACGCATTCCGTATGCTTCGGAAATTGGTAATATCATGTATGGGATGATATCTACACGTCCTGACGTGGCGTTTGCACTATATGTGGTGAAATGATATCATTCGAACCCTGGTCTTCCACACCTGAAAGCTGTGAAAGACATCCTCAAGTTGTTGAGAAGGACCAATAAGTTGTTCTTGGTCTATGGGGGTAGAGAACTGAAATTGGAAGGCTATACCGACTCTAGCTTCCAAAGCGATATCGATAACTCGAAGTCAACCTCTAGGTTTGTATTCATGCTCAAAGGTGCTGCTGTCTCTTGGAAGAGTTCCAAGCAAGACAATATTACGGATTCCAGCATAGAGGCCGAATACATTGCTGCATCAGATGCAGCAAGAGAGGCTGTTTGGATAAGGAATTTCGTCCAAGAGTTGGACGTCATTCCTAATGGAGTTGCTCCTGTCCCGGTGTTGTGTGACAACACGGGAACTGTAGCTCAAGCAGAGGAGCCAAGGTCTCATCAGAAATCCAAACTCGTATTGAGAAAGTACCACATCCTCGGAGAGATTGTGGAAAGAAGAGTAGTGTCTATTGACAAAGTCGGCTCCGCAGATTATGTTGTTGATCCACTAGCTAAGCCTTTACCTGGACCATTGTTCAACAAGCATCGCGAATCAATGGGTTTTGAACATATGGGTAGTTGGCTCTAGTGCAAGTGGGAGATTGTTAGAGTAGGTGCCCGTCGAGCCAAGTGTTGGCCGAGTGTTCACAATGAAACTCTATGAATAAGCAGTCTTTATTTTAATAATATTTGAAATTATTACTTTGGCAAATCTTTATCTGTATACCCATGCTAGCTGCATAGATAAAGCCCTTGAATATACAAATAGTAGAAAGAATATGAGATGCTCATATGATGAGTATCATGAAACTCATATTTGTAATACTGTATATTCTAAACGGTTCCTAGTCGATTCAGCCGCCACTAAGAAGGATATAGGCCGCTCGAGTTAGAGACTAGTATCTGCGATGTGAGTACCATGTTTCATTGGTAGGGGACATTGTGATGTCCGAACATGCAGATAGGTGCTCCTTGTAGAGTGCACTGAACAACCCTCCATAAAAGGACTTTCCAAGTGGTTCTCACTTATCGAGTGGAAAAGTCCTGGTTTATGGTTGTACAGAATTAGTCCTTATGACCCGGAACAACATTGAGACTCTATGTGCTAGAATTACACTTTGACTTGTTTACCGACTCTCATGGGGTCATCAGGTGGCAAGGTTGGGTGTTCTGTCGAAACACATAGGAGTCGATGCATTGTAGTCGGGGATTCACCGCTTACCTTCGGGTATGGATATCCTATGTGTTATCATGTGTATGTAGATCGAAATCTCTGGCCAGAGTATGGTTGTAATTATGAAAGGTGTTTCATAGATTACACCATCGATGCAACTACGACATGACACATAGTATCGATTCATTGACAACTCTCGATAAACCAATGGTTGTCGAATCGATCGGGATATATGAGTTGAAGGGACCGTACTGTACGCTAACCATAATTGAATGGTTCTTGCAGGCACTATCATGTGATACCTAGGGAATCACGTAAGCGATGCTGCTAGGCGTTTAACGTGATTGGTTGGGTACTATCAGACTTGAGTTCTGACGTTCTTACTATCAAGGAGTTGATAAGTAAGAATGGAGCAATTGGGGTATGCTCGAATAAGGACATGTTTAGTCCGAATCACATGGAGATGTGAACCCACGGCTAGTTGTATCAATGAACCATTGAGGGCCACACAAGTACTAGCTTTGTAAATCCCGATGAGAAGTAAATTAGTTCAATGTGTTGAACGGCTTATAAAGGTGTTTATAAGCGTAAGTAAAATTTAGAAGTATGACTTCTATAAAGGAGAAAATAGTTCAAAGTGTTGAACGACTTATAAATGTGTTTATAAGTGTAAGAAAAAATAGAAGTATGACTTCTATGAGAGAAATGTAAATTTTGATTTATGGAAGTGTTCCTAAATTAAAATTTGGCCAAGAGAATAATGCAATTGAAAATTGTGATTTTCATAAATATTATTATGGACTAAATAAATTAATTCAAGTGTTGAATTAATTAAATACTAGTGGACCTAGTAGAGTCAAATAATTAAATTAATTCAAGTGTTGGATTAATTATATAATATTGAGTCTTGTAGAGCTCAATTAAAATAATTATTTAAACTAGTGGGACTTGAGTAAATTCAAGTAATATTTAATTTGTCTCAAATATGTTTGAGATAATTAAATTTAGTCCATGGTTTTTTTTATTTGATAAAAAACTATATAATATACATGCATGGGAGGTGAAGAGTTGGGGAATACTTTTGATTAAAATAATACATTGCATGCAACTTTTTTGGATCTACTTTTTGCACCCCCAAGACAACTCATTCTCCCCATTCTCACATAGCATATGGCCGAAACATCCTCTCCTTTTTCTCTCTAATTTTTCTTGTGTGTTCTTCAATTTGTTGGAGAGAACACTACACTTCTCTTTGAAAAATCTTTTAGTTTTTCTAGTGCAAAACTAAAAGGGGTTTACCTAGTTGGTGGTGGGCTTAATTTTGGAGTAAGGAGGAGGCTTGAAGATCTTCATCCATTCAAGAGCTTTGTTGTTTAACAACAAAGTTGGAGCCACAATCAACTTTTTAAAGTTGATAGGTACATTTCTTTAACATCCTATGTATGTTGGTTTGATTTTTGTAAATATTACACAAGAACAAAACATGGTGGCCGAAAATATTCTTTCAAAATTTCGAATTTTATGCTTCCGTTGCGTTTTCCGGCCACCGTAACCGGTCCGCTTTCAAGTTCTTCATAGTATTCAATGACGATATTCTCATTTACTCGAAGAGCCATGAGGAGCATAGCTAGCATTTGAGGACAGTGTTGCAGTTTTTGCAGGGTCGCTAGTTGTTTGCGAAGTTCAGTAAGTGCGAGTTTTGGTTGGATAAGGTAGCATTTTTGGGTCATATTATTTCTAGCAGTGGAATTGAGGTGGAACCAACCAAGATAGCGGCAGTTAATGATTGGGTTGAACTGAAGAATGCATCGAAAATCCGCAGTTTTCTGGGTTTAGCCGGTTACTACCATAAGTTCATCCAAGGATTTTCATCGATAGCATTGCCACCCACGGCACTGACCAAAATGAATGCTAAGTTTGTGTGGAGTGATGAATGTCAGAAGAGCTTTGATACGTTGAAGCAAGCCCTTATTTCAGTGCCAGTGTTAGCCATGCCATCAAGGCAAGGGAATTGTGTGTTATACTCGGATGCATCTAAGCTCGGTTTAGGCGCAGTCTTGATGCAGCAGGGTCGGGTGATAGCTTATGCTTCCAGACAGTTAAAGGTGCATGAGAAGAATTATCCGACACATGACTTAGAATTAGCCGCCATCATATTTGCATTGAAGATTTGGAGACACTACTTGTACGATGAGAAATGTCAGATATTTATTGATCACAAGAGTCTCAAGTATTTCTTCACGCAGAAGGAACTTAACATGAGACAGAGACGGTGGTTAGAATTGGTGAAAGACTACGACTGCGAGATTTGCTACCATCCGGGAAAGGCTAATGTCGTCGCAGACGTGTTGAGCAGGAAAGTGGCAGTTGTAGCACAGTTATTAGCACAGAGACCTCTTCAGTCTAAGATTCAGAGGTTTGATTTAGAAGTTTTTCGCAAGGGAAGGGCTCCAAGGCTGTCTAATCTGACAGTCCAATCTTCTTTTAATCTGTCAGTCCAATCTTCTTTGCTAGGCCGTATTTGTGCGGGCCAGCCTTCAGACGAGCAGTTGCAGAAGTGTGAGCTGAAGGATGAAGCCAAGGGCAGTGTACTCTACACAGTGTCAGATGGTATTGTGAGATACAGAGGTAGAATGTGGGTGCCTAGTGTTGATTCGATCAGAGAGGATATTCTGACAGAGGCACATGCATCTCTGTATTCCTTTCATCCAGGAGGTACCAAGATGTACAAGGACCTACAGATTTTGTATAGGTGGCCAGGGATGAAGAGAAACATCCGCAGGTTTGTGTCTGAATGACTCACTTGTCAGCAGGTGAAGGCAGAACATCAGAGGCCAGCAGGATTGATTAAGCCACTCCCCATCCTAGAGTGGAAATGGAAAATATTACAATGGACTTTGTCGTTGGATTGCCTAGATCAGTCAGAGGCTTTAATGCCATTTGGGATATTGTGGACCGACTAACTAAGTCAACACACTTTTTGCCAGTGAAGACGACTTTCTCCATGACGCAGTACGTGGAGCTTTATATCCGGGAGATTGTTCGATTGTATGGAATCCAAGTTTCTATCGTGTCCGACTGGGATCCGAGATTTACATCGTCTTTTTGGAAGAGCCTACATGCAGCCATGGGGACGAAGTTTCTTTTCAGTACCGCTTTTCACCCGCAGACAGATGGACAGTCTGAGCGAGTGATTCAAATTTTGGAGGATCTATTTCGAGCGTGTATGATCGATTTCCAGGGGACTTGGGAATCTAAACTACCTCTAGTGGAGTTTACCTACAACAACAGCTTCCAATCATCGATAGGTATGGCACCCTACGAGGCGTTGTATGGAAGAAAGTGCAGATCACCAGTTCAATGGGATGAAGTTGGTGAAAGAGCAGAAATTGGCCCCGAGATAGTTCAGCAGACTGCAGATATGGTGGTCAAGATCCGAGACACAATGAAGACCGTCCAGAGTCGTCAAAAGAGCTATGCCGATATGAGGAGAAGATATCTCGAGTTTGCCGTAGGTGATCACGTTTTCACAAAGATAGCACCCATGAAGGGTGTTATGAGATTTAGGAAAAGAGGCAAACTGAGTCCGAGGTTTATTGGACCATTCGAAATTTTGGACAGAGTTGGGACACTAGCTTATCGGGTTGCCCTTCCGCCGAATTTGGCCGGGGTACACAATGTGTTCCATGTCTCGATGCTGAAGAAGTACCTAGCAAATCCTTCGCACGTATTGAGCTATGAACCGTTACAGTTGGCTCCAGACCTGTCTTATGAGGAGAGACCCATCCAGATCCTAGACAGATAGGAGCGCAGACTTCGGAACAAAGTGACTAAGCTAGTCAAAGTCCGGTGGCTAAATCAATCAGTGGAAGAGGCCACTTCGGAGTCAGAAGCGAACATGAGGATTCACTACCCGGAGTTGTTTGGTAAGACTTAATTTCGAGGACGAAATTTTTATAAGTGGGGGAGGAACTGTAGTGCCCAAATTCAGTACACGTATAACCCATGCATTTAATTAATCATTAAAGTATTTATTAATTTTTAAAATTAGTCTTAGTAGTGCATGATTTATTTAAATATATTATTTTAAATTATTTATGTTTATGTGATGCACGTTAAATTTTTTTTCAAATTTCATGTTTCGGGCGAATATTCGAGGCGGGATCGAGGAAAAGACCGTTGATGATTTCGGTAATCTAAAATGTGGTATTTATTTTAAGTTGAGGTTGGGGCATTTTTAAATAATAATTAAGTTTAGCATTTTAAATCCTAACTTATTTATTTAATGGATTTAAGAGTTTAAAACTTTTAAAATTAGCATTTTTGTGGATTTTATTTTATTAAAGGAGAATGTTATAAAATTAGTGTGTATTTTATTTCAATTAAGGAAATTGAGTGATAGTGTTTGATTAACTTTAAATTAGAGGTTAATTCATGATTAAGCAATTTATTTTCCCTAAACATCCCCACTAACTCACGTTAGTCACACACACACACACACTCTCTTACACCTTTATCACACACACAAAGCCGTAACACACACACACAATCACAAGTCATTCTAGTTTTATTTTTTTTAAGCCAAAACCTAGGGTTCTTGAGAAAACCCAGTAGCCACCCCTCCCTTCAAAGAATTTCAGCAGTTTCGGTGACTTTATCTCAAGAAAACCGAGCCACAATCGTCCCGGATCAAGCCTCGCTTCCTTCCCACTTCGGTATCGTCGTTCCGATAACGTTAAAGATTTAAAGGCACGTATATTCTATTCTTTCTGCATCGATCTTGTCATATTATGTGTTGTGTTATTTTTACGCGTAAAAATTCATGTGTGAAATTCGTCGTTTGAGCGGAAAATGGTTTGAACGCGTTTAAAAATACTTTTTAGATCTGAAATCTCGTAACTTACTGTTCCGTTGAAAACTGCGATTTTTCGGTCGAGATTTTGAGAAAACATTTAACGCAAAAAATGTAGAAATTTTCGATACCTTCGATTTGATATAAAATTCGAGTTATTTGGATAAAAATTGAGTGAGTTATGGCATTTTCCGTGGGATCGCTCAAACTGCATTTTTAGTAAATTTCGATGTTGATGTGTTCTTGAAGTTTATTTGTTGCAGGCTTCGTTGGGAATCAACGGTTGATCGTTGCGTCGTCTAGGTATGTTTAGTTCGATGTTGGGAAGATTTTTGGTGTCTCTTTTCGTGTCGTTAGGCACCAAGTTGAATCAAGAGTCGAGGAAGAAAATAGTGTCGAACCTCGAGTTGTGTCGTTAGTTGTTGATTGTCACACTTGGGAACAATTATAATGGCTTACTTGGGTTTGGTACAATGTCATGACGTCCTAGGACGGGTCTCGAGGTGTCCGTTCATAGTCCGTACAATCAAGTTTGGAAGTAATAAGCAATATAAGAATTTCCCGCAGGCTTTAATTCACCCGAGGCTAGCCGGACCCCCACACAGACCATGGCATGGGGTCCGTGTCTTTGATTCCTCACAAGTGTCAACTGTCCGAGCCTACACGGAACCCTTGACGGACCCTAGCACGGGGTCTTTGTTTCAACAGATTGTAGGAATTATGTTTTGTAGACTACAATTCATGTTTTATTTACAGTTTGATATCGATTCGCATTGTCAGATTATGATACATGTAGTGATATCTATTTCATGCTTTATTATACCATGGCATGTACACATTGTAGTGGTCTTGTTTCATGCTTTATTCTCACCGGAGTTATCTGGTTGTTGTCTTGTTTGTATGTGTGCATGACAACAGGTGGGACAGGATCAGGGTCGAGAAGAAGATGAGAGATTAAGATTAGCGTGGCGATTCCGGACTTGGATGTAAATAGGTTTCAGCTCTTGACATGTAGTAGTTGAACCTTAGTTAGTTTGAATTCACATTGTTGTATTAAATTTGTACTTGTATACTGATTTGTATATTATATCAATTCCATTATGTTCCGCAAATTAAAAAAAAATTTATGACCCTAATAACTTGACCAGTATATTGATCCTAATAACGATTAAGAAGATAATTAACGTCCGAGTCCCCACAACAGGTGATATCAGAGCTTTAGGTCTTAGAACAATAGGTTCCTTAGACTGAGATAGAAGAGGATGAGCGGGGTAGATTGAGTTTTCTTTCCTGCATTTGATTGCTAGCATGTGATTTATTATAATGTTGAATTACAGTATATGCTAGCATGATACTATGATTACTGCTTTGCAATACATGTTTACCTGATAATATGAGTTGATTTGGTATTATGTATTTTGAGTGTCAATCAGATCTGATTCTTGATCAGCAGTAAGATGATCAGAGGAGGATTGAAAACAGGTTCCTTGTAATTGGTTACTAATGCTTTTGGTAATCAGATATACCTCCTCGAAGAATTCCAGAAAGAGGTAGTAGTTCAACTAATCAGAGGGATGTGTCAAAAATTTTGATAGAAACACAGTTGAAGAGGTTTCAGTCGTTTCAAACGCCGATTCTGAAGGGTATTGAGACGCCGTTTGATTGTGAAAGTTGGCTAGACGAAATAGAAATGCTATTTGAATTTCTTGGTTTCACAGATGATTGTAGAATTAAGTTGATTGAGCAACAGTTACGGAAAGTCGCAAAGAGTTGCAGCCTGGTAACCAAAGAAGCTCTAGAACAACGTAGTTCAGTGATTACGTGGAAAATTTTTAAGGTTGAATTCTATCAAAGATTCTTTCCCGTATCATACAAACAGGATAAAGGTACAGAGTTGGCAAATTTGAAACAAGGTCAGTTGAATATTGATGATTATTTGGCCCAGTTCTTTACCTTGCTACGTTTTGCTCCGCAAGTGGCTCGGAACGATGAAGCTATATCTAATCAGTTTATCCAGGGATTGAATCCGGGGATACGTACATTGGTAAATGGGAAAAGATCAAATAAATTTGCTGATACCCTGAACATAGTTAAAAGAGCAGAAATAGTTCTGATGAGACAAACAGAAGCTTCATATGTTCTTCCAGCACCGAGTTCACAGCAACTGCCTCTCAGAGTCGAGATTGGCAGCAGCAGAAGTGGAAAGAAAGAAAAATTGCAAGCTCGAAAGAAACAGTTCAAGAAGTTAGGTGATGCGAATCTGGCCGGGCATGGTGTTCAAAGGACGGCTAAGGAAGTTCAAATAGGCACTACAAGGAGTGATGATCAAGGAAGAAGGGATCGTGATGCATGTGAGTATGTTTGGAGATCAAAAGAACATTATTCAAGCATCATTCTGGTCGACCGAGGCTACACGGACGTGTACACGGGGTCCGTTTCCATTACACTTGAGGAAGAGAAATCCCGAGCCTACACGGACCCGAGCACGGACCTGTACACGGGGTCCGTGTCCACTATTTTCGAGACATGAAAATTACAGTGCCTACAAGAACCCCCTTCCGGACCTGTACACGGGATCCGCATCCTTTAGTTTTAGGTGAGAATTTGTTCCTAAATTAGAGTTTTAATTATTTTGGTAACTAGATTTCATATCTTTTGATTTGGTATCAATATATAGACAAATTTTATCATTGGAAAAAAACTTTTGTTCATTATTGATTGAGTTTATAAAACTTTTCTTTGAGAATTCTCTCAAAAACAAGCTTAAGTTTCGTTATAACTTTTGCGTTGTCTCAAATCAAACTTATCAAAAGATTTATCTTTTGTGGCGTTTGTCGATCGATTTTCACGAGGGTTGCCAAGGACGGGTTCTTTGGAGGTTCTCTTGAATGAGATTGTTTCTATCGTTGTTTAATTGTTGTTAGACTGCGTGATCTAGAGGCGATTATCACACCTATCGATTACTTGTTTCAAAGATCGGGACAAATCAAAGATCTCATGGGCGGGATCGCATCATTAGGGAGCGAGTCATCTAGCTCCAGTGGTTCTAGCCCGAGTTATGTCGGAGTTTATTGCAGAACTTGCGGAGGGAGACATCCCACAGAGCAATGCCAAAGTGTGACTGGTAGCTGCAATAATTTTAGACAGCGGGGACACTTTGCTAGAGTTTGTCTACAGAAAGGTTCCCGAAGATCCAATAATATGAGCCGAGCCCCGAGTACGGGTAGCGTTCATCATGCACCCATTGTCGATGGAAGACAAGGAAATTATAAACAAATTTATAATTCCCCTTTTCGGACTTAAAATTAATTTTAAATCTTATTCAAAATGAGGGTTTTTAATTTTGAAAGGTCTCATCATTAATTTTATTTTAAAAGCTCGCCATGTTTGATCGTATGTTTGCCGGATTCATGCAACTTTGTTATTATCATAATAATAACGCACACACTCATTATTTATAATATATCATGCATATATTATAAACTGTAAACAAACAAGGATGATCAATCGCCCCAATACTAATGGACCGTGTGAGCTAAACACGGGCCTAGGTCCAATCCTAGTGAAATGCACGGGATGCAAATGCAACTATTACATAAGCTTCTAATATTTACATGTCTTCGATCTCCAATGGCCCAACAACTCAAGGCCCATGACACTTTGATATTCCAAAACACTTTTGGAAACCCTAGCCGTCGTCGCCGTCGCCGGAGCTCCGTCGCCGGATTCCGGCCACAAATTTTTTTTTTTATTTCAAAAGAGGGGCGTTCGGGCAGCCCCTCGGGCTACCCTTGCTGCCCGAAACGGGCAGCCCCTCAGGGCAGCCCGAGCTGCCCGACACGGGCAGCAACATGCTGCCCGAAATTCCCCATTGTCATGCCTTGATTTTTGTTGCAAATTTCATTCTCATGCGGTTAGAAATTAATCTCAATATAATATCTTGTATTTGCTACACAAAATCGTAACCATAGCTCGGATACCACTTGAAAGGGGATCGGTTACGGTGACCGGAAGCGCAACGGAAGTTTAAAAAATCGAATGTTTGACAAGAATTTTCGGCCACCATGAGGATAGTGTGTAGCAAATACAATAAAACACAAAAATGACATTCATAGTGTGTTTAGAATTTTACCTATCAACCACTTGAGGTTGATGATGGCTGCAACCAAGGTGTAAACACCTTAGCTCTTCAAAGGATGATAAATCTACAAGCTTTCTTTGAGCACTCCTTGCTCAACTATTAAGCCCACCACCAACTAGGTAGATTCCCTCATATTTTGAACTAGAAAAATATGAGGATTTTTCAAAGAGAAGTGCAAGATTTCCTCAACCAAAAATTGAAGAAAAAAATGGAGAGAAAACTTGGAGAGAAAGGGTGTAAAATTTCGGCCATGTGATGCTAGAATGAGGGAAGGGAGACTTGTCTTGGTAGTGGAAAAAGTAGAAATCACTTTTTGCATGCCATGCCTTGAAAACTCAAAAAGTAGTCTCCCAACCTTTCAACTCCCATGCATGCATATTATATGGTTTTTAACAAATTAAAAACCATGGACTAAATTCAATTATCTCAAACATATTTGAGACTAATTAAACATTACTTGAATTTACCCAAGTCCCACTAGTTAAATAATTAATTTAAATTGAGCTCTACAAGACTCAATATAATTTAATTAATTCAACACTTGAATTAATTTAATTATTTGGACTCTACTAGGTCCACTAGTGTTTAATTAATTCAACACTTGAATTAATTTAATTTAGTCCATAATAATGTTTATGAAAGTAAAAAATTTTCAAATACATTATTCATTTGGCCAACTTTTAATTTAAGAACACATTCATAAATTAAAAATTACATTTCTCACATAAAAGTCGTAATTCTATTTTTCCTTACACTTATAAACTCATTTATAAGTCGTTCAACACATTGAACTATTTTCTCCTTTATTGAAGTTATACTTATAGTTTTTCCTTCCGCTTATAAACTCTTTTATAAGCCGTTCAACACATTGAACTATTTTACTTCTCAACGGGATCTAGAAAGCTAGTACTTGTGTGGCCCTCAATGGTTCATTGATACAACTAGCTGTGGGTTCACATCTCCATGTGATTCGGACTAAACATGTCCTTATATGAGCATACCCCAATTGCTCCATTCTTATTTATCAACTCCTTGATAATAAGAACGCCAGAACTCAAGTCTGATAGTACCCAACCAATCATGTTAAACGCCTAGCAGCATCGCTTACATGATTCCCTAGGTATCAAATGATATTGCCTGCAAGAACCATTCAATTATGGTTAGCGTACAGTACGGTCCCTTCAACTCATATATCCCGACCGATTCGACAACCATTGGTATATCGAGAGTTGTCAATGAATCGATACTATGTGTCATGTCGTAGTTGCATCCATGGTGTAATCTACGAAACCCCTTTCATAATTACAACCATACTCTGGCCAGAGATTTCAACCTACATACACATGATAACACATAGGATATCCATACCCGAAGGTAAGCGGTGAATCCCCGACTACAATGCATCGACTCCTATATGTTTCGACATGACACCCAACCTTGCCACCTGATGACCCCATAAGAGTCGGTAAACAAGTCAAAGTGAAATGCTAGCACATAGAGTCTCAATGTTGTCCCGGGTCATAAGGACTAATGGTGTACAACCATAAACTAGGACGTTTCCACTCGATAAGTGAGAACCACTTGGAAAGTCCTTTGATGGATGGTTGTTCAGTGCACTCTACCAGGAGCACCTATCTGCATGCTCGGACATCACAATGTCCCCTACCAATGAAACATGGTACTCACATCGCAGATACTAGTCTCTAATTCGAGCGGCCTATATCCTTCTTAGTGGCGGCTGAATCGACTAGGAACCGTTTAGAATATAAAGTATTACAAATATGAGTTTCATGATACTCATCATATGAGCATCTCATATTCTTTCTACTATTTGTATATTCAAGGGCTTTATCTATGCAACTAGCATGGGTATACAGATAAAGATGTGCCAAAATAATAATTTCAAATATTACTAAAATAAAGACTACTTATACATAGAGTTTCATTGTGAACACTCGGCCAACACTTGGCTCGACGGGCACCTACTCTAACATTCAGTTGATTTATTGAAACTGTGCGTATCCTTGACTGATTTGCCAGTAGCAGGAGAGTTTTTACAGTCTTCCCAGATGAGATGCCGAGTTTGCTTTCAGTCAGGAAGATTGATTTCAGTCTTGACTTGATACCAGGTACTTTTCTTATTTTAGAACTTCGTACAGAATGACACTGACTGAATGAAAAGAATTGAAAAATCAGTTAGATGAGTACTGGCCGAAAGTACATCTGATTTAGTATTTTCTTTGGGATACTTCAGTTATAGTTATGAGTGAGGAACTTTATGGGTAGAAAGATTCTGATGATATTATGCTCGTTCTATTAATGATACTCTGATGTATTCAAAGTATATGACTGACTGAACCGAATTTTTGAAATCTGATATTGAATATTCTGAGAACTGAGATGTTGTATACAAAAAGGGTTGAGCTGTGAATCTTAACTGAAACAGATTGTATTCAGGGCCTGTTATATCTGAAGATAATATATCTATTGATTTTAGCAGAGTGAAGCCTTGATCAGTTGACCGAGATTGACGTCAATATCAGATATTTACAGTTTTATGAGTTTAGCAGACTATTTTATACGACTGTTGTTTGAAATTGCTTGAGAATTGTTATTATTCTAAAACAGTAATTGAGAAAGATTATATTGTTTGGGGGACATTACATTTGAAAATGATATAACAGTTAATTTAAACAACATCGAAGGTATGATCGAGTAGTCATTGACAGTATTATCAGAAATTACCTTTTATGAGGGTCAAAGATAAGTATAGATGATTGATGTTTCAAATTTGATCCGATATTACTATTATTTGAATCCGTGTTTGATACAGATTATTGTGAACCATTGAGGTTATATACAGTTCCAACCGAATCAGAGCTGATATTGAGAATTTCAAGCAGTTTAGAAATGTGATCAGAATGTTCAGAATTAGATTATGAGAATCAGAATAGAGCCTCAATCAGGGTAACAGGTATGTGACGGAATCGTCTCTTTATGCCGAATACTTCAGATTGATATTACATAATTCGATATTGATAGTCCAAACAGGGTGTCGATTAGAATATCATATTGTTCAATCAAAATATGTTAGTTTGTACAAGATGACGTACCAACATGACCAAATGACTGAGATTTATGACAGAGTAGTGGTCAGATTGCATAAAATACCGGAGTTGATTGTATTAGATTGTGATTTTCGGTTTATTTTGTACATTGGCACAGTTGCAGTAGGCTCTAGGTACGAAGTGATATCTAAGTACTGCATACCATCCTCAGACCGACAAATAATCAGAGCAGACTATCTAGATACTAGAAGATATACTTAGAGCTACAGTGCTTGGCAAGATCCTTTACCATTATGTGAGTTGTCGTACAGCACAGCCATCAGACGAGTATTGAGATAGAACCGTTGTACAGAAAGAAGTGCAGATCTCCTCTTTATTTGACATAATCTCTGAGATTCTTGAGATTAGATCTGGTATATTCCGAGATATGCCAAGATGATTTCCAAAAAAATGATGATGAATCAAGACACACATGCCAAATATGCCAACAGCAGGCGATGACTATTGGTATGTGACACAAGAGATCGAGTATTTTTGAAAATTCTATTTTCTGAAATGTTGTCAGATTTGGCAAGAAAGGGAAATTGTTTCCACAATCCATTAGGCCTGATGAGATTCTCAAGAATCCAGAGGAGGCAGAGCCTGGCGAGACACTGAATTATTATGAATGACCAATCTAAATACTTAATTGTGAAGAAGAGACGTTCGAAGCAAAGACTTCAATTTTGAAAGTTTAATGAAGTCATTAGGACATCGAAGGAGCTACTTGGGAGACTGAATCAGACATGAGATGAGAATTTTCAGCACTATTTCTCTGATCTGAATATTTATATCAGCTTCTATTATTTCTGCCTATTTATTACATTTGATTTGATTATAATATGATACGAGTGCCTAAGATTTCGAGGACGAAATCATTCCTTAGAGGGGGGAAATGTAAGGCCCGAGATTTGAGTATTGTTAATCAGGAAGTATGAATGTGTGATTTGATGTAATCATCGAAGACCGAAGACGCGACGTTGCAATTTGAGTTTAGTTGCAAAAATGTATTGGTGAGACAGCAAGACCAGTGCACCCGCGGTCCAAAAGACAGTGCACCCGCGGTTGGTTGCACATGAAATGTTGAATTTGGGCCGTAGGGTGAGTGCACCCGCGGCGGAAACATGGCCGCTCCCACGGTACAAGACCGCACCCGCGCCCACGTTCTGCCGCACCCGCGCATGGAGGGCAGTAGGGTACGTTGTTGGGGCATAACGTGTACTGCTCCCTGTTAGAGTAGGTGCCCGTCGAGCCAAGTGTTGGCCGAGTGTTCACAATGAAACTCTATGTATAAGCAATCTTTATTTTAGTAATATTTGATATTATTATTTTGGCACATCTTTATCTGTATACCCATGCTAGTTGCATAGATAAAGCCCTTGAATATACAAATGGTAGAAAGAATATGAGATGCTCATATGAAGAGTATCATGAAACTCATATTTGTAATACTGTATATTCTAAACGGTTCCTAGTCGATTCAGCCGCCACTAAGAAGGATATAGGCCGCTCGAGTTCGAGACTAGTATCTGCGATGTGAGTACCATGTTTCATTGGTAGGGGACATTGTGATGTCCGAACATGCAGATAGGTGCTCCTTGTTGAGTGCACTGAACAACCCTCCATTAAAGGACTTTCCAAGTGGTTCTCACTTATCGAGTGGAAACGTCCTAGTTTATGGTTGTACACCATTAGTCCTTATGACCCGAGACAACATTGAGACTCTATGTGCTAGAATTACACTTTGACTTGTTTACCGACTCTCATGGGGTCATCAGGTGGCAAGGTTGGGTGTTCTGTCGAAACACATAGGAGTCGATGCATTGTAGTCAGGGATTCACCGCTTATCTTCAGGTATGGATATCCTATGTGTTATCATGTGTATGTAGGTTGAAATCTCTGGCCAAAGTATGGTGGTAATTATGAAAGGGGTTTCATAGATTACACCATCGATGCAACTACGACATGACACATAGTATCGATTCATTGACAACTCTCGATAAACCAATGGTTGTCGAATCGGTCGGGATATATGAGTTGAAGGGACCGTACTGTACGCTAACCATAATTGAATGGTTCTTGAAGGCACTATCATTTGATACCTAGGGAATCATGTAAGCGATGCTGCTAGGCGTTTAACATGATTGGTTGGGTACTATCAGACTTGAGTTCTGACGTTCTTTTTATCAAGGTGTTGATAAGTAAGAATGGAGCAATTGGCGTATGCTCATATAAGGACATGTTTAGTCCGAATCACATGGAGATGTGAACCCACGGCTAGTTGTATCAATGAACCATTGAGGGCCACACAAGTACTGGCTTTCTAGAACCCGTTGAGAAGTAAAAATAGTTCAATGTGTTGAACGACTTATAAAGGAGTTTATAAGCGTAAGGAAAATTAGAAGTATGACTTCTAGAAAGGAGAAACTAGTTCAATGTGTTGAACGACTTATAAATGAGTTTATAAGTGTAAAGAAAAATAGAAGTATGACTTCTATGAGAGAAATATAAATTTTAATTTATGAATGTGTTCCTAAATTAAAAGTTGGCCAAATAAATAATGTATTTGAAAATTGTGATTTTCATAAACATTATGGACTAAATTAAATTAATTCAAATGTTGAATTAATTAAACACTAGTGGACCTAGTAGAGTCCAAATAATTAAATTAATTCAAGTGTTGGATTAATTAAACAACATTGAGTCTAGTAGAGCCCAATTAGAAATAATTATTAAACTAGTGGGCTTGAGTAAAATCAAGTAATGGTTAAATGGTCTCAAATGTGTTTGAGACATTTAAATAAAATTCCATGGGCCTTGTAATTGTTACAAGCCCAAATAGAATGTGCATGGGGAGATGAAAGGTTGGGAGACAACTTTTTCAAGGTTCTAGGCTTGGGATGCTAAAAAGTGTTTTAGCTTTTCCCACAACCAAGACTAGTCATCCTCCCTCATTCTAAACTCAATATTTTCGAAATTTTGATCTCATTCTCTTCATATTTTTTGTTCTTCAATTTTTGAGGAAACAATACACTTCTCAAGAAAAATGCTCTAATTTTTCTAGTGCAAAATTAGAGTGGTTCTAGCTAGTTGGTGGTGGGCATAATATTTGAGCAATGTGGGCTCAAAGGAAGCTTGAAGATTGTCTTGCCATTGAAGAGCTTAGTTGTATATCAACTAAGTTGGAGCCATCATCAATCTTTTAAGATTGATAGGTACCTTTCTAAACACACTATGAATGTCATTTTTGTGTTTTATTTTATTTGTTGCACAAAGAACATGTGGCCGAAATTTTCTACAAGAAAATAAAATTTTTGAACTTCCGTTGCGCTTCCGGTCACCGTAACCGATCCCCTTTCAAGTCGTATCCGAGCTATGGTTACGATTTTGTGTAGCAAATACAAGATATTATATTGAGATTGATTTCTAACCGCATGAGAATGAAATTTGCAACAAAAATAAAGGCATGACAATGGGGAAATTCGGGCAGCATGTTGCTGCCCGTGTCGGGCAGCTCGGGCTGTCCGAGGGGCTGCCCTTTTCGGGCAGCAAGGGCAGCCCGAGGGGCTGCCCGAACGCCCCTCTTTTAAAATAAAAAAAATAAAAAATTGTGGGCCGGAATCCGGCGACGGAGCTCCGGCGACGGCGATGACGACTAGGGTTTTCAAAAGGTGTTTTGAAATATCAAAGTGTCATGGGCCTTGAGTTGTTGGGCCATTGGATGGCTAACATATTTGTGAATTTTAAATGGGCCAAAACGTTTTTTGGTGAAAAATGAATTTTTTTGGGCCCTTAAGTTTAAAATTACAAAAGTTTCAAATATTTTCTCATGAAATAAATATTTTAAGTTGGACTTTAAATATTTATAGTAAATGGTGATTTACAAGAAATTCGGTTATAAATAAATTAATTTGAAAGTAGACAAAGTTGTTTGTATACTTTGTTAATTTAGTTTATAATCGTGGTGGTTAGTGATTGGATCAAGATATATAATATTGGATCATTTAATTATTGTGATAATTAATTGTTGGTGTATGATATGTGATATTATGCATGAAGGATGATCAAAAGCCCAAGCCCAATTTGCTAGGTGTATGCTAGGATATTTGTGTTGTATGACTGTAATAATTATCAATTTATAAAGTAGGCTTGGTTTATGGCCCGTTCCCACCCCATGAGATGTATCCCTATTTGCCATGGATATTTATTTGTAAATAATAGTATAGTGGATGATCAAGATTAGAAGATGGTGGCCATGATGATTATGAAGATCGAAGACATGTAAATATTGGAAGCTTATGTAATAGTTGCATTTGCATCCCGTGCATTTCCCTAGGATTGGACCTAGGCCCGTGTTTAGCTCACACGGTCCGTTAGTATTGGGGCGATTGATCATCCTTGTTTTGTTTACTGTTTATAATATATGCATGATATGTTATAAATAATGAGTATGTGCGTTATTATTATGATAATAACAAAGTTGCATGAATCCGGCAAACATACGATCAAACATGGCGAGCTTTTAAATAAAATTAAATGATGAGACCTTTCAAAATTAAAAACCCTCGTTTTGAATTAAATTCAAAATTAATATCAAGCCCGAAAAGGAGAATTATAAATTTGTTTATAATTTCCATGTCTTCCATCGACAAATGGGTGAATGACGAATCGCTACCCGTACTCGGGGCTCGGCTCATATTATTGGGGGGCCCTTAGTACCGGAAAGCTGTGACATCCATTCGACATGGTGATGTGAACTACGTGGAACTCCCATGACTTCGGCTCAGATATTTAAGGGAACTCATGGCGACCGTCCATTAAGGTTCAACATCGATGTGTAAGGCTTGACACGTAAAGATGAACGACGTCAATATTGGGTACCTAATCAAACGTGAGACAAAAGTTTACGTAGAGGGTTGCATTGTGATGCAATTGGAAACTACCTTTTAGGAATTGTGATTGGCTGATATTATTCGGGATCATAATTCGCTAATTGGACCTTACGTACCTACTGAGGAAAGGAGTTTCCCGTTTTCACTAGATGGTAGTGAAAGATGTCAAAACAGTGGGAGCAAATATTTATGAAGTAAAAGTCTAAACTTCATATCTTACTAAATATTTTAAAATAGTCACCAACATTTATCTGTTTTCACTTTTCAGTACAAATTGACAATGTCTTCGATTCGCAATCCGATATCCATAATACTCGACAAACACATATTAACTGGACCTAATTACCTCACTTGGCTAAGAAACCTGAAAATCGTCTTGAATTCGGAAAGGGTAGCATATACACTGACTGAGTCGCCCCCTGTTGAGGCTCCTGACTGACTGCACTCCTGAGGAATTGCAGACTTACAAGGAATGGTGTGACCATGACTTGATAGCCAGGTGTTATATGCTGACTTCTATGAATGATGAGCTGCAGAGGCGTTTTGAGGATGCAAAGAATGCTGCTGACATTCATATGCACCTCAAGGAGCTCTTTGGTGAGCAAACACGGCCTCTTAGGCATGCTACCGTCAAGGAGCTGATCACTTTGCGCATGCGAGATGGGGCCTGGGCCTCGGTCCATGAGCGTGGCTTAAAGTTGATTGGGCTCGTGGATAAGCTCGTTGGCATGGATATGATCTTGCCTTCGGAGTTGACGACCGACGTGTTGCTGTTATCATTGCCTAGCTCATTTGATCCTTTTGTGGAGAACTTCAACATGAACAAGATGGAGCCGACCCTTGAGGAGTTGGTGAATATGCTTGTTACGTTTGAATCAACCATCAAGAAAGAGAAGTTGTTTCTTTATGTCGGTTCTTCATCTGGTACGAAGATTGATCCACATGGGAAGGGAAAGAAGAGTTCTTTCCAACGTCCCAAGAAGAACGTGCCCTTGATAAGGCAATCTCCGAATCCCGTTGAGGCAGCCAGACCAGTTAAGGCTAACAAGACTGATGATGTATGTCATCACTGCAAGAAGCCTGGACATTGGAGACGTAATTGCAAAGAATATCTTGCCCAGAAAAGTTCTGGAAATGGTATGTTCTACATTGAAGTAAACATTTCAGTTAACTCTACTTCTTGGGTATTGGATACCAAATGTTGATCACATCTCTGTAATGTGTTGCAGGTGATGGGAAGAAGTAGGAAGCTTAGGGAAGGTGTGACCTTCTTGAGGATGGGCAATGGAGCAAGAGTTGCTGCCAAGACCTTAAGAAATGTTTACTTATTGTTGAACAATGATTTTAAGTTAATTTTTAAGAGATGTTTTGTTTGTACCTTTTTTGGTGAAAAACATTATTTCCATTTCTATTGTGATAAAGATGGATATTCTTGTCTATTTAGAAAAGGTGTTTGCAACATTTACAAGAATGAATGTTTAATTGGTATTTAAGAACTTGAAAACGATCTCTATAACTTAAAATTAAAAGATATTCCACTAAATGTCCATTCAAAGGCATACACCATATGAGATATGGATAGGTAAGCCTCCTAAGTATTCTTATCTTAGAATATGGGGGTGCCCTGCTTATGAAGCAGGTAGTGGAAGATAAATTGGATAGTCGATCCATTTTATGTTACTTTGTGGGATATCCAAGGAATTCAGTTGGATATCACTTCTATCATCCCCAAGAAACAAAGGTGTTTGTTTCTAAGAATGCAACCTTTTGGGAAAAGGAATTTCTATTAGATAGAAAGGGCGAGATGATAGAACTCGAAGAGGTTCGAGAAACACCCACAATTATAGAACCCACACCCGAAGAGCCAAGAGAGGGGATACAAGCTCCTAGAAGATCCGAGAAAGTCTCGAGACCACATATGATGTATGGTCTGCTTCTTGAAGAGGGCCATGATGAGCCTAAACTTGAATGTGATCCAAGGACCTTCAAGGAAGCATTATCTGATGCCGATTCATCCAAGTGGCTTGAAGCGATGGAATCTGAGATGAATTCCATGCGTTCGAACCAAGTGTGGAATCTCGTGGATCCACCTGAGGGAATTGTTCCCATAGGGTGTAAATGGATTTACAAGAGGAAACTTGGGACGGATGGAAAGGTATTGACCTTCAAGGTGCGATTGGTGGCAAATGATATACTCAAAGACAAGGAGTTGACTTTGAGGAAACCTTTTCACCAGTTATAATGTTCAAGTCTGTAAGGATATTGCTAGCCATAGCTGCATAGTATGACTATGAGATATGGCAGATGGATGTCAAGACAGCCTTTCTTAATGGGGATATTAAGGAAGAGATTTACATGTCTCAAACCTGGAGGGTTTACATCTATCGGAAGTGAGCATATGGTATGCAAACTTCAAAGATCTATTTATGGTCTAAAGCAGGCATCTAGGAGCTGGAACCTCATATTCGACAGTACAATCAAAGAGTTTGATTTTACAAAAGAATCCTGAGGAATCCTGTGTATATAAGAAGGTCAGTGGGAGTGTGGTGACATTCCTCGTGCTTTATGTTGATGACATTCTACTCATTGGGAATGATGTAGGAATGTTGCAATCAACTAAGATATGGTTAGCGAGTAAGTTCTCGATGCGGGACTTGGGTGAAGCATCTTTTGTATTGGGAATACAGATCTATTGAGATAGATCAAGAAGATTGCTTGGTCTCACCCAGTCCACATACATTGATACCATCGTGAAGCCGTTGTCGATGGATGAGTCCAAGAGAGGACATCTACCAATGTGTCATGGCGTGTCCCTATCCAAGTCTGTCTTTCAAGACTGATGCAGAGATAGCGGCGATGACAAAGCATTCCTTATGCATCTGCGATTGGTAGCATCATGTATGGGATGATATCTACACGTTCTGACGTGGCTTTCGCACTAAGTGTAGTGAGTAGATTTCAATCGAACCCTGGTCTTCCACACTGGAAAGCTGTGAAAGACATCCTCAAGTAGTTGAGAAGGACCAATAAATTGTTCTTGGTCTATGGGTGGAGAACTAAAATTGGAAGGCTATACCGACTCTAGCTTCCAAAGCGATATCGATGACTCGAAGTCAACCTCTGGGTTTGTATTCATACTTAATGGTGCTGCTGTCTCTTGGAAGAGTTCCAAACAAGACAATACTGCGGATTCCAGCACAGAGGCCGAATACATTGCTGCATCAGATGTAGAAATGGAGGCTGTTTGGATAAGGAATTTTGTCCAAGAGTTGGACATCATTCCTAATGGAGTTGCTCTTGTCCCGGTGTTGTGTGACAACACGGGAGCTATAACTCAAGCAAAGGAGCCTAGGTCTCATCAGAAGTCCAAACATGTATTGAGAAAGTACCACATCCTCGGAGAGATTGTGGAAAGTAGAGAGGTGTCATTTGACATAGTCGGCTCCGCAGATAATGTTGTTGATCCACTAGCTAAGCCTTTACCTGGACCATTATTCGACAAGCATCGCGAATCAATGGGTTTAAAGCATATGGGTAGTTCGCTCTAGTGCAAAAGGGAGATTGTTAGAGTAGGTGCCCGTCGAGCCAAGTGTTGGCCGAGTGTTCACAATGAAACTCTATGTATAAGCAATCTTTATTTTAGTAATATTTGATATTATTATTTTGGCACATCTTTATCTGTTTACCCATGCTAGTTGCATAGATAAAGCCCTTGAATATACAAATGGTAGAAAGAATATGAGATGCTCATATGATGAGTATCATGAAACTCATATTTGTAATACTGTATATTCTAAACGGTTCCTAGTCGATTCAGCCGCCACTAAGAAGGATATAGGCCGCTCGAGTTCGAGACTAGTATCTGCGATGTGAGTACCATGTTTCATTGTTAGGGGACATTGTGATGTCCGAACATGCAGATAAGTGCTCCTTGTTGAGTGCACTGAACAACCCTCCATTAAAGGACTTTCCAAGTGGTTCTCACTTATCGAGTGGAAACGTCCTAGTTTATGGTTGTAGATTATTAGTCCTTATGACCCGGGACAACATTGAGACTCTATGTGCTAGAATTACACTTTGACTTGTTTACCGACTCTCATGGGTCATCAGGTGGCAAGGTTGGGTGTTCTGTCGAAACATATAGGAGTCGATGCATTGTAGTCGGGGATTCACCGCTTACCTTCGGGTATGGATATCCTATGTGTTATCATGTGTATGTAGGTTGAAATCTCTGGCCAGAGTATGGTGGTAATTATGAAATGGGTTTCATAGATTACACCATCGATGCAACTACGACATGACACATAGTATCGATTCATTGACAACTCTCGATAAACCAATGGTTGTCGAATCGGTCGGGATATATGAGTTGAAGGGACCGTACTTACGCTAACCATAATTGAATGGTTCTTGCAGGCACTATCATTTGATACCTAGGGAATCATGTAAGCGATGCTGCTAGGCGTTTAACATGATTGGTTGGGTACTATCAGACTTGAGTTCTGACGTTCTTGTAATCAAGGTGTTGATAAGTAAGAATGGAGCAATTGGGGTATGCTCATATAAGGACATGTTTAGTCCGAATCACATGGAGATGTGAACCCACGGCTAGTTGTATCAATGAACCATTGAGGGCCACACAAGTACTGGCTTTCTAGAACCCGTTGAGAAGTAAAAATAGATCAATGTGTTGAACGACTTATAAAGGAGTTTAAAAGCGTAAGGAAAATTAGAAGTATGACTTCTAGAAAGGAGAAACTAGTTAGATGTGTTGAACGACTTATAAATGAGTTTATAAGTGTAAAGAAAAACAGAAGTATGACTTCTATGAGAGAAATATAAATTTTAATTTATGAATGTGTTCCTAAATTAAAAGTTGGCCAAATAAATAATGTATTTGAAAATTGTGATTTTCATAAACATTATGGACTAAATTAAATTAATTCAAATGTTGAATTAATTAAACACTAGTGGACCTACTAGAGTCCAAATAATTAAATTAATTCAAGTGTTGGATTAATTAAACAACATTGGGTCTAGTAGAGCCCAATTAGAAATAATTATTAAACTTGTGGGCTTGAGTAAAATCAAGTAATGGTTAAATGGTCTCAAATGTGTTTGAGACATTTAAATAAAAGTCAATGGGCCTTGTAATTGCTACAAGCCCAAATAGAATGTGCATGGGGAGATGAAAGGTTGGGAGACAACTTTTTCAAGGTTCTAGGCTTGGGATGCTAAAAAGTGTTTTAGCTTTTCCCACAACCAAGACTAGTCATCCTCCCTCATTCTAGACTCAATATTTTCGAAATTTTGCTCTCATTATCCTCCATATTTTTTGTTCTTCAATTGTTGAGGAAACAATACACTTCTCAAAGAAAAATGCTCTAATGTTTCTAGTGCAAAATTAGACTGGTTCTAGCTAGTTTGTGGTGGGCTTAATATTTGAGCAAGGTGGGCTCAAAGGAAGCTTGAAGATTTTCTTGCCATTGAAGAGCTTAGTTGTATATCAACTAAGTTGGAGCCATCATCAATCTTTTAAGATTTATAGGTACATTTCTAAACACACTATGAATGTCATTTTTGTGTTTTATTGTATTTGTTGCACAAAGAACATGGTGGCCGAAATTTTCTACAAGAAAATAAAATTTTTGAACTTCCGTTGCGCTTCCGGTCACATTAACCGATCCCCTTTCACTCCCGCGGTCCAATTTTCTGGAAAATTTGATGTATTTCAGTACACTGAGCGCACCCGCGGTGCAAAGATGAGCGCACCCGCGGTGTGTCATGGAAGTTGAAAAATGAACCATGTGTCTTGGCCATGCAATTTAAATGCTGAGTCTTCATGTCCAGCTTATTATCACCGATAGAAAAAGGGAGAGAAGCTTCAGAATTTCTTCAAGTTCCCTTCAAGCTTAGATTGTGATTGTGCAACCTTTATCCATCCGATTTTTGATCCAAGCATAGATTCGTGCTCCTCTTGTTGTAAGATTTCAAAGGATGTAAGTATTATTATGTTTCAACATATTTTGAAGTCGAGATATTGGGGAAATTTTGATATACTTGAAATTATGTGTTCTTGCGACTATTATGATCGTATATTTTATATCGGATTGAAAAAGGGTTAGGATATGCGATTATTGTAAACTCCAGCATGTTTGAATTGAAATATACAGAATTTGTGTGGGGACCCGGACGCTAATCATCTTCTTAATCGTCATTGGGAATAATTATCAATTCAGATAAACAGGGTCTAAAAATTTTTCTTTTAAAATGTAACTGCGGAAGGTAATGGCATTATTCTATTATACAAACCAATATAATACATACCAATCTTGTATCTCATACATCTAGTTAAAAACTAAGGTTCAACTACTATGATCTAGTAATGAAACCTCTCTACATCCAAGTCCGGAATCACCACTCTAATCATGAGCTCTCATCTTCTTCTGGACCCCGATCCTGCCTCACTTGTTGTCATGCACACATACAAAACAAGACAACGGCCGGATAACTCCGGTGAGATATAAATATCTCAGTATAAACAATGTATAAATGCAATCATATAAAACATATATAAACGCATGAAATATGTCTTATCACATGTAGCCTAATCAACAACGTGTATTAATACAAGTCTGTAAATAAAACATGAATCGTAATCTACGAAACATAAATTAATACGGATCTTTAAATCAATTCTAGTCTCAATATCTAAGACTTGACTCATCTCTTATTCTAATCTAGGGATCCCAATCTAATTTAGACTTCGGTATGCTGTATCGAGTGTCTACATTAAACGTCGATCTACATTTAAGCGCGTCGATACACCGTAAGTCTAGAGTCTTATCGGTTCTGAGAAAGACTCGGCGGTTCTGCCCTAGCTAGGCTGTTCTGCCCTAGACTCAATCTCTGGCTCTGCTATCATACGATAGACTAAACATATCAATCTGATAAACTGCAAATAACAATGCAATAAAATAAAGTTTGTGATTTAGGGAAACTCAAGTCAAACCTAACTTGAGTTGTGCAATCCCGCATCAACATTTATTTATACCTTTATCTTCTCGCTCTGACGAAGACGAAGTCTCGTATTCTGATCTGTCCATACCCAGTCTGGCAATGACAATCATATAAATACAATATCAGTACATAACTTGAATCAAAACATGTTCTGATCAATACTCAAATCGGTATATAATCTGATCCATATCTGAACAAGTTACAATCTAATTCACAACAACGATATCACGCTACAATCAAAATCATTACTGAATCTGATCAATCTGATAAACTGATGTTTCGACGACCTAACAATACAATCTGAATACCCCGTCATTCTGAACACCACAGATATAATACCACGAGTCATAATCGGTATTAATACAATTTATAATCTCAACGATAGCACAAATCTGATATCGAATCTCAGTCAATATCTTTCAAAAATCATAACAATTGCATAATCAGTCTATTCTTTAATCTGACTTCGATTATACAATATCTACTGTAGCAGAAACACTATATCTGGTTTCTGTTCAATTCTGACAATATCATAAATTCAAATCATGTCTAAATGTAACAAAATTTACGTCCAGATTAAGCCTGCTCTGACAGGAACACAGTACTGTGTCCGGATTCAAAATCGAACGGACGTATTAATCGCAAATCAATTTCTAAACTCAAGAAGCAATCCTTCCTCGGAATTCCCCTTTTTCTCCTGAGATTATAACGTTTGTATGTATATATATATATATATATATATATATATATATATATATATATATATATATATATATATACATACATAATTCGTGCATCACGAGACCAAGTGGCATTTTGTCAAAATGCATGTCGCGCGCATATGCGCGCACCAAGCTGCGCATATGCGCCGGAGCTTCGGCCCGGCATCTGCTGGATATCTTCTCGCGCATATGCGCGAAGTTGCTCGCGCATATGCATGAGATGTTCGGCCTCGCACCTCCGCTCTTCGCGCATATGCTCGCGTTTCTCCGCGCATATGCGCCCAACGTTCTGGACCACCCGCGCATGACTCGTGCACCTCGTTGCGCATGTGCATGATGGCTTCGTCCTTCTCTTTATTTGGTGTATTTTCTCGTCTTTTCCGGCCCGATATGTTCCGTCTATAATTAAATCAATTATCACCAATCATTGTATTAATTATCGCCTAATCCTTTCTGATTAACGAAATACATTTCTCGGGCCTTACATTTTCTCCCCCTCTTAGATTTGAGTTCGTCCTCGAACTCGAAAGTAATCAATTCAGATATATCAGAAGAAATGTATACAGAGTTCAAAGCAGAACTCATCTCAATGAATCTGTTCTGAAATCTCAGTCTCATAATACTGGCTATACCACATCTGTATATACCAAATCACAGCCCATAACAAATCACTGCCATCAGCGGTTATCAATTCTGTTCATCCCGGTCAAGGATATACTTGGTCTTCTTCTCCAAATACCAATCGTCAACATCCGACGTTGGCATAATAAGTCTGTCTGATCTGAGCTATCTTCCTTCTTTTCTGAATTAGCTATCTTTTTCTTTGTCATATCTCTGATCGTATCAGATCCTATCCCAGGTATCTCCGAGATATTATTCTGATTCAAAGAATCTATAGTACTCACTGTACGCCGTCTCATCTGTATCTATCTCATGACCCCTCTGGTAATTTGATAAATGCCATCATCTCGTAACTCAGATAGTGACAATCTGCCATATCAACTAGTGCTAACATCCAGCACTGCCGCTTTCTGGATATCTTCCCATATCTGGATAGCACACTCTGGCTATCTCCTAGTCAATCTGACCATTTCTTTGACACCGATCTTTGTCATCTGGTCGTGTTTGTACGTGATCTGGTACAAACTAATAGATATAGATTGAACAGTCTATCAATCACAATCCTATCATGTCTTAATCTAAAAGTATTATAATGATCTTTCTACGAAATTCATCGAATATACTTCCTATGTCTAATCAGAAATATACAAGTTCTGTAATAAATCTTCTGATCTCTATCTTTCTGTCTTCATTTACTGGCGATTCAGACATTTCCGTACAATTTCTCCCAACATTTCAGCATAAATTCTGCCATAACTGACTAAATCTGTCTATATCAAAACTGTCTGTTCGAATACTGTGCATTCTCAATCATCAAACTGAAAACTGAATCTACTATTGTCTGTTTCTGACACCATCTGTCTTTTCTGATTCAAACGATACGATATAAACAATCAGTTAATAAGGTAAAGTAAAGAAAAATACCTACCTAGTATTCGGCTCTGATTATCGATATCAATTTCTGAACATTCTGATTCGGATTGAACTGTATCAAACACTGACTCAGAATAACAGTACTATCATATCTGATTCACAATATCAATAACCTATACTGATCTAGTGAGTTAATAAATTCATAAAGTAGCAATTTCTGACAATGCTGTCGATACTGACTAATCTATCACGTCTTTCTGTCATTCTGATCCACTGCTATATCTCATCTGCCAATATAATAAGCCCCCAAACAATATAAGTTGTCTCAAATACTTTTCCAGAACAATAATAATACTCAAGTAGATATAAACAGCAATCATACTCGATAATCTATCAATTCAGACCGAAAAGAAATTTCTGACATATCTGACATTTCTGAAATTTCTGACTTTCCTGACCTTTCTGACATTTCTGATCCTTCTGATCTTTCTGATATCGGTATCTTTCTCAGTCACTGATCACAATCTCAACTGTGTCAAAATCAATCAGTATACTAACTTCAGATATCGCATACTCTGAATACAATCTGTTTCAAGCAGGATTCTTATCTGAATAATTTCTGTATACGAAAATCACAGTTCTCAGAATATTCGATACAATCTTCAAATATTCGATTCAATCAATCAGATGTTGCAAATATATCCCATATCATAGATATAATAAGCATGAAATTATCAGAATATCTCTGAACCTACTGAACCATACCAAAGAGGAACATTAAATCAGATGTAACTCCTGGTCAGTACTCTTCTACTGATCTTTTAATTCTTTCTGTATCATTCTGTACATTCCATATCATTCTGTACTGAATTCTAATCAAATAAACAGTACCTGATCTTGATTCAATTCTGAAATCCATCTTTCTGATATAAAGCAAATCTGCAATCTTATCTGAAAAGCATCAGTCAACTCTTTCATCATTGGCAAATCTGCCAATGCTAGGCTCGATTTCAGTGTATCTACTGAATACATAAGGATACTATCTGTTCCTTTCTTTATTAATCGAGTCATATACAATCTGAGTATCACAAGAATCCTGAATCTAAAATTCTTACCGTGAAATCTCTACTCATCAGCCATATCTGGTCTGAATCTTATACTCTCCTGAAAGGATCTATAGTAGTTCTGTACTTGTTCAGCATATTAATATCAATAATGCAATCAAGTCTGAAAACACAAGTACATCATAATCTAACTCGATCTTATTCTTATCTTACTGTAGTTTATGATATTTCACAGAAATCTCTGATATCAACATTTCCTCAACGAGCAAGGATATCAATACTACAGTACATACAAACCCAACAGATACAGCATATCTCCATGCAACTCAGTCAAAGATATTCTTAACAAATGCATTAGTATATATCAATACATATGCAATAGAATCATAAAGAATAGTACCTGTTGTGAATTCTGGATCTGTGTTTTCAATGGAACTCTGTTCCCTACAATCTTCTGGAATGCGTCTGGGGACAAACTTTAGCAAAGTGTCCCGGATGTCCACAAATATTACATCTACCAGTCACTCCCTGGCATTGCTCGGTGAAATGTCTCTATCCGCAACTCCTGCAATACACTCCAGTATAGCTCGGACTAGAACTACTGGAACTCGAGGAACCACTTCCTAACTTCTTGAATGGCTTCTTCCGAGCTTTCAGCAAATCTTGCTTCCCACTCGTACTGTCGTGATCATATCGAAGAGGGGATTGCTGTGCCTGAAGTGGCTTCACACACAACCTTGTCAATTGTCTAATCAGACTCGCCTCAGCTCTCTTTGCTCTACTCAGGATGTCAGCAAAATGGTAAGGTCGTTGCAAATTCATAAATGCAACTACCTCCGAATTCAGCCCTCTGATGAACTGATTCACTACAGCTTCATCATTTCCAGCTAAATGAGGAGCAAAATGCAGTAGAGTAGAGAATTTAGCAATATATTGGTCAATATTCAGCTGCCCTTGGCTCAAATTCTCAAACTCTAATTTCTTGTCCTCTCGGTACGAAGCTGAGAAAAATCTTCGATAAAATTCAGTTCTGAATATTTCCCACGACATCACTGTACTTCTCTGTGCCCACATTCTTCTACTGGTAATCCACCAACTCCTGGCGGCTTCTCGTAACTGATAAGGCACCATTTTAACCCTCTGTTCATCTGTACAGTCAAGTAAATCGAACAAGATTTCTATATCATCAAACCAGTTCTGACAATCTTCAGATGTCTCGGTACCATTCAGAACCGGCGGCTGTAATAACTCAAATTCTTTCATCTTTTCTTCTAACTGAGTTTCTGATACATCTCTCTGTTCAGACGAAGTACTGCCCTTTTCTGAAATTCTTCGAGGCGGTATATCTGAATATCAGACAGATTAGTACACAATCTATACAATCTGTCTCAGCCCTCCTCTGATCATATACCTCTGATTCAGACTCGGTTCTGATCCAGGCTTAATAATTACATGCTGCAATCAACTCAGATAACAAACAACATGTAATAGAGAAAGTAATAAATCATGCTAGCACACACAATGTAGGTCAACATTGAAATAATTCTCATGCTAGCAATCACATGCAAGGAAAGAAAATTCAATCTACCCCGCTCATTCTCTTCTACCTCAATCTACCTCGGTCTAAATAATCTATCAGTTCTAACTACCTCAATCTACAGGATCTATCGCTCTGATACCACCTGTTGTGAGGACCCGGACGCTAATCATCTTCTTAATCGTCATTGGGACTAATTATCAATTCAGATAAACAGGGTCTAAAAATTTTTCTTTTAAAATGTAACTGCGGAAGGTAATGGCATTATTCTATTATACAAACCAATATAATACATAACAATCTTGTATCTCATACATCTAGTTAAAAACTAAGGTTCAACTACTATGATCTAGTAATGAAACCTCTCTACATCCAAGTCTGGAATCACCACTCTAATCTTGAGCTCTCATCTTCTTCTGGACCCCGATCCTGCCTCACCTGTTGTCATGCACACATACAAAACAAGACAATAGCCGGATAACTCCGGTGAGATATAAATATCTCAGTATAAAAAATGTATACATGCAATCATATAAAACATATATAAACTCATGAAATATGTTTTATCACATGTAGCCTAATCAACAACATGTATTAATACAAGTCTGTAAATAAAACATGAATCGTAATCTACGAAACATAAATTAATACGGATCTGTAAATCAATTCTAGTCTCAATATCTAAGACTTGACTAATCTCTTATTCTAATCTAGGGATCCCAATCTAATTTAGACTTCGGTATGCTGTATGGAGTGTCTACATTAAACGTCGATCTACATTTAAGCGCGTCGATACACCGTAAGTCTAGAGTCTTATCGGTTCTGAGAAAGACTCGGCGGTTCTGCCCTAGCTAGGCTGTTCTGCCCTAGACTCAATCTCTGGCTCTGCTATCATACGATAGACTAAACATATCAATCTGATAAACTGCAAATAACAATGCAATAAAATAAAGTATGTGATTTAGGGAGACTCAAGTCAAACCTAACTTGAGTTGTGCAATCCCGCATCAACATTTATTTATACCTTTATCTTCTCGCTCTGACGAAGACGAAGTCTCGTATTCTGATCTGTCCATACCCAGTCTGGCAATGACAATCATATAAATACAATATCAGTACATAACTTGAATCAAAACATGTTCTGATCAATACTTAAATCGGTATATAATCTGATCCATATCTGAACAAGTTACAATCTAATTCTCAACAACGATATCACGCTACAATAAAAATCATTATTGAATCTAATCAATCTGATCAACTGATGTTTCGACGACCTAACAATACAATCTGAATACCCCGTCATTCTGAACACCACAGATATAATACCACGAGTCATAATCGGTATTAATACAATTTATAATCTCAACGATAGCACAAATCTGATATCGAATCTCAGTCAATATCTTTCAAAAATCATAACAATTGCATAATCAGTCTATTCTTTAATCTGGCTTCGATTATACAATATCTACTGTAGCAGAAACACTATATCTGGTTTCTATTCAATTCTGACAATATCATAAATTCAAATCATGTCTAAACGTAACAAAACTTACGTCTAGATGAAGCCTGCTCTGACAAGAACACAGTACTGTGTCCGGATTCAAAATCGAACGGACGGATTGATCGCAAATCAATTTCTAAACTCAAGAAGCAATCCTTCCTCGGAATTCCCCTTTTTCTCCCGAGATTATAACGTTTGTATGTATATATATATATATAATATATATATACATAATTCGTGCATCACAAGACCAAGTGGCATTTTGTCAAAATGCACGCCGCGCGCATATGCGTGCACCAAGCCGCGCATAAGCGCCGGAGCTTCGGCCCGACATCTGCTGCATATCTTCTCGCGCATATGCGCGACGTGGCTCGCGCATATGCGTGAGATGTTCGGCCTCGCACCTCCGCACTTCGCGCATATGCGCGCGTTTCTCTGTGCATATGCGCCCAACGTTCTGGACCACCCGCGTATGACTCGCGCACCCCGTTGCGCATGTGCATGATGGCTTCGTCCTTCTCTTTATTTGGTGTATTTTCTCGTCTTTTCCGGCCCGATCTGTTCCGTCTATAAATCAATTATCACCAATCATTGTATTAATTATCGCCTAATCCTTTCTGATTAACGAAATACATTTCTCGGGCCTTACAATTTGAGCCTTGCGGATTGATGTTGTTGAGATTGATTAGTGTTATTGAGTTGATCGGTATCACGAGATTACGCCGTTACGCCGTCAAATCAGTAGATTAATATTGATCAGAGTCAGTATGGATTGAGATTGTACTGTTATGTTATTAACATTGATCATATTATGTGTGTATTTGAGTATTGATCAGAACAGGTATTGAATTGAGTTATTTATTGATATTATACCTATTCGATTGTCATTGCCAGATTGGGAATGGATAGATTTGAATTCGAGACTGAGATTTCGTCCTCATCAGATCGAGAAGACAAAGGTATAAATCGATGTAACGAGGAGATCGACTTGAGTTAGATTTAACTCGAGTTTCCCTAAACCACATATTTGTATGGTATTGTTTTTATACCTTTGTGTTTTAATGATTATGTTTATTCTATTTAATTAGAAAGTATAAAGTAGAGAGCTATTGAGTGAGAGTCACTGATAAAGGGGCTAGACTATGACAGAGGCGTCACTGGCCCATTGCACCTTGTCAGAATAGGTTTAGTCTTGGACAGACATGCCAAGACACTGGACGTTTGGTATATCGAGATGCTTTAGATACAGATATCATCCTTATTACTTCGATATAGACTAGACCAAAGTCCAGAAATAATAACGTACCGCCACCGCGACCGGTAGTAGTAGGTGGGAGACCTGTTACGTTCTTATTTACCGGGATCCCTAGATTAGATGAGAGATAAGTCGAGTCTGAGATGCCGAGTCATGAGTTGAATTACAGATTGTAGGAATTATGTTTCGTAGACTACAATTCATGTTTTATTTACAATTTGATATCGATTCGCATTGTCAGATTATGATACATGTAGTGATATCTGTTTCATGCTTTATTATACCATGGCATGTACACATTGTTTATACGTGGAGTTATTCTCACCGGAGTTATCTGGATGTTGTCTTGTTTGTATGTGTGCATGACAACAGGTGGGATAGGATCAGGGTCGAGAAGAAGACGAGAGATTAAGATTAGCGTGGCGATTCCGGACTTGGATGTAAATAGGTTTCAACTCTTGACATGTAGTAGTTGAACCTTAGTTAGTTTGAATTCACATTGTTGTATTAAATTTGTACTTGTATACTGATTTCTATATTATATCAATTCCATTATGTTCCGCAAATTAAGAAAAATTTTTATGACCCTAATAAATTGACCAGTATATTGATCCTAATAACGATTAAGAAGATAATTAACGTCCGGGTCCCCACATAGAGATTGACGTAGTCGAGGTCGAACCTATGTATTGACGTTTTGAATTTTCATTGATTTAATTCATCGTGTTTATTTGTGATTTCTTGTCTTTAATGCTTTTGGATTACTGGCCATAATTCGATTGATCTAATAATTGAGATCTAACACTCGATAGAGGTGATCGAAATTAGGACAGGGGAAATCGCATTGTAAGATGTTTATAGTGTGCAAAAGACGTATAACTTTGGTGAATCCATAACAGGATCTTGTGTGCATTTATTACGTATTACATGATTTTGAATAGACATATTAAAATCAGTAACATGTAATACAATTCTATTTATCACTCGACAGAGGGAATAGAAAATATTGTGCGTTCTCGGTTAATAAATATGGTGTGATTTAATTAAATGTTATTCAATGTTAATTTAGCATAGGGGAGACTCGACGAAATCATATCTCTAGATTTATTTACTCATTGAATTTTCTACTGCGTGCTAGAATTACAGGAATTGTTATTTTATTTGAATTGATTTTAAACCAACTATTTGATTTGTCTAAATAAAGTTGAGCTATATTAATTATGATAATTAATATACAATTTTAAATAATTACTCTTCGTGGGATCGATATCTGTACTCAAACCAGTACTAAAACTTGACACCGTACACTTGCGGTAGTGAAAACACGCAACATCCAACTCAACCCTCATCATTCGACTAAAATGCCCAAACAACGCCTCCATTTGAACCTTAGACAATCCCAGGTTCGAACTATCTCATACCTCCCTCTCCATCTAATTTCAAATTTGTACCTGCAAGAAAACGTTAGTAGCAATAAAATAATCCTCACCCAAATGCTCACGGTCACTCCAAAGAAATTCACTCGTCTTTCTCTCAAATTTTTTTGCTCACAACAAATACTCAACGTTCACTCCAAAGAAATTCTCTCGCACTCAAGTAATGTTACTCAAATTCTAGAGTTCTCTCAAGGTGCCCAAGCTTTGTATTTGTATATCAAACAATCAAGTTTCAACTTGTGAACAAATGTGATCGACTCACTTGGACTGTGTAGACAAGCAATTTGAAGATAGATAAATATATATATATTTTTTTGACTGTGAGAGGCAATTGAATATGACTCTCTAAAAGAAATAGAACAAGATATCAAAAATAAATATTGGTGAATTTTTGGAATTTTTGTACTCTTTTTTTTTGGCTGAGTACTTGCTCGAAAATCACCAAAAAAAAAAAAAAAAAAATCAACTTTTCTTCGAGAATCACAGATTCACGAAGAGACGAAGAACGATAAACGAAAACAAATATGGAAACGAACGAAGAAATAAACAGATCTGAAAATTGAATAACAAGATATTTACTTGAATTCAATGAACCTAAACTCTGATACCAAATGATGTGAATCTTTGTACGAATGAATAGCAAACACGATTAAATCAAATCGCGCCCTCAATTCAGTAACGAACAAAGAATCGTTGTTGTCCCGATCTTTTGAATCAAGTTTTGGAGTGTGATATTAACCTCTAAATTATAAAACTTAACAATAAATATACACGATTAAACAATTGAGAAACAGACGAACCTTCAAAGAACTTGCCCTTGACAATCCGTATGAAATCAACCAACAAACTCCACAAAGTTAAAAACTTTGATAAGTTTGATTTTTGATTACAAAGCAAAAAACCTTGAAAAGCTTGAGAGAAAATTCTCAAAAGTTTAATAAACTCAATAATAAAATCTGAATTGTGTGTCAAAAATTTTGTGCAAATATACTTACATATCAAAAAAATAACAAAAATCTAGTTGTCAAATAATTAAAACTCTAACTAGGAAAGTCAATATGTCCCGCAACTGCCTCGCGCTCGGGCGGTAGGATATTGCCGCTCGGGCGCCGAGGTTCTGTACTATTCGAAATCGGGCGGTAGATTATGACCGCTCGGGCGCAAGGCTTTCTGGACTTTTTCGCCTTGGACAGTAAGTGTGGCGCTCGGACGGTAATCTTTGGCCGCTCAAGCGCCGATGCTACTGGACTCAACTTCACCTATCATTTGAATAATTTTCTTGTGACTCCCAAACTCACTCCCATGCATCAAGAACCCTCCAGCACTTTGCACCTCGCTTGTAAGTCCTTCATCCATGCTCATAAGCCCCTGCAATGCTTCCTTGAACATCTTTAGTCGTCCCTGAAAGGAATCGATTTAGGTGACCGAAATGCATAACGGAAGCTACAAAATTTTCGAAAATCACATTTTCTTGCAAGGAAATTTTCGGCCACCATGTGTACTAGTGTAGCATATACAAAAATCTCAACTTCATGCATAGGGTGTTGAGAAAATAGTTACCTATCAATCTCAAGAGATTGATGATGGCACCAACCAAGTTGTAAACAACTTGGCTCTTGAAAAGGATGACAATCTACAAGCCTCCTCCTCCAAGTCCTTGAATCTTTCCTTCAAATTAAGCCCACCACCAACTAGGTAGATCCCCTCATATTTTGCACTAGAAAAATATGAGGATTTTTCAAAGAGAAGTGTGGTGTTCCTCAACAAATTGAAGAACAAAAATTGGAGAGAAAACTTTGAGAGAAAGTGAATAGTATTTTCGGCACTATTCATCCCTAGGAGAGAAGGAGAGACATTTTTTTGGTTGTGGGAAAAGTTGTTCCAAAAAGTTGCATGCCATGCCTTGAAAACTCAAAAAGTAGTCTCCCAACCTTTCACCTCCCATGCATGCATATTATATGGTTTTTTATCAAAATAAAAAAACCATGGACTAAATTTAATTACCTCAAACATATTTGAGACTAATTAAACATTACTTGAATTTACACAAGTCCCACTAGTAAAATAATTAATTTAAATTGATCTCTACAAGACTCAATATAATTTAATTAATTCAACACTTGAATTAATTTAATTATTTGGACTCTACTATGTCCACTAGTGTTTAATTAATTCAACATTTGAATTAATTTAATTTAGTCCATAATAATGTCTATGAAAATCACAATTTTCAAATACATTATTCACTTGGCCAAATTTTAATTTAGGAACACTTCCATAAATCAAAATTTACATTTCTCTCATAGAAGTCATACTTCTATTTTTCTTTACACTTATAAACTCATTTATAAGTTGTTCAACACATTGAACTAGTTTCTCCTTTATAGAAGTCATACTTCTAATTTTCCTTACGCTTATAAACTCCTTTATAAGCCGTTCAACACATTGAACTATTTTTACTTCTCAACGGGATCTAGAAAGCTAGCACTTGTGTGGCCCTCAATGGTTCATTGATACAACTAGCCGTGGGTTCACATCTCCATGTGATTCGGACTAAACATGTCCTTATATGAGCATACCCCAATTGCTCCATTCTTATTTATCAACTCCTTGATAATAAGAACGTCAGAACTCAAGTCTGATAGTACCCAACCAATCATGTTAAACGCCTAGCAGCATCGCTTACATGATTCCCTAGGTATCAAATGATAGTGCCTGCAAGAACCATTCAATTATGGTTAGCGTACAGTACGGTCCCTTCAACTCATATATCCCGATCGATTCGACAACCATTGGTTTATCGAGAGTTGTCAATGAATCGATACTATGTGTCATGTCGTAGTTGCATCGATGGTGTAATCTATGAAACACCTTTCATAATTACAACCATACTCTGGCCAGAGATTTCGATCTACATACACATGATAACACATAGGATATCCATACCCGAAGGTAAGCGGTGAATCCCCGACTACAATGCATCGACTCCTATGTGTTTGGACAGAACACCCAACCTTGCCACCTGATGACCCCATAAGAGTCGGTAAACAAGTCAAAGTGTAATTCTAGCACATAGAGTCTCAATGTTGTCCCGGGTCATAAGGACTAATTCTGTACAACCATAAACTAGGACATTTCCACTCGATAAGTGAGAACCACTTGGAAAGTCCTTTTATGGAGGGTTGTTCAGTGCACTCTACAAGGAGCACCTATCTGCATGTTCGGACATCACAATGTCCCCTACCAATGAAACATGGTACTCACATCGCAGATACTAGTCTCGAACTCGAGCGGCCTATATCCTTCTTAGTGGCGGCTGAATCGACTAGGAACCGTTTAGAATATACAGTATTACAAATATGAGTTTCATGATACTCATCATATGAGCATCTCATATTCTTTCTACTATTTGTATATTCAAGGGCTTTATCTATGCAACTAGCATGGGTATACAGATAAAGATGTGCCAAAATAATAATATCAAATATTACTAAAATAAAGATTGCTTATACATAGAGTTTCATTGTGAACACTCGGCCAACACTTGGCTCGACGGGCACCTACTCTAACAATCTCCCACTTGCACTAGAGCCAACTACCCATATGCTTAAAACCCATTGATTCGCGATGCTTGTCGAATAATGGTCCAGGTAAAGGCTTAGCTAGTGGATTAACAACATAATCTGCGGAGCCGACTTTGTCAATAGACATTACTATTCTTTCCACAATCTCTCCGAGGATGTGGTACTTTTTATCAATACTAGTTTGGATTTCTGATGAGACCTAGGCTCCTTTGCTTGAGCTAAAGCTCCCGTGTTGTCACACAACACCGGGACAGGAGCAACTCCATTAGGAATGACGTCCAACTCTTGGACGAAATTCCTTATCCAAACAGCCTCTCTTGCTGCATCCGATGCAGCAATGTATTCGGCCTCTGTGCTGGAATCCGCAGTATTGTCTTGCTTGGAACTCTTCCAAGAGACAGCAGCACCTTTGAGCATGAATACAAACCTAGAGGTTGACTTCGAGTCATCGATATCGATTTGGAAGTCAGAGTCGGTATAGCCTTCCAATTTCAGTTCTCCACCCCATAGACCAAGAACAATTTATTGGTCCTTCTCAAATACTTGAGGATGTCTTGCACAACTACCAAGTGTGGAAGACCAGGGTTCGATTGATATCTATTCACTACACATAGTGAAACGCCACGTCAGGACGTGTAGATATCATCCCATACATGATGCTACCAATTGCCGAAGCATACGGAATGCGTGTCATCGCCACTATCTCTACATTAGTCTTGGGAGACAGACTTGGATAGGGACACGCCATGACACATTGGTAGATGTCTCTCATGGACTTATCCATCGAGAACCGCTTCACGATGGTATCATGTATGTGGACTGGGTGAGACCAAGCAATCTTCTTGATCTATCTCAATAGATTTGTATTCCCAATACGAAAGATGCTTCACCCAAGTCCTTGCATCGAGAACTTATTCGCTAACCTTATCTTAGTTGATTGCAACATTCCTACATCATTCCCAATGAGTATAATGCCATCAACATAAAGCACCAGGAATGTCACAACACTCCCACTGACCTTCTTACACACATACGGTTCCTCAAGATTCTTAGAAAAACCAAACTCTTTGATCGTACTATCGAATCTGAGGTTCCAACTCCTAGATGCCTTTTTAGACCATAAATAGATCTCTGAAGTTTGCATACTATATGCTCACTTCCGACAGATGTAAACCCTTCAGGTTGAGACATGTAAATCACTTTTCTTAAACTCGCTCCACCTTACTGAAAGGACTGTCTTACTTCAACTACTCCCGCACCACGTTATAGTTTTTACACTAGTCATACCCCCTGCAGATATGGCTCGCCCCAAACACTTACCCTGGCTTGAAAACATTTGTTCCAACCAGTGGGGACAAAAGGTTTCCTTCCCACCCTAACTTCCCCTTTAATCACACTTGTCCTACCTCTTAGCACTAAATCACCCTCCTTTGACAAATCCCAATCGCCGCCGGAGCACGGTCACTTCACCCACTACCATCCGCCCACAAGTCCTGTGACCGCGGAAAGTTCCCTCAGCCCGTGGATCCTCAAGATCCTCACTTGGTTCGAAAACTCCATGGCACACTTCCCCCACTCAGATTCCATGCTTCAAGCCACTTGGATGAATCGGCATCACCCCGCCGCATCAATAAGCTTCCTTTGAACCCCGGTCACCCTGTCTGATCTCCCAAATACACACTGGATGGCTCATCCCATGCGCCCTCTTACCATCCTCCCAGAAGCTGACATAACTCATGGGTGGTCTCGAGACTCTCTCGGATTTTCTAGGAGACCATATATTCGCACCTCCTCCTTCTGGTCATCGGTCCCTTTGTGGGTTATATAATTGTGGGTTTCTCTCGAACCTCTTCGAGTTCTATCATCTCCCTTTTTCTATCCAATAGAAAATCCTTTTCCAAAAAGATTGCATTCCTAGAAACAAACACCTTTGTTTCTTGGGGATGATAGAAATGATATCCCACTAAATAACATAAAATGGATCGACTATCCAATTTATCTCCCACTACCTGCTTCATATAAGCAGGGCTCCCCATATTCTAAGATAAGAATATTTGGGAGGCTTACCCATCCATATCTCATATGGTGTATGCCTTTTTGAATGGACATTTAGTAGAATATCTTTTAATTTTAAGTTATAGAGATCGTTTTCAAGTTCTCAAGTACCATTTAAACATTCATTCTTGTAAATGTTGCAAACACCTTTGCTAAATAAACAAGAATATCCATTTTTATCACAATAGAAATGGAAACAATGTTTTACATCAAACAGGTACAAACAAAACATCTCTTAAAATTAACTTAAAAATCAATGTTCGACAATAAGTAAACATTTCTTAAGGTCTTGGCAGCAACTCTTGCTCCATTGCCCATCCTCAAGAAGGTCACACCTTCTCTAAGCTTCCTACTTCTTCCCATCACCTGTAACACATTACAGAGATGTGATCAATATTTGGTATCCAATACCCAAGAAGTAGAGTTAATTGAAATGTTTACTTCAATTTAGAACATACCATTTCCAGAACTTTTCTGGGCAAGATATTCTTTGCAATTACGCCTCCAATGTCCAGGCTTCTTGCAGTGATGACATACATCATCAGTCTTGTCAGCCTTAACTGGTCTGGCTGCCTCAACGGGATTCAGGAGATTGCCTCATCAAGGGCACGTTCTTCTTGGGACGTTGGAAAGAACTCTTCTTTCCCTTCCTATGTGGATCAATCTTCGTACCAGATGAAGAACCCACATAAAGAACCAACTTCTCTTTCTTGATGGTGGATTCAAACGTAACAAGCATCTTTATCAACTCCTCAAGGGTCGGTTCCATCTTGTTCATGTTGAAGTTCACCACAAAAGGATCAAATGAGCTAGGCAGCGATAACAGCAACACATCGGTGGTCAACTCCGAAGGCAAGATCAGATCCATGCCAACGAGCTTGTCCACGAGCCCGATCACCTTTAGGCCATGCTCATGGACCGAGGCCCTCATCTTGCATGCGCAAAGTGATCAGCTCCTTGTACGGTAGCATGCCTCAGAGGTCGTGTTTGCTCACCAAAGAGCTCTTTGAGATGCTTATGAATGTCAGCAGCATTCTTTGCATCCTCAAAACGCCTCTGCAGCTCATCATTCATAGAAGTCAGCATATAACACCTGGCTATCAAGTCATGGTCACACCATTCCTTGTAAGCCTGCAATTCCTCAGGATTGCAGTCAGTCGGAGCCTCAACAGGGGGCGACTCAGTCAGTGTATATGCTACCCTTTCCGAATTCAAGACGATTTTCAAGTTTCTTAGCCAAGTGAGGTAATTAGGTCCAGTTAATATGTGTTTGTCGAGTATTACGGATATCGGATTGCGAATCGATGACATTGTCAATTTGTACTGAAAAGTAAAAACAGATAAATGTTGGTGACTATTTTAAAATATTTAGTAAGATATGAAGTTTGGACTTTTACTTCATAAATATTTGCTCCCACTGTTTTGACATCTTTCACTACCCTCTAGTGAAAACGGGAAACTCCTTTCCTCAGTAGGTACGTAAGGTCCAATTAGCAAATTATGATCCCGAATAATATCAGCCAATCACAATTCCTAAAAGGTAGTTTCCAATTGCATCACAATGCAACCCTCTACGTAAACTTTTGTCTCACGTTTGATTAGGACCCAATAATATGACGTCGTTCATCTTTACGTGTCAAGCCTTACCCATCGATGTTGAACCTTAATGGACGGTCGCCATGAGTTCCCTCAATAATATGAGCCGAAATCATGGGAGTTCTACGTAGTTCACATCACCATGTCAATGGATGTCACAGCTTTCCGGCACCCAGGGCCCCCGCAATAATATGAGCCGAGCCCCGAGTACGGGTAGCGTTCATCATGCACCCATTGTCGATGGAAGACAAGGAAATTATAAACAAATTTATAATTCTCCTTTTCGGGCTTGATATTAATTTTGAATCTTATTCAAAATGAGGGTTTTTAATTTTGAAAGGTCTCATCATTAATTTTATTTTAAAAGCTCGCCATGTTTGATCGTATGTTTGCCGGATTCATGCAACTTTGTTATTATCATAATAATAACGCACATACTCATTATTTATAACATATCATGCATATATTATAAACAGTAAACAAAACAAGGATGATCAATCGCCCCAATACTAATGGCCCGTGTGAGCTAAACACGGGCCTAGGTCCAATCCTAGGGTAAATGCACAGGATGCAAATGCAACTACATTATTACATTAACATCCAATATTACATGTCTTCGATCTTCATAATCACCAAGGCCACCATCTTCCAATCTTGATCTTCCACTATTCTAATATTTACAATTAAATATCCATGGCACATAGGGATACATCTCATGGGGGGTGGGAACGGGCCATAAACCAAGCCTACTTTAAATTGATAATTATTACAATCATACAACACAAATATCCTAGCATACACCTAGCAAATTGGGCTTGGGCTTTTGATCATCCTTCATGCATAATATCACATATCATACACCATCAATTAATTATCACAATAATTAATTGATCCAATATTATATATCTTGAACCAATCACTAACCGCCACGGTTATAAACTAAATTAACAAAGTATACAAACACCTTTGTCTACTTTCAAATTAATTTATTTATAACCGAATTTCTTGTAAATCACCATTTACTATAAATAATTAAAGTTCAACTTAAATTATTTATTTCATGAGAAAATATTTGCAACTTTTGTAATTTTAAACTTAAGGGCCCAAAAACTCATTTTTCACTAAAAATATTTTGGCCCATTTAAAATCACAAATGTGTTGGCCATCCTATGGCCCAACAACTCAAGGCCCATGACACTTTGATATTCAAAACACATTTGGAAACCCTAGCCGTCATCGGCCGTCCGCCGGGAGCTCCGTCACCGGATTTCCCGGCAAACAAATTTTTTTTTTTTTTTTTTTAAATAAAATAGGGGGGGCGGTTCGGCGGCAGCCCTTAGGGCTGCCCTTGCTGCCCTTTCGGGCAGCCCTTCGGGCACCAAGCTGCCCGATGGGAGCAACCGCTGCCCAAAATCGCCTCCGGCTTGTCGTTGCATTCGTCGTAGAAATCGCCCTCATATAAATTTGTATATGTATCACAAAAACTGTACCTTGCTAGATACCACTGAAGACGATTTAGGTGACGAATGCACAAGGAAGCACACAATTGTCATAAAATCCATTTCTCAGGAATTTCGCCACCATGTCTCTAGTGTCATATACAACACTCAACTATGCATAGGGTGTGAGAATCGTTACATCATCTCAAGAGATTGATGATGCACAACAAGTTGAAATGGCTCTGAAAAGATGACAATCTACAAGCTCCTCCGACAATCCTGAATCTTCCTCAAATTAGCACCAAACTAGGTAGAATATTTTGCATAGAAATATGCATTTTTCAAGAGATGTGGTTCTCAACAAATTGAAGACACTTGGAGGAAAATTGAGAGAAAGTGAATCGTATTTCGCACTATTCATCCCTAGAAAACGAGAGACATTTTGATTGGAAACGTGTTCCAAAAGTTGCATGCCATCCTTGAAAACTCAAGAGTTCCAACCTTTCACTGGCATATATAGGTTTTTACAAAAAAAAAACCATGCTAAATTAATTACCGCAAATGGGGACCCGGGCTCTAACTCCATTCTTTTGGGATTTAATTGGATCTTTATTAAAAATGACGGGTCAAATTTTCACTTTCTAACATTTAATCGAATGTTAACATAAAGCGTCTCATTTTTATTTAAAACAAACATCAGTCATCAAACATTACATGTCGTGATCTAGTAGCCTTACTTGTTATACATGTTATAAGAACAATATAACATCTCTAGTATCAACATGAAACGACTAGTACAACATAAGAAGTCTTCTGCTACACCCGGAATCACCACGCTATCAACTCTCTCGTCCTCGTCGTGACCCTGATCCTGCCCCACCTGTTGCCATGCACACATACAGACACGACAACAGCCGGATAACTCCGGTGAGAACATATCCCAGTATAAAACATGGATGCATGCAATGTAATAAATCATGTACAAATGCATAACATAAATCAAGTAACATGAATATACATCTAAACATGTAGTAGAATACCAATCTGTATTCGACAATTCAAATCTTGACTCGACTCTTTTCTAATCTAGGGATCCCGGTGTGAATAAGACGGTCTGTCACCTACCCAACCACTCGGGGCAACGGTACGTCTTATTCCTAGACTTCGGTCAACTCTGTATCGAGGGTCTACACATATAGCAAATCTGCTCCTATGCGACGATACACCGAAACGTCTAGTTTTGGCAAGTCTGCCAATCTCTCCTATCTCAGGACTCGAATATAAATCAATAAACAAGGCATTACATAATCAATGTAATAACAATCTAGTATGTGATTTAGGGAAACTCGTATCAAATCTGAATCGAGTTGTGCAATCCCGTGACCACATGAATTATACCTTTCTTGTCGCACTGTCTGTCGAGCTCTCGAATCAAATGTCAAACCTGTCACTTCAAATCTGAAATGGCAATGTAGATATACTTTCTATCAATATACATCTCAATGTACAATTCTGTAATCGATTTCAATGTAATTCAACGGCGTAACGGCGTAGTCTCGCGATACCGATAACTCAATCTCAACATTCTCAATCATAATCAACTCATAAACTCATCAACCTCAATACATAAGCTGAAATCTGTACCATTTTAACGTAATACATGCTGGAAACTAACAATCGTAGCAAATAACATCCGTTTCTTGATGCGGTTACGAATATACCATGCTCAATACCTCAAGAACACAATATAACTAACATATTACAATTTTTCCAACATCTATATTCGAAACATGTTGGAATTGCATAAAACTTACTTCACCTTGTATCCGTCGATGTAAGGAGTACAAATCTTACCTCGGAACACAAATCGAATGGCTAAATCTCGCACAATCACCACTCCAAGATCAAAAGAAATGGAAGCTCTCTCCTTGAAGTTCCCTCTCGGCTGAATCATCTGAGCAAAAGGAGTTGGTGACACATAATCTATATTGCATGGTTTATAACACATGGTTCATTCTTCATAAGCCACGCATAACCGCGGGTGCGGTACACTAACAGCGCGGGTGCGCTGTGCTCACGGTGAATTAATCTAACATTGCAGCACCTAGACCGCGGGTGCGTTACTTACATGACCGCGGGTGCGGTCTCACACCGCGGGTGCGGTCGTGCTAGCACCGCGGGTGCGGTGTCTGTTCGCACATTTCCCTCAATTTCCTCTCAATGCACCGCGGGTGCTGTATCTCTAACACCGCGGGTGCGGTGTGGCTTCGGCCATGCTTCAAAAATTCCACTCTATATGTCATGCATTCTCATGGTTTCAAGTCTCACATCAATGCCAATTGACAATTCTCGAGCCTTACATTTCTCCCCCTCTTAGACAAGAGTTCGTCCTCGAACTCACAAGCAATTATTCATGCAGTTATATACAAAATTGTAAAGTCAAATCGGGAAGAAAGACTCACATCATAAGAACAGCTCGGGATGCCTCTGTCTCATTTCAGACTCTGTCTCCCAAGTCACTTCCTCGATGCCATGACGATTCCACTGAATCTTCACAAGCGGAATAGTCTTTGTTCTGAGCTGTTTCTCTTTCCGATCAAGAATCTGAATCGGTCGCTCAACATAGCTCAAAGTCTGATCTAACTCGGCTTCTTCAGGTTGAATGACATGAGAATCATCCGGCATGTATCTGCGCAACATCGATACATGAAAAACATCATGTATACCGGACAGTGAAGGAGGAAGAGCAAGTCTGTAAGCTCGATCGCCAATCTTCTCAAGGATCTCATACGGACCGACGTATCTAGGAGACAACTTTCCTCGCTTGCCAAATCTGACAACGCCTCTGAAAGGTGAAATCTTCAAAAATACTTTGTCTCCCTGTTCGAATACTAACGGTCTACGTCTAATATTGGCGTACTTCGCTTGCCTATCCTGTGCCGTTTTCATTCGTTTCTGAATGATCTTCACTTTTTCTGTCATCTCACGAATCATATCAGGCCCCAATTCTGGTACCTCAGAAATATCATCCCAGTACAACGGAGATCTGCACTTCTTTCCGTATAAAGCTTCGAACGGTGCCATCTCAATGCTAGTCTGATAGCTGTTGTTGTATGAAAACTCACACAATGGCAATGAATCTTGCCAACTAGTACCAAAATCTAGTACTACAGCTCTCAGCATATCCTCTAAAGTCTGGATAGTCCGCTCTGACTGTCCGTCTGTCTGGGGATGATAAGCAGTGCTCAGGTGTAAAGTCGTACCCAAAGCCTGCTGCAAGCTGTGCCAAAAGTGAGAAGTGAATCGTGGATCACGATCTGATACAATCGACTTCGGCACACCATGCAATCTGACGACCTCTCTGACATACAACGCTGCCATCTGATCATGTCGATAAGTCATCCTGTACGGAATAAAGCACGCTGATTTGGTTAGTCTGTCTATCACAACCCAAATCGCGTCACAGCCCCGCGAAGATCGAGGTAACTTCGTCACGAAGTCCATGGAAATGTGGTCCCATTTCCATTCAGGAACAGACAAACTCTGAAGTAAACCTCCGGGCTTCTTTCTTTCTGCCTTCACCTGCTGGCAATTCAGGCACTTAGACACAAATTCTGCAATGTCTGTCTTCATCTGCTTCCACCAGAATTGTGTCTTCAAGTCGTTATACATCTTCCTGCCACCAGGATGAATGCTGAACCGACTACAGTGTGCCTCCGACATGATCTGTCGTCTCAAATCTGAAACATCTGGCACCACTATGCGGTTATTCACATACAGAATAGAATCTCTAACCTGATATTCTGAGATATGACCAGCTCTGACCATATCAATCGATCTCTGCACATTCGAATCGGTTCTCTGTGCTTCTTTGATCCTCAAAATCAGATCTGGCTCAATCTGAATCGCAGCAAGTCGCAGCGGTCTACTCTCTGTATCAAATGTCAATCCAGACAAGCAACAATCTTCTACTAAACTCGATACACCTACAGTCGACAAGGAAAGAGCACATACCTTTCGACTCAAGGCGTCTGCCGCTGCATTCGACTTTCCTGGATGGTACTTGATCTCGCAATCAAAATCTTTCAGCAGATCAAGCCATCGTCGCTGCCTCATGTTCAACTCTGACTGAGAAAAGAGATATTTCAGGCTCTTATGATCAGAATAAATCTCAAATTTCTCGCCATACAGATAATGACGCCAGATCTTAAGTGCAAACACAATCGCCGCCAATTCAAGATCATGAATCGGGTAACGAGTCTCGTGCGGCTTCAGCTGTCTAGAGGCGTATGCTATCACGTGCCCTCGCTGCATAAGAACACATCCAAGCCCTCTGTGAGATGCATCACAATATACAACGAACTCACCTGTACCTGATGGAATCGTCAAGACAGGCGCACTAGTCAGCCTCTTCTTCAGCTCAACAAAACTGCTCTCACACTCTTCTGACCACACAAATGGCATGTTCTTCTGTGTCAACTGGGTAATCGGCTTCGCTATACTGGAGAAGTCTCGAATAAAACGTCGATAATACCCGGCTAGACCCATGAAACTGCGTATCTCTGGCACAGAAGTCGGTCTCGGCCAACTGATCACAGCCTCAACTTTACTCGGATCTACCGCAATACCCTCTCCAGATATAATATGCCCCAAGAAGACAACCTGTCGCAACCAGAATTCACACTTGGACAGTTTAGCATACAACTGCTCCTGTCGCAAAGTCTTCAGCACAATTCTCAGATGATCTGCATGCTCAGTCAAACTCTTCGAATACACCAAGATGTCGTCAATAAACACAATCACAAAATCATCTAAATATCTCTGAAAAATGCGGTTCATCAGACTCATAAACACCGCAGGTGCATTCGTCAAACCGAAAGGCATAACAACAAACTAGTAGTGTCCATACCTGGTTCGGAATGCAGTCTTCGGAATATCAACATCTCTAACTCTAAGTTGATGATACCCTGATCTCAAATCAATCTTCGAATATACCGAAGATCCCTGTAACTGATCAAACAAATCGTCGATGCGAGGCAACGGATACTTGTTCTTCACGGTCGCCTTGTTCAACTGCCTATAATCAATACACAGTCGCATCGAACCATATTTCTTTCTAACAAAAAGCACCGGAGCACCCCAAGGTGATACACTGGGTCTGATATATCCCTTGGATAGAAGATCCTCCAACTGTGCTTTCAACTCTTTCAGTTCTATCGGTGCCATCCTATATGGAGCTCTCGAAATAGGAACCGAACCGGGCATAAGATCTATGCTGAAATCAACCTCTCGAATCGGAGGCAACCCTGGGATCTCATCAGGAAAAATATCTGCAAACTCGCAAACCACTGGCAGATCTGCCAATGCTGGGCTCGACTTCAGTAGGTCTACTGAATATACGAGAAAGCCCTCTGCTCCTCTCTGAAGCAATCTACTCATAGTCAGAGCAGATACTAAGGGAATCCGAGATCTGGAACCCTTGCCGTAAAATTTCCACTCGTCTGTCATTTCGGGTCTGAATCTGACAATCTTGTGGAAACAATCTACCGTGGCTCTGTACTTGGTCAACATGTCTATACCGACTATACAATCAAAATCAGCCAAACCAAGTACTACACAATCAAGATCAATCTCATGCCCCTCAAACTGAAGCATACAGTGTCTAACAGTAGTCACAGATATCAAACCACTTCCCAACGGAGAAGCTATAGACACTACTGTCGACATCGACTCAACAGGCAATGCATGTCTCAATGCAAAATGTTCAGATATGAATGTATGCGATGCCCCTGTGTCTATCAACACATATGCAGGATAACCACAAAGGAAACAATTACCTGCAATGACGTCATCTGGCGCCTCCTGCGCCTGCTCCTCTGTCAAGGCAAAGACACGTGCCTGCTGTCGAGGAAGCTGACTCACCGTCTGACTACCTCCTGGCCTCTGCTGTGTCTGTGTGGAGGGTGGCTGAAAGGAGTGTACAGAGGATGCCTGTCTCTCCATCTGTGGCGCTGGTGCTGATGATCCTGTACTCTGGAATCGTTGTGCACCTCTCTGGGGACAAACTCTGGCGAAGTGTCCCTGTTGCCTACAGATGTTACAGCGTCCCAGAACTCCTTGACACTGCTCCGTCGCATGTCGCCCTCCGCACGAACCACAGTATGCACCACTATACTCTGACCCCTGACCTCTCTGTCGAGATCCACTCGAACTCGATGAACTACTCCCAGATTTCTTAAACTGTTTGCCCTTGGCCTTCAGAAAATCCTTCTTGCCACTACCACTAGCTCCGCTGTCAAAACGAGGAGGAGGTGGTGGAAACTGTACGGTCGTGGACTGTGGCGGTCTCTGCCCCTGAACACCGTAGGAAGCTCCTCGCTGCCTGATCAAGCCAGCCTCGGCTCCCTTCGCTCGGTTCAGTGCCTCTGAAAAAGTACTAGGCCGGCCCGTGTTCACCAAAGTAAAGACATCGGGATTCAGCCCGTTGATGAACTGATCGGCCACTGCCTCATCGTTCCCGGCCACATGCGGTGCAAATCGTAGCAATGCAGAAAATTTAGCCACATACTCCTCGATGTTCCACTGCCCCTGCTTCAGATTCGCGAATTCAGCTCCCTTATCTTTCCGGTAGGAGACGGGGAAGAAGCGCTGATAGAACTCATCTTTGAAGACTTTCCACGTGATATCAATGCCTCGGTGTTCCAAGGCTCTCTTCGTCGTCAACCACCAGCTCTTGGCAACCTCTTGCATCTGATGCCCTATCAGCTTCACACGTCGTTCGTCAGTGTAAGCCAAAGACTCAAACAGCATCTCGATATCATCCAGCCAGCTCTCGCATTCTACTGCACTCTCTGTGCCTTTCAGAGTAGGCGGATGGAAAGACTGGAATCTCTTCAATAAAGTCTCCATCGGCGTAGCGGTGACATCCATCTGTGCACCGGATGTGCTACCCTGCTCTGGTTGTGGCACTCGTCTAGGCGGCATAAATCTGATCATAAAACTGATTAGTACACACCCAATGTCATCTGTCTCAGCCCTTCTCTGATCATATACCTCTGATCGAGAATCGGTTCTGATTCAGGCTTGAAATGCTGTAAATCAATTCAGATAATACAACACAACATATAATAGGGAAAGCAATAAAGCATGCTAGCATCTCAAAAGCAAGGAAGATGACTCGATCTACCCCGCTCATTCTATTCTATCTCAGTCTACAGAACCTACTGCTCTGATACCACCTGTTGTGGGGACCCGGGCTCTAACTCAATTCTTTTGGGATTTAATTGGATCTTTATTAAAAATGACGGGTCAAATTTTCACTTTCTAACATTTAATCGAATGTTAACATAAAGCGTCTCATTTTTATTTAAAACAAACATCAGTCATCAAACATTACATGTCGTGATCTAGTAGCCTTACTTGTTATACATGTTATAAGAACAATATAACATCTCTAGTATCAACATGAAACGACTAGTACAACATAAGAAGTCTTCTGCTACACCCGGAATCACCACGCTATCAACTCTCTCGTCCTCGTCGTGACCCTGATCCTGCCCCACCTGTTGCCGTGCACACATACAGACACGACAACAGCTGGATAACTCCGGTGAGAACATATCCCAGTATAAAACATGGATGCATGCAATGTAATAAATCATGTACAAATGCATAACATAAATCAAGTAACATGAATATACATCTAAACATGTAGTAGAATACCAATCTGTATTCGACAATTCAAATCTTGACTCGACTCTTTTCTAATCTAGGGATCCCGGTGTGAATAAGACGGTCTGTCACCTACCCAACCACTCGGGGCAACGGTACGTCTTATTCCTAGACTTCGGTCAACTCTGTATCGAGGGTCTACACATATAGCAAATCTGCTCCTATGCGACGATACACCGAAACGTCTAGTTTTGGCAAGTCTGCCAATCTCTCCTATCTCAGGACTCGAATATAAATCAATAAACAAGGCATTACATAATCAATGTAATAACAATCTAGTATGTGATTTAGGGAAACTCGTATCAAATCTGAATCGAGTTGTGCAATCCCGTGACCACATGAATTATACCTTTCTTGTCGCACTGTCTGTCGAGCTCTCGAATCAAATGTCAAACCTGTCACTTCAAATCTGAAATGGCAATGTAGATATACTTTCTATCAATATACATCTCAATGTACAATTCTGTAATCGATTTCAATGTAATTCAACGGCGTAACGGCGTAGTCTCGCGATACCGATAACTCAATCTCAACATTCTCAATCATAATCAACTCATAAACTCATCAACCTCAATACATAAGCTGAAATCTGTACCATTTTAACGTAATACATGCTGGAAACTAACAATCGTAGCAAATAACATCCGTTTCTTGATGCGGTTACGAATATACCATGCTCAATACCTCAAGAACACAATATAACTAACATATTACAATTTTTCCAACATCTATAATTCGAAACATGTTGGAATTGCATAAAACTTACTTCACCTTGTATCCGTCGATGTAAGGAGTACAAATCTTACCTCGGAACACAAATCGAATGGCTAAATCTCGCACAATCACCACTCCAAGATCAAAAGAAATGGAAGCTCTCTCCTTGAAGTTCCCTCTCGGCTGAATCATCTGAGCAAAAGGAGTTGGTGACACATAATCTATATTGCATGGTTTATAACACATGGTTCATTCTTCATAAGCCACGCATAACCGCGGGTGCGGTACACTAACAGCGCGGGTGCGCTGTGCTCACGGTGAATTAATCTAACATTGCAGCACCTAGACCGCGGGTGCGTTACTTACATGACCGCGGGTGCGGTCTCACACCGCGGGTGCGGTCGTGCTAGCACCGCGGGTGCGGTGTCTGTTCGCACATTTCCCTCAATTTCCTCTCAATGCACCGCGGGTGCTGTATCTCTAACACCGCGGGTGCGGTGTGGCTTCGGCCATGCTTCAAAAATTTCACTCTATATGTCATGCATTCTCATGGTTTCAAGTCTCACATCAATGCCAATTGACAATTCTCGAGCCTTACATCAAACATATTTGAGACTAATTAAACATTACTTGAATTTACACAAGTCTCACTAGTTAAATAATTAATTTAAATTGAGCTCTACAAGACTCAATATAATTTAATTAATTCAACACTTGAATTAATTTAATTATTTGGACTCTACTATGTCCACTAGTGTTTAATTAATTCAACACTTGAATTAATTTAATTTAGTCCATAATAATGTCTATGAAAATCACAATTTTCAAATACATTATTCACTTGGCCAAATTTTAATTTAGGAACACTTCCATAAATCAAAATTTACATTTCTCTCATAGAAGTCATACTTCTATTTTTCTTTACACTTATAAACTCATTTATAAGTTGTTCAACACATTGAACTAGTTTCTCCTTTATAGAAGTCATACTTCTAATTTTCCTTACGCTTATAAACTCCTTTATAAGCCGTTCAACACATTGAACTATTTTTACTTCTCAACGGGATCTAGAAAGCTAGCACTTGTGTGGCCCTCAATGGTTCATTGATACAACTAGCCGTGGGTTCACATCTCCATGTGATTCGGACTAAACATGTCCTTATATGAGCATACCCCAATTGCTCCATTCTTATTTATCAACTCCTTGATAATAAGAACGTCAGAACTCAAGTTTGATAGTACCCAACCAATCATGTTAAACGCCTAGCAGCATCGCTTACATGATTCCCTAGGTATCAAATGATAGTGCCTGCAAGAACCATTCAATTATGGTTAGCGTACAGTACGGTCCCTTCAACTCATATATCCCGATCGATTCGACAACCATTGGTTTATCGAGAGTTGTCAATGAATCGATACTATGTGTCATGTCGTAGTTGCATCGATGGTGTAATCTATGAAACACCTTTCATAATTACAACCATACTCTGGCCAGAGATTTCGATCTACATACACTATGATAACACATAGGATATCCATACCCGAAGGTAAGCGGTGAATCCCCGAGTACAATGCATCGACTCCTATGTGTTTCGACAGAACACCCAACCTTGCCACCTGATGACCCCATAAGAGTCGGTAAACAAGTCAAAGTGTAATTCTAGCACATAGAGTCTCAATGTTGTCCCGGGTCATAAGGACTAATTCTGTACAACCATAAACTAGGACATTTCCACTCGATAAGTGAGAACCACTTGGAAAGTCCTTTTATGGAGGGTTGTTCAGTGCACTCTACAAGGAGCACCTATCTGCATGTTCGGACATCACAATGTCCCCTACCAATGAAACATGGTACTCACATCGCAGATACTAGTCTCGAACTCGAGCGGCCTATATCCTTCTTAGTGGCGGCTGAATCGACTAGGAACTGTTTAGAATATACAGTATTACAAATATGAGTTTCATGATACTCATCATATGAGCATCTCATATTCTTTCTACTATTTGTATATTCAAGGGCTTCATCTATGCAACTAGCATGGGTATACAGATAAAGATGTGTCAAAATAATAATATCAAATATTACTAAAATAAAGATTGCTTATACATAGAGTTTCATTGTGAACACTCGGCCAACACTTGGCTCGACGGGCACCTACTCTAACAGTCCCCTCATGATTGGGCCCTTCGGCAACTCTAAAGGGTCCCACGCTTTCCTTGGGGCTTGACCATCCGTGTTCGCATCATCTGAGGAAGTGATTTCTTGGCCGAGACCGACTTCTGTGCCAGAGATTCGCAGTTTTATGGGTTTGGCAGGATACTACCGTCGATTTATCAAATACTTCTCCAGTATTGCTAAACCTATTACACAGTTGACTCAGAAGAATGCTTCATTTGTTTGGTCAGAAGACTGTGAGTCCAGTTTTCTGGAATTGAAGCAGAGGTTGTGATGCGAATTCCCGTACGATTGAGAAGCAAACACGATTATCGAAATCGCACCCTCAACTCAATAACAAAGAAAGATCGATTTGTTGTCCCGATCTTTTGAAACAAGTAACGGTTTGTGATATTCACCTCTAAGTTATTAAAACTTAGCAACAAATATCAACGATGATAACAATCGAATTTCGTACGAACCTTCAAAGAACTTGTTTTGACAATCCGTGCGAGAAACAATCGACAAACGCCACAAAGATGAAATTTTTTGATAAGTTTGATTTTTGATAAACAAAGCAAAAGCCTTTCAATTGGAGAGAAAACTCAACCAAAGTTTATATTTCTGAATAATCTGAATTATCTCGTTTATGGTCTATTACATGGCTTAAATAATCAACAAAAACCATAAAAAGTAATGTAGAAACATTAAATAAAGTTGTCTAGCAAGTTTGATACGACAGGGCGCGCAATGGCGCGCGATTTACTGCACTTCTGCAGCACCCGGCGCGCGGTGGCGCCACATCTGGTGTGGCCGCGCGCGCAGCTCTGCTGGTCTGCGCTAGCGCGCGCTGCTGCACTACTTCTGCACATCTGCGCTAGTTCATACTGCTGCTTCTGCACATATGCGCTAGCGCGTGTGCTGTTGCACTGCTTCTCTTGGGCCCTTTTTCACTCGTATGCTTAGTTGTTTGGAATTCCTTCATTATATTATTTGTTGAATTCCACCACTTGCTTGGATATGCTTGATTAATCATTATTGAGCTTGAAGATCCGAAACAACGACGCTCCCTAAATCTCCTTCCAATCATTTGAACACGGTGCCCAGCCAGATTCATATCATACTCCCCTTCTTCAAAAAGATTTGTCCTCAAATCTTGTCTACCTGCACAAAAACGAAGCAAGTTAGTAAAATCAAGGATGATATTATCAACATGCTTACCTTTAAGCTCAAGATTGTAGACGCTATTATTACTCGCTCCATCAGCACTGGAAACCCCAACTTCACGGTCGCCGTTCCAATGTATTCATCAACTTTACCAAATACCAAATAAAAATTGACACCAAATGATAAAATACTATTAAGTATCACAAAAATTAAGTTCCTCCCTTTCTTAGACTTAGTTAACACACAAATGATATTCATACACGTGTACGACAATAGCTCACTAGGAATAAGATATAACTGATGCACGACATATGAATATACTCGACATGTCATTTTCCCGTATGCAACGCAAGTTCCCCAATCACACACTCAACATGTCGTTTCATATGCAACTAACACATATACTCATGCATTTTATCAATGATGAATTCACAACAATACGCCTCACTAGCGATTAATTCATAAAATGAACATAACATGAACAATTGAATCTCCTTAAAAATATATTCATCATGGACATAGAAATTCTTATATTCACTCATCATCTTTCCAAAGTCATCATCAAACAAGTATGAATCATGCAAGTAAAACATGCTAGATGTAATATCCATGTAATCATTTAACTCATCACATGAATTTAATTCTAATGCATACAATTCATTGTCATGAAAAAAACACATCAAATTGATGTTCTCTGAGCACTCCAAATCAATAAAATTCGAATTTAATTCACACAATATGTAGGTATCGGGAAAGAGTTAAGAGGGGGGGGGGGTGAATGAACTCTTTCAAATTTTCTTATTTAAAAATATATTTTAAACCGTTTTCAGGCTGTTCGAAAAATTCTTTCTCAAACAGTCGAAAGAGGCGAACTACTGAAGTGTGCGGAAAACAGTTCAAATTTTTCGACAGATATTTCTAGAGGTATGATGAACTAAACAACAAGAATATGAATAACACATGATAGTTTGCATGAAGTATGAGACACAGAGTTTTTTATGGATGTTCGGAGATTGAATACTCCTACGTCACCCCTTCTTCCTTTCTTTGGAAGGATTCCACTAAAAGACTTTGACTTTACAAATTGTTTGTAAAAGTCCAATCCAACCAGGACTTATTCCACTGCCTGTTTTGGAACTCCTAGTGATCACTTTACACTTCTGGAATTTAAGAACCCTTGGTTCACCAGACTTCCAAACTTTAATCAAATAACCATAGGTTATTGATAGAACAGTAGATTGTTTTGGTAGCACGACAAAGATCCTTGAATGATCAAGTTTGTGTCTGTGGAGCTGCGTGCAAATGAGCGATGATAGTAGTGAAGACTGTGAAAGCGCTCTAAGATCTCTGCGAAGCAAGCTGAGAAATGTATGAGTTGTGTGGCTTGCTTATCCTTAACTTGCATTGTGACACCCTGACCCGTAACGATAAAAATACAGCGGAATTTAAAATTTTCTTTCAAATGGAAGGAGTTTCAAATTACATTTCATAAAAATGTTTACAAAATAAATACATGATCATTCAAATGATATACAAAATGCAAAATAATCATTTCTATGATCATGTCCCAAAATGATAACAAAATAATCTTCCTTCCGAACTTCGTATGCATATGACCTCCGACCACAGTTAACGTCCTGGTCCGTCGCTCTTATCTGCATCACATGAAAATAACTGAAATGAGTATAAAAACTCAGCAAGTGGAACTCTAACATAGCAATGATACAATATACTCTGTAAAACATGGCTTTGAAATCATAAATACCATCAACTCTGAAACATGAATATCATAGCAATAGCAATAGCAATGAGATGGTATTTTCTTTACTCTGGGGATTGATATCAATAGTTTCTCTACTCTGGTGCTAATACCCCTATCGATATGAACCGATAACTCTGAGGGATAAAAGCCTATGGTCGTTGATCAACTAATATTGCATGCAATCTCTGACTATATATTTATCAATCCGAAAACATTTAAACTCTCTCTGGTTTTAACAATCACTTTGAAACTCTATCTTTGCTCTTGTATTCCCTTTTTAATAAATATGAGACATAAAAGTCTCCAATAATCAACAATGATAACAATACATAACAATAGATCAATTGAAGGGAATAACACTTTGAAACCTTTGAAATACAATACATATAACATCATGTGAGCAAAAGGATGAAATTCCACTTACAAACCAATAGAACACCTCCAAACTATACTCTTGAACACCACCTACAACAATAATCCATAAAACCAACCAATACATCAACCTATAGCATCTCATTACCAAAAACCATGATAGAACTCAACCAAAAACTTACCTAAGCTTCCTCTCACCACGTAGAAGCTCGATCTCAACTCGGAAATCCAACTAGATCCAAGAATCAAAGGTAGGAAATGAATGAAATGGTAGAAAACCCAAAGAAAATGAGAGGAAATCGAGAATGGAGGAAAAGGAAAGGTAGAAATGAAGCAAACCACTACAAAAAGCAACTAAATATCTCGCCCATACCTCCACCGCGGGTGCGCTGCCACAAGCACCGCGGGTGCGCTAAGCTCACGGCAATCCAAACAATTCCCTGAACTCGATGACCGCGGGTGCGGTCCTGCAATTACCGCGGGTGCGGTGCTTGCACTGCCGCGGGTGCGGTGATGCCACGGCCTCCCAAATCCAAAATCATGAACAGTACACCGCGGGGGCACTCCTCTAAGAGCGCGGGTGCACTCTTGCTACGACAATGAACAAAACCAACGCAACTAAAATCGATCCGAAACTCTGAAACAATCAACCAACAACAACTAACACCTCAAGAACAATAATAACCAATAATACTATGGCCCAAAACACAACTCTAAACATCTAATCATAAAACCCAATAAATACATAAAGCTTAAACCGTACCGTACACCGGACTCGGCTATTACATGCATTCTTCCCAGATGATATAGCCGAATGGCTTAACGGTCAGAAAGTACAGTTAACGTAAACCTAAGCTTTCTGAATCAGATAAGTCACTTTCTCATTTATGAGCAATAAATGTTCGCATTTAATCTTCCTTTTGCTTATCATAAATTTGAAGCTCTTTACTTGAGGTTTACTCCTTTAGACGACTGTGCATATAGCATCAGGTCATGAAAACTGTCTCTGTACGTCCTTTCTGGGAAGGAGAGATAAATGCACATCTTCCTTGGAATTGATGCGAGATCGTTGACTTCGAGAATGCATTCAATCGGTCAGAGAATGTCGTTTAGCCATAAAGGAGTCTCTTAAATGAACCGGTTCACTCTCGCTATAACTTAGAGAATAAGCGGTTAAATATCAGCGGTTGAGAATTTCCAGCCGCGGTTGATTACAACTTTGTCATACACCAAAATTTCATTTCTTAACGATTTCCCCCTTTTTGGTGACGATAAAACTGTGCTGAAATTCTGTTAATCAGTACAAAAATAAAATTACTTTTTCTTAAGTTCTGATCCTTTGGCTTCCTTTTTCTTTAGAGCGGGCAATTCCTTTTGAATGTGCTTTTCTTGCTCTCTTTCCCCCTTTTTGACATCACCATGAACTAGGAAGTCCCTAATTTCTGTCAATTGAGCACCTTGGGCATCCATTCGTTGTTCAATGCGGGTGATTTGTGACGAAAGACCAAGGCACAGATTGACATTAATCGACTGATTGTTGGAAACTTTTGTAGTGATGGCAGCAAAGTCTTTAGATATAGTACTCTTGATAGTCTGAAGATCCTCTTTTAGATTAAATTGTTTGCGATTAAGAGCGAGGATAGACTGATCCATATTGGCAAGTCGGCTCAGAAGATCCTGATGGAAGTTTGCTTCAACAATTACTTCTTCTTCAGATGCTTCGGGATCAGTAAGTAGTTTGGCCTTGAAAGCAGTTAATGTAGAGGAGGTCGCTTTGGCAGATGATGGCGAAGGATTAATTTCAAGAGGTTCCTCCGTGATGCTCCCAATAAATTTATCAATGTCATCAGTTGAGACAAAGGTTGATGAGCCAGTGAGCTTGGTTTCTTCTGGTCTGTCGATGAGATCATTGGGAGAGGAGGGCTTTGAGGAGAATGGTGTCTCTGCTTGTTGTAACTCTGTTGGAGAAGATGAGGGCTGCGTTTGAGAGTCCATCATAGTAGCATCAAAGTCAGAAAGAAACTGTTCTGCTTCAGTGACTGAAAAAACTGAAGCTTTGTTTGACTCAACAGGAGGCTGTGAAACAATGATGCCAGTATCAGAATGCGGTGAAGAAACACTTGGGACAATCGAAATATCTAGACCGCATTGGTGTTCGGCATAGGAAGAGTCTTCTTTCAGAAGTTTTACAGAGGGTGTGGAAGCGGTTGCTTCATGAGTTGGTTGCTGGGTTTCAATAAGAGCTTTGGGTGATGCAGATTTATCATGTGTACAAGATAAAGTATCTTGACCAGTGGGAGAGGCTAACTGTTGTTCTGACCGCTGAGTGTCCTGAAGAAGATTTAGCTCTAGTTGAGCTGTTGTTGTACAATTTGGTGAAGTGGGTTTAGTGCTAGTGCTGGGTTTGGACGAAGACACCTTCTGAGAGGCAATTGGTGGCACTGGTTCTTTGCCAAAGTCATCATGAACATCCATCAAAGAGTCAAACTTACTCGGTTCTGCAATAGCTGGAAGATGGAGCGTATTCCGCATGTGAGCGACTGACGTAGAGACATAGCGTCCATTTCAAGTTGAGATATGACAGCAGAGTAATCTTGAGCTGTAGGACAAGAGGGATCAAAATTTTGCCTTTTCAACTGAATTAGGATTCGAAGAGTGCTTTCCTTCATTTTAATTTCTATAAAATCGCGTCTTTGAAGAGCGGTTTGAATATCTGATGTTTCTGCCCATTCCAAAATGGACCGTTCAAGCTTTGCAGCAGCTTTTATTTTCCCCGTCTCGAGGAGTGAATCAAAAGAGACAACAGTGCGATATTTGACCCATTTATCAAACATCTTGATTTTTGACTCAACTGCTTCATTAACATGCTGACTTGTGAGGATGATTGCCGTATGAACTGCATGGTTTTTAGGTGGATTGGTACTCATAGCCTGTTTGCCTTTGTCTGAGGAGAGAATAATCGGAACTCCTGAATAAGATGATTGGATATCTGTATCTGTGATTTGAATACCCATTAACTTGGTAACCGATACTGATGGGATAGGTGCAGGAATAAGTGGTGCAGAAATATGCTTGATTAGCTTAATCTTCGTTGCTTTAGAAGGAACGGTTCGTTTCTTTTTGAACACTTGTGAAACCGTAATGTCATCCTTAGATTCTTCGTCAGAACTGGATTTTAGAACCAGCTTCCTTTTTGTTTCCTTGGGAGTGGAGACAAGTGCTTTCTTCAGTTTCACAAATTCAGCCCCAGTTTCTGTTTTGACCTGGACGAATTTTTCATCCGTAGGTTTGTTTTTCTTAATGAATTTGTCAACCGATACCCATGAGAACAGCTTGGTACTTACCAACTTCAATCATATCAACTGGTTGAGCACCGGCAGAGATTAGCATGTGGAAAATTGGGACTGCAAAGCCTTGAGATTGGTTGTCTTTCTTCACCATGGCTACCAGAATGTTGAAAAGGATATCAGACCAGTTGATTCCTAGTTTAGAAGAGATGGTTGCCATAACAAGGAATTTTTCCAGAGTGATTTTATCATAAGCACCAGCTTTAGCAAGAATTCCTTTAGCCACAATAACAGCCAACAATCGATATTCGATCTTTAGATCTCGCTTCTGGCATGTTGGGTGAGAGATAGGAGAGGCAGTGAGTGAGAAGTTTTGATGCCAGATATCAATATTACCATCTGGTAGTGTAGAGAAGTCAGTTACGCCAGCCGTAGGTAACTTGAACAATTCAGCAAACACCTTCTGGGTGAAAGTAAAGTGTTGATCTTGAACGAAAAAAGAATTTCTCCATTTTGCATGTGAGCAGTTTCAAAGAACTCTTTCAGTAATATGTCGGAGTATGAGTATCGACAGCCCAGAAAATTTCGAAGCCCAGGTTCTTCAATTGTACGGAACATGGCCTTCATTGGTTTGTTGGGCATAGAGAAGACAGATGGAAAGTTGATAGCCACTGTATTCTGTGTAATGGAGGCAGCCATTTGATAATACGCAAAGAAATTCTGTGAGCTGGTTCCTGTGTAGTGAGCTGCGATAAAGTAGCAAGGAGAACAAAGAGGTGAGTGAGGGTATGTATGTCCGATTCAAGAACGTACTAACAAGTCCACGTGGAGGACTGTTAGTGGAAAATTTTTTATTATTATTATTTTGAAAATATTTGAAAATTTTGGACGGCGGCAAAATGAGTGTTTTTTGATTTCAAAGAGATAACCGTCACTGCATATAGGGGCAGTTGAAAAAGTTTTGGGTGTGTTTTTCGAAAATGACGTGGAAGAATTACGTCCACAAAATATGAACCGGATCATTGATGTTATTAGGTGGAACCGGTTAAAGACAATGATAATCATTCTGAACCATGTTCCCCCTAAACACGTGCATGAATGGTATTGAACCGTCGGTAGAGTATGATAAAACTCTTCACATTTCCCACCGCAATCATCATAACATAAGCCCTTGACGCTTGACTTTTATCTATAAATACCAGCCAAGAGTTATCAATACACTTCTAGTTTAGAAATATGGATAAATATGGTAGTCCAGACTTGGCTGAGGAGTTCCTGAAAGATACGGTTGCTTCGAGGAAGAAGGCTATCATGGATAGAGTGATGGAGAAGCCGCTGGCCATTTGGGCAAGAGTTCAAAAACTCCAGTCCGTTCTTGAGAGAGGAGAGGCTCCTTCTTCCAGAGATATGGCGGCAATAGAAAGATATAGGCGACGTCTTCGCGTGGCTGATAATGCTGGAATCTTTTCTGATGACGGCGTTTATCTTCTTATGCTGCTTAAGTAGAGAAGAGCTCTGAGAAGGGTAGCCATCTTAGAGGAGTTTGCACGTATTTCCGTCGGAGGGATGACCAGCTGGTTAGCCCTTTGGAGGTTGTACGTAGATAGGGAGATTAGGAGTGTCCGCCTCCGTCTTTGTTGATGTACTACTCTCCCCCTGCTAATAAAGATATTTAGTTTATTTTACTTACTGGTGCTTGTCTTCTTCTTTTGTTTGCTGCAAAATTTACCTGAACAAGCACAAGAAATAAACACATCATGATAATTCAATCAAACCAAGCATATTGCGAAAATGGGAGAACTTAGCCTCGGGTAGTGGTTTTGTAAAAATATCGACTGTTTGTTTATCAGTGTGAACATATTCAAGCCGTATTTCTTTCTTCATCACATGCTCTCGAATGAAATGGTGTCGGATATCGATATGCTTTGTCCGAGAGTGCATGACAGGGTTGTAAGTTATAGCTATTGCACTTGTGTTGTCGCAAAATATAGGAGATTCAGCCGCTTGGATTCCATAGTCTTTTAACTGTTGCTGGATCCATAACATTTGAGCACAACAGCTTCCAGCTGCTAAATATTCTTCTTCAGCGGTTGATGTGGCGATAGATGTTTGCTTCTTACTGGCCCATGAAATAAGTCTTTCCCCTAAGAATTGGCATGAACCGCTTGTGCTTTTTCGATCGATTTTGCACCCTGCATAATCTGCATCTGAGTAACCTACAAGGTTAAAACTTGAATCTTTGGGATACCAAAGACCCACATTTGCGGTTCCTTTCAAATATTTGAGTATGCGTTTAGAGGCAATAAAGTGAGATTGCATGGGTTTAGCTTGAAACCGTGCACATAGGCATACATCAAACATAATGTCCGGTCGACTTGCGGTTAGATATAGTAAAGACCCAATTAGTCCTCTGTACATTTTTGTATCCACCGAAATTCCCCCGTCGTCTTTATCCAATTTGATTGATGAACTCATTGGAGTGCTGGCCGGAGAGCAATTTTCCATGCCGAATTTCTTTAACATATCTCGAGTATATTTGGCTTGATTAATGAAGATACCATTTTCAGACTGCTTGACTTGCAGTCCTAAAAAATAGTTTAATTCGCCCATCATACTCATTTCAAATTGTTCCTGCATCATCTTAGAAAATCTTTCACACAGCTTAGTATTAGTTGATCCAAAAATAATATCATCTACATATATCTGAACAAAAAGTAGATGATCATTTTTGGAGAATGTAAATAAGGTTTTATCGATTGTACCAATAGAAAATCCATGGTCGAGCAGAAATTTGGTTAATGTATCATACCATGCTCTTGGGGCTTGTTTTAGTCCGTATAAAGCTTTATCCAATTTGTAAACATAATCAGGAAAGATATGGTTACCAAAACCGGGTGGTTGTTCTAAAAAAACTTCCTCATTTAATAGACCATTCAGAAAGGCAGATTTAACATCCATTTGATATACTTTGAAGTCCTTAAATGCTGCAAACTCTAGAAATATTCTAATGGCTTCTAATCTAGCAACAGAGGCAAAAGATTCATCAAAGTCTATTCCTTCCTTGGCTTATTGCATTCTGCAATAAAGTGTCCCTTCTTTCCATAGTTAAAACAACCTTGACCATCCTCAGTATGGTCCTTTTTAAAATAAGGTTTATTTATTTGAGATTGATTTTTGCGCATAAATTTGTCAAATCTTTTAACAAACAGAGACATGGCTTCATTGCTTAGTTGCTCAGCCGATTTCTTACTTGTGGACTCTTCGACAGGAAGAGTCACTGTAGCCGCTGCCAAGGCTTTTGTTTGTTGGGTTGTGGACGGCTCTTCTTCGGTTCGTATCCCAAGCTCAAATTCATATGCTTTAAGATCAGCAAATAGATCATGGAGTTCCAGTTTGTTCAGATCTTTTGATTTTCGCATGGCTATAGTTTTCACATTCCATTCTCTAGGAAGAGCTCTCATGACCTTCAAGGCAATTTCTCTGTTGGAGTACTCTTTTCCAAGTGAGGTGAGCTCGATGACAATACTGCTAAATCGCTCATCATATTCTGCAAGAGTTTCTCCTGGCTTCATCTTTGCATTGTCGAATTTTTGAATAGCCACCTTCAGTTTGTTTTCTTTGGTCTGATCATTTCCTTCGCACAGTTGAGTGAGTTTTTCCCATATTTCTTTTGCAGTGGTGCAAGTCTTGATTTTGGCAAACATGTTCTTATCCAGAGTCTTATAGACAATATCTTTTGCAACGTTGTCTAAGTTTGCTTTCTTTTTATCTTCAGCTGTCCATTCAGATATGTGATTCTCTACCATTTGAGGAGCACCTTCAATTGTACCGACAGCTGTGTTTGCTTTCATGATCTTCATTAGTCCATCAGTGATTACAAACCACATATCGTCATCCTGTGCTGCTAGATGTGCCTGCATGCGAATTTTCCAATCATCATAGTCTTCTTTGGAGAACATAGGGATTTTATTGAAAGATGCCATATGATTCAAAATATATCAGTGTTTGAAAAAGGATCCTGCTCTGATACCAATTGTAAGGATCGGGAAAGAGTTAAGAGGGGGGGGGGGGGGAGGGGGTGAATGAACTCTTTCAAATTTTCTTATTTAAAAATATATTTTCAACCGTTTTCAGGCGGTTCGAAAAATTCTTTCTCAAACGGTCTAAAGAGGCGAACTACTGAAGTGTGCGGAAAACAGTTCAAATTTTTCGACAGATATTTCTAGAGGTATGATGAACTAAACAACAAGAATATGAATAACACATGACAATTTGCATGAAGTAAGAGACACAGAGTTTTTTATGGATGTTCGGAGATTGAATACTCCTACGTCACCCCTTCTTCCTTTGTTAGGAAGGATTCCACTAAAAGACTTTGACTTTACAAATTGTTTGTAACAGTCCAATCCAACCAGGACTTATTCCACTGCCTGTTTTGGAACTCCTAGTGATCACTTTACACGTCTGGAATTTAAGAACCCTTGGTTCACCAGACTTCCAAACTTTAATCAAATAACCATAGGTTATTGATAGAACAGTAGATTGTTTTGGTAGCATGAAAAGATCCTTGAATGATCAAGTTTGTGTCTGTGGAGCTGCGTGGAAATGAGCGATGATAGTAGTGAAGACTGTGAAAGCGCTCTAAGATCTCTGTGAAGCAAGCTGAGAAATGTATGAGTTGTGTGTCTTACTTATCCTTAACTTGCATTCTTCCCAGATGATATAGCCGAATGGCTTAACGGTCAGAAAGTACAGTTAACGTAAACCTAAGCTTTCTGAATCAGATAAGTCACTTTCTCATTTATGAGCAATAAATGTTCGCATTTAATCTTCCTTTTGCTTATCATAAATTTGAAGCTCTTTACTTGAGGTTTACTCCTTTAGGCGACTGTGCATATAGCATCAGGTCATGAAAACTGTCTCTGTACGTCCTTTCTGGGAAGGAGAGATAAATGCACATCTTCTTTGGAATTGATGCGAGATCGTTGACTTCGAGAATTTGAATGCATTCAACCGGTCAGAGAATGTCGTTTAGCCATAAGTGAGTCTCTTAAATGAACAGGTTCACTACTCGTTATAACTTAGAGAATAAGCGGTTAAATATCAGCGGTTGAGAATTTCCAGCCGCGGTTGATTACAACTTTGTCATACACCAAAATTTCATTTCTTAACACAATATATATCCATTTTCAATTATATGACACTTTGGCAAAATTATCAAATCACAGTCATGCTTACTAAATGTAACACTTTCAACCCGTTCTACAAAATCTTGAAAACAAGACAACACAAAATTACGGTAAGGAAGCAAATCATACCTCATAGTTGTTGTATTGACAACTAACCTTACCTCATCTCGAATGCTCTTGACTTCATATGGATCATCCCATTGCAATCTCACACCATCAACATTTGTTTTCTTCTTCATCATGTCATCACAATAATCCTGCAAAGAATAATTAACATCGCTCGGGATTGAACCGGCTATATCATTACAATGACAATAAACCACTTTGTACAATGGTACTTTAAAGGGTTTATTCAAAAATACACAAGTCTCAACCTCACTTTATTTACTGTTTTGGGCCTTCAAATTATATTTCTTTTCGTTTTCTTTTCCTTTGGCCTCTTTTTCTCTCTCATTTTCTTTAATATCATATTTTTCATCTTTTTTTCTTTTCATGGCCATCTCACTCTTTTGTTCTCTCTTTCTTTCGGCCATTTTAATTTCTTTTTCACTCACTTCAAGAATAAATTTTAATTGATCCTCAAGAACACTTGGATTCAATTGAACCAATAAAACATTTTGTTCCTCAAGAAATTTATCCACAACAATTTTTCTTTGCCCATTTTCCTTCTCCATAGTACACAAAATAGGTATTTCTCCTCTACCTAATGATTCAGCTTCCACTGTACATCGTTCAAGAACATTCATCTCACTAACTAGTGGAATAACATCATCTTCAACTCTATTAATCACCACCTCAAATTCATGTTCAGATTCACCAACAATCTCAACTTCAGATACAGGTTCAACAACAACCTCTACATCCACTTGAGATTCAATCTCAACCGCAACATCAACCTCCATTTGAGATTTAAGCTCAACTGACGATTTTACTACAGTAACTTCCTCACGTCGACATTGAATGATATCATGCCCGACTTCTAGACACCAACAACATATAATATCACAAGTACTAGAATTTGAGATTTTAAATGTTCCTTGATATTCATATTTGCTAGCTTCACGTCTCGATTCCTTTTTTGGAGTAGCAATGATTTTCTCTCCCAAGCTCCTCCGCCAAGTGGATGTCAAAGACTCCCTATCCACATCACGTTCACTTGTTCTGCCCACTATTCATTCTCCTCACATCGCCGATCATCACCATGATCCACGTTCAAAGCTCTATCCCCACAAAATCTACTAACTCGTCTATTCCCATCATCTTGCCTATCATACTTTTTCTCTCCTTCACTCCGCCTATACCTCTCACGTAGAGGCTTAAACTCCTTCTCAAATATTCTATCCTCATATTCGCATCTACCCGCATTTTTAGATTTAAACCTACTCCCACTAGCACTACCCTCAAGTCTATCAAACCTCTCACGTAAATGCTCCATTTGGGTCCTCATTATCCTACTAAAATGATCGAACAATGCCTCCATCTGGACCTTAGAAATTCCTTGGTTCGTGTCATCTCCTACCTCCGCCAATTTTCTTTCAAACATTGTACCTGCAAGAAATGTTAGTAGAAATAAAAAAAATATTCCTTACCCAAATTCTCATGGTCACTCCAAAGAAAATTCGCTCCTCTCCTCTCTATCTATTTTTTTTTTCACTTCAAATACTCAATGGTCACTCCAAAGAAATTGTAAGGCTCGAGATTATTAGTCTTCATTGATGTGAGACCCGGAAGATATGAGTATGCATGACAGGTAATGAGAAGTACTAAATTTATTGTCTTCATTGCCGTGACATTCGAAAATATGAGTATGCATGGCATGCAACGGGAAGTATTAAGTGAGATAGGAGTAGGAAAGACATAAGACGAGAGGAGAAAATATTCAAAATAGGACAGAACAGCTGGCGCACATGCACGAAGAAATGCGCGCATATGCGTGACAATTCCAGTAGCATTGGCGCACATGCGCGAGATATGGCGCGCATGTGCGCGACACCTCCAGAGACTTTGGCGCACATGCGCGAGAGGAGTTCGCGCATATGCGCGAAGTGTTGATGCGGAGACAATATGTCTCGCGCATATGCGCGAGTTGAAGACGCGCATATGCGCGAAGTGTTGATTCCGAGACAATATGTCTCGCGCATATGCGCGAGTTGAAGACGCGCATATGCGCGAGAAATCCAGCATGCACATTAAGTTGACACATGGCTTGGACCTATATAATGTACCAAATCTTCATTCCTCATGCATTAGAGACCACCGAGAGAAAAGAAAATGCAGAAGAAACTCCTCACTCCACTTAATCTTAGAAATTAGATTGTGAAGAATCCAACCATTCAAATTTCGATCCGACTTCGGTTTCGTACTCTTCTTGCTATTGGCTACAAAAGGATGTAAGTATTTGTATGTTTCAGCATGTTTTGAAATATATGTGTTGGGAGAATTACGATTTGAACTCTAGGATATGTTCTTGTGAGTATGAAGATCATATATTCGTAACCGGGACGAAGAAATGATACCGTATGCATTTGTTATGAATTTCAGCATATATTGAGATGAGATTATGCAGATTTTGAGATCTTGATATAGATATTGTGATGGTTATGAAGTGATGATATAGTCTTGTATTGATTCTTATTGTTTGAGTTGATCGGTATCGAGAAACTACGCCGTTATGCCGTCGAAACGTACCGAAATTGAATAATGATTGTACAAGACTTGCTTTGGATTGTATTTTGATAGTATACGTCTATACATTGCCATTTCAGATTAAGATTGACAGAGTTGCTATTCCGACTTCGAGACTTCGATTGATTCCAACGACAAGAAAGGTATAATTCATGTTTTGTTTGGGGAAGACACAACTCAAATGAGATTCAATTTGAGTTTTCCCAACAAAATCACATACTAGATTATGTTTATATTTTGAATGTTTATGCCTTGTTTATAGAATTGTATTCAAGCCTTGAGATAGGAGTCATTGACAGATTTGTCAAACTAGATGTTCGGTAGTATCGTCGCATTGGAGCAGATCGACTCCGTGTGTAGACACTCGATACAGACCTGACTGAAGTCTAGGAATAAGACGTAAAGTTATCTCGATTGGGAGGGTAGGTGACAGACAGTGACGTCTTATTCATACCGGGATCCCTAGAGTTAGAATCGAGTTGAGTCAAGACATGAATTGAATGAGACTACATGCTTATATTATTATGTTTCATAGATTGTGGAATATGATGTATTGATTTTACTCATGATAGTATGTTCATGTTGTATTTGTATAGTCATGTATCATGATTTATATTTCCTTGCATAATATGCATGCATACATGTCTTATACTAGGATTTGTTCTCACCGTAGTTTCCGACTGTTGTTGTGTCTGTATGTGTGCATAACAACAGGTGGGGCAGGATCTGGGTCACGACAAAGATGAGAGGACAGGATAGCGTGGAGATCACGGGCCGAGAGGAAGAACTAAAAATGTTTACTTTTGAAAAATAGTATGTTGTGAACTCTAGTTTGTATTATGGGAATAAAACAAGACTTGTATCTAATTATGTTAGCATGAATAAAGATGTTGTTGTTTATGAATTATGTACATTAGATGTGATGTTTAAAAGAAATTATTTTTTATGACCCACGTTTTCTAACAACGATCCGATTAATCATGAAAAGAACTGAGTTAGAGCCCGGGTCCCCACAAAAGGTGGTATCAGAGCAGTAGGTTCTGTAGACTGAGATAGAATAGAGTGAGCGGGGTAGATTGAGTCATCTTCCTTGGTTTATGAGGTGCTAGCATGATTTATTTCTTTCCCTATTACATGTTATATTGTTATCTGAATTGACTTACAGCATGTACTCGTAAAGACTGAATCAGAACCGATTTTGGATCAGAGGTATATGATCAGAGGAGGGCTGAAACAGATATTATAGATTGTGTATTAATCTGTTTGATATTCAGATATGCCGCCTCGACGAGTACCGCAAACAGCAGCAGGTCGTGCACCAGAACAGGGCAGTACATCCAATGATCCGATGGACGTGACTGCTACACCGATGGAGACTTTGCTTAAACGGTTTTAGTCTTTCCGACCACCGACACTGAAAGGCACAGAAAATGAAGTTGAATGTGAGAGTTGGCTAGAGGATATCGAGATGCTATTCGAATCCCTTGAGTACACTGATGATCGACGAGTGAAATTAGTGGGGCACCAATTGCAAGACGTAGCAAAGAGTTGGTGGATCACTATTAAGAGAGCATTGGAGCACCGAGGCACACAGATTACTTGGAAGGTGTTCAAAACTGAGTTCTATCAGCGATTCTTCCCAGTGTCATACCGAAAAGATAAACGTACCGAGTTCGCCAACCTGAGGCAAGGACAACTGAACATCGAGGAGTATGTTGCTATGTTTTCGTCATTGCTCAGATTTGCTCCTCATGTTGCCGAGAATGAAGAGGCCGTTGCGGATCAGTTTATAAATGGCTTGAATCCAGACATCTTTACCTTGGTGAACACCGGTAGGCCCAACAACTTTACTGATGCGTTGAATCGTGCCAAGGGAGCGGAAGCTGGATTACATAGGCAACGGAGCATTCCTTATGTTGCGCCGACTCCTAGACCGCCATTACCTTCAGCTCAACCCCCTCCTCGATTTGAGAGCGGTGGTAGCAGCAGTGGCAGAAAAGATCAGTTAAAAGCGAAGGGAAATTAGTTCAAAAGATCAAGGAGCAGTTCGTCGAGCTCCAGCGGGTCACGACAGAGAGGTCCTGGCCAGAGTACCGAGTACACAGGTGTGTATTGCAGTTCTTGTGGAGGTAGGCATGCCACGGAACAGTGTCAGGGAGTGATGGGCAGATGTAACATATGTAAACAACAAGGGCACTTCGCCAGAGTTTGTCCCCAGAGAGGTTTACAGCGATCCCAGAGTGCAGGGTCTTCTGCATCAGTAGCTCAGCCTGAGAGGCAAGCTTCGTCTGTCCATTCCTTTCAGCCCACTTCTACACAGACACAACCCAGAGCTAGAGGTAGCCAGACAGGGAGCCAGCCTCCCAGACAACAGGCTCAGGTGTTTGCATTGACAGAGGAGCAAGCTCAAGATGCACCGGACGATGTGATCGCAGGTAACTGTTTTCTTTGCGGTTATCCTGCCTATGTTTTGATAGACACAGGTGCATCTCATACATTCATTTCTGATTGCCTCTCGAGTCCTTAGCTACTGTAGTGTCTATTTCTTCTCCGTTGGGAAGTGGTCTTATATTTGTGACTTCAGTTAGACATTGTGTACTACAGTTTGAGGGGCATGAAATTGATTTAGATTGTATTGTACTTGGGATAGCTGATTTTGATTGTATTGTTGGGATTGATATGCTAACCAAGTACAGAGCCACCGTAGACTGTTTCCAGAAGATTGTCAGGTTCAGACCAGAGATGACTGACGAGTGGAAATTTTATGGGAAAGGTTCCAGATCTCGGATTCCCTTAGTGTCTGCTTTGACTATGACCAGATTGTTGCAGAAAGGAGCAGAGGGGTTCCTTATCTATTCAGTAGATCTACTGAAATAGAGCCCAGTATTGGCAGATCTGCCAGTAGTACGTGAGTTTGCCGATGTATTTCCAGACGAGATTCCAGGGTTATCTCCAGTTCGAGAGGTAGATTTTAGCATCGATCTTATACGAGGTACAGCTCCCATATCTCGAGCTCCGCATAGAATGGCGCCTATTGAACTGAAAGAATTGAAAGTACAACTTGAAGATTTGTTGGCCAAGTGTTACATCAGACCAAGCGTATCTCCTTGGGGTGCGCCAGTACTATTTGTACGAAAGAAAGACGGTTCGATGAGATTGTGCATTGATTACCGGCAACTGAACAAGGCGACGGTGAAGAACAAATATCCATTGCCTCGTATCGATGATTTATTTGATCAGTTGCAGGGATCCTCCGTCTATTCGAAGATTGATTTGAGATCCGGATATCACCAGCTGCTAGTACGAGATGTTGATATACCGAAGACGGCATTCCGAACCAGGTATGGACATTACAAATTCATTGTCATGCCTTTTGGTTTAATGAATGCACCAGCGATGTTAATGGGATTGATAAACCGTGTCTGTCAGAGGTATCTAGATAAGTTCGTTATTGTTTTTATTGATGATATTCTGGTTTACTCGAAAAATGAGACTGATCATGCCGAGCACTTAAGAATTGTATTGCAGACATTGAGGAATGAAAGATTATATGCTAAATTGGCAAAGTGCGAGTTTCGGCTGAGACAGGTGATGTTTTTAGGGCATATTATATCGGGAGATGGTATTTCTGTGGATCCAAATAAAGTTGAAGCTGTGATCAGTTGGCCGAGACCGACTTCTGTGCCAGAGATACGCAGTTTCATGGGTTTAGCAGGCTATTACCGACGATTTATCCGAGATTTCTCCAGTATAGCAAAGCCAATTACACAGTTGACACAGAAGAATACGCCTTTTGTGTGGTTTGAAGCATGTGAGTCTAGCTTTTTGAAGTTGAAGAAACGACTGAACAGTGCTCCTGTATTGATGATACCTTCAGGTACAGGTGGTTTCGTTGTGTAACGTACCGTACTTTTATCATTCAAAAATTGCGGAAAAATTTAAAATTTTCTTTACTAAATGTAAACATCCATACGGTAGTCACTCAACGTTCATAAATAGTTTTGAAATCATTCGCCATCAATAAAATTTGTTTAAAGAAAGGTTATCTCGAAATGTCTCACATCCAATCATAAAAATTCAGAGTATTTTAAACTGTGCTTAAAAACATAAACTTGCGGTCCTCGGGTTTAGCCTGCCGCTCAATCCAAGCCTGCCCCTTGGTCGCCACCTCCTGTCTCCTCCTCAACGTACTCACCTGCATCGATCAAGTCTAGTGAGTCTAAAGACTCAACACGTATAAACTGGAATAACGAATACTACAATAATAAAAATCGCATGCATCTTTAAAATAGAACGTACATAACTTGAAACTGGAACTTTAATAATAAACTTAAACTTGAATTAAACTTGAACTTGAACTTGAACATGCATACTATGACGTGCGAAGAACATAAACTTTTCTTAAACATGCTTTCATACTTCAACATACTAAACTTCATCATTTGCGTAGAGGATGTTTCAAAGCAAGTGACCTTTAACTTAATAAATGACTGATCAGACACACCACAGTACTGGGCTGACAGGGACGTATCCACTGCCACATACATGAGATCCCCGTTCATCATTTAACGGGCCGGTTGGTCCCCGTTCATCATTTAACGCTTTCCAACCACGATCTAACCCGTTCATCATTTAACGGGGTGGAGAGGTCCTCGGCCACGTTCGCCGACTTCCAAACCCATTCACTTTTTGGTCACGAGACATTTAGCATACCTCAAAAACTTCAAATATTTTCTTTACACGTCATACATACTTACTTGGCGTTGAGGGATTCGTTGGACGTCGATCGGGCCGTTGCTACACATACTAACATGAAGTTCCATTCTTAACTTGCATAACTTAGCCGTAGTATCATGCTCACTCTCAAGTTATGTAATAGCCGAGCCCGGTGTACGGTACGATTTAAGTTTCGCTTGTTATTTGGGTTTTGTGATTAGATGATTGGTTGTGTTTTGGGCTATAGTATTATTGGTTATTGTTTTGTTGATGTATTAGTTGGTGTTGATTGTTCGTTTCAGCGTTTCGGATCGAGTTTAGTTGATTTATTACTGTTCATTGCCGTGAGTAGAGTGCACCCGCGCTCTTAGAGGAGTGCCCCCGCGGTGTACTATTCACCATTTTGGAAGTTGAAGGCCGTGAGGACACCGCACCCGCGGCAGTGCAAGGACCGCACCCGCGGTGAGACCGCACCCGCGGTATTTGTAGCACCGCACCCGCGGTGTTTGTGCATGGGATTTATTTTGGTTGGCCGTGAGCTTAGCGCACCCGCGGTGCTTGTGTGACCGCACCCGCGGTGTAAGTATGGGCGAGATTTTAAGTCACTTTTTGGGAGTTGTTGGCCATACCTACCTTATCTTCTTCCTTCCATTTCCGATTTTCTCTCATTTCTCAAGGGTTTTCATCCATTTCAATTGCTTCCTACCTTTGATTCTTGGCTTTGTTTCGATTTCCGACTTGAGATCGACGTTCTCCGTGGTATAAGTTAAGGGTAGGTAAGCTTTTGGTGCGATTCTATTAAGGTTTTGAGTTAAGGGTTTACTTGGGCTTGATGTTTTGTTGGTTTAATGGAATATTTGACTTGTATTCTTGGATATAGAGTTGATATTGGTGTTATTTATGGATTATTATTGTAGGTGGTGTACCAAGAGTTAGTTTGGAGGTGTTCTATTGGTTTGTAAGTGGAATTTCATCCTTTTTGCTCACATGATATTATATGTATTGTGTTTTAAAGGTTTCAAAGTGTTATTCCCTTCCATTGATCCATTGTTATGTATTGATTTCATTGATTATCTATTGGAGGCATTGATGTCTCACTATTGTTAAAAGGGAATACAAGAAAATATAGAGATTGCGAAACGACGGCTTTAAATGATATTCAGAGTTCAAATGTTTTATTGGATTGATTAATCATAGTCAGAGCATTGCATGCAATTAGATGATCATCGACCATAGGCTTTTATCCCCTCACAGTTATCGATTTATATCGATGGGATATTGGCAACCACAGTCATAGATACTATTGATATCAATCCAACCATAGAAAAGAGAAATACCATCGTATTGCTATCTATTGCTATGCTATTGCTACAGTTATTGCTACAGTATTCATGTTTCAGAGTTGATGGTATTTATGATTTCAAAGCCATGTTTTACAGAGTATACTATGTATCATTGCTATGTAGAGTTCCACTTGCTGAGTTTTTATACTCATTTCAGTTATTTTCATGTGATGCAGATAAGAGTGACAGATCAGGGCAGTGATCGTGGATGGGGGTCATATGCATACACCGTTGGAAGGAAGACTATTTTGTATCATTTTCGGACATGATCATGAGAATGATTATTTTGTATTTTGTATGTCATTTGAATGATCATGTGATTATTTTTGTAAACATTTTATGAAATGTATTTTGAAACTCCTTCCATATTTTAAAGAAAAATTTTAAATTCCGCTGTGTATTTTATCGTTACGGGTCAGGGTGTCACATGTAGTGGTATCAGATCGGTGTTCTTCGGACCAATGCATATGACTTCGTCTACTTTCAACTGTCCGGGTATGTTTTCTTGCATCTATCCATTGTTATATATATTGATTGGTGTCTTGTGAGCAATTGTAGAGTATGCCTCCTAAGCGTAAGGCGGCAGAGGGTGAGGATAGTTCTTCCTCGAGAGTTGTCGACGAGTTCGGCAAGTTTCTTAAGGAGCAAGCCAAAGTTCATAGCGATCAGATCCAGCAGTTGCTCCGATTGCAAGGAGCATGACAGGGTAGAGGCCAAGTGAGAGGTCAGGTTGCTCAGGCACCTGGCACTGATGCCGTCTTTTCTGCTTTCAAGAGAATGGATCCACCGGAATTCGCAGGTAGCACCGATCCTCTAGTTGCTGTCGAGTGGGTCAAGGCGCTTGAAGCTATCTTCGATCATCTCCAGTATGAGGACAAAGACAGGATCAGCTGTGCAGTGTTCATGTTGGTTAAAGCTGCACGTATTTGGTGGAATGCGACGAAAGTTGGAGTTGAGGTTGCGTCACTGAAGTGGTCAGAGTTCACTGACTTGTTCTACGACAAGTATTTTCCCGATGCACTTCGAGCGAGGAAGGTTACGGAGTTCTTGGAGCTTCGACAGGGGAGCATGGATGTTAGTCAGTATATTCTGAAGTTTGAAGAGGGTTGCCTATTTGCTCCATATGTTGCATCCAATGATAAAGATAAAGGCGCTCATTTCATTCAAGGTCTTAGAGCTGAGATTCGTCGTGATATCAACATGTCCAAGGCCGTTACTTTCAAGGAGATTGTGTCCAAAGCATTGTTAGCCGAGCAGGATGAGAAGGACATCGCCAGGGAGAGGCAAGAGAGGCATCAAGCTGTTAATCAGAGAGGCCAGGGTTCTAATCAGAGGGGCAGGGATCGTTTCAAGGGCAAGGGCAAGATGGAGCCGAGTCCTAGACCACCGCCAATTCCATTTGATCCCGAGAAGCCACTGTGTCCAAAGTGTGGCAAGCATCATCGAGGAGAGTGCAGATTGGGCACCCATACTTGTTTTCGTTGTGGCACGGCAGGCCACGTTGCCAGAGATTGTCCACGAGGAGCTAGCCAAGGGAAGGTGCAGGGTCGTATCTTTGCGATGACGAAGGAAGGTATTAATCGTGATTCTTCATTGATCTCTAGTACTATTTTGATTTCAGGCAGAGTAGCTACGACTTTGGTAGATACTGGTGCTACTCATTCTTTTATGTCTGATTTGTTTTTGAGATCGTTGGGTATAGTTCCTTCTGTTCTTCCCCTTCAGCTTAGTGTTATTTTGCCTTCGGGGGACGTGTTGTGCCCGACATCGATTTTTTATGCGTGTCCCTGTTCGTATTGAGGAGCGAATTGTCTTCGCTGATTTGATTGTTATTCCTATGGTCGCTTTCGATGTTATTCTTGGCATGGATTGGCTTTCGACTTACCGTGCAGTTATCGATTGTGTTGCTAAGACAGTAGCTTTTGCAGATGATGGCCAGGGAGGAGTTCTCGCCAGCTCAGGTACTTCGCTGGTCCTTCCTTTTATTTCTTGTATTGAGGCTGAGAGGTTGATGTGTAGAGGTTGTGTTGTATTTCTGGCTTCTATTGTGGATGTTGATAGATTGATTAAGTTGAATGTAGATGATATCGATGTTGTGAGGGAGTTTGCTGATGTGTTTGAGGATGATGTTCCGGGTTTGCCGCCGGATAGGGATGTTGAGTTTGTGATCGATCTAGCTCCTGGTACGGTTCCTATCTCTAAGGCTCCGTACCGGATGGCTCCTACTGAGATGAAGGAGTTAAAGGCGCAGTTGCAGGATCTTCTAGACAAGGGTTTATTCGTCCGAGTTCTTCGCCTTGGGGAGCTCCGGTTCTTTTTGTTAAGAAGAAGGATGGATCTTTGCGGCTGTGTATCGACTACAGGGAGCTCAACAAAGTGACTGTCAAGAACAAGTATCCGTTGCCACGGATAGATGATTTGTTTGATCAGCTCCATGGTGCCACTGTGTTCTCGAAGATTGATCTTCGGTCTGGCTACTATCAGTTGAAGGTTAGGGAGTCTGATGTCCCTAAGACGGCTTTCAGGACCAGGTATGGTCATTTTGAGTTTCTTGTGATGTCGTTTGGTTTGACCAATGCCCCTTCAGTCTTCATGGACCTGATGAACCGAGTGTTCAAGCCGTTCTTGGATAGCTTCGTCATTGTTTTCATCGACGATATTCTTATCTATTCCAAGACCAGAGAGCTTCATGCAAAGCATCTCAGAGTAGTTCTTCAGTTGTTGCGAGAGAAGAGGTTGTTCGCCAAGCTGAAGAAGTGTGAGTTTTGGCTGGATCAGATTTCATTTCTAGGCCATGTCGTTTCGAGAGATGGCATTGCTGTTGATCCATTGAAGATTGAGGCGATTCAGAATTGGCCTATTCCTACTTCTGTTTCTGAGGTACGCAGTTTCCTTGGTTTGGCGGGTTATTATCGTCGCTTCATTTCAGATTTTTCAAAGATTGCCCTGCCATTGTCCAATCTGACGAGGAAGACTGTGAAGTTCGAGTGGTCAATTGATTGCCAGCGTGCATTTCAAGAGTTGAAGGACAGATTGACGACAGCTCCTGTTCTTTCTTTGCCTAGTGGTTCAGAGGATTTTGTGATCTATACCGATGCGTCGAAGAGAGGCCTTGGTGCAGTGTTGATGCAGCGAGGTAAGGTCATTGCCTATGCTTCTCGCCAGTTGAAGGATTATGAGAAGAATTAACCGACGCACGATTTGGAGCTAGCAGCTGTGGTTTTCGCCCTGAAGATTTGGAGACATTACTTGTATGGCAAAAAGTGTGAGATCTTCACAGACCATAAGAGCTTGAAGTATCTGTTTTCTCATAAAGAGCTCAACATGCGACGGAGGAGGTGGTTAGAGCTTGTCAAGGATTATGATGTGACTATCAGTTACCATCCGGGAAAAGCGAATGTTGTGGCTGATGCTTTGAGCCGCAAGTCGAGTGCTTCATTGAGTTCTTTGATTCAGAGGCCATTGTTGATGGATTTGCAGAGAGAGGAGATTGATCTGGTGATTCCAGGTACTATTGCTCGTCTTTCAGCGTTGGTTATTCGATCTACTTTGACGGACAAGATCCGTAGAGAGCAGGCTGATGATGTTCAGTTGACAGAGTTGAGAGCTAGAGCTGAGGTTAGAGGAAATTCAGAGTTTGGTCTGAATGGTGATGGATTGGTGACTTTCAGAGGCCGTATTTGTGTTCCTAGTGGCGACGATATTCGTAGAGACGTCTTGACAGAGGCTCATACCGCACCTTATTCGATTCATCCAGGCAGTACGAAGATGTATCAGGATCTTCGTCGACTCTACTGGTGGCCAGGTATGAAGAAAGATGTTGCTTTGTTCATTTCTCAGTGCCTTACTTGTCAGCAGGTGAAGATTGAGCATCAGAGACCTGCTGGGACATTGCTATCTTTGCCGATTCCTCAGTGGAAGTGGGAGCATATCACGATGGATTTCGTGACTGGTCTTCCCAGAGTGCCGAAAGGTTATAATTCTATTTGGGTCATTGTTGATAGATTGACCAAGTCCGCTCATTTTCTCCCAGTCAAGACGACGTACTCGATGAATCAGTATGCCGAGGACTACATTGCAGAGATTGTTAGACTTCATGGTGTGCCCGTGTCGATTGTGTCTGATCGTGACCCCAGGTTTACCTCCGAGTTTTGGAAGAGTCTTCACAGAGCTATGGGTTCTCGATTAGCTTTCAGTACAGCTTATCATCCTCAGAGCGACGGTCAGTCAGAGAGAGTCATTCAGATTCTTGAGGATATGCTCAGAGCATGTACTATTGATTATTCTGGTAGCTGGGATTCTAAATTGCCACTTGTGGAGTTCACGTACAACAATAGCTACCAGGCGTCGATTGGCATGGCACCGTATGAGGCACTTTATGGCAGGAAGTGCAGATCTCCTTTGTTTTGGGATGAGGTTGGAGAGAGGAAGATGTTGGGTCCCGAGTTGGTCCAGCAGACTGCCGATGTTGTTGCAGTTATCAGAGAGAGGATGAAGACTGCTCAGTCGAGGCAGAAGAGCTATGCAGATGTTCGTCGCAGACCTTTGCAGTTTGAGATTGGCGATCATGTATTTCTGAAGATAGCACCTCTCAAGGGTGTGATGAGATTTGGCAAGAAGGGCAAGTTGAGTCCGAGATTCATTGGTCCATTCGAGATATTGGACAGAGTTGGTGACCGAGCCTACAGATTAGCCCTACCGCCCGATCTTGACAGAGTCCATAATGTGTTTCACGTATCGATGCTCAGGAAGTATATTGCAGATCCTTCCCATGTTCTTCGCCACGAGCCATTGGACTTGACGCCGAATTTGACTTACCAAGAGATTCCGATTCAGATTTTGGATCGCACAGTTAGAGTATTGAGGAACAAAGAGATCGGCATCGTTAAAGTCCTTTGGAGGAACCATTTGATTGAGGAGGCTACGTGGGAACCATAGACTGAGATGAGAGAGAGGTATCCTGAGTTGTTCGTGCAGTGACGTCAATTTCGAGGACGAAATTCCTCTAAGGAGGGGAGATTGTAATAGTCGAGCCCGGTGTACGGTACGATTTAAGTTTCGCTTGTTATTTGGGTTTTGTGATTAGATGATTGGTTGTGTTTTGGGCTATAGTATTATTGGTTATTGTTTTGTTGAGGTATTAGTTGGTGTTGATTGTTCGTTTCAGCGTTTCGGATCGAGTTTAGTTGATTTATTACTGTTCATTGCCGTGAGTAGAGTGCACCCGCGCTCTTAGAGGAGTGCCCCCGCGGTGTACTATTCACCATTTTGGAAGTTGAAGGCCGTGAGGACACCGCACCCGCGGCAGTGCAAGGACCGCACCCGCGGGTATTTGTAGCACCGCACCCGCGGTGTTTGTGCATGGGATTTATTTTGGTTGGCCGTGAGCTTAGCGCACCCGCGGTGCTTGTGTGACAGCACCCGCGGTGTAAGTATGGGCGAGATTTTAAGTCACTTTTTGGGAGTTGTTGGCCATACCTACCTTATCTTCTTCCTTCCATTTCCGATTTTCTCTCATTTCTCAAGGGTTTTCATCCATTTCAATTGCTTCCTACCTTTGATTCTTGGCTTTGTTTCGATTTCCGACTTGAGATCGACGTTCTCCGTGGTGTAAGGAAGCTTAGGTAAGCTTTTGGTGCGATTCTATTAAGGTTTTGAGTTAAGGGTTTACTTGGGCTTGATGTTTTGTTTGTTTAATGGAATATTTGACTTGTATTCTTGGATATAGAGTTGATATTGGTGTTATTTATGGATTATTATTGTAGGTGGTGTACCAAGAGTTAGTTTGGAGGTGTTCTATTGGTTTGTAAGTGGAATTTCATCCTTTTTGCTCACATGATATTATATGTATTGTGTCTTAAAGGTTTCAAAGTGTTATTCCCTTCCATTGATCCATTGTTATGTATTGATTTCATTGATTATCTATTGGAGGCATTGATGTCTCACTATTGTTAAAAGGGAATACAAGAAAATATAGAGATTGCGAAACGACGGCTTTAAATGATATTCAAAGTTCAAATGTTTTATTGGATTGATTAATCATAGTCAGAGCATTGCATGCAATTAGATGATCATCGACCATAGGCTTTTATCCCCTCACAGTTATCGATTTATATCGATGGGATATTGGCAACCACAGTCATAGATACTATTGATATCAATCCAACCATAGAAAAGAGAAATACCATCGTATTGCTATCTATTGCTATGCTATTGCTACAGTTATTGCTACAGTATTTATGTTTCAGAGTTGATGGTATTTATGATTTCAAAGCCATGTTTTACAGAGTATACTATGTATCATTGCTATGTAGAGTTCCACTTGCTGAGTTTTTATACTCATTTCAGTTATTATCATGTGATGCAGATAAGAGTGACAGATCAGGGCAGTGATCGTGGATGTGGGTCATATGCATACACCGTTGGAAGGAAGACTATTTTGTATCATTTTGGGACATGATCATGAGAATGATTATTTTGTATTTTGTATGTCATTTGAATGATCATGTGATTATTTTTGTAAACATTTTATGAAATGTATTTTGAAACTCCTTCCATATTTTAAAGAAAAATTTTAAATTCCGCTGTGTATTTTATCGTTACGGGTCAGGGTGTCACAAGTTAAATAAATTCTTAGGACATTCTAAAATTTCCCTTGACTCGACCTTGATAATCCTTGCACTAAACCATGACATACAACTTCGAAAACAACTTTCAAATCTTTCCCAAACAGTGAGTACACGGACCCCTATCCCAGGTCCGTGTACGGGTCCGTCTACCTACTGTGAAGGAAGTGCTCGGGAAGAAAAGGGGGCACGGACCCCGTGCTTAGATCCGGGTGGAGGTCCGTGTCCGTGCGCTGGAAAAATTTCTCGAAGAAATGGGAAGGCACGGACCCCGTGCCTACATCCGTGTGGGGGTCCGTGTCCGTGCGCAAGTTTGACACCGTGAATAAAACAAAGGCACGGACCCCGTGTCATGGTCCGTGTAGACCTCCGTGTACCTACGCGACTTAGAAACTCACGAAAAGTCTGAACCTGTTGTGCTTAACTCCCTCAACTCGGTGTACAACCCAATAATCAACATCACGAGCTCATCTTAGGCTACTAAATCAATGACTCGAGCCTATACAACTGTCCCAAAACAACCATACATCACAATCAACCCAACAAAACCCGTGAACAAGACTTTTTGACACAAAACGATTTTATACGACATTCAATCTCCCAAGCACCTAACGACAAGAAACGATGCTTCAATAAACATCCCAACATCATAAATAATATACCTATACGCAGCAACGATCACCCGTCGATCACCAACGAAGTCTACAACAATTAAACTTGAAGAACACATCAATATCATAACTTTTCCGAAAACGCAGTTTGAGCAGTCCCACAAAAAAGGCCATAACTCACTAAATTTTCATCCAAAAATCTCGAATTGTATATCAAATCGAAGGCATCAAAAAGTTCTACAATTTCCTAGTTGAAAGTTTTCTCAAAATCCCGACGGAAAAGTCGCAGTATTTAAAAAGACAGTAAAAACGTGATTTTAGATCTAAAATTAATTCAAAACTGATCAGAATCGTTTTCTGCTCAAACGACGAACGTCACACATATATTTTTATGCATAAAAATAACACAACACATAATATGACAGGATCGATGCAGAAAGGACAGAATATACGTGCCTTTTGATATTTAAAAATACCGAACGACGTTACCGAAGCGGAGATAGAAGCGAGGTTGATCCGGGACGAACGTGGCACCGTTTTCTTGCAATAAAATTCACGAAAACCTTGCTGGAATCTGAAGAGGGGGTGGGCGGCTGCTATGCTAATGAAGAACCCTAGTTTTCTCTTTTAAAATAATAAAACTAGAATTGATAGAGTGTGTGTGTGTTTAAGCGTGACAGGTGTGTGTAAAAGTGTGTAATGTGTGCGTGAGTTTTGTGCTTAATTAGGGAATTTATTTTGCTTAATTAAAATAAATAACATGCTAATCAAATATTAATTAAAAAGGTTGACACAAATAATAAATTAGTTAAAATATTAACTAAACTCATCTTTAAATAAAATCCCCCTAATAAAATAAAGTGCACACTTGTTAAACTTTTAAAAGTTTTAAAGTCTTAAAATTACTAAATAAATAAATTAGGCTTAAAATGCTAAAACTCAATAAATTATTTAAAATGCCCCCAAATTCAACTTAAAATAAAATACCATCTTTAAAATTACCAAGAATCGTCACCGGGTCTTTTCCTCAATCTCGCCTCGAATAAACGCCTGAAACATGAAACTCGAAAAGTATTTAAGCGTGCATCACATAAGCATGACTATATTTAAAATAATGCATTTAATTAAATTATGCGTGGCTAAACTCATTTTAAATCAAAATAAATGATTTAACGAATTAAATAAATGCATATGTTGTACGTGTACGAAATTGGGTTCTACAGTTCCTCCCCCACTTATATAAATTTCGTCCTCGAAATTATGTCTTACCGAACAATTCCGGGTAGCGAAGTCTCATAACTGCCTCTGACTCCCAAGTGGCCTCTTCCACTGATTGATTCAGCCACTGAACTTTGACTAGCTTAGTCACTTTGTTCCGGAGTCTGCGCTCCTGTCGGTCGAGGATTTGAGTCGGTCTTTCCTCATAAGACAAATCTGGAGCAAGCTGCAAAGGCTCATAACTCAGAATGTGCGAAGGATTAGCCAAATATTTCCTTAGCATCGAGATGTGGAACACATTGTGTACCCCGGCCAGATTCGGCGGAATGGCTACACGATAGGCTAATGTCCCAACTCTGTCAAGAATCTCGAACGGTCCAATAAACCTCGGACTCAACTTGCCTCTTTTCCCAAATCTCATAACACCCTTCATGGGTGCTATCTTGAAGAAAACGTGATCACCAACGGAAAACTCGAGATCTCTCCTCCTCTTATCTGCGTAGCTCTTCTGACGGCTTTGGGCAGTCTTCATTCTGTCACGAATCTTGACCACCACTTCTGCAGCCTACTGAACTATCTCGGGACCTAGATCTGATCTCTCACCCACTTCATCCCAATGAACTGGTGATCTGCACTTCCGACCATACAACGCCTCATAGGGAGCCATGCCAATAGATGCCTGGAAACTGTTGTTGTATGTGAACTCCACTAGAGGTAGTCTAGACTCCCATGTTCCCTGAAAATCAATCATGCAAGCTCTTAGCAAGTCTTCTTAAATCTGTATCACTCGCTCAGACTGGCCACCTGTCTGCGGGTGAAAAGCTGTACTAAAAAGCAACTTCGTCCCCGTAGCTGCATGTAAGCTCTTCCAGAAGGACGATGTAAACCTCGGTCCCTGTCGGACACAATAGAGACTGGGACACCATGCAACCAGACTATCTCCCGGATATAAAGCTCCGCATACTGCGTCATGGAGAAAGTCGTCTTCACTGGCAGAAAATGCGCTGACTTAGTGAGTTGGTCCACTATAACCCAAATAGAATTAGACCCTCTGACTGACTTAGGTAACCCAACGACAAAGTCCATAGTAATGTTCTCCCATTTCCACTCTGGGATGGGGAGTGGCTTAAGCATACCTGCTGGCCTCTGATGCTCTGCCTTCACCTGCTGACAAGTGAGGCACTCAGATACAAATCTGCGGATGTCTCTCTTCATCCCTGGCCACCAATACAAAATCTGCAGGTCTTTGTACATCTTGGTACCTCCTAGGTGAATAGAATACGGAGATGCGTGTGCCTCTGTCAGAATATCCTGTCTGATCGAATCAACACTAGGCACCCACATTCTGTCTCTGTATCTCACGATACCATCTGACATTGTGTACAAAACACTGCCCCTAGTTTCATCCTTCAGTCTCCATTTCTGTAGTTGCTCATCTGAAGACTTGTCCTGCTCGAATGCGGTCTAGTAAATCAGATTGGACTGTCAGATTAGACCAGTCTAGGAGCTCTGCCCTTACGATAAATCTCTAGACCAAACCTCTGAATCTCATACTGAAGCGGTCTCTGAACTGACAATTGTGCTATGACTGCCACTTTTCTGCTCAACGCGTCTGCCACGACGTTATCTTTTCCCGGATGGTAGCTAATCTCGCAATCATAGTCTTTCACAAGTTCCAACCACCGTCTCTGTCTCATATTCAGCTCTTTCTGCGTGAAGAAGTATTTGAGACTTTTGTGATCGGTGAAGATCTGACACTTCTCGCCGTATAAGTAATGTCTCCAAATCTTCAATGCAAAGACAACGGCGGCTAATTCCAAATCGTGAGTCGAGTAATTCTTCTCATGCACCTTCAACTGTCTGGAAGCATAAGCTATAACTCGACCCTATTGCATCAACACTGCTCCTAGACCGAGCTTAGATGCATCGGTGTATAACACATAACCTCCTTGCCCTGATGGCATGGCTAACACCGGTGCTGAAATGAGAGCTTGCTTCAAAGTGTCGAAGCCCTTTTGAAATTCATCACTCCACACAAATTTAGCATTCTTCTTGGTTAGTGAAGTGAGTGGCACTGCTATAGACGAAAACCCCTGAATAAACTTACGGTAGTAGCCTGCTAAACCCAAAAAGCTGCGGATCTCTGATGCATTCTTTGGCTCTACCCATTCCTTGACACCTGCCACTTTGGCTGGATCCACTTCAATCCCTCTACTAGACACTATATGTCCCAAAAACGCGACTTTCTGCAACCAAAACTCTCACTTACTGAATTTTGAATACAACTTACGGCTCTGCAAAGTCTGCAAAACTGTCCTCAAGTGCCGGTCGTACTCCTCATGGCTCTTCGAGTATATGAGAATATCGTCAATGAACACTATGACGAACTGATCGAGGAACAGCTGAAATACCCGGTTCATGAGATCCATGAAAATAGCTGGAGCATTGGTCAATCCAAACTGCATCACTAAGAACTCGTAATGCCCGTATCTGGTCCTGAAAGCTGTCTTATGCACATCTGCATCCTTTACAATCAGTTGGTGATATCCTGATTGAAGATCTATCTTGGAGAACACGGTAGCTCCCTGCAACTGATCGAACAAATCTTCGATTCTAGGCAACGGGTACTTATTCTTGATCGTTACCTTGTTCAACTCACGGTAATCGATGCACAGTCTCATGCTCCCATCCTTCTTTTTCACAAAGAGTACTGGTGCGCCCCACGGTGAGAAGCTCGGGCGGATGAACTCCTTGTCTATAAGTTCCTGAATCTGCTGCTTCAGTTCTAACATCTCTGCTGGAGCTAATCTGTACGGTGCCTTAGAGATTGGCACTGTGCTTGACATGAGATCAATGGAGAACTCCACCTCTCTATCGGGTGGAAGACCTGTGACGTCATCAGGAAAGACGTCTGAGAAATCTCTGACTACTGGCACTTCTGATATAGAAGGAGTGGACACGTCAGGCGCTGAAATAACACTGGCCAAGAAAGCCTGACACCCCTTGGAATTAAGTCTCCTCGCCGCATGCACGAAATCATGCGAGGAAAACTCCTCCATCTAGCTGGCTCGAAGAGAAACTGCTCCATGCCCAGCGGTCTAACCAACACTGATCTCTTCTGAAAATCGATCAAAACTATGTTCTTAGTCAGCCAGTCCATGCCCAAGATGACGTCGAATTCGGGCATCGGTAATAGGATCAAATTGGCATACACCAGGTGGCCCTGCAGTTCTAGATCAATATCTCTGACCACACTGGTAGCTAACAGCTCTTCCCCTGATGGGACTGTCACTGAGAAGTTCACGTCTAGACCGATGGACTTGATGTCCAGATGATTAGCAAAGGTCTCTGATATAAAGGAGTGTGTGGCTCCTGAATCTATCAGTGCGGTTGTGGCTAACTTCTTTATGAAAATATTCCCTAAGATGCGTTAGCATAACAAACTGACTTATATCCCCAAAATTCTACCATAAACCTCATGCAACAAAAGAGACCCAAAATTTCCAACTAAAACACTAGTAATCCCAATTAAATTAAATATGCAAGGCGAAGAAATTAATACTGTACTGAATTAAATAAATTACCAGTCAAAAGTGTAGTGTCTGGGTCTGCCTCTTGAGCATGCATGGCAAACACTCTCCCTTGGGTTGGCTGCTTCCACTGAGGGCACTGCTTCAGCATGTGGTCCGTAGCTCAACATTTAAAACATTTACCTGACCCATACAAACATTGCCCCGGGTGCTGACGGTTGCATTTGGGGCACGGTGGAAAATTAGCGGGCTTCTGAGGCGCCCCCTGCTGATGAATGGGACCCTTGCCTCTCGGCGGTCCTGGATAAGGTTTCTTCCCTTGCGGCCCCTGATATGGTTTCTTGTGTTGGGGTCGCTGCTGCTGGTGCTGTGGCTGCGGTGGTGCCTGGTAGGGCCTCTTGCCCCAACTGTCAGCCTCAATGTCTCGCTGATCTTGTTCCGCCGCCAGAGCTCTAGAAACGGCAACTGTATACGTAGTAGGGCCAGCTACCCTCACATCACGGCGCAAGACTGGCCGCAACCCACTCATGAAATGCCTCAGCTTTGCTTGGGCATCATTAGCTATGAGTGGCACAAAGTAACAACCCTGCTCAAACTTCCTCACAAACTCAGTCACGCTGCTGTCTCCCTGTCGCAGCGTCATGAAATCTGTAGTCAAACGGGCACGTACCTCTTCGGTGAAGTACTTGACGAAGAACAACTCCTTGAACCCATTCCAAGACAACGTCGGCAAATTAACTGCCACTGATGTGCTGTCCCACCAACGTCTCGCATCTCCTGCTAGAAGGAAGATGGCACATCGGACTCGGTCTACATCCTGCAGCACCATATACTCAAAGATCACCTCTATCGACTTAACCCATTCTTCCGCCACCATCGGATTCGTAGCCCCTGAGAATTTCTGAGGATTCATCTTCTGAAATCTCTCGTACACTGCTTCAGGTTGGGGCCTCGGCCCTGCACCTCCTGCTGCGGGAGCCTGGTTCCCCGCAACCTGTGCGAAGGACTGAGTCATAGCTGCAAGCATCTGTGCCTGCATTTCTGGTGGAGGAGGTGGTGGAGGATTGGCCCTCTCCTCGACTCGGGGCTCTCTGTCCTCCTCCCTATTTTCTCGGTTAATCTCACGTCTGGGAGGCATACTGTTCCAATAAATTATCCAACACGTAAACCCAAAATGCATAAACATGTAACCAATAATATAAGATGCACGTAACTGAACACAAAAACATGGACATGCTGAAATCATGACTTATTGCATCCTGCACAACATAAATCTTAAAATTTTACAACTTACAGACTTGAGGTGTGACCTTGTGAGCTTTTTGCGACTGGCAGTAGGCGTAACCCTTTACAAGAACACGGCTCTGATACCAACTGTAACGTACCGTACTTTTATCATTCAAAAATTGCGGAAAAATTTAAAATTTTCTTTACTAAATGTAAACATCCATACGGTAGTCACTCAACGTTCATAAATAGTTTTGAAATCATTCGCCATCAATAAAATTTGTTTAAAGAAAGGTTATCTCGAAATGTCTCACATCAGTTCATAAAAATTCAGAGTATTTTAAACTGTGCTTAAAAACATAAACTTGCGGTCCTCGGGTTTAGCCTGCCGCTCAATCCAAGCCTGCCCCTTGGTCGCCACCTCCTGTCTCCTCCTCAACGTACTCACCTGCATCGATCAAGTCTAGTGAGTCTAAAGACTCAACACGTATAAACTGGAATAACGAATACTACAATAATAAAAATCGCATGCATCTTTAAAATAGAACATACATAACTTGAAACTGGAACTTTAATAATAAACTTAAACTTGAATTAAACTTGAACTTGAACTTGAACATGCATACTATGACGTGCGAAGAACATAAACTTTTCTTAAACATGCTTTCATACTTCAACATACTAAACTTCATCATTTGCGTAGAGGATGTTTCAAAGCAAGTGACCTTTAACATAATAAATGCCTGATCAGACATACCACAGTACTGGGCTGACAGGGACGTATCCACTGCCACATACATGAGATCCCCGTTCATCATTTAATGGGCCGGTTGGTCCCCGTTCATCATTTAACGCTTTCCAACCACGATCTAACCCGTTCATCATTTAACGGGGTGGAGAGGTCCTCGGCCACGTTCGCCGACTTCCAAACCCATTCACTTTTTGGTCACGAGACATTTAGCATACCTCAAAAACTTCAAATATTTTCTTTACACGTCATACATACTTACTTGGCGTTGAGGGATTCGTTGGACGTCGATCGGGCCGTTGCTACACATACTAACATGAAGTTCCATTCTTAACTTGCATAACTTAGCCGTAGAGTCATGCTCACTCTCAAGTTAAATAAATTCTTAGGACATTCTAAAATTTCCCTTGACTCGACCTTGATAATCCTTGCACTAAACCATGACATACAACTTCGAAAACAACTTTCAAATCTTTCCCAAACAGTGAGTACACGGACCCCTATCCCGGGTCTGTGTACGGGTCCTTCTACCTACTGTGAAGGAAGTGCTCGGGAAGAAAAGGGGGCACGGACCCCGTGCTTAGATCCGGGTGGAGGTCCGTGTCCGTGCGCTGGAAAAATGTCTCGAAGAAATGGGAAGGCACGGACCTCGTGCCTACATCCGTGTGGGGGTCCGTGTCCGTGCGCAAGTTTGACACCGTGAAGAAAACAAAGGCACGGACCCCGTGTCATGGTCCGTGTAGACCTCCGTGTACCTACGCGACTTAGAAACTCACGAAAAGTCTGAACCTGTTGTGCTTAACTCCCTCAACTCGGTGTACAACCCAATAATCAACATCACGAGCTCATCTTAGGCTACTAAATCAATGACTCGAGCCTATACAACTGTCCCAAAACAACCATACATCACAATCAACCCAACAAAACCCGTGAACAAGACTTTTTGACACAAAACGGTTTTATACGACATTCAATCTCCCAAGCACCTAACGACAAGAAACGATGCTTCAATAAACATCCCAACATCATAAATAATATACCTATACGCAGCAACGATCACCCGTCGATCCCCAACGAAGCCTACAACAATTAAACTTGAAGAACACATCAATATCATAATTTTTCCGAAAATGCAGTTTGAGCAGTCCAACAAAAAACGCCATAACTCACTCAATTTTCATCCAAAAATCTCGAATTTTATATCAAATCGAAGGCATCAAAACGTTCTACAATTTCCTAGTTGAACGTTTTCTCAAAATCACGACGGAAAAGTCGCAGTATTTAAAAAGACAGTAAAAACGTGATTTTAGATCTAAAATTAATTCAAAACTGATCTGAATCGTTTTCTGCTCAAACGACGAACGTCACACATATATTTTTATGCATAAAAATAACACAACACATAATATGACAGGATCGATGCAGAAAGGACAGAATATACGTGCCTTTTGATATTTAAAAATACCGAACGACGTTACCGAAGCGGAGATAGAAGCGAGGTTGATCCGGGACGAACGTGGCACCGTTTTCTTGCAATAAAATTCACGAAAACCTTGCTGGAATCTGAAGAGGGGGTGGGCGGCTGCTATGCTAATGAAGAACCCTAGTTTTCTCTTTTAAAATAATAAAACTAGAATTGATAGAGTGTGTGTGTGTTTAAGCGTGACAGGTGTGTGTAAAAGTGTGTAATGTGTGCGTGAGTTTTGTGCTTAATTAGGGAATTTATTTTGCTTAATTAAAATAAATAACATGCTAATCAAATACTAATTAAAAAGGTTGACACAAATAATAAATTAGTTAAAATATTAACTATACTCATCTTTAAATAAAATCCCCCTAATAAAATAAAGTGCACACTTGTTAAACTTTTAAAAGTTTAAAGTCTTAAAATAAATAAATTAGGCTTAAAATGCTAAAACTCAATAAATTATTTAAAATGCCCCCAAACTCAACTTAAAATAAAATACCATCTTTAAAATTGCCAAGAATCGTCACTGGGTCTTTTCCTCAATCTCGCCTCGAATAAACGCCTGAAACATGAAACTCGAAAAGTATTTTAGCTTGCATCACATAAGCATGACTATATTTAAAATAATGCATTTAATTAAATTATGCGTGGCTAAACTCATTTTAAATCAAAATAAATGATTTAACGAATTTAATAAATGCATAGGTTGTACGTGTACGAAATTGGGTTCTACACGTTGTGTACTGTGACGCATCTCACAGAGGGCTAGGATGTGTTCTTATGCAGCAAGGACACGTGATCGCATACGCCTCAAGATAGTTAAAGACTCACGAGACTCGATACCCAATTCATGATCTTGAATTGGCGGCTATCGTATTTGCATTGAAGATTTGGCGTCACTATCTCTATGGCGAAAAATTTGAAATCTACTCTGATCACAAAAGCCTGAAGTATCTGTTTTCTCAGTTAGAGTTGAACATGAGGAAACGTAGATGGCTTGACTTATTGAAGGATTTCGATTGCGATATCAAATACTGTCCAGGGAAATCAAATGCAGCCGCGGATGCCTTGAGTCGAAAGGTATGTTCTCTATCCTTATCGACAATAGGTGTTTCGAATTTAGTAGAGGATTGCTGTTTGTTTGGGTTAGCATTTGATACAGATCGCAAACCATTGAGACTTGCCACGATTCAAGTTGAGCCAGATTTAATAATGAGAATAAAAGAAGCACAAAGAAGCGATCAGAATATTCAGAAGTCGATTCAGATGGTCAGATCAGGGCATTTGTCAGAATATCAGGTACTTGATCATGTTCTGTATGTGAATAACCTTCTTGTAGTGCCAGATATTTCAGATTTGAAACAGCAGATATTGTCAGACGCGTACTGTAGTCGGTTTAGTGTCCAACCTGGTGGCAGAAAGATGTACAATGACTTGAAGACACAATTCTGGTAGAAACAGATGAAATCAGACATTGTGTCTAAATGCTTGAATTGCCAACAGGTAAAAGCCGAGAGAAAGAAACCCGGAGGTCTACTTCAGAGTTTATCTATTCCTGAATGGAAATGGGATCACATTTCCATTGATTTCGTGACGAAGTTACCTCGATCATCCCGGGGCTGTGATGCAATTTGGGTCATTATTGACAGACTAACCAAATCAGCTTGCTTTATTCCGTACAGAATGACGTACCGACATGATCAGATGGCCGAGATATATATCAGAGAGGTGGTCAGATTGCACGGGGTGCCGAAGTCTATCGTATCAGATCGTGATCCCCGATTTACTTGTCATTTCTGGCATAGTTTGCAGCAGGATTTAGGTACGACATTGCATCTGAGTACGGCTTATCATCCACAGACAGACGGGCAGTAAGAGCGGACTATCCAGACTCTAGAGGATATGCTGAGAGCTGTAGTACTAGATTTTGGTATTAGTTGGCAATATTCACTAGCTGTTTGTGAATTCTCGTACAACAACAGCTATCAGACGAGCATTGAGATGGCACCGTTTGAAGCTTTATATGGCAAGAAGTGCAGATCACCGTTGTATTGGGATGACATCTCAGAAGTACCAGAATTGGGGCCTGATATGATTCATGACATGACTGTAAAGGTGAAGATAATTCAGAAGCGGATGAAAACAGCACATGATAGGCAAGCTAAATATGCAAATGTCAGAAGAAGACCGTTAGTATTCGACCAAGGAGACAGAGTATTTTTGAAGATTTCTCCGTTCAGAGGCGTTGTTCGATTTGGTAAACGTGGGAAGCTTTCGCCTAGATACATAGGTCCTTACGAAATCCTTGAAAAGATTGGTGATCGAGCCTATCGACTTGCTCTTCCTCCTTCACTTCATGGGATACACGATGTTTTTCATGTATCGATGCTACGTAGATATATGCCAGATAGTTCTCATGTCATTCAGCCTGACGAAGCTGAGCTGGATCAGACGTTGAGTTATATTGAACAACCGATACAAATTCTTGATCGAAAAGAAAAACAACTCAGAACGAAGACTATTCCGTTAGTGAAAGTCCAGTGGAGTCGACATGGCATCGAAAAAGCGACTCGGGAGACAGAAGCAGATATGAGAAAGAAACATTCCGAGTTGTTTGCATGATGTAAGTAATTCTTCAGTCTTAATTATATTACTTTTCATGTATGATTTGTTAGAATGACTTGCGATTTCGGCGACGAAATCATTTCTTAGAGGGGGAGAAATGTAAGGCTCGAGATTATTAGTCTTCATTGATGTGAGACTCAGAAGATATGAGTATGCATGACAGGTAATGAGAAGTACTTGATTTATAGTCTTCATTCCCATGACATTCGAAAATATGAGTATGCATGACATGCAACGGGAAGTATTAAGTGAGATAGGAGTAGGAAAGACATAAGACGAGAGGAAAAAATATTCAAAATAGGACAGAACAGCTGGCGCCCATGCGCGAAGAAATGCGCGCATATGCATGACAATTCCAGTAGCATTGGCGCACATGCGCGAGATAAGGCGCGCATATGCGCGACACCTCCAGAGACTTTGGCGCACATGCGCGAGAGGAGTCGCGCATTTGCGTGAAGTGTTGATGCCGAGACAATATGTCTCGCGCATTTGCGCGAGTTGAAGACGCGCATATGCGCGAGAAATCCAGCATGCACATTAAGTTGACACATGGCTTGGACCTATATAATGTACCAAATCTTCATTCCTCATGCATCAGAGACCACCGAGAGAAAAGAAAATGCAGAAGAAACTCCTCACTCCACTTAATCTTAGAAATTAGATTGTGAAGAATCCAACCATTCAAATTTCGATCCGACTTCGGTTTCGTACTCTTCTTGCTATTGGCTACAAAAGGATGTAAGTATTTGTATGTTTCAGCATGTTTTGAAATATAAGTGTTGGGAGAATTACGATTTGAACTCTAGGATATGTTTTTGTGAGCATGAAGATCATATATTCGTAACCGGGACGAAGAAATGATACCGTATGCATTTGTTATGAATATCAGCATATATTGAGATGAGATTATGCAGATTTTGAGATCTTGATATAGATATTGTGATGGTTATGAAGTGATGATATAGTCTTGTATTGATTCTTATTGTTTGAGTTGATCGGTATCGAGAAACTACGCCGTTATGCCGTCGAAACGTACCGAAATTGAATAATGATTGTACAAGACTTGCTTTGGATTGTATTTTGATAGAATACGTCTATACATTGTCATTTCAGATTAAGATTGACAGAGTTGCTATCCCGACTTCGAGACTTCGATTGATTCCAACGACAAGAAAGGTATAATTCATGTTTTGTTTGGGGAAGACACAACTCAAATGAGATTCAATTTGAGTTTTCCCAACAAAATCACATACTAGATTATGTTTATATTTTGAATGTTTATGCATTGTTTATAGAATTGTATTCAAGCCTTGAGATAGGAGCCATTGACAGATTTGTCAAACTATATGTTCGGTAGTATCGTCGCTTTGGAGCAGATCGACTCCGTGTGTAGACACTCGATACAGACCTGACCGAAGTCTAGGAATAAGACGTACCGTTACCTCGATTGGGAGGGTAGGTGACAGACAGTGACGTCTTATTCATACCGGGATCCCTAGAGTTAGAATCGAGTTGAGTTAAGACATGAATTGAATGAGACTACATGCTTATATTATTATGTTTCATAGATTGTGGAATATGATGTATTGATTTTACTCATGATAGTATGTTCATGTTGTATTTTTATAGTCATGTATCATGATTTATATTTCCTTGTATAATATACATGTATACATGTCTTATACTGGGATTTGTTCTCACCGGAGTTTCCGGCTGTTGTTGTGTCAGTATGTGTGCATAACAACAGGTGGGGCAAGATCTGGGTAACGACAAAGATGAGAGGACAGGATAGCGTGGAGATCACGGGCCGAGAGGAAGAACTAAAAATGTTTACTTTTGAAAAATAGTATGTTGTGAACTCTAGTTTGTATTATGAGAATAAAACAAGACTTGTATCTAATTATGTTAGCATGAATAAAGATGTTGTTGTTTATGAATTATGTACATTAGATGTGATGTTTAAAAGAATTTTTTTTTTTATGACCCACATTTTCTAACAACGATCCTATTAATCCCGAAAAGAACTGAGTTAGAGCCCGGGTCCCCACAGAAATGTGATCAATCTTTATATTTTTTTTTAATCAAACTAACAATATTCAACTTGTGAACACTTGCAACTGTCTCACTTGGATTGCACAAAAACAAGAACGATAGAATAACACAGAACAAATTTTTCGAGAATTCTGGATTATCAAATAAGAAAGGATGATAGAAATAACGCAGATCGAACAAAGGATAACACAAAACTGAAACAGAACGAAATTTTGTTTTTGTTTTTGGTAAATATGACAATAGAAAAAAAAGGATACCACAGATCTGAGAACATAATGAAATTTGAGACAGATCTGAAAAATAACAACAACGATAACTTACTTGAATTCAATGAGCCAAAGCTCTGATACCAAATGATGCCCTTTTTTTTGTTTTTGTCCAACAAAGTCGTAGAAAATCGCTACACGAAAATCGGTTTTGAAAATCCTACGAAGGATTGAACGGATAGGCTTACTTGAATAAAAAAGAACCAAAAGATCTGATACCAAATGATGCGAATCCCCGTACGAATGAGAAGCAAACACGATTATCGAAATCGCACCCTCAACTCAATAACAAACAAGGATCTATTTGTTGTCCCGATCTTTTGAAACAAGTAATGGTTTGTGATATTCTCCTCTAAGTTATTAAAACTTAGCAATAAATATCAACGATGATAACAATCGAATTTCGTACGAACCTTCAAAGAACTTGTTTTGACAATCCGTGCGAGAAACAATCGACAAACGCCACAAAGATGAAAATCTTTGATAAGTTTGATTTTTGATAAACAAAGTAAAAGCCTTGCAATTGGAGAGAAAACTCAACCAAAGTTTATATTTCTGAATAATCTGAATTATCTCGTTTATGGTCTATTACATGGCTTAAATAATCAACAAAAACCATAAAAAGTAATGTAGAAACATTAAATAAAGTTGTCTAGCAAGTTTGACACGGCAGGGCGCGCGGTGGCGCGACTTCTCGCGCGATGGCGCGCCTGTTACTCCACTTCTGCAGCACCCGGCGTGCGGGGGCGCCACATCAGGCGCGGCCGCGCGCGCGCGCGCGCATGCGCCGCTTCTGGCGCGGCCGCGCGCGCAGCTCTGCTGGTCTGCGCTAGCGCGCACTGCTGCACTGCTTCTGGCGTGATGCTGCTTCTGCACATCTGCGCTAGTTCATACTGCTGCTTCTGCACATATGCGCTAGCGCGTGCTACTATACTGCTTCTCTTTGGCCCTTTTTCACTCGTATGCTTAGTTGTTTGGAATTCCTTCATTATATTATTTGTTGAATTCCACCACTTGCTTGGATATGTTTGATTAATCATTATTGAGCTTGAAGATCCGAAACAACGACGCTCCCTAAATCTCCTTCCAATCATTTGAACACGGTGCCCAGCCAGATTCATATCAGGTTGACCAGTGCTCCGGTGTTGACTATCCCGTCAGGTACTGGTGATTTTGTGGTTTATTGTGATGCTCTTTGGGATAAAAATAATTAATTATGAAGCCCACATTAATCACAGGCCCAATTAAATTATATAGGCCCGTTAAGTGTGGCGGATTGATTTTTATCGATTCGAAAACTGGTCACAGAGCGCCAAAAGAGAAAAGAATGTGGGAGGTTGAGATCGTGGCGTGCAAAGCGGGGAACGTGGATCATGGGGGAGTGGAGTGAAACGGCAAAGCGAGGGGGAGAAAAGAGATGGGAAAACACTGATAGAACTCTCTACACACACAACTCTATACAGAAAAATCTGCAAAAGCTCTCTGATAAAATTCCAATATTCAAGCAATAGTTTTTCAAGTTTTCCAGCATATTTCTTGCAATTTACATCTTCTCGTTTTAGATTTCATCAACCCTATTTGTTATATTTTTATGTCCTGTAAATTTCTACGGTTTATTGAAAATATAAACGATGTCAGGGGTTTATTTCTCAAATTCCAATAGTTTTATTCATTTTGGCGTTATAGTTGTTTTAGGAGATTAGAACCAACGGTCAAATTTAGAATTCACTTTCGCACCTGGCACGCCCGAAACACCAGATATTGTGCAAATATATTTTTGGCACGCCCGGTGGGACCTCACTATGCCACCAAGAAGAAAATAAAACGTCACTCAGGAGAGCGGGGAGTCTCTGGCTAATCAAGAGGGAACTCAGGTTCAACAGCCGGAGCAACCTGTGGTCGAAACACTGTCTGAAGAAGTAGATCTGCTGCAGATTCCTACTACATATGATCAAGTTTCAAACAAGGTGATGGAAGAATTGACTGCTATGAATATTGAAGAAATCTCAGTGGCATTATCCAAAGCCATGTCTGACTGTTTAAAGACTCTAGTGAGCAAACCGAACCAGTCTACCCGAGGGGAGCAAAATACCACTGTCAAAGAGACTGGTCAGGGACGTAACCAAGTCCATGAATCCGACCAGGGAGTTAGAAACTCAAGGGCTGGCGATCCTTGTCGCCCGGAGTTTACTCTCCCAAATCATCCAGAAAAAAGGCATACACCACCTCACAAGAGATAAGAAACCTTAGGAGGAAGATCCCAGCCATATCCACGTGCTCATGGAGTGGGGAGTTCGAAACAACCAGTTACTCAAGTGTACAGCGTGACAAATCCTCTATACCAACCAGGAGCTTATGATGATATATCGCACATGGATTATCAAGGAGTGGATGGGGGTTTTTTTTTCCCAGGAGGTAATATTGGTTTAAATGCAGGGTTTCAAGCTCGGGGGGCAAATTACTACCATCACCAACTCCCCGCTCGGAATATGCACGGGGTTGATCCAGAAATGGTGAGAGAGGCTGTTCAAGAGCTATATGGGCCGGCCTTGAAGTAGATAGGTCGCCCAGAATTCAACAAACCCTATCCAGACTACATAGACGTGAATAACCCGTACCCAAGGGGTTATAGAGTTCATGATTTCAGTTTATTCTCCGGGGAGGATGGCCAGTCCAGCATGGAACATATATCCTGATTAACCATCATGTGCGAGGAATTAGCTGTAATGCCTGAGATTCTTGTAGATAGTTGAATATGAAACGCAAGAACAGACGGGGCGAAACGATGTGATAAAATATGAAATTTTAGCTGTGCAAGACCGCACCCGCGGTCTGGCAAGCACTGCACCCGCGGTGCAATGGGCAGAAAGTTTGTAAAATTCCCGTAGCCACACCGCACCAGCGGTAGAATTAGACCGCACCCGCGGTGCTGAGACCGCACCCGCGGTGGTTACATGACCGCATCCGGGGTCGACAGTTTTGGAAAAATTGTAGGGCTGCCGAAATCTTGGCGCACCCGCGCTCCTTACAGTACCGCACCCGCGGTGCTGCATGCGAGACATCCACCTCTTCTTCTTGTCTTGACACATGGCATATATATATATAGATGGTGCTTGACTCAGCCATTTTCCTCCTCAGCAGATGAGAACCGAGAGCTCCTTCTAAGAATTTCTTAAGTTCTTCAAAGTTTGAGGTAAGATTTAGCAAGATTTAGCTATCTGATTTTAAATCCGAGTTTAGATTATTGATCCTTGCATCGACGGCTACAAAGTGATGTAAGTTTCATTTAATTTCAGCATGGTTCGGATTTTAGATGTTGAGGAAATTGGAATATGATAGTTATATGGTGTTCTTGCCGTATTGAACATGATATATTCATAAACGGATCAAAGAATGGATGTCAAATGTAATTGTTGTTATTTTCAGCAGATATTGTGATGAGATTATGCAGCTTGTACGATCTTGACATAGATATTGCAATGTTGGTTACTTGAGGATATAGTCTTGTATTGAGTTTAAGATTTGGATTGACCGGTATTACGAATATATGTTGTTATGCTGTCAAATTATATCGAGATCACGTAGTGACTTGGATTTGTGTTGATTAGATAAGAGATTGATAGATTTTGTATCAACATTTCCATTTCAGATTCGTATTGTCAACCGTGACAGCAACTGTGCGACGAAAGGTATAGTACATGTTTTGTTTGGGGAATCACGACTCAAATGAGATCACATTTGAGTTCCCAACCAAAATCACATACTTGTTTTATTGTTTATATCTAGATATGATTATGATTGTTTATAGATTTGTTTATAGTACTTGTATACAAATCTTGCTATGCTTTGTTTACAGATCATGTGGCATTGCATTAGAATGATTATGCTTGTTTACAGATTGTGTATTCATGCATTAAGATAGGACAGTCTGGAGATCAGGCAGACTACTAGACGTTCGGAGATATCACAGCTTAGGGGAAGATCACCGCCCCTATTGTAGACGCGGATACAGATCAGGCCGAAGTCTAGGAATAAGACGGACATCACCTCGATTGGGAGGGTAGGTGACAGACAGTGCCGTATTATTCACAACGGGATCCCTAGAGTTCTAGTCGAGTCGCGTCTAGACATGATTAGACTCGCATTGTATGATTATATATGAATGACATTCATATTAGCATGTTTCATGTTTTAGATTTTTTTAATGCATGTATACATGTTTATACTGGGATTTGTTCTCACCGGTTTTCCGGCTGTTGTTATGTCTGTATGTGTGCATAACAACAGGTGGGGCAGGATCTGGGTCGAGACAGAGATGATCGTGTTAGCGTGGAGATCACGGGCGTAGCAGATGGACCAGTAGTTGTCTTTTATTATGTACTGTCTTTTAATACTGGTTAGTTGAGGACATACAGAATAAGACATGTATTGTATGTTGTATGTTGTAAATTAAATAAATAATGTATGCTTGTTTGGTTACATGTGTTTTTATGTAAAAAGCGAAAATTTGACCCATGTTTTATAATAACGATCCATTTAATCCCAAGAAAAAGAATTAGAGCCCGGGTCCCCACAACAGGTGGTATCAGAGCGATAGATCCTTTAGAGTGAGATAAGATAGAATGAGCGGGGTAGATTAAGTCTTCTTCCTTGCTTTATGATGTGCTAGCATGATTAGTGCTTTCTTTATTGCGTGTGTGTTATCTGATTTGATTATGACATGTGCTTAACTGAATCAGAACCGATTCTAGATCAGAGGTAACTGACTAGAGGAGGGCTGAGACGGTTGTATATTTGGTATACTAATCAGTTGGATTATTAGATACATGCCTCCTCGAAGAGCAGCAGTGCCTCTACGACCCACAGCACCATAACAGGGTAGCACATCCGGAGATCCAATGGACGTTACTGCTATGCCAATGGAGACGCTGCTCAAAAGATTTCAATCCTTTCGACCGCCAACCTTGAAAGGTACAGAACTGGCAGTGGATTGTGAAAGTTGGCTTGAAGACATTGAGATGTTATTCGAGTCTTTGGAGTATGGTGACGAGAAAAGAATAAAGCTCATTGGCCATCAACTTCAAGACATAGCCAAGAACTGGTGGTTGAACATGAGAAGAGCACTAGAGCAACGTGGTACAGAGATTACCTGGAAAGTGTTCCAGACGGAGTTCTATCTGCGCTTCTTTCCTATATCCTACCGTAAAGATAAAGGCGCTGAGTTTGCAAACTTGAGGCAAGGTCAACTGAATATTGAAGAGTATGTTGCTAAATTTTCTTCTTTGCTTCGCTTTGCACCTCACGTTTCAGGTAATGATGAGGCCATGGCGGATCAATTATCAATGGCTTAAATCCAGATATCTTTACGTTGGTAAATACGGGGAGACCGAATAATTTCGCAGATGCGTTAAATCGGGCCAAAGGAGCAGAAGCAGGATTGATAAGACAGCGGAGTGCTCCATATGTTGCTCCTGCGCCAAGACCACCACAACCTTCAGTGCAATCTCTTCCTCCTAGATTTGAAAGCAGCGGTAGTAGCAGTGGCAGAAAGGAACAGCTGAAGGCGAAGGGGAAATAGTTTAAAAGACCTGGGAGCAGCTCTTCAAGCTCCAGTGGATTAAGACAGACTAGTTTTGATCAGAGTACCAGGTATTCAGGTGTTTATTGTAGTTCCTGTGGAGGAAAAGATGCGACTGAACAGTGCCAGGGAGTTACAGGCCGATGCAACATTTGTAGGAAACCGAGGCATTTTGCCAAAGTCTGCCCACAGAGGAGTGTACAGCCAGCCCAGAGTGGACGAGCATCCGGGCCAGTACCTCAGTTTGAGCGGCAGGCATCATCGGTTCACTCTTTCCAGCCTCCACCAGCACCGACTCAACCCAGAGCGCGAGGTAGTCAGACAGTGAATCAACCTCCGAGGCAACAGGCTCAAGTGTTTGCATTGACAGAAGAGCAAGCACAAGAGGCACCAGATGATGTTATAGCAGGTAACTGCTCTCTTTATGGTTATCCTGCTTATTTCTTGATAGATACAGGTGCATCGCATACATTCATTTCGGAGCGATTTGCATTGTTGCATTCATTGCCTGTTGAGTCTTTGTTAGATGTTGTATCTATTAATTCTCTGTTGGGAAGTGGATTGATATCTGTAACTACGGTTAAACATTGCATTCTACAGTTTGAGGGGAATGAGATTGACCTAGATTGTATAGTGTTGGGTCTAGCTGATTTTGATTGTATAGTCGGTATTGACATGCTAACGAAGTACAGAGCCACTGTAGATTGTTTCCATAAGATTGTTAGATTCAGACCCGAGATGACAGACGAGTGGAAATTCTACAAGAAGGGTTCCAGATCTCGGATTCCCTTGATTTCAGCTCTTACTATGAACAGATTGTTACAAAAAGGAGCAGATGGTTTCTTTATTTATGTTGTAGATATGCAGAAGTCGAGCCCGGTATTGGCGGATTTGCCAGTAGTACGGGAATTTCCAGATATTTTTCCAGATGAAATCCCAGGATTACCTCCAGTGCGAGAGGTAGATTTTAGTATTGATCTTGTACCAGGTACCGTCCCTATTTCGAGAGCTCCGTATAGGATGGCACCCATCGAACTAAAAGAATTGAAAGCACAGTTAGAAGATCTTCTGGCCAAGGGATATATCAGACCTAGTTTATCTCCTTGGGGAGCTCCGGTGCTGTTCGTGCGAAAGAAAGACGGTTCGATGCGATTGTGTATAGACTACCGGCAACTGAATAAGGCAACGATCAAGAATAAATATCCTTTCCCTAGAATTGACGATCTATTTGATCAGTTGCAGGGATCCTCTGTCTATTCTAAGATTGATTTGCGTTCTGGGTATCATCAGCTCAGAGTTCGAGATGTAGATATACCGAAGACAGCATTTCGAACCAAGTATGGACATTACGAATTTATTGTCATGCCTTTTGGGTTAACAAATGCTCCTGCGGTATTTATGGGCTTGATGAACCAAGTGTTTCAGAGATATTTGGATGAATTTGTGATTGTCTTCATTGATGATATTTTGGTGTATTCGAAGAACAGAAATGAGCATGCAGAGCATCTCAGAATTGTCTTGCAGACGTTGAGAAACGAACAACTGTATGCGAAATTGTCAAAATGTGAGTTTTGGCTAAATCGAGTTGTATTCTTGGGGCATATCATTTCTGGAGATGGTATTTCTGTTGATCCGAGTAAAGTGGAAGCTGTGATCAATTGGCCAAGACCGACTTCGGTACCAGAAATACGCAGTTTCATGGGTCTGGCAGGATAGTACTGAAGATTTATCCAAGATTTCTCCCGTATTGCGAAGCCAATTACACAATTGACACAGAAGAATGTGCCATTCCTATGGTCTGAGGAGTGTGAGTCTAGCTTCCTAGAATTGAAGAAAAGGCTGACCAGTGCACCTGCCTTGATGATTCCTTCAGGTACGGGTGATTTCGTTGTATATTGTGATGCCTCTCACAGAGGGTTGGGATGTGTTCTTATGCAGCAAGGTCATGTGGTCGCATACGCCTCGAGACAATTGAAGCCACATGAAGTTCGATACCCCATTCACGATCTTGAATTGGCGGCTATCGTATTTGCATTAAAGATCTGGCGTCACTATCTCTACGGCGAGAAATTTGAGATTTACTCCGATCACAAGAGCCTGAAGTACCTCTTTTCTCAATCAGAACTGAACATGAGGCAGCGTAGGTGGCTTGATCTACTAAAAGATTTTGATTGTGAAATCAAATATTATCCAGGAAAGTCAAATGCAGCAGCAGATGCCTTGAGTCGAAAGGTATGTACCTTGTCCTTATCGACGATAGGTGTTACAAAGTTGGTTGAAAGTTGCTGTCTCTCTGGATTAGCATTTGAGACAGATAAGAGGCCACTACGACTTGCTGCTATTCAAGTTGAGCCAGATTTGATCATGAGGATCAAAGAAGCACAGAGAAGAGATCAGGACGTGCAAAGATCGATTCAAATGGTCAGATCAGGACATTTATCAGAATATCAGGTACGTGATCATGTGCTATACGTGAATAACCATCTTGTTGTACCAGATGTTGCCGAGTTGAAACAGCAGATTCTGTCAGAGGCACATTGTAGTCGGTTCAGTATTCATCCTGGTGGCAGGAAGATGTATAATGACTTGAAGACACAATTCTGGTGGAAACATATGAAATCAGATATTGCAGAATTCGTGTCTAAGTGTTTGAACTACCAACAGGTAAAAGCTGAAAGGAAGAAGACCGGGGGGTTACTTCAGAGTTTATCTATTCCAGAATGGAAATGGGATCACATTTCCATGGATTTTGTGACGAAGTTACCTCGATCATCCAGAGGTTGCGATGCGATTTGGGTTATTATTGACAGATTGACCAAATCTGCTTGTTTCATTCCATACAGAATGACGTATAGACAAGATCAGATGGCGGAGATATATATTCGAGAGGTAGTCAGATTGCATGGAGTGCCGAAGTCTATCGTATCAGATCGTGATCCACGATTCACTTCACACTTTTGGCACAGCTTACAGCAGGCCTTGGGTACGACATTACACCTGAGTACTGCTTATCACCCTCAGACAGACGGACAGTCAGAGCGGACTATCCAGACTTTAGAGGATATGTTGAGAGCTGTTGTGCTAGATTTTGGCATTAGTTGGCAAGATTCCTTACCTCTTTGCGAATTCTCTTACAATAATAGCTACCAGACGAGCATTGAGATGGCACCGTTTGAAGCTTTATATGGTAAGAAGTGCAGATCTCCACTATACTGGGATGACGTTTCAGAGGTACCAGAACTTGGGCCAGACATGATTCGTGACATGACTGAGAAGGTGAAAGTTATTCAGAAAAGAATGAAGACAGCACAGGATAGACAAGCGAAATACGCCAATGTCAGACGTAGACCGTTGGTATTCGAGCAAGGAGACAGAGTATTCTTGAAGATTTTTCCTTTCCGAGGCATTGTTAGATTTGGCAAACGAGGGAAGCTGTCTCCTAGATACGTCGGTCCTTACGAAATTCTTGAAAAGATTGGCGATCGAGCTTATAAACTTGCTCTTCCTCCGTCTCTATCCGGAATACATGACGTGTTTCATGTATCGATGTTGCGTAGATACATGCCAGATATTTCTCATGTTATTCAGCCTGACGAAGCCGAACTTGATCAGACGTTGAGCTATATGGAGCAACCGATACAGATTCTTGATCGGAAGGAAAAGAAGCTCAGAACAAAGACTATTCCTCTAGTGAAAGTCCAATGGAGTCATCACGGCGCTGAAGAAGCGACTTGGGAAACAGAGGCAGATATGAGACAAAAACATTCCGAGTTATTTCAATAATGTAAGTATTTGTTTAGTTTTGATGTGATTACTTTTATACTTGCATTGACAAAATGACATGCGATTTCGAGGACGAAATCATTTCTTAGAGGGGGAGAAATGTAATGCCTGAGATTCTTGTAGATAGTTGAATACGAAACGCAAGAACAGACGGGGCGAAACGATGCGATAAAATATGAAATTTTAGCTGTGCAAGACCGCACCCGCGGTCTGGCAAGCACCGCACCCGCGGTGCAATGGGCAGAAAGTTAGTAAAATTCCCATAGCCACACCGCACCAGCGGTAGAATTAGACCGCACCCGCGGTCGACAGTTTTGGAAAAATTGTAGGGCTGCCGAAAGCTTGGCGCACCCGCGCTCCTTACAGTACCGCACCCGCGGTGCTGCATGCGAGACATCCACCCCTTCTTCTTGTCTTGACACATGGCATATATATATAGATGGTGCTTGACTCAGCCATTTTCCTCCTCAGCAGATGAGAACCGAGAGCTCCTTCTAAGAATTTCTTAAGTTCTTCAAAGTTTGAAATAAGATTTAGCAAGATTTAGCTATCTGATTTTAAATCCGAGTTTAGATTATTGATCCTTGCATCGACGGCTACAAAGTGATGTAAGTTTCATTTAATTTCAGCATGGTTCGGATTTTAGATGTTGAGGAAATTGGAATATGATAGTTATATGGTGTTCTTGCCGTATTGAACATGATATATTCATAAACGGATCAAAGAATGGATGTCAAATGTAATTGTTGTTATTTTCAGCAGATATTGTGATGAGATTATGCAGCTTGTACGATCTTGACAAAGATATTGTAATGTTGGTGACTTGAGGATATAGTCTTGTATTGAGTTTAACATTTGGATTGACCGGTATTACGAATATATGTTGTTATGCTGTCAAATTATATCGAGATCACGTAGTGACTTGGATTTGTGTTGATTAGATAAGAGATTGATAGATTTTGTATCAACATTTCCATTTCAGATTCGTATTGTCAACCGTGACAGCAACTGTGCGACGAAAGGTATAGTACATGTTTTGTTTGGGGAATCACGACTCAAATGAGATCACATTTGAGTTTCCCAACCAAAATCACATACTTGTTTTATTGTTTATATCTAGATATGATTATGATTGTTTATAGATTTGTTTATAGAACTTGTATACAAATCTTGCTATGCTTTGTTTACAGATCATGTGGCATTGCATTAGAATGATTATGCTTGTTTACAGATTGTGTATTCATGCATTAAGATAGGACAGTCTGGAGATCAGGCAGACTACTAGACGTTCGGCGATATCACATCTTAGGGGAAGATCACCGCCCCTATTTTAGACGCGGATACAGATCAGGCCGAAGTCTAGGAATAAGACGGACAGCACCTCGATTGGGAGGGTAGGTGACAGACAGTGCCGTATTATTCACAACGGGATCCCTAGAGTTCTAGTCGAGTCGCGTCTAGACATGATTAGACTCGCATTGTATGATTATATATGAATGACATTCATATTAGCATGTTTCATGTTTTAGATTGTTTTAATGCATGTATACATGTTTATACTGGGATTTGTTCTCACCGGTTTTCCGGCTGTTGTTATGTCTGTATGTGTACATAACAACAGGTGGGGCAGGATCTGGGTCGAGACAGAGATGATCGTGTTAGCGTGGAGATCACGGGCGTAGCAGATGGACCAGTAGTTGTCTTTTATTATGTACTGTCTTTTAATACTGGTTAGTTGAGGACATACAGAATAAGACATGTATTGTATGTTGTATGTTGTAAATTAAATAAAGAATGTATGCTTGTTTTGTTACATGTGTTTTTATGTAAAAAGCGAAAATTTGACCCATGTTTTATAATAACGATCCATTTAATCCCAAGAAAAAGAATTAGAGCCCGGGTCCCCACATTAGCCAACTTGGAGAACTTCAACAATCTAAAGTTGCGGCTATTCCCGAATTCCCTCACTGGGACTGCATTCGCTTAGTATGCCACACTCCCCAGAAATTCAGTGATGAGTTGGCAAGAGATGGAAAGACAATTTCACATTCAATTCTATAGAACAGAGCCAGAAGTGTGCATTGCTGACTTATCCAGAGTTACTCAAAAGAAAGGAGAGTCTGTGGAATAATTCACAGACAGGTTCAAGAAGATAAAGAATAGGTGCAAGTTATTCCTACCTGAGACCGAATTCGTGAAGATGGCACAAAAGAGGCTGGATTTTGAATTAAGAAAGAAATTCCAAGGATGGAGTTCAGGGATTTTTTCGAGCTAGCTGCCAAAGTGGCTGAATACGAAGAAATATTGCAGGAAGAGTCGTACAAGAAGAAAACTGCTATGGGGTCTTATTATCAGGAGGTGGAAGATGTGGCACTGGAAGAGATTCGATCAGCTGGTTCTTGCACAGTTCCCCTATTAAAAAAGAAGCCAGCAGAACCTGAAAAGAAGAACAGCTCCCATCTCCCCAAAGACATGCAGTATACATTTGATGTGTCAAAGACCGAAGAAGTTTTCGATTTCTTGGTAAAAGAAAAATTCATCACATTCCCACCTGATCATAGGATGCCACCTACGGAGGAGTTGAAGGACGAGAGTAATGTAAATACCACAACTCCTATAATCATGCCACCAAATCTTGTTGGGCGTTCAAGAACCTTTTGCATGATAGAATTAACAAGGGAGTTGTGAAATTCCTTAACAAACAAGAGGCTATGGCGGTGGATGATGATCCTTTTCCTCTAGTGGCTTTGGTTAATGTGAATGTGACAGATTTGAGGGATCTTCTCAATGAGAAAAGAAGCTGATCCTTTGAAGTGAAAGACCGAGTAATCAAGAAATACTGGATTCCAAAAGGTCAATTGTTTGAAGCTCATGTAAAGCATAGTGCCGATCGAATGCGAACAGTTTAGCGGCGTTTCCCTAGAAATGTTGGTGAATCCGCGGCCTCTAGGCCGAGGAACCAACATTTCCTTGAAAAATCAGTGCGTGAGAATCAAAAGTTCAGAGGGGAATCATCTCATGATCAGTACCAAAATTACTAGGACATGAGAAATACATATGAAGTTGAGTCACGAAAGGTGGAAACCAGGAAAGTATCAGCTGATCAAGGCAGAGAGCGACGTGCATATGAAATCTCAAAAGGAAAAATAATTGAGAGCCGGAGAGCAAAGCCGAGATACGTCCTTCCAGCCAGAGGGGAGTTCAGTGAGTCTTGGAGAGTGGCCCGACACAAAAAGTTCTCTAGGCCACCGACTAGGACACAAAAGAGACGGCTTTTGAGAGAAAGAGCTATTGCAAGAAGATAAGAGTCGGCTACGTTGAGAAATGAACCCACAGTTGATTTTCCACTCTCCAGGGAGCCAGTGGGGAGTAAATCTAAATTTGGAAGATCGGCAACTGAGGATAAGTTTGGGAAGATGATGATGATTTGTTAAGAGAAGAGGATGATAAATCAAGAAAAACAATTAATTTTTACGTTGGGGAATTTCACATCACCGTGAATTGTGCCACAGGAGTGGTCATACTACCAGAGAAATTTAAAATTATGGAACAAGAGGATGGGGAGTTGATGCCCAAGGAATCAATGGAAAAAGAAGAACACGCAAAACTGAAGAAGATTTGATTCTTACTGAGGTTTCTGCTGCTGCGTTTACCGGGGAAACCACCAATACTATTGGAGTACTCCACACTGATGTTACTGTAGGGAGCATGTCAACTTTATGTGCATTTTTTGTGGTGAACTCCTCCGCCAACTTCCAAGCATTGTTAGGCAGAGATTGGATCCATGAAAATCAGTGCATCCCATCCTCAATGCACCAACTTGTTATTTTGGAAAGGGGATGATGTGGAGGTTGTAGATGCGGATGGACAGCCGTTCCAAACAAGTGCAAGTGCAGTTGAGGCCAGATATTACAATGGGAATTTTGGGCCTATCAAAATTCGTGGCAATAGCAAGAAAGAAAGCCAATTGTACATGCAAACACCAACTCCAAGCTCGGTGTTGGAGAGAATCATCAAGCCTACTGTTATCGTGCCGCCTAGGCCGATAATTCAACCATTTATTGAGGAGGTTGATGATTGAAACGAACCAAAACGGAAAAGAGGTAGCTGTAACCTCTATATGGAAGGCGCATGTCCAACAAGTACTGGGCAAATTAGAAGAAGAGGAAGCATGGGACACCTATGGAACTGAGGCTGTCCAAGAAGAAGAATACGAAGATGATGAGCTCCAAGTCGATGAGTTATTGATGGCGCCATCTCAAATGGAAGATGGCCAACATAAAGTTCAAGACCCATTGGAAGATATTAACTTTGGGGAGCTTGAGAATCCAAAAGTGGTATATTTGAGTACGCTACTAGAAGAGCAGTTGAAGCAAGACTTGATCAGCATGTTGAAGGAATACAAAGATTGTTTTGCATGGAGTTATAATGACATGCCAGGATTGGATCGAAAATTTGTCGAACACCGACTTCAACTCAAAGAAGGTTTCGAACCATTTCAACAGCCATCTCGTCGCATGTCAAAAGAAGTTGAATTGAAAGTGAAAGAGGAAGTTGAGAAATTGTTAAAAGCCAAGTTTATAAAACCAATCAGATATACCGAATGGCTTTCGAACATTGTGCCAGTCATGAAAAAGAATGGCAAGGTCAGAATATGCATCGACTTCCGAGACTTGAACTGTGCAACTCCCAAAGATGTATATGTGATGCTGATACCTGATATGTTAATTGATTTAGTGGCTAGATATGAGTTGTTGTCTTTCATGGACGGATTCTCGGGTTACAATCAGATCAAAATAGCGGAAACTGACACTCACAAAACAGCATTCAGATGCTCGGGAGCTGTTGGTACGTTTGAATGGCTTGTTATGCCATTCAGGCTAAAGAACACAGGGGCCACGTATCAAAGAGTTATGAACTCGATCTTTCATGACATGATAGGGCATCATATTGAAGTATATATAGATGATATCGTTGTGAAGTCTAAACAAGCTGCTGATCACATTGAACACTTGAGGAAGAGTTTCTAAAGAATGAGGCAACATGAGTTGAAGTTAAATCCACTGAAATGTGCCTTTGGCGTGAAAGCAGGAAACTTTTTGGGATTTCTGGTGCATCAGAGGGGAGTTGAAGTGGATAAAAACAAAGCCAAAGCCATTACGGAAGCAAATCCGCCTACAAACAAGAAAGAGTTGCAACGCTTCCTTGGGCGAGTGAATTACTTGAGGCGTTTTATTTCTCACCTTGCAGGGAAGACAAAGGAGTTTTCACAGGTGTTGAAGCTCAAAGACAGCGGGGAGTTCAAATGGGAAGAGTCGCATCAGAGAGCTTTTGATGTGATCAAGAGATATTTATCTAATCCACATGTTCTTATGCCTCCCAGGTATCGAATGCCCCTTAAATTATACATCTCTGCTGCTCATGAATCGATTGGATGCCTACTAGTTCAAAATAATCATGAAGGAAATGAACAAGCCATCTATTATTTGAGTAGATTCCTTACTCCAGTAGAGGTGAAATACTCTGTGATTGAAAACCTATGCTTAACACTATATTATGCATGTACTAAGTTAAGACATTATTTGATTCAATCAAGAGTGTTTGTGGTGGCTAAAACCGATTTGATTAAATACATGCTTAATAGACCCATTCTCTCGGGGCGGATTGGTAAATGGTCTTTGGCATTGGCCGAGTTTACATTGACCTATTACCCCCAAAAGTAAATAAAAGGCCAAGCTATCGCCGATTTTTAGCAGATCATCCTTCACTTGATGAGTTTATTGGAGAACAGGTTGGATTTCCAGTTTGTGGAGTGGGAGTTCAACCCTGGGAGTTGAAGTTTGATGGATCAAGTACATAAACAGCAGCTGGAGCTGGTATTGTGATCACCTCCCCAAGAGGTGTGAAAACCGCTCTATCCTTTAATTTGGATTTCCCATGCACCAACAATCAAGTGGAATACGAAGCATTGGTAATTGGATTAGAAATTCTGAAAGATTTAGGGGCAAGAGAATTTTTGTTAATAACATGGGATTCTCAGCTGGTACTCAAACAGCTGTCAGCGGAGTTCAAATGCACAAGTTTGTCCTTGGCTCCTTACTATACCGCGGCATCCCAAATTCTAGATGATTTCGAGGAAGTGTCGTTAGTCCACGTCCCAAGACAAGAAAATTGGGAGGCAGACGAGTTGGCACAGGTTGCTTCGGGATTGAAGATGTCTCCCGAACTTACACTCATTACCCACAGTCCAACGGGCAAGCCGAAGTGTCAAATAAAGTGTTGATAAAGATTCTACAAAAGATGATGGAAGAGAATCCCAGGGATTGGCCAAAGCTCTTATCAGAAACTTTGTGGGCATACAGAACATCCAAGAGGACTGCCACTCGAGTGAGCCCTTTTTTCCATACTTTTGGCCATGATGCAGTGCTACCATTGGAGATTATGGTGCCATCAATGCGAGTGGCAAAGCAAAATGAACTTTCCCTTGAGCATTATAATGAAGCAATGATCATGGATTTGGAAGAACTAGATGAGCTGAGAATCCAAGCGTACAATGCTTTGGTGTTACAGAAACAGAAAGTGGCGAGAATCTACAACAAAAGAGTTAACAAGAAAATTTTCCATGAAGGAGAAATAGTGTGGAAAGCCATACTACCAATAGGAACAAAGGATAGGGAGTTGGGCAAATGGTCTCTCAACTGGGAGGGACCATTCAAGGTACATAAGTTGTTAGACGGAAATGCATATCGGCTATCAAGCTTAGATGGCCATCCACACAAAAGATGCATAAACGGAAAGTATCTCAAGTCGTATTTTCCAAGTATGAGGGAAGAAGTAGGAAAATCTTGCAAGTGAAGCAAACACGAAGGCTAATATTCAGTGGGGGAGGTGGCCTTCTTCAGTGGGGAGTTGGCTTTCGGGGCCATTTTTGTAAATATTAAGTTCCTTATTTCAAGATTTCATGTGATGTAGGCCTTAGGGCCACTGAAATAAATATTTTTTGTTTATGATTCAACAATAAAATTGATCGGAGAGAGTGGGAAAGTAAGCCACTTTCATTCATTATTTTGAAGACCCTTTGTTTCACTAGGGAGTCGGCCTTATGGCCACTTATTTCCAATGTTTTTATGGTACGAGAAATCTTTGTGAAGTAGACCATACCGCCATTATAAATTGGTTGTTTGCATGTGCAGTGACAGACTCATGAAGTAGGCCTTGAGGCCACTTAGATATGGCAGGAAAGGAACACAGCGAGCGGGGAGTTGAGCTCACCCATGGACAACAGAGGAACTGAAGGGAACAAAGGCGTTATGCGAACCCCAAGAAGACCTAGAAGTTGACTTTGGAAGAAAAATAGGCTAGCCAGCCATTTTTATATGTTCTAGCTTCATGTTCATGTTGTAAGATTTTATTTGAAGTAGGCTGTAGGGCCACTAATGTAAATATTTGTTGGTTATGAAATAAAAACGATCCATTCAAGTTGGCCAAGAGGACAGTTTTATCATATTGAATTCATTTTATTTCAACAAGAGATCAGGGGAGGAAATAATCGCGAGCGAGGAGTTTTAAGCCAACATATGATTTTGATTGAAGCTATTAAAATGAGTTTGGTTAAGTGGATTAAGAACGAATAGAAACTCCTTCTCAACATCCAATACACATCATCACATACAAACCCAACTTCATTCCACATCCATCACCCAACAACCACAACACCAAACCAACAGTCAACGAATCAAAGCGGAGTCACCGCATGCAAGAACAGTAAGTAAACATGTATGTGGGAAAGGTGTCCAACTGAAGTGCGATATGCATATACGTGTATGCGGGAATGGGGTCTGACTGAAGTGCAAATGCATATAAGTGTATGTGGTAAAGGGATTCGACTGAAGTGCAATGCATAATGTTTGGGGCGAGGGAATCATCTTGAGTAGATGCAGCACATTAGAGCACATAAGAGCACGTAAGGGTTAAGTCTTACCTGTGTTTCAAAGAGCCCCAAACGACACCAAGGCTTAGGTGTCAAATACGCTGGTAAACTAAGGCCAACCCATGGCCAATCTATGCTACCTGCTAAGAATAAACATGTCTTTGTGCACAAAAAGAAACCAACAAAAGGGGTGCCAACAGGGATAGAACCAGGGTCAATAGGTCGGCTGGGGTCAAAAACCAATGCATGTATGCAAGAAATATTCAGAAAACCAATTGCTACTGGTATATACTACAGGACCAAACAATGGCCACTTTACTGCACCTATAAAGCAAAGGCTAATGAATGGCCTAATAGTACCAAATCCATAATTCCACACAGAAACCTGGCGTCAAAAGAGTTAGCCCAATTACACAGATAAACCAATTGTCCATCCTTTGGTTTCTCGGATACAAAATCATACAAAGCAGGAAATAGAATTGCAAGTCAATCAAGACGACAAACAATATTCAAGGAATCGAGAAACACTGAACAAAGTTAAAGGAATGAGGATATACCCATGGCCATCGTTGAGTTCTGACCCGAGCCGAGGAGAGCACTCGCTCTTGCGGAAGAAGGCTGGCCAAAACGCGAAGTGTAGAACCCGTAACTTAGACTACGTATAAACCATGCATAATTCTAGTATTTTAAATGATTTTATTTCATGAGTATTTAAATGATTTTCCTTAAGTTAATTATGTCATGCAACAGTTTGTTTTTTTTATCATTTCAGTTAATTCAGTGAGGCCGGACTGGAGTTGGAGTTTAGTGATAAAATTTAAGATTTAGAAATCATTTCCAGAATTTATTTTAGCTAGCAAGTAAGTTAATTTAATTTAATAAGGAAGTTAAGGAATTATTTAAGTTACTTGAGGTGAGTAGAAAATAAATTCATTTAAGTTCCATAATTAAGGGGTAGTTCACTAAATTAATTAAAGGATAGATATGGATTTTAAGGGTTATAAATTTAGTTAATAATCAACATTTCCTTTCACTTTATTGTCTAAATTTCGGCCACCCTTAATAGATTGAGCAAGGTCATGCCAACTCACCTTTGACCGATTCTTTGTCATTTTTAGCATGATAACCTTTTTAATTATTAATCAACCTTCATTTAATTTCTTAGTAAGCAATATCCTATTCTAGTTATCATGAGAATTTCGGCCATGCACCTCTAATGTTCCCCCCACCAATATTTGATAGCAACAAGAATTCAAAATTCAAAAAGGTGGAGACTTGGTCTTGATTTTTCCCTATATTTTGCACCCATTCTCTTCACCCTCTTAACCACCATTTCCCCCACTCCATTACTTCGAAATTCAGAGAGAAATTGAGAGAGAAAAATGTGAGCATCGTAGCTAGAAAGAGAGAAGAAAAATCGAGCAAGAAAGGTAGAAAAGAAAGCGCTCCACCTCCTCCGCGTCGGATCATCTCGTTCTTTCGTTTTCTTTCAAAACGAAACCAGACATGCATATATTTTTCCTTGACTCTTCAATCAAGTCATATTATAATTTTTAAACATTACATGATCATGATTTGATGGCCAAAAACCGAAATTTTTGACAGCACCATTATTTAAAATGATGCACAGATTTTTTTTCCACCTTGTGCTTCACGGTTGTGCATGGTTTTAGTGATTGCAGGGATTGGCTCATGCCCTGGCTTTCCAGGATACATCTAGTATTGATTTAGGGGGTGTTAGGAAGGGATACGTCCATTGGTAGCAGCCCTTTCCCCCCTTGTACCACGTTTGACAGCAACTCCCCCAAGCTTGCCATTCGAGTCTCGGTTTTCATTGCTTGCTGTCAAAGAGGATGTTTCTGATCTTGGCTGCCCTAGGAGCTATAGCCATAGTTAGAACATCACTTTGGCATGTCTAGGACGTGACCAAGATGCCCTTTCATGGCTTGATTCACGTCCCAATCGGTTTTTAAAAATAAAAAAGAACAGCCCCATCGGTCCTTGAAAATTCTGGATGTTTGTGTGAGTTGAGTTTCGAGCTCTAGGGTGTTGTGTGAATCTTGTTTGGCTTCTAGCCCTTAACCACGGTTCATACAATACTACTTGATGTTTAGATCATGCCATGGTCAATCAAATGGCCACTAGAATGACAAGGGACAACAAACGAAGTAGTACACCCCACGCACGCAAGGGTGCTTCTCGGGTGAGAGTTTCGGGTTTGTTTCTGGTATGGTGCGAATTGTGGCTGGTCTAGAGCCCATAGCCATGGTTCAAATCATTCCTTGGGATGTTGGTAAGAGTCTCTGGTCGGTGGTGCAAGCCTGAATGGCCGGTAGTCTCGAAAACGACACAATGAAAGCAAGTGCTCAACTGCTGTAATTTTGACATCAAGTATGCTGTTGTTCTCAGGCGTCGTTCGAGTCCTCGGTTGGCTTTTAGCCTATGGCCTTGGACTGGACAGTGCTTCATTCAGTAAAGAAGGTCATGTTTTTGACCGTTTGTAATTCGGTTCATTTTTGAGGTCGTACGAGAATTTACGGTGCGGTGTGCCAAATTGACTCTCGAAAGAGCGTTTCAGGTTTTGGCCTCCATTCACCTAGATTTAGACCCTCACCATTTTAGGAGAATAATCTCATCATTTTAAGCGTATTTTAATCATGACTATATGATGTTTCAGTGTTGGTTTGGGTTGGTTCGGAGTCATGATTAAATACGAAGTCATTAGGCGCACTTGTCTCATTTTTTGATGTTATTGCATAGTTTGGCCCCATAAATCTATTGTATATTTTTCATGGCATATGTATGGTACAGCGAGCCTGGGAGCGATCCAATCCATCATTAAATTTTTTACAAGATATTTAATTGTGTGAATTAATTATATTACGTGCAAAAATATTCATTTTGAGATTTATGCGATATTGCTTGTGGTCACTTTACTATTTTGATTAAATCCGGTCCCCAGTTACCGGTCCGATCACCAGTTACCGGTCAGTTCAGTTGTTTCACCCAGTATACTGTGGCATTAGTCTGATCAGACGTAAAATCCGGTCACCAGTTACCGGTCCGGTCCCCATATCGGTCAGCTCAGTTCAGTTCAGTTCAGGGACCACTTGCGTAGACCATAATCACACCAGAAAATTATTACAAGCTATTTCAGTACAAGGCTCCAAGGAGCAAACATTTTTACTATGATTTTTCAGTTCAGTTATGCACGTATTATAATTGCTCATGACAAGTTATTTTCACGTATGCCTCATGACATGATATTTTTATCCCATGCAAATTTTACTATATTATTTACTCGTTATTTACGATATATGCATGTTGAGTCTTTAGACTCACTAGACTTGATTGTTGTAGGTATTGATGATGTCGGGATCGAGGGCGGGGACCAGTGAGCTAGCTTGGGTCGGCACTAGTGGCACCCGAGGACCTCAGTTTCAGCACTTGCCATTTTATTTTTGGATACTCAAATATTTTATCAGTTGTTGAATACTTTAACTTGTTATTTTGGCAAGTAATAATTTTATCCGCTGCTATTTTGAACGTTAAACATTTTATCAGTTTTGGTATGAATGAGGCACTCCATTTATTTTAAAAGAAAAATTTTAAATTTCCCGCAAATTTTCAAAGTAAGGATTTTTAGGCCTTTATACGAAGGTACACCTGTAGATAACCCAGAGACAACGGCGAATGGATTGGGGCCAAGATTGGAGCCGACAAACTCCACGCGCAATGTGGCAGCGGCGGTAGCAGGGGCAGAGAAGGCACCCGCAACGTTGGAGTCAGAAAGGAGCGCCGATATGGAATCTTGGCCCATACCATGTCCTTGGGCGACGGTGAGACCAGCGGAGGGTACATAAACTTCGACTTGGGGAGAAATGGCAACCACAACACTCGATCCCAGTGGAGGCATTGGAGCCGATTTTTGAGCCATACAGAGATCTCAAGCGGCAACAGTGGGGAGGAGATGACGGTGAAAAAAAGGGCTAGAAAAGCGGCGTCCTCCACACCAGCAGCTAAGAGCAATCGAATGAAGAGGCGAGTGGATTCCAAGAGTTAATGATTTATGATGGCAGCAGGGAGCGAAGAACAAGAGCACCGAGAGGGAAAGAGAGACAAGGCCGAAATTTTTGAATCTGTAGGAGGGAACGCCAAGATGCAGTGAAGAAGTCTAACAATTAAATGGGCTTGGCCGCTGTGCCCAAAAATTACTAGCCCACTTCATGGATAAATGATTATGGGCCACTACAAATAAATGGGCCAGACTTGGATTACATACAAGCATTTTGGCCCAATGGGCCAATGCTTGCGGGGGACAATTGTTTGGGCTAAAAATAATTAATTATGAAACCCACATTAATCACAGGCCCAATTAAATTATATATGCCCGTTAAGTGTGGAGGATTTATTTGTATAACTGGTCACAGAGCGTCAAAAGAGAAAAGAACGCGGGAGGTTGAGATCGTGGCGTGAAAAGCGGGGAACGAGGATCATGGGAGAGTGGAGTGAAACGGCAAAGCGAGGGGGAGAAAATAGATGGGCAAACATTGACAGAACTCTCTACACACACAACTCTCTACAGACAAATCTGCAAAAGCTATCTGATAAAATTCCAATATTCAAGCAATAGTTTTTCAAGCTTTCCAGCATATTTCTAGCAATTTACGTCTTCTCGTTTTAGATTTCATTAACTCTATTTGTTATATTTTTATGTCTTGTAAATTCCTACGGTTTGTTGAAAATATAAACAATGTCAGGGGTATATTCCTCAAATTCCAATAGTTTTCTTCATTTTGGAATTATAGTTGTTTTAGGAGATTAGAACCGACGGTCAAATTTAGAATTCACATTCGTTTGTTTTTAGAAGTTAGATTTTTATCATTTTCACACAAATCGGTACACTTTCGCACCTGGCACGCTCGCAACACCAGTTATTATGCATCTCACCGCGGACTGGGTTGTGTTTTGATGCAGCGAGTTAATGTTATTGCTTATGCATCAAGACAGTTGAAACCCCATGAATCTCGTTATCCAATTCATTATCTTGAATTTGCAGCCATCGTCTTTGTGTTAAAGATATGGCGACACTACCTGTACGGTGAGAAATTCGAAATATATTCTGATCACAAAAGTTTGAAGTATCTGTTTTCACAGTCTGAGCTGAATATTAGACAGCGAAGATGGCTGGATTTATTGAAAGACTTGGATTGTGAAATCAAGTACTATCCGGGGAAATCCAATGCAGCAGATGTTAGAGTAGGTGCCCGTCGAGCCAAGTGTTGGCCGAGTGTTCACAATGAAACTCCATGTATGAGCAGTCTTTATTTTAATAATATATGAAATTATTGTTTTGGCAAATCTTTATCTGTATACCCATGCTAGTTGCATAAATAAAGCCCTTGAATATACAAATAGTAGAAAGAATATGAGATGCTCATATGATGAGTATCATGAAACTCATATTTGTAAAACTGTATATTCTAAACGGTTCCTAGTCGGTTCAGCCGCCACTAAGAAGGATATAGGCCGCTCGAGTTAGAGACTAGTATCTGCGATGTGAGTACCATGTTTCATTGGTAGGGGACATTGTGATGTCCGAGCATGCAGATAGTTGCTCCTGGTAGAGTGCACTGAACAACCCTCCATTAAAGGACTTTCCAAGTGGTTCTCACTTATCGAGTGGAAAAGTCCTAGTTTATGGTTGTACACCATTAGTCCTTATGACCCGGGACAACATTGAGACTCTATGTGCTAGCATTTCGCTTTGACTTGTTTACCGACTCTTATGGGGTCATCAGGTGGCAAGGTTGGGTGTCATGTCGAAACATATAGGAGTCGATGCATTGTAGTCGGGGATTCACCGCTTACCTTCGGGTATGGATATCCTATGTGTTATCATGTGTATCAAGGTTGAAATCTCTGGCCAAAGTATGGTGGTAATTATGAAAGGGGTTTCATAGATTACACCATTGATGCAACTACGACATGACACATAGTATCGATTCATTGACAACTCTCGATAAACCAATGGTTGTCAAATCGATCGGGATATACGAGTTGAAGGGACCGTACTGTACGCTAACCATAATAGAATGGTTCTTGCAGGCAGTATCATTTGATACCTAGGGAATCATGTAAGCGATGCTGCTAGGCGTTTAACATGATTGGTTGGGTACTATCAAACTTGAGTTCTGACGTTCTTATTATCAAGGTGTTGATAAATAAGAATGGAGCAATTGGGATTTGCTCATATAAGGACATGTTTAGTCCGAATCACATGGAGATGTGAACCCACGGCTAGTTGTATCAATGAACCATTGAGGGCCACACAAGTACTAGCTTTCTAGATCCCGTTGAGAAGTAAAAATAGTTCAATGTGTTGAACGGCTTATAAAGGAGTTTATAAGCGTAAGGAAAATTAGAAGTATGACTTCTATAAAGGAGAAAATAGTTCAATGTGTTGAACGACTTATAAATGAGTTTATAAGTGTAAGAAAAAAAATAGAAGTATGACTTCTATGAGAGAAATGTAAATTTTAATTTATGGAAGTGTTCCTAAATTAAAATTTGGCCAAGTGAATAATGTATTTGAAAATTGTGATTTTCATAAACATTATTGTGGACTAAATCAAATTAATTCAAGTGTTGAATTAATTATACACTAGTGGACCTAGTAGAGTCCAAATAATTAAATTAATTCAAGTGTTGAATTAATTAAATCATATTGAGTCTTGTAGAGCTCAATTTAAATAATTATTTAACTAGTGGGACTTGGGTAAATTCAAGTAATGTTTAATTAGTCTCAAATATGTTTGAGATAATTAAATTTAGTCCAAGGTTTTTAATTTGATTAAAAAATATATAATATAATATGCATGCATGGGAGGTGAAGGGTTGGGAGACTACTTTTTGAGTTTTCAAGGCATGGCATGCAAAAAGTGAATCTACTTTTCCCACAACCAACACAAGTCTCCCTTCCCTCATTCTCTCCCTCAATGGCCGAAACATCAAGCACAATTCTCTCAAAATATTTCTCTCATTTTTGTTCTTCAATTTGTTGAGGAACACTACACTTCTCTTTGAAAAATCCTCATATTTTTCTAGTGCAAAATATGAGGGGTTCTAGCAAGTTGGTGGTGGGCTTGATTGGAAGAAAGGAGTCCAAAAGAAAGGTGGAGCTTGTAGATCTTCATCCATTGAAGAGCTAAGGTGTTTACACCTTAGTTGGTGCCATCATCAATCCTTGTGATTGATAGGTAACGATTTTTATACACCCTATGTATGACATAGTTGTGTTTTTGTATTTGCTACACCAAATGCATGGTGGCCGAAATTTTTCCCTTAAAATTCGAAATTTTTAACTTCCGTCGCGCTTCCGGTCACCGTAACCGATCCCCTTACAAGTGGTATCCGAGCCAGGTTACGATTTTGTGTAGCAAATACAATATATTATATTGAGATTGATTTCTAACCGCATGAGAATGAAAATTGCAAGAAATATCAAGGCATGACAATGGGGATTTCGGGCAGCATGTTGCTGCCTGTGTCGGGCAGCTCGGGCTGCCCGAGGGGCTGCCCGTGTCGGGCAGCTTGGGCAGCCTGAGGGGCTACCCGAACAGCCCTTGTTTTTAAATAAAAAAAAATATTTTTTTGCCAAGTTGGCCGGAATCCGGCTCCGGAGCTCCGGCGATGGCGATGACGGCTAGGGTTTCCAAAAGTGTTTTGGAATATCAAAGTGTCATGGGCCTTGAGTTGTTGGGCCATTGGATGGATAACATGTTTGTGAATTTTTAAATGGGCTAAAAATGTTTTTGGTGAAAAATAAGTTTTTGGGCCCTTAAGTTTAAAATTACAAAAGTTGCAAATTTTTCTCATAAAATAAATTATTGAAGTTGGACTTTAATTATTTATAGTAAATTGTGATTTATAAAAAATTCGGTTATAAATAAATTAATTGGAAAGTAGACAAAGGTATTTGTATACTTTGTTAATTTAGTTTATAATCGTGGCGGTTAGTGATTGGATCAAGATATATAATATTGGATCAATTAATTATTGTGATAATTAATTGATGGTGTATGATATGTGATATTATGCATGAAGGATGATCAAAAGCCCAAGTCCAATTTGCTAGGTGTATGCTAGGATATTTTGTGTTGAATGATTGTAATAATTATTAAATTTATAAAGTGGGCTTGGTTTATGGCCCGTTCCCACCCCATGAGATGTATCCATATTTGTCATGGATATTTATTTGTAAATATTAGTATAGTGGATGATCAAGATTGGAAGATGGTGGCCATGATGATTATGAAGATCGAAGACATGTAAATATTGGAAGCTAATGTAATAGTTGCATTTGCATCCCGTGCATTTCCCTAAGATTGGACCTAGGCCCGTGTTTAGCTCACACGGTCCATTAGTATTGGGGCGATTGATCATCCTTGTTTGTTTACTGTTTATAATATATGCATGATATGTTATAAATAATGAGTATGTGCGTTATTATTATGATAATAACAAAGTTGCATGAATCCGGCAAACATACGATCAAACATGGCAAACTTTTTAAATAAAATTAATGATGAGACCTTTCAAAATTTAAAACCCTCATTTTGAATAAGATTCAAAATTAATATCAAGCCCGAAAAAGGGAATTTTAAATTTGTTTATAATTTCCTTGTCTTCCATCGACAATGGGTGCATGATGAACGCTACCCGTACTCGGGGCTCGGCTCATATTATTGGGGGAGCTTTGGGTGCCGAAAAGCTGTGACATCCATTGACATATTGATGTGAACTACGTGGAACTCCCATGATTTCGGCTCATATTATTGGGGGAACTCATGGCGACCGTCCATTAAGGTTCAACATCGATGGGTAAGGCTTGACACGTGAAGATGAACGACGGCATATTATTGGGTCCTAATCAAACGTGAGACAAAAGTTTATGTAGGGTTGCATTGTGATGCAATTGGAAACTACCTTTTAGGAATTGTGATGGGCTGATATTATTCGGGATCATAATTCGCTAATTGGACCTTACGTACCTACTGAGGAAAGGAGTTTCCCGTTTTCACTAGAGGGTAGTGAAAGATGTCAAAACAGTGGGAGCAAATATTTATGAAGTAAAAGTCCAAACTTCATATCTTACTAAATATTTTAAAATAGTCATCAACATTTATCTGTTTTTACTTTTCAGTACAAATTGACAATGTCATCGATTCGCAATCCGATATCCGTAATACTCGACAAACACATATTAACTGGACCTAATTACCTCACTTGGCTAAGAAACCTGAAAATCGTCTTGAATTCGGAAAGGGTAGCATATACACTAACTGAGTCGCACCTGTTGAGGCTCCGACTGACTGCACTCCTGAGGAATTGCAGACTTACAAGGAATGGTGTGACCATGACTTGATATCCAGGTGTTATATGCTGACTTCTATGAATGATGAGCTGCAGAGGCGTTTTGAGGATGCAAAGAATGCTGCTGACATTCATATGCACCTCAAAGAGCTCTTTGGTGAGCAAACACGGCCTCTTAGGCATGATACCGTCAAGGAGCTGATCACTACGTGCATGCGAGATGGGGCCTCGGTCCATGAGCATGGCCTGAAGTTGATTAGGCTCGTGGATAAGCTCGTTGGCATGGATATGATCTTGCCTTCGGAGTTGACCACCGACGTGTTGCTCTTATCGCTGCCTAGCTCATTTGATTCTTTTGTGGTGAACTTCAACATGAACAAGATCGAGCCGAGTCTTGAGGAGTTGGTGAATATGCTTGTTACGTTTGAATCAACCATCAAGAAAAAGAAGTTGGTTCTTTATGTGGGTTCTTCATCTGGTACGAAGATTGATCCACATGGGAAGGGAAAGAAGTGTTCTTTCCAACATCCCAAAAAGAACGTGCCCTTGATGAGGCAATCTCCGAATCCCGTTGTGGCAGCCACACCAGTTAAGGCTGACAAGACTCCTGATGAATGTCATCACTGCAAGAAGCCTGGACATTGGAGGCGAAATTGCAAAGAATATTTGGCCCAGAAGAGTTCTGGAAATGGTATGTTCTAAATTGAAGTAAACATTTCAATTAACTCTACTTCTTGGGTATTAGATACCGGTTATGACTCACATCTCTATAATGGGTTACAGGTGATGGGAAGAAGTATAATGCTTAAGGAAGGTGTGACCTTCTTGAGAATGGCTATGGAGCAAGAGTTGCTGCCAAGACCTTAAGAAATGTTTACTTATTGTTGAACAATGATTTTAAGTTATTTTTAAGAGATGTTTTGTTTGTACCATTTTGGTAAAAACATTGTTTCCATTTCTATGCTGATAAAATGGATATTCTTGTTTATTTTGCAAAGGTGTTTGCAACATTTACATGAATGAATGTTTGATTGGTACTTGTGAACTTGAAAACGATCTCTATAACTTAAATTAAAAGATATTCCACTAAATGTCCATTCAAAGGCATACACCATATGAGATATGGATGGGTAAGCCTCCTAAGTATTCTTATCTTAGAATATGGGGGTACCCTGCTTATGAAGCAGGTAGTGGGAGATAAATTGGATAGTCGATCCATTTTATGTTACTTTGTGGGATATCCAAGGAATTAAGTTGGATGTTATTTCTATCATCCCGAAGAAACAAAGATGTTTGTTTCTAGGAATGCAAACTTTTTGGAAAAGGAATTTCTATTGGATAGGAAATGGGAGATGATAGAACTCGAAGAGGTTCGAGAGACACCCACAATTATAGAACCCACACCCGAAGAGCCAAGAGAGGAGATACAAGCTCCTAGCAGATACGAGAAAGTCTCGAGACCACATATGAGGTATGGTCAGCTTCTTGAAGAGGGCCATGATGAGCCTAACCATGGATGTGATCCAAGGACCTTCAAGGAAGCATTATCTGATGCCGATTCATCCAAGTGGCTTGAAGCAATGGAATCTGAGTTGAATTCCATGCATTCGAACCAAGTGTAGGATCTTGTAGATCCACCTGAGGGAACGGTTCCCATAGGGACTTGGGGGGATGGGAAGGTATTGACCTTCAAGGCGCGATTGGTGGCAAAAGGATATACTCAAAGACAAGGAGTTGACTTTGAGAAAACCTTTTCACCAGTCGCAATGTTCAAGTCTATAAGGATATTGCTAGCCATAGCTGCATAGTATGACTATGAGATATGGCAGATGGATGTCAAGACAGCCTTTCTTAATGGGGATATTAAGAAAGTGATTTACATGTCTCAAACCTGGAAGGTTTACATCTATCGGAAGTGAGCATATGGTATGCAAACTTCAGAGATCTATTTATGGTCTAAAGCAGGCATCTAGGAGTTGGAACCTTAGATTCGATAATACAATCAAAGAGTTGATTTACTAAGAATCCTGAGGAACCCTATGTGTATAAGAAGGTCAGTGGGAGTGTTGTGACATTCCTGGTGTTTTATGTTGATGACATTCTACTCATTGGGAATGATGTAGGAATGTTGCAATCAACTAAAATATGGTTAGCGAGTAAGTTCTCGATGCAGGACTTGGGTGAAGCATCTTTTGTATTGGGATACAGATCTATTGAGATAGATCGAAAAGATTGCTTGGTCTCACCCAGTCCACATAAATTGATACCATCGTGAAGCGGTTCTCGATGGATAAGTCCAAGAGAGGACATCTACCAATGTGTCATGGCGTGTCCGTATCCAAGTCTGTCTTTCAAGATTGATGCAGAGATAGCGGCGATGAAAAAGCATTCCTTATGCATCTGTGATTGGTAGCATCATGTATGGGAAGATATCTACACCTCCTGACGTAGCTTTCGCACTAAGTGTAGTGAGTAGATATCAATCGAACCCCGGTCTTCCACATTGGAAAGCTGTGAAAGACATCCTCAAGTAGTTGAGAAGGACCAATAAATTGTTCTTGGTCTATGGGGTGGAGAACTAAAATTGGAAGGCTATACCGACTCTAGCTTTCAAAGCGATATCGATGACTCGAATTCAACCTCTGGGTTTGTATTCATGCTCGATGGTGCTCTTGTCTCTTGGAAGAGTTCCAAGCAAGACAATACTGCGGATTCCAGCATAGAGGCCGAATACATTGCTGCATCGGATGCAGCAAGGGAGGCTGTTTGGATAATGAATTTCGTCCAAGAGTTGGACGTCATTCCTAATGGAGTTGCTCCTCTCCCGGTGTTGTGTGACAACACGGGAGCTTTAGCTCAAGCAAAGGAGCCAAGGTCTCATCAGAAATCCAAACTAGTATTGAGAAAGTACCACATCCTCGGAGAGATTGTGGAAAGTAGAGAAGTGTCTTTTGACATAGTCGGCTCCGCAGATAATGTTGTTGATTCACTAGCTAAGCCTTTACCTGGACCATTATTCGACAAGCATCGCCAATCAATGGGTTTAAAGCATATGGGTAGTTGGCTCTAGTGCAAGTGGGAGATTGTTAGAGTAGGTGCCCGTCGAGCCAAGTGTTGGCCGAGTGTTCACAATGAAACTCTATGTATGAGCAGTCTTTATTTTAATAATATTTGAAATTAATGTTTTGGCAAATCTTTATCTGTATACCCATGCTAGTTGCATAGATAAAGCCCTTGAATATACAAATAGTAGAAAGAATATGAGATGCTCATATGATGAGTATCATGAAACTCATATTTGTAATACTGTATATTCTAAACAGTTCCTAGTCGATTCAGCCGCCACTAAGAAGGATATAGGCCGCTCGAGTTAGAGACTAGTATCTGCGATGTGAGTACCATGTTTCATTGGTAGGGGACATTGTGATGTCCGAGCATGCAGATAGGTGCTACTGGTAGAGTGCACTGAACAACCCTCCATTAAAGGACTTTCCAAGTGGTTCTCACTTATCGAGTGGAAAAGTCCTAGTTTATGGTTGTACACCATTAGTCCTTATGACCCGGGACAACATTGAGACTCTATGTGCTAGCATTTCACTTTGACTTGTTTACCGACTCTTATGGGGTCATCAGGTGGCAAGGTTGGGTGTCATGTCGAAACATATAGGAGTCGATGCATTGTAGTCGGGGATTCACCGCTTACCTTCGGGTATGGATATCTTATGTGTTATCATGTGTATGTAGGTTGAAATCTCTGGCCAGAGTATGGTGGTAATTATGAAAGGGGTTTCATAGATTACACCATTGATGCAACTACGACATGACACATAGTATCGATTCATTGACAACTCTCGATAAACCAATGGTTGTCGAATCGATCGGGATATACGAGTTGAAGGGACCGTACTGTACGCTAACCATAATAGAATGGTTCTTGCAGGCACTATCATTTGATACCTAGGGAATCATGTAAGCGATGCTGCTAGGCGTTTAACATGATTGGTTGGGTACTATCAGACTTGAGTTCTGACGTTCTTATTATCAAGGTGTTGATAAATAAGAATGGAGCAATTGGGGTATGCTCATATAAGGACATGTTTAGTCCGAATCACATGGAGATGTGAACCCACGGCTAGTTGTATCAATGAACCATTGAGGGCCACACAAGTACTAGCTTTCTAGATCCCGTTGAGAAGTAAAAATAGTTCAATATGTTGAACGGCTTATAAAGGAGTTTATAAGCGTAAGGAAAATTAGAAGTATGACTTCTATAAAGGAGAAAATAGTTCAATGTGTTGAACGACTTATAAATGAGTTTATAAGTGTAAGAAAAAAAATAAAAGTATGACTTCTATGAGAGAAATGTAAATTTTAATTTATGGAAGTGTTCCTAAATTAAAATTTGGCCAAGTGAATAATGTATTTGAAAATTGTGATTTTCATAAACATTATTGTGGACTAAATCAAATTAATTCAAGTGTTGAATTAATTATACACTAGTGGACCTAGTAGAGTCCAAATAATTAAATTAATTCAAGTGTTGAATTAATTAAATCATATTGAGTCTTGTAGAGCTCAATTTAAATAATTATTTAACTAGTGGGACTTGGATAAATTCAAGTAATGTTTAATTAGTCTCAAATATGTTTGAGATAATTAAATTTAGTCCAAGGTTTTTAATTTGATTAAAAACTATATAATATAATATGCATGCATGGGAGGTGAAGGGTTGGGAGACTACTTTTTGAGTTTTCAAGACATGGCATGCAAAAAGTGATTCTACTTTTCCCACAACCAACACAAGTCTCCCTTCCCTCATTCTCTCCCTCAATGGCCGAAACATCAAGCACAATTCTCTCAAAATATTTCTCTCATTTTTGTTCTTCAATTTGTTGAGGAACACTACACTTCTCTTTGAAAAATCCTCATATTTTTCTAGTGCAAAATATGAGGGGTTCTAGCAAGTTGGTGGTGGGCTTGATTGGAAGAAAGGAGTCCAAAAGAAAGGTGGAGCTTGTAGATCTTCATCCATTGAAGAGCTAAGGTGTTTACACCTTAGTTGGTGCCATCATCAATCCTTGTGATTGATAGGTAACGATTTTTATACACCCTATGTATGACATAGTTGTATTTTTGTATTTGCTACACCAAATGCATGGTGGCCGAAATTTTTCCCTTAAAATTCGAAATTTTTAACTTCCGTCGCGCTTCCGGTCACCGTAACCGATCCCCTTACAGCAGAAGAGGCATTGAGTCTAAAGGTATGTTTTCTATCCTTATCGACTATGGGTATTTCGAATTTAATTGAAAACTAATGTTTTTCTGGACTAGTATTTGAGACAAATCGGAAACCCATGAGATTATATACTATTCAAGCTGAACCAGACCTGATTTTCAAAATTAAAGCGGCTCAAAGAGTTGATCAGAATATACAGAATTCGATTGCTATTGTCAGAGCAGGACATCGATCAGAATATCAGGTACGGAACAATGTATTATATGTGAATAATCGTCTAGTTGTGCAAAATGTTTCAGAGTTGCGACAACAGATATTGACAGAAGTGCACAATAGTCGATTCAGTATTAATCCTTGTGGCAGAAAGCTGTATAATGATTTGAAAGGACAGTTTTGGTGGAAACAAATGAAGACTGACATTGCAGAATTTGTTTCCAGATGTCAGAATTGCCAATAGGTGAAGGCTGAAAGAAAGAAACCAGGAGGATTATTATAGAGTTTGTCGATTCCTGAATGGAAATGAGATCACATTTCCATGGATTTTGTGACAGGCTCTCGGTACGAAGTTACATCTGAGTACCGCATATCATCCACAGACTGACGGACAGTCAGAGCGGACGATTCAGACATTAGAAGATATGCTGAGAGCTGTAGTTCTAGATTTTAACACTAATTGGCAAGATGCATTGCCTCTCTGTGAATTTTCGTACAACAATAGCTATCAAACGAGTATTGAGATGGCACCTTTTGAAGCGTTGTACGGAAAGAAGTGTTGATCCCCTCTTTATTTGGATGATATCTCTGAAGTTCCTGAGACTGGACCTGACATGATCAGAGATATGACGGAGAGTAAAATTGATTCAGAAGAAAATGAAGGCAGCTTAGGACCGACAGGCCAAATATGCCAACATCATACGACGACCGTTGGTATTCGACACTGGAGATCGAGTATTTTTGAAGATGTCCAATTTCCGAGGAGTTTTAAGATTTGGCAAGAAAGGGAAATTGTCTCCACGATACGTTGGTCCATATGAGATTTTCGAGAAAATAGGAGATCGTGCCTATCGACTCGCCTTCCCGACTTCATTATCGAGAATACATGACGTATTTCATATATCTATGCTGCGAAAGTATCTCCCTGATGAATCTCATATTATTCAGGCAGACGAGGCCGAGCTTGATAAATCTATGAGTTACGTTGAAAAGCCGATACAAATTATTGATCGTAAAGAAAAGAAACTCAGAACAAAGACTATCCCACTAGTGAAAGTTCAATGGACTCCTCATGGCACTGAAGAAGCCACCTGGGAGACTGAATCGGATATTAGGCTAAAATTTCCAGCACTATTTCACTGATGTAAGTTTCTATTCAGTTTCTATTACATGCCTTCTTATTGATATTATTGATTACCTGTGATTTCGAGGACGAAATCATATCTTAGGGGGAGAGAAATGTAATGCCAGGAAATTAATCGCTGTTAATTGACGATTATTGATGTAATAGCCGAGCCTGGTTGTAGTAGCCTGAATTCCAAATTGGGTAATTAACGGATTAATGGTGATTAAGAAGGTTTAATGTGTAATTTGACCATGGTCATGATCGGACGGACCGAAGATGGTTCGGTAGCACCGAAGAGTTCGGACGATCCGAAGTGGGTTCGGTGGATCCGATCATGAGGTGTCAAGAGTTGATCGACACGTCAGTTTGCATGCAAGTTCGGATGATCCGAAGTGTAGGTTCGGTGGATCCGATCATGAGGTGTCAAGAGCCGATGGACACGTAGGAGTTCGGACGTTCCGAAGTGTGTTCGGTGGATCCGAACATAGCCTATAAATAGTGCTCGGAATTCCTCATTTTGGATTGCAAATTCTTGAAGTTGTGTCTCCTAGTTGAGAGGTTTGGAAGGTTTCTAGGGTTAGTTGTTGGTCGAGCGATAGCCAAGAGCTGCCAGGATTGGTAGCGTAGCGACGCCTGAGTTACGAGGCAATCGACATCAAAGGGCTGTCGACGGACGAAGGTAAACCCTAAACCTTTGGTAGTACTGGTTTTGCTAGTCTAGCATGGTAGTATTGTTCATTGGGTATGCTTTTGATGCGTAGGCTTGTTCTAGACCTGATTAGCGGTGTTGTGTAAGGCTAGGCTTGCTGTGATAGAGGTACGAAAGTACTATCCGAGATATCCTGGTCGAGTATACATTCTTATATTGTGTTGCATGATTATATGGTGCATTGATATATGTCATATGATGCATGCTATTATGTCACGTTTATTACTGCATGTTGCATTTCATGTTGAGCCGTATCTCCTTCGAGATAGCCTTTACTGTTGAGCTGTATCTCTTTCGAGATAAGCTATATCTTGTGGGGCCGCTCAGCCCTATCTTGTGGACGCATGGACACCGAGAGTACACAGTGGCCGACGGGTCGGGAGGGCTTCGGTGATCCGGGACATTTTAGGTCCACGTCTGATCTTGTAGTGGATGCAGTGACCCAGAGGAGTACCGCGCGGCACTATCCACTTGGCGCCTCTAGACTGAGCATATTGAGATCCTTTGTTACTCCTGTTTCTTGACTACCCTGGTATCATATCATAGCATGTGCATTTCATATAGGTTTGTATACTCATGCTTTTGTACTGGGCGTTCTTATCGCTCACGTCCTCGGTTTTGTTTATCTTGGACACCCCATTCCCACGGGGCAGGCCTCAGGTTGGACAGCTCAGGAGGAGGAGGCGGAGGACGTTGAGTAGCTGGTTGGTTTAGTTCTTCGGTATCTTTTTGATTCGATATGGTTGTACCGTATATTTCATTTTAGTTTAGTTGTCCTGGATTCTTCGTTTGGGTTGTATAACTATCGTCGTCGGCCATATTTTCCGCTGTTATCTCTGATTATTATTAATTAAGTTAATTGCATGCTTAGTTCTTCATTAGTAGGTGATTCTGGAACGGGTCACTACATTTATGGTATCAGAGCATGCTTACGATTTTGGGATATAGATTTCTGTTTTTGGATTTTCGTTGACCATTTTACCATTTTCCCCATTCTATCTTGTAGCGATGGCTGACCACTTTGGTGATGAGAGTAGTCAGGGAAGTGTAGGTCGTTGGGGTGACCAGGACGATCGTAGGCGTCATCGTGAACATCGTCATCGTCGGGATGGTCCTAGGCGTTTTGATTTGCACCGTTTCATTCAGATGGGGCCTAAGCCTTTAGTCGGCGGTGAGACTCCCGATGATGCTGAGGATTGGTTAGAGCGCATGGAGAGTTGTTTCCGTGCATTCCAGTGCACCGAGGAGCAGCAGATGGAGACCCTTAGTTTTCTTCTCGAGGGCCGTGCGCGCAAGTGGTGGCGATCGACTTCTGCGCCGATAGTCCAGTCCCAGGGTAGGGTGACTTGGGCCGATTTCCGTGCAGCTTTCATGCAGCTGTATTTTCATCCAGCCCTTCGTCAGGCAAAGACGATTGAGCTCCTGAATCTTAAGCAGGGTAGTATGTCTGTTGACGAATATCAGCAGAAGTTCTTTGAGTTGTTACCTTTTGCTACTCATATCAGTGGCAGTTCTGAGGCCAAGTATAACCATTTCCTCCAGGGTCTTGACCAGGAGATTTTTGATCGAGTCACTGTCTGTGATAATCCTACTTCGTATGATGGATTAGTGAACCGGTGTCGCCAGGCAGAGATCAGTCTCCAACGTGGTAGGGCTATTCTTTCTTCCAGACCTCCGAGTACTTTGAGCCCTCGATCTCAGTCTTTCAAGAAGTCAGGTTCTTCTTCTTCTGGATCTGGATCACGGTCTAGCGGTGTGTTCCGCTTTGGTAAGAAGAAGGTTTCTTGTGTGCATTGCGGGAAGAACCATCCATCGGAGCAATGCCGATCAGCCGCGGGAGCTTGTTTTCAGTGCGGAGAGATGGGTCATATTAAGAAGAATTGTCCTCAGTTGCGGGGTGGAGCAGGATCTGGTTCCGGATCTCAGACGACTGTGCAGCAGAGGAGGCAGGGTCAGGCTGTGGGTAGTTCGAATCTTCGACCTCGTGCCCAAGGTCAGGTTTTTGCGTTGAACCAGGATCAGGCTGCAGATGAGACAGAGAGAGTCATAGCAGGTACTTTTTGTTTATGCGGTATTCCTGCTTTTGTTCTTATTGATACCGGAGCATCGCATTCATTCATTTCTGCACGATTTGTTAAGCGTCATAAGTTACCGTATGTTTCTCTAGACGTCATTCTTTCCGTTTCTACCCCGATGGGTCATTCGGTGTTAGCAAAGCGTCTAGTGATGGGTTGTCCCTTAAATTTTGAGGGTAACGAATTGATTGCGAATCTTATGATCCTGGAGATGGAGGATTTTGATTGTATTCTAGGTATAGACCTATTGACTACCTACCGAGCTACCGTGGATTGTTACCAGAAGCTTGTTCAGTTTCGTACGACTGAGAGCTCTAGTTGGTTTTTCTATGGTGAGGGAGCGCGACCTCCGATGCCAGTGGTATCTGCTCTGAAAGCCTGTCGTGCTTTAGAGTCGGGCGGGGAAGGCTACCTCATCTATGCGATTGATTCGTCCACAGGTAGTGTTGGTATAGAGGATATTCCAGTGGTTTGTGAATTTCCTGATGTCTTCCCAGATGAGATTCCTGGTTTTCCTCCGGTTAGAGAGGTGGAATTTGGCATTTAGTTAATGCCAGGGACTGCACCGATTTCTCGTGCCCCCTATCGTCTTGCTCCGTCAGAGATGAGAGAATTGAAGCAGCAATTGCAGGATCTTCTTGATAAAGGTTATATTCGCCCAAGTGTTTCACCTTGGGGAGCTCCAGTCTTGTTTGTCAAGAAAAAGGATGGGTCGATGCGATTGTGCATTGATTATCGCCAGCTGAATCGTGTGACGATCAAAAACAAGTATCCATTACCTCGTATCGACGATTTGTTCGATCAGCTTCAGGGTACCTCTGTTTACTCCAAGATTGACTTGCGATCGGGTTATCATCAGATGAGAGTCAGAGATGATGATATTTCCAAGACTGCATTTTGTACTCGATATGGGCATGAAGAGTTTCTAGTTATGCCATTTGGATTGACGAATGCGCCAGCGGTGTTCATGGATCTGATGAATCGAGTCTTTCGGGATTTTCTAGATCAGTTTGTTGTGGTTTTCATCGACGATATCTTGATTTATTCTCACAGTGTGAAAGAGCATATCCAGCACTTGAGGATTGTGTTGCAGATTCTTCGCGAGAAGCAATTGTATGCTAAGCTGAGTAAGTGCGAGTTCTGGATTGATCGTGTAGTATTCCTTGGTCATGTGATTTCCAAGGAAGGAATTTCTGTGGATCCCAGCAAGATCGAAGCAGTGCTGAATTGGTCACGTCCTACGACGGTGGCTGAGATCCGTAGTTTTCTAGGTCTGGCAGGGTATTATCGTCGCTTCATCATGAATTTCTCTCAGATAGCTAGACCATTGACGCAACTTACTCGGAAGGATGTTCCATTTGAGTGGTCATCTGAGTGCGAAGATAGTTTCAGAGAGCTTCGTCGACTTCTGACTTCTGCACCTGTTTTGGCGTTACCGTCAGGATCTGATGGTTTCAGTGTTTACACCGATGCCTCTTTTCAAGGCTTAGGGTGTGTGTTGACGCAGAATGGTCATGTGATCGCTTACGCTTCTAGGCAGCTGAAACCTCACGAGGAGAAGTAACCTATTCATGATCTAGAATTAGCTGCTATTGTGTTCGCGCTGAAGATCTGGCGTCATTACTTGTACGGGGTTAAGTTTGAAATTTTTACTGATCATAAGAGTCTGAAGTATCTGTTCACTCAGGCTGAGTTGAACATGAGACAACGTCGTTGGATGGATCTACTTAAAGATTATGACTGCGAGATCAAATACCATCCAGGTTCTGCGAATCTCACAGCCGATGCTCTTAGTCGCAAGGTGAGCGCCTCTGCACTTCAGACCAGTGCTATGATTAGTACTATCCAGGATTGTTGTTCATTGGGATTTAATTTCAAACATCGGAAAGGTATGGAGAGCATTCGTGTTGCTACCATTTTATCTGAGCCAGCTTTGTTCGCTCGGATTCGAGATGCTCAGATGTCTGATCTCAAGACTCAGAGATTAGCTCGGTTGGCTGGTGGAGATAGTAATTTCCATTATCAGTCTAATGGTCTTCTGTGTTTGTCTAATCGGGTTGTAGTACCAGAAGATGATACTTTGAGGGAAGAGATTTTATCTCAGGCCCATCGAAGCAAGTTGAGTGTCCATCCAGGAAGCAACAAAATGTATAAAGATTTGAGGACACGATTTTGGTGGAAAGGGATGAAGCGCAGCGTTTATCATTTTGTTTCCAAGTGTCTTGTTTGTCAGCAGGTTAAGGCAGAGCACCGTCGACCGGGAGGATTATTGCTGAACTTACCTATTCCTGAATGGAAGTGGGAGCATATTGCGATGGACTTCATTACTCACTTACCATTGTCTTCGAGGAATAGTGATGCTATTTGGGTAGTGGTGGATCGACTCACCAAGTCTGCTCATTTTCTGCCATATAACCGTGATTTCACTTTCGATCGTATGGCTCGATTGTACATTCAAGAGATTGTACGTTTGCATGGGGTGCCAGTTAGTATTGTCAGTGACAGAGATCCTCGTTTTACCTCACGATTTTGGGGTAGTTTCCAGTCAGCATTGGGCACTTCACTAAGTTTGAGTACAGCTTATCATCCAGAGACCGACGGTCAGACGGAGAGGACTATCCGTACACTTGAGGATATGATGCGAGCTTGTGTGATGGATTTCGGAACCGCTTGGCAGGATCATTTGCCTTTGATTGAGTTCGCGTACAACAACAGCTATCATCGTAGTATTGGTATGGCACCATTTGAGGCGTTGTATGGGCGACGTTGTCGTACTCCATTATTTTGGGATGAAGTTGGGGAACGACATGTTGAGGGACCGGAGTTAGTCCAGCAGGCTATTGATAAGGTTGCAGTAATCAAGAAGCGGATTAAGATCGCTCAGGATCGACAGGCTAGTTATGCGAACACCAAGCGGCGACCTCTTTATTTTCAGCCAGGTGAGAAAGTGTTTCTCCGAGTTTCGCCTTTTCGCAGGATTTTGAGATTTGGTCTCAAGGGTAAGCTATCTCCGAGATTTATTGGTCCTTTTGAGATTCTGGAATGTGTGGGAGATTTGGCTTACAGGTTAGCATTACCTCCGTATCTGTCTGGGATTCATGATGTGTTCCACGTATCTTTGTTGAGACGATATGTAGCAGATGAGTCTCACATCTTGCATCCATCTGAAGTTCAACTAAATACGGATTTGTCTTACGTGGAACGACCAGTGCGGATTCTCGATCGCAAAGACAAGGTATTGCGGAACAAGATCATTCCTCTTGTCTTAGTTCAGTGGCAGCGCAGAGGCACTGAAGAATCCACTTGGGAGCTATAGAGTCGTATGCGTTCGGAGCATCCAGAGCTCTTTTGAGTTGTACTATGGTTGTAATATGGATGTGTGTGTGTTTTCCGTTGTAATCTAAATATCAGTTGTGTTTAGCAACAATTGAGATATAATAACAAGGTTGTTACTCCTTTTTGTTCATCCTCTAAACTTGATTTCGAGGACGAAATCTTTTTAAGGGGGGGAGAATGTAGTAGCCTGAATTCCAAATTGGGTAATTAACGGATTAATGGTGATTAAGAAGGTTTAATGTGTAATTTTGACCATGGTCATGATCGGACGGACCGAAGATGGTTCGGTAGCACCGAAGAGTTCGGACGATCCGAAGTGGGTTCGGTGGATCCGATCATGAGGTGTCAAGAGTTGATCGACACGTCAGTTTGCATGCAAGTTCGGATGATCCGAAGTGTAGGTTCGGTGGATCCGATCATGAGGTGTCAAGAGCCGATGGACACGTAGGAGTTCGGACGTTCCGAAGTGTGTTCGGTGGATCCAAACATAGCCTATAAATAGTGCTCGGAACTCCTCATTTTGGATTGCAAATTCTTGAAGTTGTGTCTCCTAGTTGAGAGGTTTGGAAGGTTTCTAGGGTTAGTTGTTGGTCGAGCGATAGCCAAGAGCTGCCAGGATTGGTAGCGTAGCGACGCCTGAGTTACGAGGCAATCGACATCAAAGGGCTGTCGACGGACGAAGGTAAACCCTAAACCTTTGGTAGTACTGGTTTTGCTAGTCTAGCATGGTAGTATTGTTCATTGGGTATGCTTTTGATGCGTAGGCTTGTTCTAGACCTGATTAGCGGTGTTGTGTAAGGCTAGGCTTGCTGTGATAGAGGTACGAAAGTACTATCCGAGATATCCTGGTCGAGTATACATTCTTATATTGTGTTGCATGATTATATGGTGCATTGATATATGTCATATGATGCATGCTATTATGTCACGTTTATTACTGCATGTTGCATTTCATGTTGAGCCGTATCTCCTTCGAGATAGCCTTTACTGTTGAGCTGTATCTCTTTCGAGATAAGCTATATCTTGTGGGGCCGCTCAGCCCTATCTTGTGGACGCATGGACAACGAGAGTACACAGTGGCCGACGGGTCGGGAGGGCTTTGGTGATCCGGGACATTTTAGGTCCACGTCTGATCTTGTAGTGGATGCAGTGACCCAGAGGAGTACCGCGCGGCACTATCCACTTGGCGCCTCTAGACTGAGCATATTGAGATCCTTTGTTACTCCTGTTTCTTGACTACCCTGGTATCATATCATAGCATGTGCATTTCATATAGGTTTGTATACTCATGCTTTTGTACTGGGCGTTCTTATCGCTCACGTCCTCGGTTTTGTTTATCTTGGACACCCCATTCCCACGGGGCAGGCCTCAGGTTGGACAGCTCAGGAGGAGGAGGCGGAGGACGTTGAGTAGCTGGTTGGTTTAGTTCTTCGGTATCTTTTTGATTCGATATGGTTGTACCGTATATTTCATTTTAGTTTAGTTGTCCTGGATTCTTCGTTTGGGTTGTATAACTATCGTCGTCGGCCATATTTTCCGCTGTTATCTCTGATTATTATTAATTAAATTAATTGCATGCTTAGTTCTTCATTAGTAGGTGATTCTGTGGGGACCCGGGCTCTAATTCTTTTTCTTGGGATTAATTGGATTATTATTAAAAACATGGGTCAAATTTTTTTGCTTTTTGCATTAAATCAAATGTACACAAACCAGCATGAGTTCTTTATTTAAATACAACATACAAACATCAAATACATGTATTATTCTGTATGTTCTCCCTAATCAGTAATAAAAGACAGTACATAAGAAAAGATAACTACTGATCCATCTGCTACGCCCGTGATCTCCACGCTAATACGATCATCTCTGTCTCGACCCAGATCCTGCCCCACCTGTTGTTATGCACACATACAGACATAACAACAGCCGGAAAACCGGTGAGAACAAATCCCAGTATAAACATGTAACATGCATATAAAACAGTCTAAACATGAAACATGCTGATATGAATATCCTTCATATATAATCATGCAATGCAAATCTAATCATGTCTAGATGCGACTCGACTAGAACTCTAGGGATCTCGTGGTGAATAAGACGACACTATCTGTCACCTACCCTCCCAATCGAGGTGCTGTACGTCTTATTCCTAGACTTCGGCCTGATCTGTATCCGCGTCTACAATATGGGCGGTGATCTTCCCCTAAGCTGTGATATCGCCGAACGTCTAGTAGTCTGCCTGATCTCCAGACTGTCCTATCTTAATGCATGAATACACAATCTGTAAACAAGCATAATCATTCTAATGCAATGCCACATGATCTGTAAATAAAGCATAGCAAGATTTGTATACAATTCTATAAACAAATCTATAAACAATTATAATCATATCAAGGTATGAACAATAAAACAAAGGTATGCACAATAAAACAAGTATGTGATTTTGGTTGGGAAACTCAAATGTGATCTCATTTGAGTCGTGATTCCCCAAACAAAACATGTACTATACCTTTCTTGCTAAACCTTTATCGATGTCTAGATCTCGATGCCGAAGTGAGGTAGGATGAATCTGAAATGACAATGTTGAAGTATACAATATCACTTCCCATTTCAATTCAACACCTAAACAAATCAATAATCAATTCCGGTATAGTCTGACGGCATAACGGCGTACTTTCTCGATACCGATTAACCCAATTCAACATTTATTAACATGGTACAATTCTCAACTCATAATCATCACAATACTTATGTCAAGATTCCAAAATCTGCATAATTTCAACACTAAACATGCTGGAAAAATCGTAACAATTGCATACGATATCCGTTCTTCGATCCGTTTACGGTCCTACAATATCTACCATCTCAAGAACACAATATAACTATCATAATCTAATTTCCCAATCATCTGAATTTCGAAACTTGCTGGAAATGAATGAAACTTACCTCACTTTGTAGCTACTAACGAGAGGAGTTCAAAACCGAAGTCAGATTTAAGGTTGGATGGCTAAATCTTGTAAAAGCACAAATTATAAGCTAAAGGAAATGAAGCTTTTCTCCTCTGAAGTCTACCTTTTCCCTGCTGAATGAAGAAGAAATCGTGCATTTAGTATATATACTTTGCATGTTTCAAGACACATGGCACATCCTTTGGTGTACACGGCTCTCGCTCGGGCGGTCCAAAGTTGCCGCCCGGGCGAGAAACTCTCGGCCCTGGACTACTTTACACGCTCGCTCGGGCGAGCAAAAACTTCCGCCGGGGCGAACAACTCTCGGCCTTCGCCCATTCCAGCAGCCTCGCTCGGGCGGTCAAAAACATCCGCCCGGGCGAGTGACTCTCGACCCTCTTCTCCGAGGCATTCTCGCTCGGGCGGTCAAAAGCGTCCGCCCGGGCGAGTCACTTTCGCCCCACACTATTTTTATCTCAATTTAATCTTAAGATAACCTGGTCATACTCATGTCACTCAAACTTGATAATCTCAAACTAACATGTTATAAAATCTTGGGCATTACATTTCTCCCCCTCTAAGATATAAGTTCGTCCTCGAACTCGCAGGTAAATTATCAAATATCCATGACAAGTAATATAGTCAATACTGAAGAGTTACTTACATCATATAAATAGCTCAGGGTGTTTCTGTCGCATAATTGCTTCCGTCTCCCACGTCGCTTCTTCGATGCCATGACGACTCCACTGAACTTTCACGAGTGGAATAATCTTCGTTCTGAGCCTCTTTTCTTTCCGATCAAGGATCTGTATCGGTTGTTCCACATAGCTCAATGTCTGATCAAGTTCAGCTTCGTCAGGTTGAATGACATGAGAAACATCTGGCATATACTTACGCAACATCGATACATGAAAGACATCATGTATCCCGGATAGAGAAGGAGGAAGTGCAAGTCGATAAGCTCGATCGCCAATCTTCTCAAGAATCTCGTAAGGACCAATGTATCGAGGAGATAGTTTCCCGCGTTTGCCAAATCGAACAACGCCTCTGAATGGAGAAATCTTTAAGAATACTCTATCTCCTGCCTCGAATACTAACGGTCTACGTCTGATATTGGCGTACTTTGCTTGTCGATCTTGTGCTGTCTTCATCCTCTTCTGAATAACTTTTACCTTCTCAATCATGTCACGAATCATATCTGGCCCAAGTTCTGGCACTTCTGAAATATCATCCCAATATAGCGGAGATCTGCACTTCTTGCCATACAAAGCTTCAAACGGCGCCATCTCAATACTCGTCTGATAGCTGTTATTGTAAGAAAATTCGCAAAGAGGTAGAGAATCTTGCCAACCAATGCCAAAATCTAGCACGACGGCCCTCAACATATCCTCTAATGTCTGGATAGTCCGCTCTGACTGTCCGTCTGTCTGAGGATGGTAAGCAGTACTCAGGTGTAATGTCGTACCTAAAGCCTGCTGTAAACTGTGCCAAAAGTGAGAAGTGAATCGTGAATCACGATCTGATACGATAGACTTCGGCACTCCATGCAATCTGACTACCTCTCGAATATAAATCTCCGCCATCTGATCCTGTCTATACGTCATTCTGTACGGAATGAAACAAGCAGATTTGGTCAATCTGTCAATAATGACCCAAATCGCATCACAGCCTTTGGATGATCTGGGTAACTTTGTCACGAAATCCATGGAAATGTGGTCCCATTTCCATTCAGGAATGGCTAGACTCTGAAGTAATCCACCAGGCTTCTTCCTCTCAGCTTTCACCTGTTGGCAGTTCAAACACTTAGACACAAATTCGGCAATGTCTGACTTCATTTGCTTCCACCAGAACTGTGTCTTCAAGTCGTTGTACATCTTCCTGCCACCCGGATGAATGCTGAACCGACTACAATGTGCTTCTGTCAGAATCTGCTGTCTCAAATCTGCAACATCTGGCACAACTAGACGGTTATTCACGTACAACACATGATCCCGTACCTGATATTCTGATACATGCCCTGATCTGACCATTTGGATTGATTTCTGTACATTCTGATCGGTTCTTTGTGCTTCCTTGATCCTCATAATCAAATTGGGCTCAACTTGGATTGTAAACAGTCGTAGTGGCTTACTATCTGTATCAAATTCTAATCCAGATGTACAGCAATTTTCAACTAACTTGATAACACCTATCGTCGATAAGGACAAAGAACATACCTTACAACTCAAGGCATCTGCTGCTGCATTTGACTTCCCTGGATAATATTTGATTTCACAGTCAAAATCTTTCAAAAGATCAAGCCATCTACGCTGCCTCATATTCAGTTCCGATTGAGAGAATAGGTACTTTAGGCTTTTGTGATCAGAGAATATCTCAAATTTTTCGCCGTAGAGATAATGACGCCAAATCTTTAATGCAAATACGATAGCCGCCAATTCCAAATCATGAATGGGGTATCGTACCTCATGTGGCTTCAATTGTCTCGAGGCGTATGCGATCACATGGCCTTGCTGCATAAGAACACATCCCAAACCTCTATGAGAAGCATCACAATATACAACAAAATTACCTGTACTTGAAGGTATCGTCAATACTGGAGCACTAGTCAGTCTTTTCTTCAATTCAACAAAGCTAGACTCACACTCCTCTGACCAAACAAATGGTGCATTCTTTTGTGTCAATTGAGTTATCGGCTTGGCAATACTGGAGAAATCTTTGATAAATCTTCTGTAGTATCCGGCTAAGCCCATGAAACTGCGTATTTCTGGTACAGAAGTCGGTCTCGACCAACTGATCACAGCTTCCACTTTGCTTGGATCAACAGAAATACCATCTCCAGAAATGATATGCCCCAAAAGACAACTCGATCCAGCCAAAACTCACACTTTGACAATTTAGCATACAGTCGCTCGTTTCTCAACGTCTGCAAAACAATTCTGAGGTGCTCTGCATGCTCATTTCTATTCTTCGAATACACCAAAATATCATCAATGAAGACAATCACAAATTCATCTAGATATCTCTGAAATACTTGGTTCATCAACCCCATAAATACCGCAGGAGCATTGGTTAAACCAAAAGGCATGACAATAAATTCGTAATGTCCATACCTGGTTCGAAATGCTGTCTTTGGTATGTCTATATCTCGAACTCTGAGCTGATGATATCCAGAACGCAAATCAATCTTCGAATACACGGAGGATCCCTGCAACTGATCAAATAAATCATCAATCCTAGGCAAAGGATATTTGTTCTTGATCGTTGCCTTGTTCAGTTGCCGATAATCTATACACAAACGCATCGAACCATCTTTCTTCCGCACAAACAGCACCGGAGCGCCCCAAGGAGATACACTAGGTCTGATATATCCCTTGGCCAGAAGATCTTCTAATTGTGCTTTCAGTTCTTTTAGTTCGATGGGTGCCATCCTATACGGAGCTCTCGAAATAGGGACGGTACCTGGTGTAAGATCAATACTGAAATCTACCTCACGAACCGGAGGTAATCCTGGGATCTCCTCTGGAAAAATATCTGCAAATTCCCGTACTACTGGCAGATCCGCCAATGCCGGGCTCGACTTCTGCATATCTACAGCATAAATAAAGAAACCATCTGCTCCTTTTTGCAACAATCTGTTCATAGTAAGAGCCGAAATCAAGGGAATCCGAGATCTGGAACCCTTCCCGTAGAATTTCCACTCGTGTGTCATCTCGGGTCTGAATCTGACAATCTTGTGGAAACAATCCACGGTGGCTCTATACTTCGTTAGCATGTCAATACCAACTATACAGTCAAAATCAGCTTGACCCAACACTATACAATCTAGGTCAATCTCATGCCCCTCAAACTGTAGAATGCAATGTCTAACCGTAGTTATAGATATCAATCCACTTCCCAACGGAGAATTAATAGACACAACATCTAGCAAAGACTCAACAGGCAATGAATGCAACAATGCAAATCGCTCCGAAATGAATGTATGCGATGCGCCAGTATCTATCAAAATATAAGCAGGATAACCATAAAGAGAACAGTTACCTGCTATAACATCATCTGGTGCATCTTGTGCTTGCTCCTCTGTCAATGCAAACACTTGAGCCTGTTGCCTCGGGGGTTGAGTCACCGTCTGACTACCTCGGCCTCTGGGTTGAGTCTGTGCTGGTGGAGGCTGAAAAGAGTGAACTGATGATGCCTGCCGCTCAAACTGAGGTACGGAACCGGATGCTCTTCCACTCTGGCCTTGCTGTACACTCCTCTGGGGACAGACTTTGGCAAAATGCCCCGGTTGCCTACAAATGTTGCATCGGCCTGTAACTCCTTGGCACTGTTCAGTCGCATGCTTCCCTCCACAGGAGCTGCAATAAACACCCGAATACCTGGCACTCTGATCAAAACCAGTCTGTTTTGATCCGCTGGAGCTCGACGAACTGCTCCCAGGTCGCTTAAACTGCTTCCCTTTCGCCTTCAGCTGTTCTTTGCGTCCACTGCTACTACCACCGCTTTCGAATCGAGGAGGAGGAACTTGGGATGAAGGTAGTGGCGGTCTCGGACTCGGTGCAACATATGGAGCACTCCGTTGCCTAAGCAATCCTGCTTCAGCTCCTTTGGCACGATTCAATGCATCCGAGAAATTATCGGGTCTCCCAGTATTGACCAACGTAAAGATATCTGGATTCAGGCCATTTATAAACTGATCCGCCATGGCCTCGTCATTTCCTGAAACATGGGGTGCAAAACGAAGCAAAGAAGAGAATTTGGCAACGTACTCCTCAATGTTCAATTGCCCTTGCCTCAGATTGGCAAATTCTGCACCTTTATCCTTGCGATAAGAGATGGGAAAGAAACGCTGATAGAATTCCGTCTTGAATACCTTCCACGTAATCTCGGTACCCCGCTGCTCTAAAGCTCTCCTAATGTTCAACCACCAATTCTTGGCTATATCTTGCAATTGATGGCCAATGAGCTTTATTCTCTTCTCGTCACCATACTCCAAAGAGTCGAATAGCATTTCAATGTCCTCAAGCCAACTTTCGCACTCGATGGCATTCTCGGTACCTTTTAAAGTGGGAGGTCGAAAGGATTGGAATCGCTTCAGCAACGTCTCCATAGGGGTCGCCGTAACATCCATAGGATCTCCGGATGTGCTCCCCTGTTCTGGCGCTGCTGGTCGTAGAGGTACGGCTGCTCTTCTAGGAGGCATATCTAATAAACCAACTAATTAGTAAACAATATATACAACTGTTTCAGCCATCCTCTAGTCAGTTACCTCTGATCTAGAATCAGTTCTGATTCAGTCAATCACATGCTGAACGAAATCAAATAACAACATGTAATAACGAAAGCAATAAACATGCTAGCATATCATAAGCAAGGAAGATGACTCGATCTACCCCGCTCATTCTACTCTATCTCAGTCTACAGAACCTACGGCTCTGATACCACCTGTTGTGGGGACCCGGGCTCTAATTCTTTTTCTTGGGATTAATTGGATTATTATTAAAAACATGGGTCAAATTTTTTTGCTTTTTGCATTAAATCAAATGTACACAAACCAGCATGAGTTCTTTATTTAAATACAACATACAAACATCAAATACATGTATTATTCTGTATGTTCTCCCTAATCAGTAATAAAAGACAGTACATAAGAAAAGATAACTACTGATCCATCTGCTACGCCCGTGATCTCCACGCTAATACGATCATCTCTGTCTCGACCCAGATCCTGCCCCACCTGTTGTTATGCACACATACAGACATAACAACAGCCGGAAAACCGGTGAGAACAAATCCCAGTATAAACATGTAACATGCATATAAAACAGTCTAAACATGAAACATGCTGATATGAATATCCTTCATATATAATCATGCAATGCAAATCTAATCATGTCTAGATGCGACTCGACTAGAACTCTAGGGATCCCGTGGTGAATAAGACGTCACTATCTGTCACCTACCCTCCCAATCGAGGTGCTGTACGTCTTATTCCTAGACTTCGGCCTGATCTGTATCCGCTTCTACAATAGGGGCGGTGATCTTCCCCTAAGCTGTGATATCGCCGAACGTCTAGTAGTCTGCCTGATCTCCAGACTGTCCTATCTTAATGCATGAATACACAATCTGTAAACAAGCATAATCATTCTAATGCAATGCCACATGATCTGTAAATAAAGCATAGCAAGATTTGTATACAATTCTATAAACAAATCTATAAACAATTATAATCATATCAAGGTATGAACAATAAAACAAAGGTATGCACAATAAAACAAGTATGTGATTTTGGTTGGGAAACTCAAATGTGATCTCATTTGAGTCGTGATTCCCCAAACAAAACATGTACTATACCTTTCTTGCTAAACCTTTATCGATGTCTAGATCTCGATGCCGAAGTGAGGTAGGATGAATCTTAAATGACAATGTTGAAGTATACAATATCACTTCCCATTTCAATTCAACACCTAAACAAATCAATAATCAATTCCGGTATAGTCTGACGGCATAACGACGTACTTTCTCGATACCGATTAACCCAATTCAACATATATTAACATGGTACAATTCTCAACTCATAATCATCACAATACTTATGTCAAGATTCCAAAATCTGCATAATTTCAACACTAAACATGCTGGAAAAATCGTAACAATTGCATACGATATCCGTTCTTCGATCCGTTTACGGTCCTACAATATCTACCATCTCAAGAACACAATATAACTATCATAATCTAATTTCCCAATCATCTGAATTTCGAAACTTGCTGGAAATGAATGAAACTTACCTCACTTTGTAGCTACTAACGAGAGGAGTTCAAAACCGAAGTCAGATTTAAGGTTGGATGGCTAAATCTTGTAAAAGCACAAATTATAAGCTAAAGGAAATGAAGCTTTTCTCCTCTGAAGTCTACCTTTTCCCTGCTGAATGAAGAAGAAATCGTGCATTTAGTATATATACTTTGCATGTTTCAAGACACATGGCACATCCTTTGGTGTACACGGCTCTCGCTCGGGCGGTCCAAAGTTGCCGCCCGGGCGAGAAACTCTCGGCCCTGGACTACTTTACACGCTCGCTCGGGCGAGCAAAAACTTCTGCCGGGGCGAACAACTCTCGGCCTTCGCCCAGTCCAGCAGCCTCGCTCGGGCGGTCAAAAACATCCGCCCGGGCGAGTGACTCTCGACCCTCTTCTCCGAGGCATTCTCGCTCGGGCGGTCAAAAGCGTCCGCCCGGGCGAGTCACTTTCGCCCCACACTATTTTTATCTCAATTTAATCTTAAGATAACCTGGTTATACTCATGTCACTCAAACTTGATAATCTCAAACTAACATGTTATAAAATCTTGGGCATTACAGATTCTGGAACGGGTCACTACACTGGTGAACGGTACAGTTTAAGTTTTCGTATGTTATGGATTTATTGATTAAGTTTTAGTTTAGTTGTGATGTTAAGAGTTGTGATTATGGGCTGTAGTATTGTTGGTTATTATTGTCTTGAGGTGTGGTTGATATTGTTAGTTGTTGGTAGTTGCGTCGTTTCAGCGTTTCGGTTATATTTTAGTTGCCTTAGATTTTGTCTTGGCCGTGACCAGACCGCACCCGCGCTCAGTGTAAGGACCGCACCCGCGGTCGTAATTGTTGGATTTTGTGGGCTTTGCCGTGGATTCACCGCACCCGCGGTGATGTTAGTACCGCACCCGCGGTGTAGACCACACCCGCGGTAATTGCAGGACCGCACCCGCGATCGTCGATTTCAGAATTTTTGGTGAAGTGCCGTGAGCTTACCGCACCCGCGGTACAAGAGTAGCGCACCCGCGGTGATGAACAGTAGAGGTATGGTCGAGATTTAAAGTGCTTTTTTTGGGTGAGTTGACTTCACTTTTTCCCATTCTTATCCTCTCCATTCTCGATTTCTCTCTTGAAGACAAGGGTTTTCCCTCATTTCTTTCACTTCCCATCTTTGATTCAAGCTTCTAGTTGGATTTTCGAGTTGAGATCGAGGTTCTTGGTTGCTCTAGGAAGCTAAGGTAAGCTTTTGGTGTTATTATTTCATGGTTTTGAAGAAGAGATGATTTGGGTTTGATGTTTATGTTGGTTTTATGGATTAATTGACATGGGTTCTTGATTATTGAGTTGATGATGGTGTTATTAATGGATTATTGTTGTAGGTGGTGTATCAAGAGCTTAGATTGAGGTGTTCTTGTGGTTTGTAAGTGGAATTTCATCCCTTGTGCTCACATTATGTATATGTATTGTATTTCAAAGATTTTAATGTGTTATTCCCTTCATTGGATTCATAATTATATATTGATTCACTTGTATATCTATTGGAGGCATTGAATGTCTCAATTGTATTGAAAAGGGAATACAAAGAGTATAGTTTCCAAAGTGTTTGATAAATGTCAAAGAGAGATAATTCAAATGTTTTATGGATTGATAGATACTTAGTCAGAGATTGCATGCAATTAGTTGATCAACGACCATAGGCTTATATCCCTCAGAGTTGTCGATTTATATCGAAGGGATACGAGCACCACAGACAGAGTTACTATTGATATCAATCCAATCAGAGAAAAGAGAAATACCATCCTATTGCTATGCTATTGCTATGATATTTATTTAAGAGTTGATGGTATTTATGTTTTTAAAGCTATGATTTTTAGAGTATGCTATGTTCATTGCTATGTAAGAGTTCCACTTACTGAGTTTATACTCATTTCAGTTATTTCATGTGATACAGATAAGAGGGACGGACCGGGACGTTGACTGTGGACAGGGGGGTCATATGCATGCCATGTTGGAAGGAAGATATTTGGACATGATCATAAGAATGATATTTTGTATTTTGCTTTGTCATTTAAATGATCATGTATATATTTTATTGTAAAGATGTTTGAAGAAATGTATTTTGAAAATCCTTCCATATATTTGAAAAAAATTTTAAATTCCGCTGTATTTTAATTGTAACGGGTCAAGGTGTCACAGTTGATTTATAATTTAATGTGATTATGAAAGGGACAACCGAGTCACGATTTGAGGTAATGTGTAATAATGTATGTGCGAGGACGGTGCCTTTCGTGCACATTCGCGACGTCAAGCGCGCTCATGCGCCAAATGGGCAAAAGACCTCGCGCATATGCGCGACGTGAGGGCGCGCATATGCGTGAGCTGTGTAAGTCGAGTCCAGATAGCCTCGCGCATATGCGCGAAGCTGAGGTGCGCATATGTGCGAGCTGTTGGGATGACACGCGCCGAGACGTGTTGTATGTAGGATGAGCTATTTGCCTTAATGCATGTTACGTATATATATATATATATATATATATATATATATATATATATATATATATATATATATATATATACAAATAGAATTCATAATGAAGGAAAGAAACGAAGGAGCTGAGGGGATATGTAAGTTCTTGATTTTAAAATTTAACGTACGAGAAATCCGTCTGTCAGAATTTTAATCTGACTTCGGTACTGTGTTCCTATCAACGCAGGCTACCACTGGACGTAAGTTTTGTTACGTTTTGACATGTTTTGAAATTATGCTATTTTCAGAATTAAATAGGATTCATATATGATGTTCTCGACATGTTAGGCATCGTAGAATTGAAGTCAGATTGAAAAACACACTGATTATGGGATTGTTATGATTTTCTAATTATATTGATTTGAAATCGGACAGAGTTGGATTATGAATGATTTACAGATTTTATCGGATATGAATTATAATTTGTAATTGATGTCTGTTGATATAATATAGACGGGGATACTGAAATTGTGCCGTTATGCCGTGATTTGAATTAAATCCAGATTAATCAGATTCAGTGTTGAATTGAGAATGGAATATTGATATTATGACTCTCGAAATGTCGTTTCAGATTTACAGAGACAATCTTGAGTTCAGAACTGATATTGCTTCAGACCGAGACTACAAACGAAATGTATAAGTCAATGTAGTATTGGGAGATCGACTCAAGTAGGATATATTTGAGTTTCCCTAAATAACATACTTATTGTTATTATATGCATTGATTTGATTTGATATGCTTGTTCTATTGATTTATAGGAAGCATGTATTAGAAGAGTGATCTTGTGACAGAAGTGCCTGATAGTGGTGGTATCGCCACGGGCACATTGCACGATGTCACAAGATAATGAGTGTATCACGTATAGGTCAACGGACGGTTGGCTATCGATGTGGATAGAATTGGAGTTTCTTCTATTACGGGTGATCGATACCATATCAATGTGGATAGAATTGGAGTTTTTTCTATTACTGTGATCGATATGGAATGCCAACGTCTGGAAATCGGGATCCCTAGACTAGGATTGAGTCTAGTCTGAGTCGTGGAGTCATGAGTATGATTGACAGTTTTCGTCCGTGTACACTCGGTCTTCGCAAATGTCATAGGACACAGACCCCATGTGCACATCCGTGTAGACAAGGCCTGACTCAAAAATGCTTGAATAATATTCTTTTGGCCTCCCAACGTACTCACATGCATCACGACCCCTTCATGCTTGCTCATGACTCCATGTTATGCCTCCTTGAACTTCTTTAGTCATCCCCTTGTGACTGGTCCCTCCGACAACTGCAAAGGATCCCATGCTTTCCTTGGAGCTTGACCACCCATGTTCGCATCAAATCATATCTAAATCTAGGGATCCCGGTGTGAATAAGATGTAACAGGTCTCCCACCTACTCTCCCAATCGAGCTGGTGTTATATCCTATTCCTAAACTTCGGTCCTGTCTGTATCGAATTCTACAATCGGAGTGAATCTTCCCCTATGCTTCGATATCACCGAACGTTTAGAAAAATTGGCGTATCTACCAATGACTCTCCTATCTCAGTACATAAATATAAATCAATACAAATTACAAAAATAACAAGTATGTGATTTTGTTGTGAAACTAAAATTGAATCTCATTTGAGTTGTATCTTCCCAAATCAAACATGAATTATACCTTTCGTTGTTAAACCTTTATCGATGACCTCGATGTCGCAGTGAGGCACGATGAATTTGAAATGGCAATATTCAATAGATACAAGATTAACATTCAACTCAACCAATACATGTACGTAGCAATATTCATTCTCAGTACATTTTCACGGCATAACGACGTGATCTTGTAATACCAAATCAACTCAAATATCAATATTCCATATCAATAACTCATAACCACTATCATATACACTTCAAACTCTGAAATTCTGCATAAGCTCATACATATATATGCTGGAAATTCATAAGAAATGCATAAAATAACATTTCTTCGATCCGACTACGAATAAACGTTCACTACAAGCACAAGAACCTATAATAGGCATCAAAATCTGATGTCCCCAATATCTCAACTTCAAAAATATGTTAAAAGTTCACAATACCTACTTCTTTTTGTAGCCAATAGCAAGAGGAGTACGAATATCACCTCAGATCGAAAATTGGATGGCTAAATCTTAGAGAATCACAATTCTAGGCTATGGAAAAACTTTGAAGCTTTTCTGGACTTGTTCTTCTTTCTTTCGGTGGTCTCAATATGAATGAAGGCTCCATAACGTCTCGCGCATATGCGCGACACCACCCGCGCATATGCGCGAGACTTACTGGTCTCGGCAATGTCTATTTCAACACCTCGCGCATATGCGCGCCTCATCTCGCACATATGCGCGAGGTCTTCTGGACCCCTGGCGCATGTGCGCATATTTACTCGCGCATGTGCGCCAATGGTTTTGGAATTTGCGCGCATATGCACCGGGCTGGTTGCGCACATGCGCGTGAGCTCATCTCGCACACAATTTGCATCTTCTTTCTCGTCTCTTCCGATCCGATACAATGCGTCTACCATCACTAAAATTATCAACGAAGCAAGTCTGATTAAGATAACCAAATTCTCGGGCCTTACATTTCTCCCCCTCTTAGATATGAGTTCGTCCTCGAACTTGCAGGCAATCAATCAAAGTATATACCAGATGCAATATAATAAAAACTGAATAAATACTCACATCATGAAAATAGCTTGGGATATCTCTGTCTCATTTCCAATTCTGTCTCCCAAGTCGCTTCTTCAGTGCCATGACGACTCCACTGAACTTTCACTAGCGGAATAGTCTTCGTCCCGAGCTTCTTCTCTTTGCGATCCAGAATTTGCAATGGTTGCTCAAATTAAATCAAAGTCTGATCAAGTTCGGCTTCGTCAGGCTGAATGACATGAGAAGTATCAGGCATATATTTACGCAACATCGATACATGAAAGACATCACGTATCCCAGATAGAGAAGGAGGAAGAGCAAGTCGATAAGCTTGATCGCCAATATTTTCCAGAATCTCGTAAGGACCGATGTATCTAGGAGATAACTTTCCGCGTTTGCCAAATCTGATAATGCCTCTGAAAGGGGAAATCTTCAAAAATATTCTGTCTCCCTGCTCAAATACTAACGATCTGCGTCTGACGTTCGCATATTTGGCTTGCCTATCATGTGCCGTCTTCATTCTCTTCTGAATGATCTTTACTTTCTCAGTCATTTCACGAATCATATCAGGCCCAAGTTCAAGTACCTCTGAGATATCATCCCAATAAAACGGAGATCTGCACTTCTTTCCGTATAAAGCTTCAAACGGTGCCATCTCGATGCTCGTCTGATAGCTGTTGTTATACGAGAATTCACAAAGTGGTAGTGAATCCTGCCAACTAATGCCAAAGTCTAGCACCACAGCTCTCAGCATATCCTCTAAAGTGATGCGAAACCTCGTACGAATGAGAAGCAAACACGATTATCGAAATCGCACCCTCGACTCAATAACAAACAAGGATCGATTTGTTGTCCCGATCTTTAGAAACAAGTAATGGTTTGTGATATTCACCTCTAAGTTATTAAAACTTAGCAACAAATATCAATGATAAAACAAGTGAATTTCAAACGAACCTTCAAAGATCTTGTTTTGACAATCCGAGCGAAAAACAATCGACAAACGCCACAAAGATGAAAATCTTTGATAAGTTTGATTTGATTTTCTTCTTGTGAAGAACAAAGCTAAAAGCTTTGAAATTTGAGAGAACCTCAAGTTTTTCTTATATCATTCAATTATATCTCGTTCATGTCTCTTACAATACATTATATAAGCAATAAAATACAAGAAAAGTAGTGTAGAAACATTAAATAAAGTTGTCTAGAAAGTTTGACAAGGCAGGGCGTGCGGTGGCGCGACTTCTCGAACGAAGGCGCGCGAGTTACTGCACTTCGGCAGCACCCGGCGCGCGTGGGTGCCACACCTGGAGCGGGCGCTAGCGCGGCAGCGCCGTTTCTGGCACGGGCACGCGCGCAGCTCTGCCCGCCTGCGCTAGCGCGCGCTACTGCACTGCTTCTGGCGCGGCCACACGGGCAGTTCTGCACATCTTCTCATCTACGCTAGCGCATGCTGCTGCTTCTGCACATCAGTGCTAGCGCGTGCTGTTGCACTGGTTCTCTCGGGCCATTTTGCACTCATATGCTTGGTTGTTTGGTACTCCTTCATTATATTCTTTGTTGAACTCCACCACTTGCTTGGATATGCTTGATTCATCATTATTGAACTTGAAGGTCCGAAACAACGATACTCTCTAAATCTCCTTCGAATCATTTGCACACAGTGCCCAGCCAGATTCATATCATAAAGTCTGGATAGTCCGCTCGGACTGTCCATCTGTCTCGGGATGATAGGCAGTACTCAGATGCAATGTCGTACCCAAAGCATGCTGCAAACTTTGCTAGAAATGTGAAGTGAATCGGGGATCACGATCTGATACGATAGACTTCGGCACACCATGCAATCTGAATACCTCTCTGACATATATCTCAGCCATCTGATCGTGTCGGTACGTCATTCTGCACGGAATAAAACATGCGGATTTAGTCAATCTGTCAATAACAACCCAAATCGCATCATAGCCCCGGGATGATCGTGGTAACTTCGTAACAAAATCCATGGAAATATGGTCCCATTTCCATTCAGGAATAGATAGACTCTGAAGTAAACCTCCGGGCTTCTTTCTCTTGGCTTTCACCTGTTGGCAATTCAAGCACTTAGACACAAACTCTGCAATATCTGACTTCATCTGTTTCGACCAGAATTGTGTCTTCAGATCGTTGTACATCTTCGTGCCACTAGGATGAATACGGAACCGACTACAGTGTGCTTCTGACAATATCTGTTGTTTCAAATCTGAAATATCTGGCACTACAAGACGGTTATTCACATATAAAACATGATCAAGTACTTGATATTCTGACTGATGTCCTGATCTGACCATCTGAATCGACCTCTGAACATTCTGATTTGCTCTTTGTGCTTCTTTAATCCTCATAATCAAATCTGGCTCAACTTGAATCGTAGCAAGTCTTAATGGTCTACTATCTGTGTCAAACGCTAAACCAGACAAACAAAAATCCTCAACTAAATTCGAAACACCTATCGTCGATAAGGATAGGAAACATACCTTTCGACTCAAGGTATCCGCTGCTGCATTTGACTTCCCTGGATAGTACTTGATCTCGCAATCAAAATCCTTCAACAAATCGAGCCATCTACGCTGTCTCATGTTCAACTCTGACTGAGAAAATAGATACTTCAGGCTTTTGTGAACAGAGTAGATCTCAAATTTCTCGCCATAGATATAGTGACGCCAGATCTTTAATTCAAAAACAATGGCCGCCAATTCAAGATCATGAATTAGGTAGCAAGTCTCGTGTGGCTTCAACTGTCTCGAGGCATATGCGATCACATGTCCTCACTGCATAAGAACAAATCCTAACCCTTTGTGAGATGCATCAAAATATACAACGAAATCACCCGTACCTAAAGGTATCATCAATAATGGAGCACTGGTCAATCGTTTCTTCAACTCCAAGAAGCTAGACTCACAGGCTTCAGACCACACAAATGGCGCATTCTTCAGTGTCAAATGTGTAATCGGCTTCGCAATACTGGAGAAATCTTAATGAATCGTCGTTAATAACCTGCTAGACCCATGAAACTGCGTATCTCTAGTACAGAAGTCGGTTTCGGCCAACTGGTCACAGCTTCAAATTTACTCGGATCCGCAGAAATACCGTCTCCAGATATGATATGCCCCAAAAACATAACCTGTCTCAGCCAAAACTCGCACTTTGACAATTTAGCATATAATCTCTCATTTCTCAATATTTGCAATACAATTCTTAAGTGCTCGGCATGATCAGTCTCATTTCTCGAGTATACCAAAATATCATCGATAAACACAATAACGAACTCATCTAGATACCTCTGAAAGACACGGTTCATCAGTCCCATAAACACCGCTGGCGCATTCGTTAAACCAAAAGGCATGACAATAAACTCGTAATGTCCATACCTGGTTCGGAATGCTGTCTTCTGTGTATCAACATCTCGTACTCGCAGCTGGTGATATCCAGATCTCAAATCGATCTTGGAATAGACGGAGGATCCCTGCAACTGATCAAATAAGTCGTCGATACGAGGCAAGGGATACTTGTTCTTCACTGTTGCCTTGTTTAGCTGCCGGTAGTCAATACACAATAGCATCGAACCATCTTTCTTTCGTACGAATAGCACTGGAGCGCCCAAAGGAGATACACTGGGTCTGATATATCCCTTGGGTAGCAGATTTTCTAGTTGTGTTTTCAGTTTTTCAATTCTATCGGCACCATTCTATATGGAGCTCAAGATATAGGAACAGTACCTGGAATGAGATCAATACTGAAATCTACCTCTCGGGCTAGATGTAACCCTGGAATCTCGTCTGGGAACACATCAGCAAACTCACGTACCATTGGCAGATCTGCTAATGTTGGGCTCGATTTCAGTATATCTACTGAATATATAAGGAACCCCTCTGCTCCTTTCTGCAACAATCTACTCATAGTCAAATCAGATTCTATGGGAATCCGAGATCTGGAACCCTTACCGTAGAATTTCCACTCGTCAGTCATATCTGGTCTGAATCTGACAATCTTCTGGAAACAATCTACAGTCGCTCTGTACTTGGTTAACATATCAATCCCAACAATACAATCAAAATCAGCTATCCCAAGTACAATACAATCTAAATCAATCTCATGACCCTCAAACTGAAGTATACAATGTTTAACTGAAGTCATAGATACAAGACCACTTCCCAATGGAGAAGAAATAGACACTACAATAGCTAATGCTTCGATAGGCAATGAATGTAATAATGCAAAACGTTGTGATGTGAATGTATGAGATGCACCTGTATCTATCAAAACATAGGCAGGATAACCGCAAAGAAAACAGTTACCTGCGATCACATCGTCCGGTGCATCTTGGGCTTGCTCCTCTGTCAATGCAAACACCCGAGCTTGCTGTCTGGGAGGTTGGCTCACAGTCTGGCTACCTCTGGCTCTAGGCTGTGTTTTTGTAGGATTGATGTGGGGACCCGAACTTAATTCAATTCTTAATCATTTCTGGGAATAATTAATCAATTATAATAAACAGGGTCTAATTTTTTTTTTTAAAATACGATAATACACAGCATATAAAATAAGTCTTATCCCATTTACAAGATCACTATTCAGATCTAAGTACAACAATAAATCATAGTAACTACTGTTTCTTCACTACACCTCAGGTGATCTCCACGCTAACCTTCTTCTCTCATCCTCTTCTTGATCCTGATCCAGCCCCACCTGTTGTCATGCACACATACAAAACAAGACAACAGCCGGATAACTCCGGTGAGAATAAATCCCAGTATAAACAATGTATACATGCAATCATATAAAAACATATATAAAAGCATAATAAAAGTATCATTAACATGTAGCAATTCAACAAACATGAATGATATAACTAATGTAAATCAACATGTCGTATCAGACTCAACTCAACCGACTCTTTGTCTCAAACTCGACTCAACCGACGCATCATCTCAGACTCGACTAAACTCTAACCTAGGGATCCCGATATCTGGATATTGATAATTATATCGAATTTCAGTCGATAGGAATGAATCAATTCCTACATGACATCGATATAATTCATATTTCCAGAGTGTGGGCGAAACAGCCTCAGAATTGACGAATCAGTCAAGAATTAAGCGAATCAGCCAATAACTAGACGAATCAGCCAGTAATTAAGCGAATCAGCCAAAGGTTAGACGAATCAGCCGGTGACTAGGCGAATCAGTCAATGACTCAATGACTCAGTAATCAATACATGCAGTGGCTATAAATCAATAAACTACAAACATCAATCTCATCAATTACAAATATCAATGTAATAAACTAAGTATGTGATTTAGGGAAACTCGAGTCAAACCTCACTCGAATTGTGCAATCCCAACTCAACATTAATTTATACCTTTCTTTCTGTTACTCTGACTCTGTCGAAGTCTCGAACTCCAAGCCTGTCAATACTCAGTCTGACAATAACAATATCGAGGGTCCGGTATCAATACATCACTCAATCAATACTTGATATAATCATAATTTAATCAAATTCTGTTTCAACAACCTAACGGCATAATCTCAATATATCCAGCCATATCATATCAGTCAGACATTAATTCCAACATCTCATAATCAATAACAACTCAATTATAAATATATAGTTTTTGTTTTATTAAATGTTTAAATATTATATGTTTTATAATAAATTGTATAAAATATAAGTTGTTGTGTAATTATAAGTTTTTACTATTTTTACAGGTTCGATAAAACACGAATAAACTTGGCGTTGCAAATGGGATTAAGATGATTCTTGGACCTGTAGAAAGTTGATGTTAATATCTACAATATTGATGAAAAGCATGAGATAAAAATCTTCTCACAAGTGGGATCAAATTATGCAACAAATAAAGTTACTAAAAGAGTGGCAGGTTTACCATGCTCTAGTATTTTGACCATATCTCTCAAATTACTTGGTCAAATGGTTTGATAAAATTACCACAACTAGACAACTCAATTATCCACATGTAAGGCTCGAGAATTATCAGTGGTCATTGATGTTAGATTTGAAGATATGAGAATGCATAACATGAAAATGAGATTTTTAAAGGCAGGCCGAAGCCAACCCGCACCCGCGGTGCTAGCAGACACCGCACCCGCGGTGCAGTATTCAGAATTTAGTGATGCAGGCCAAAGTGACACCGCACCCGCGGTGAAAAATCCAGCGCACCCGCGGTCGTCGAATTTCTGGAAATGAAGATGAGGCCGAGAGCTAAGCGCACCCGCGGTGCAAGAGGACCGCACCCGCGGTGCTGCATGCGAGAATGCCACCCTTGCTTCTTAACTTGACACATGGCATATATATATATATATATATAGAATTTCGAATTGAGTCATTCTTTCTTCATTCCAGCAGATGAGAACCGAGGAAACTCTCCATAGCTTCAAGTTCTTTGAGAATAAAAGCAAGATTGTGCAACTTTTATCCATCCAAATTTTGATATAAGTAGAGGTTATTGATCCTTGCAACATTGGCTACAAGAGGATGTAAGTTTCTTATCTTTTCAGCATGTTTCGAAATATACACGTGGGAGGAATTCAGATATGAGTTAGAATATGTGTTCTTGATATCTTGAGCATGGTATATTCGTTATCGGATCGTTTTTCAGACACTGTATGCTATTATTTCAAAATTCCAGCTTATATGAGTATGAGATTATACAGATTTCGGAATGTATATTAATGGTTGATGATATTGTGAGTTGAGTATGATGGAGTATGCTATTGTTGAGTTATTAGTATCGGAGAATTAAGTCGTTATGCCGTCGAATTTGTACCGAGAATGAGTATTGAATTGTACAAGACTTGTTTGAGTTGTGTTTTGATATAGCACATTTATTCATTGTCATTTCAGATTTGAATTGACAAAGTTGCCATTCGACTTCGAGATCTCGACCGATTCCTACGACAATAAATGTATAATTCATGTGGTCAAGGGATTGCACAACTCGATTCAGATTTGATACGAGTTTCCCTAAATCACATACTAGATTGTTATTTATATTTGATTATGATTATGCTTTGTTTATATATTTATATTTAAGCCTTTGAGATAGGAATCATTGACAGATTTGTCAAACTAGACGTTCGGTGTATCGACGCGTAGGAGAAGATCATCTCTACGTGTAGCCACTCGATGCAGAGTCGACCGAAGTCTAGGAATAAGACGTACAGTTACCCCGAGTGGGAGGGTAGGTGACAGATCAGTGACGTCTTATTCACACCGGGATCCCTAGTGTAATAGCCGAGCCCGGTGTACGGTACGATTTAAGTTTCGTATGTTATTTGGGTTATGTGGTTAGATGTTTAGAATTGTGTTTTGGGCTATAGTATTATTGGTTATTATTGTTATTGAGGTGTTAGAAGTTGTTGGTTGTTCGTTTCAGAGTTTCGGATCGATTTTAGTTGCGTTGATTTTTGATCATTGCCGTAGCAAGAGTGCACCCGCGCTCTTAGAGGAGTGCCCCTGCGGTGTACTATTCATCATTTTGGTTTTGGAAGGCCGTGGCATCACCGCACCCGCGGCAGTGTAAGCACCGCACCCGCGGTGAGACCGCACCCGCGGTAATTGTAGCACCGCACCCGCGGTCATCGTGCATGGATTTATTTTGTTGTGCCGAGAGCTCAGCGCACCCGCGGCCCTTGAGTTGTCGCACCCGCGGTATAGGTATGGGCGAGTTTTTAAGTTACTTTTTGGAGTTGTTGGCCATACCTTATCTTATCTTTTCCCCTTCATTTCGAGATTTCTCTCTTCTAGCAAGGGTTTTCATCCATTTCTTTTGCTTCCTACCTTTGATTCTTGGATTTGTTTGGATTTTCGACTTGAGATCGACGTTCTCCTTGGTGCTAGGAATCTTAGGTAAGTTTTTGGTGCGATTCTATTAAGGTTGTGAGTTAAGAGTTGACTTAGGTTTGATGTTTTGTTAGTTTAATGGATTATTTAACTTGTATTTTTGGATATAGAGTTGATTTCGGTGTTGTTTATGGATTATTGTTGTAGGTGGTGAACCAAGAGCTATGTTTGAGGTGTTCTATTGGGTTGTAAGTGGAATTTCATTCCTTTGCTCACATGATGTTATATGTATTGTGTTTTAAAGGTTTCAAAGTGATATTGCCTTCAATTGATTCATTGTTATGTATTAATTATATTGCTATGTTCATTGGAGACAATTGATGTCTCAATTATTGTTCAAAGGGAATACAAGAGAAAATAAGAGATTGTGAAACGACGGCTTTAAATGCTATTCAGAGTTCAAATGTTTTATTGGATTGATTAATCATAGTCAGAGCATTGCATGCAATTAGTTGATCAACGACCATAGGCTTTTATCCCTCAGAGTTATCGGTTTATATCGATAGGGATATTAGCACCAGAGCAGAGATACTATTGATATCAATCCAACCAGAGAAAAGAGAATACCATCTTATTGCTATCTTATTGATATGCTATTGATACAGTTATTGCTACAGTATTCATGTTTCAGAGTTGATGGTATTTATGATTTCAAAGTCATGTTTTACTGAGTATACTATGTATCATTGCTATGTAGAGTTCCACTTGCTGAGATTTATTCTCATTTCAGTTTATTCTTGTGATGCAGATCAGAGTGGCGGCCCGGGACGTTGACTGTGGACAGGGGGTCATATGCATACACCGTTGGAAGGAAGATTTTGGCATGATCATAGGAATGATGTTTTGTATTTTGTTATGTCATTCAAATGATCATGTATTGTTATTTTGTAAAGATGTTTAATGAATCGTATTTTGAAACTCCTTCCATATTTTAAAGAAAATTTTAATTTCCGCTGTGTATTTTATTTAAAGAGGTCAGAGGTGTCACATTTAGTGGTATCAGAGCGGTGTTCTTCGGACCAATGCATATGACTTCGTCTACTGTCAACTGTCCGGGTATGTTTTCTTGCATCTATCCATTGTTATATATTGATATGTCTTTTGTGAGCACATTGTAGAGTAGAGGATGCCACCTAAGAGGAAAGCAGTAGAGGGTGAGGATAGTTCTTCCTCGAGAGTTGTCGACGAGTTCGGGAAGTTACTGAGAGAGCAGGCCAAGGTTCATAGTGAGCAGATTCAGCAGTTGCTCCGATAGCAAGGAGCAGGTCAGGGCAGAGGTCAAGGTAGAGGGCAGGTTGCTCAGGATGTTGGCACCGATGCCATATTTTCTGCGTTTAAGAGGATGGATCCGCTAGAGTTTTCAGGGAGCACCGATCCTTTAGTTGCAGTTGAGTGGGTCAAGGCTCTAGAGGCGATCTTCGATCATCTCCACTATGAGGATAGAGACCGTATCAGCTGTGCCGTATTCATGTTTGTTAAAGCTGCTCGCATCTGGTGGAATGCGACCAAGGTTGGCATCGATGTTTCGACATTGAAGTGGTCAGAGTTTACAGAGTTGTTCTATGACAAGTATTTCCCCGACGCACTTCGAGCGAGGAAGGTGACAGAGTTCTTGGAGCTTCGACAGGGAAGCATGGATTTTGGTGAGTATATCCTGAAGTTTGAGGAGGGTTGCCTAATTGCTCCTTACATTGCATCCAATGACAGAGATAAAGGCGCTCATTTCATTCGAGGCCTTAGAGCAGAGATTCGTAGAAATATCAACATGTCCAAGGCTGTGACTTTCAAGGAAATCATGTCCAAGGCTTTGTTGGCCGAGCAGGACGAGAAGGACATTGCCTGGGAGAGGCAAGCGAGACATCAGGCTAGTGCTCAGAGGAGCCAGAGTTCGAGTCAGCAAGGTGGAGATCGATTCAAAGGGAAAGACAAGATGGATCTGAGTCCTAGACCACCGACAGTCCTATCTGATTCTGTGAAGCCATTGTGTCCCAAGTGCGGCAGACATCATTGGGGAGAGTGCAGATATGGCACTCATACTTGTTATCGTTGTGGCACGGCAGGCCACGTTGCCAGAGATTGTCCTCAGGGAGCTAGTCAAGAGAGAGTGCAGGGTCGTATCTTTTCGTTGACCAAGGAAGATGATGGAGATAGGGGAGGTATGCTCGCTAGTGCAGGTACTTCGCTGGTCCTTCCTTTTACTTCTTGTTTTGAGACTGAGAGATTGCTGTGTAGAGGTTGTGTTGGGTTTTTGGCTTTTATTGTTGATGTGGATAGTATGGTTAAGTTGAATATTGGTGATATTGATGTGGTGATAGAGTTTGTTGATGTGTTTGAGCTTGATGTGCCGGGTTTGCCTTCGGACAGAGATAGGGAGTTTGTGATTGCTTTGATGGTCCCTGGAATCATTGCTCGTTTATCAGCGTAGGTTATTAGGGCTACATTGACGGACAAGATCCGTAGAGAGCAGACTGTCGTGGTTCAGTTGATAGAGATGAGAGCTAGAGCAGAGGAGAGAGGTACCTTAGAGTTTAGAGTGTATGGTGATGGTTTGGTGACTTTCAGAGGTCGTATTTGTGTTCCTGTGTCGATTGTGATTGGTCGTGACCCTAGATTTACTTCAGAGTTTTGGAAGAGTTTGCATAGAGTTATGGGTTCGCGGTTAGCATTTAGTACATCTTATCACCCTCAGAGCGACGGTCAATCAGAGAGAGTCATTCAGATTCTAGAGGATATGCTCAGAGCTTGTACTATCTATTATCCAGGTAGCTGGGATTCTATGTTGCCTTTGACAGAGTTCACAATGTGTTTCATGTTTCGATGCTCGGGAGAGTATATTGCGAATCTTTCCCATGTTCTTCGCCACGAGCCATTGGACTTGACGCCGAATTTGACATACCAAGAGATTCCGATTCAGATTTTGGATCGCAGAGTTAGAGTTTTGAGCAATAAAGAGATCGGCATCGTTAAAGTCCTTTGGAGGAACCATTTGATCGAAGAGGCTACGTGGGAACCAGAGGATGTAATGAAGGAGAAGTATCCTGAGTTGTTTGCGCAGTGACGTCAATTTCGCGGACGAAATTCCTCTAAGGAGGGGAGATTGTAATAGTCGAGCCCGGTGTACGATACGATTTAAGTTTCGTATGTTATTTGAGTTATGTGATTAGATGTTTAGAATTGTGTTTTGGGCTATAGTATTATTGGTTATTATTGTTATTGAGGTGTTAGAAGTTGTTGGTTGTTCGTTTCAGAGTTTCGGATCGATTTTAGTTGCGTTGATTTTTGATCATTGCCGTAGCAAGAGTGCACCCGCGCTCTTAGAGGAGTGCCCCTGCGGTGTACTATTCATCATTTTGGTTTTGGAAGGCCGTGGCATCACCGCACCCGCGGCAGTGTAAGCACCGCACCCGCGGTAATTGTAGCACCGCACCCGCGGTCATCGTGCATGGATTTATTTTGTTGTGCCGAGAGCTCAGCGCACCCGCGGCCCTTGTGTTGTCGCACCTGCGGTATAGGTATGGGCGAGTTTTTAAGTTACTTTTTGGAGTTGTTGGCCATACCTTATCTTATCTTTTCCCCTTCATTTCGAGATTTCTCTCTTCTAGCAAGGGTTTTCATCCATTTCTTTTGCTTCCTACCTTTGATTCTTGGATTTGTTTGGATTTTCGACTTGAGATCGACGTTCTCCTTGGTGCTAGGAAGCTTAGGTAAGTTTTTGGTGCGATTCTATTAAGGTTGTGAGTTAAGAGTTGACTTAGGTTTGATGTTTTGTTAGTTTAATGGATTATTTAACTTGTATTTTTGGATATAGAGTTGATTTTTGTGTTGTTTATGGATTATTGTTGTAGGTGGTGAACCAAGAGCTAAGTTTGAGGTGTTCTATTGGGTTGTAAGGGGAATTTCATTCATTTGCTCACATGATGTTATATGTATTGTGTTTTAAAGGTTTCAAAGTGATATTCCCTTCAATTGATTCATTGTTATGTATTAATTATATTGCTATGTTCATTGGAGACAATTGATGTCTCAATTATTGTTCAAAGGGAATACAAGAGAAAATAAGAGATTGTGAAACGACGGCTTTAAATGCTATTCAGAGTTCAAATGTTTTATTGAATTGATTAATCATAGTCAGAGCATTGCATGCAATTAGTTGATCAACGACCATAGGCTTTTATCCCTCAGAGTTATCGGTTTATATCGATAGGGATATTAGCACCAGAGCAGAGATACTATTGATATCAATCCAACCAGAGAAAAGAGAATACCATCTTATTGCTATCTTATTGATATGCTATTGCTACAGTTATTGCTACAGTATTCATGTTTCAGAGTTGATGGTATTTATGATTTCAAAGTCATGTTTTACTGAGTATACTATGTATCATTGCTATGTAGAGTTCCACTTGCTGAGATTTATTCTCATTTCAGTTTATTCTTGTGATGCAGATCAGAGTGGCGGCCCGGGACGTTGACTGTGGACAGGGGGTCATATGCATACACCGTTGGAAGGAAGATTTTGGCATGATCATAGGAATGAGGTTTTGTATTTTGTTATGTCATTCAAATGATCATGTATTGTTATTTTGTAAAGATGTTTAATGAATCGTATTTTGAAACTCCTTCCATATTTTAAAGAAAATTTTAATTTCCGCTGTGTATTTTATTTAAAGAGGTCAGAGGTGTCACACCTAGATTAGAAACGAATCGAGTCAAGAATTAGATGTTGAATACAGATTTGTATTCCTTTACATGTTTAGATTTTAATTCATATTAATTGATATATGCTATGCTTTTGTACATGATTATTACATTGCATGCATACATGTTTTATACTGGGATTTGTTCTCACCGGAGTTATCCGGGTGTTGTCGTGTCTGTATGTGTGCATGGCGACAGGTGGGGCAGGATCTGGGTCACAAGAAAGATGAGAGATTGTTGATAGTGTGGAGATCTCGGGCGATGCAGATTACTAGTTGTTGGTATTAGATTTGTACTGAAAATCTTAAACACTAGTGTATGATTGTACTAAACAGATTTGTATGTACATTATGTTGTTTAAACACTAGCTATTTAAAATTTGAACAATTAAAATTTACCCATTAAATATTCAAACAATTAAAATTAAAAAGAAACAAAAACAAAAACAAAACAAAAAGACATTGTAGTGGAATTGTAATTACCATAGCTTCCTTGTGGATACGATATTCGGACTCACCGAATTATATTACCTGTGGACAACCTGCTCTTGGGAGTGCAACAATCAAAGTCGCAACAGTTACCCCGATTGGGAGGGTAGGTAACAGACAGTGACGTCTTATTCACCCCGGGATCCCTAGAGTAGAGTCGAGTTGAGTCAAGACGTGATTTGATTTGCATTGCATGCTAATATGGATTGGTTTCATAGACTATGGAACCCCTTTATTATTGCTTTCATGCATGATTCATGACTTTATGTTAGCATGTATACATGTTTTATACTGGGATTGTTCTAAACGGAGTTTCCGGCTGTTGTTATGTCTGTATGTTTGCATAACAACAGGTGGGGCAGGATCTGGGTCACGACAGAGATAAGTTTGAGATAGCGTGGTGACTACGGGCGCAGAAGACGACTAGTGACTCTTACTAGACTTGTATTATTTGTAGTGATGGTTTGTATTAAACTTTACACTAGTTTGGATTGATGTATTAGAATGAGACATGTATTTTATGTTGTGAAATGAAACATAGAACTCTCTTGTGCTTGATTTATAAACATTAGAATTAATGTTAAATAGCGAAAAATTTGACCCACATTTTCTCACAGATCCATTTAATCCCAGATTGAATCGATTAGAGCCCGGGTCCCCACAAGATACAAGGTTCCAAGTAGTTGTAAGTGGAAATTCATTCCTTGTGCTCACATGATCATATATGTATTGTTTTTCAATGGTTTTAACATGTTATTCCCTTCCATTTGATTCATATTATGTAATGATACACTTGATTGTATATTAGAGGCAATTGAATGTCTCAATTGTGTAAAAGGGAATACAAGAGATTAGAGTCTTCAAATTGTTTGATAAAATGCCAAAGAGAGAGTTCAAATTATTTATGGATTGATAGATACATAGTCAGAGATTGCATGCAATTAGTTGATCAACGACCATAGGCTTATATCCCTCAGAGTTATCGATTTATATCGATGTGATATAGGTACAGAGTAAGAGATACTATATAGATATCAATCCAACAGAGAAAAGAGAAATACCATCTTATTGTTATATTATTGCTATGTTATTCATGATTCAGAGTTGATAATATTTAATGTTTTTAAAGCCATATTTTACAGAGTATACTATGTACATTGCTATGTAAGAGTTCCACTTGCTGAGTTTTATACTCATTTCAGTTATTTCATGTGATGCAGATAAGAGCGACGAACCAGGACGTTGATTGAAGCCGGGGTCATATGCATATAGAGATGGAAGGAAGTGGAAGATTATTTTGTTATACATGATCAAAATGATATTTTGTATTTTGATGCAACACTTTTTGGATCATGTATATTCTTTTGATGTATATATATTGGAAATGTATTTTGAATCCTTCCTCCCTTTTAAGAAAAATTTTAAATTTCGCTGTTATTTTATAAAATGGGTTAGAGGTGTCACATTTAGTGGTATCAGAGCACCGTTCTTCGGACCAGTGCATATGACTTCGCCTACTTTCAACGGTCCGGGTATGTCTTCTTCTACATCTATTCATTGTTATCAATTGATATGTATTGTGTGAGCACATTGTAGTAGTATGCCTCCTAAGAGAAAGGCTGTAGAGAGTGAGGATAGTTCTTCCTCTAGAGTTGTCGATGATTTCGGCAAGTTGTTGAAATAGCAAGCCAAGGTCCATAGTGAGCAGATCCAGCAGTTGCTCCGTATGCAAAGTACAGGCCAAGGTAGAGGACAGGGTAGAGGCCAAGTGGCTCAGGCAGTGGGAACCGATGGGATCTTTACTGCTTTCAAGAGGATGGATCCACCAGAATTTGCAGGTAGCACTGATCCTTTGGTAGCTGTAGAGTGGATCAAAGCTCTTGAGGCGATTTTTGATCATCTCAACTATGAAGACAAAAACAGAATCAGTTGTGCAGTGGTCCAGGCTGAACGCATTTGGTGGAATGCTACCAAGGTTGGTGTTGATGTTCCGACATTGAAGTGGCAAGAGTTTACTGATCTTTTCTACGACAAGTACTTCCCAGATGCACTTCGAGCGCGGAAGGTGACTGAGTTTCTAGAACTTCGTCAAGGAGGTATGAATGTCGATGAGTATATTCTGAAGTTCGAGGAGGGCTGTCTGTTTGCCCCATACATTGCCTCCAATGACAAAGACAAGGGTGCTCATTTCATTCGAGGTCTTAGAGTAGAAATCAGAAGGGACATCAACATATCGAAGGCTGTGACATTCAAGGAGATTGTGGCTAAGGCTTTGTTGGCCGAACAGGATGCGAAGGACATTGCAAGAGAGAGACAAGCGAGACAGCAGGCCATTGCTCAGAGAGGCCAAGGTTCAAGTCAAAGAGGAAAGGATCGTTTCAAGGGGAAAGGCAAGATAGAGCCGAGTCCTAAACCAACGGCAGTTCCATTTGATCCCGAGAAGCCATTGTGTCCCATTTGATCCCGAGAAGCCATTGTGTCCCAAGTGCAGTGATTGATTGCGTTGCTAAGACGGTGAAATTTGCAGATGATGGCAATAAGGAAAGTGATGTGAATCTTTGTACGAATAAAAGCAAACACGATCAAAAATGAATCGCGCCCTCAATTTAATATCGAACAAAGAATCGTTGTGTTTTCTCGATCTTTTGAATCAAGTATGGTTGTGATATTCACCTCTAAACTATGGAAAGTCTAGCAACAAATAAACACGGAATAACAATCGAAAATTAGAACGAACCTTCGAAGAACGATGCCTACGACAATCCGCACAAGATCGATCGACAAACGCCACAAAGTTGAAAACTTTGATAAGTTTGATTTTGGTTGAACAACGCAAAGCTTTGAAAGCTTGAGATAGAATCTCAAAAGTTTGTATAAAAACTCAAAATAATGTGTATTGTGTGTCAAAATTTCGTCCAAGATATGTCTTATATAAAAAAGATAACAAAATCTAGTTTCCTAACAAAATAAAACTCTAAAGAAGGTAATTTTTTCTCGCCCAAAACTCTAGGACACGGACCCCGTGTGTCCCTCCATGTCCGGGTCCGTGTACACTCGGGAATAAACTTCAGCTGGAAACAAGGGACACGGACCCCGTGCACACCTCCGTGTACGGGTCCGTGTAGACACTGTCTTCGCCAATGTAATAGGGCACAGACCCCGTGCCTGGGTCCGTCTTCAGGTCCGTGCAGGTACTGGAATAGCTCATCTCAGGTTGTAAAGGACACGGACCCCGTGTGCAGGTCCGTGTGGAGGTCCGTGTAGCCTTGAGTTTCTCCAACAATGCTTGAATAATATTCCGTTAGCCTCCAAATGTACTCCCATGCATCTCTACCCCTTCATGCTTGCTCATGACTCCCTGTAGTGCCTCCTTGAATTTCTTTTGTCGTCCCCTCGTGACTGGTCTCTCCGGCAACTGCAAAGGATCCCATGCTTTCCTTGGGGCTTGACGACCCGTGTTCGCATCATCCACCCCTTCTTGAAAAGGATTTGTCCTCAAATCTTGCTCATCACCTACATCAAACAATGACAAATCACTAACATTAAATGTAGAGCTTACGTTGTACTCACCTGGCAGATCGAGTTTGTAGGCGTGGTCATTGATCCTCTCAAGAACTTGGAATGGTCCATCGCCCCTAGGTAATAGCTTAGAGCGTCGCTTCTCCGGAAACCTCCCCTTCCTCAAGTGTAGCCACACCCAATCACCCTTCTCGAATACCACCTTCTTTTTCCCTTTGTTGGCTTGCTTAGCATATTGTTCATTCTTCTTCTCCATGTTCGCTTTGGTTTTTTCATGCAACCCCCTAACAAATTCAGCCTTCTTTTTGCCGTCCAAGTTTAACCTTTCACTCACAGGTAACGACATCAAATCCAACGGAGTTAAAGGATTAAAACCATACACAATTTCAAAGGGCGGATAATTAGTAGTAGAATGCACGCAACGATTATATGCAAACTCAACAAATGGCAAGCAATTTTCCCAATTCTTTAAGTTCTTTTTAAGAATAGCACGTAATGAAGTTCCTAACGTCCTATTAACTACCTCAGTTTGACCATCAGTTTGAGGATGACAGGTTGTAGAAAACAGTAATTTAGTGCAAAGTTTAGCCCATAGTGTTTTCCAAAAAAAGTAACTTAAGAATTTAACATCACGGTCAGACATAATAGTCCAAGGCATGCCATGCAATCTAACGACTTCTCTAAAGAACAAATCCGCAATGTTAGATGCATCATCAGTTTTGTGACAAGCTATAAAGTGTGCCATCTTAGAAAATCTATCCACATCAACAAATATAGAGTCCCTGCCCTTCTTTGTCCTAGGCAACCCCAAAAAAAAGTCCATAGAGATATCAACCCAAGGTTCACTAGGGACGGGAAGTGGTGTATATAATCCATGTGGTGTCCTAGACTTAGCTTTTCTACAAGTTATGCACTTCTCACAAATACGCTCAACATCACGCTTCATGTGTGGCCAATAAAAATGTTCATGCAAAGCATTCAAAGTTTTTGCCACACCAAAATGTCCCATTAGACCACCCCCATGTGCTTCCCTAACAAGTAGTTCACGAATTGATGACTTAGGAATGCACAATCTATCCTCTCTAAACAAGAAACCCTTATGCAAGTAGATTTTATCATGTGGACCATGCATACAAGTTTCAAACACTTCTTTAAAATCATCATCTAGCACATACAATTCTTTAACAAGCTCAAACCCCAAGATTTTAGATTCCAAAGTAGAGAAAAGCACATACCTCCGTGATAGTGTGCCGGCCACTACGTTTTCCTTACCTTGCTTATACTTGATCATGTAGGGGAATATGTCTCTATGAAAGCCACACACTTAGCATGCCGCTTGTTCAGCTTTTGTTGCCCCTTGAGGTGCTTTAGAGACTCATGATCCGTATGAATCACAAACTCTTTTGGCCTCAAGTAGTGCTGCCACGTCTCAAGAGTCCTCACAAGTGCATAGAACTCCTTGTCATACGTGGGATAGTTCAGCGCTGCCCCATTGAGCTTCTCACTAAAGTACGCCACCGGCCTTCCTCCTTGCATCAACATGTTAGAGTAGGTGCCCGTCGAACCAAGTGTTGGCCGAGTGTTCACAATGAAACTCTATGTATAAGCAATCTTTATTTTAATAATATTTGAAATTATTATTTTGGCAAATCTTTATCTGTATGCCCATGCTAGCTGCATAGATAAAGCCCTTGAATATACAAATAGTAGAAAGAATATGAGATGCTCATATGATGAGTATCATGAAACTCATATTTGTAATACTGTATATTCTAAACGGTTCCTAGTCGATTCAGCCGCCACTAAGAAGGATATAGGCCGCTAGAGTTCGAGACTAGTATCTGCGATGTGAGTACCATGTTTCATTGGTAGGGGACATTGTGATGTCCGAACATGCAGATAGGTGCACCTTGTAGAGTGCACTGAACAACCCTCCATAAAAGGACTTTCCAAGTGGTTCTCACTTATCGAGTGGAAATGTCCTAGTTTATGGTTGTACAGAATTAGTCCTTATGACCCGGGACAACATTGAGACTCTATGTGCTAGAATTACACTTTGACTTGTTTACCGACTCTTATGGGGTCATCAGGTGGCAAGGTTGGGTGTTCTGTCGAAACACTTAGGAGTCGATGCATTGTAGTCGGGGATTCACCGCTTACCTTCGGGTATGGATATTCTATGTGTTATCATGTGTATGTAGATCGAAATCTCTGGCCAGAGTATGGTTGTAATTATGAAAGGTGTTTCATAGATTACACCATCGATGCAACTACGACATGACACATAGTATCGATTCATTGACAACTCTCGATAAACCAATGGTTGTCGAATCGATCGGGATATATGAGTTGAAGGGACCGTACTGTGCGCTAACCATAATTGAATGGTTCTTGCAGGCACTATCATGTGATACCTAGGGAATCACGTAAGCGATGCTGCTAGGCGTTTAACGTGATTGGTTGGGTACTATCAGACTTGAGTTCTGACGTTCTTATTATCAAGGTGTTGATAAGTAAGAATGGAGCAATTAGGGTATGCTCGAATAAGGACATGTTTAGTCCGAATCACATGGAGATGTGAACCCACGGCTAGTTGTATCAATGAACCATTGAGGGCCACACAAGTACTAGCTTTGTAAATCCCGATGAGAAGTAAAATAGTTCAATGTGTTGAACGGCTTATAAAGGAGTTTATAAGCGTAAGTAAAATTAGAAGTTTGACTTCTATAAAGGAGAAAATGGTTCAATGTGTTGAACGGCTTATAAATGTGTTTATAAGCTTAAAGAAAAATTGAAGTATGACTTCTATGAGAGAAATATAAATTTTAATTTATGAAAGTGTTCCTAGATTAAAATTTGGCCAAGTAAATAATGTAGTTGAAAATTGTGATTTTCATAAACATTATTGGGGACTAAATTAAATTAATTCAAGTGTTGAATTAATTAAACACTAGTAGACCTAGTAGAGTCTAAATAATTAAAATTAATTCAAGTGTTGAATTAATTAAATAATATTGAGTCTTGTAGAGCTCAATTAAAATAATTATTTAACTAGTGGGACTTGAATAAATTCAAGTAGTATTTAATTAATCTCAAATATGTTTGAGATAATTAAAATTTAGTCCATGGTTTTTAATGTGTTAAAAACCATATAATATATGTGAGACATGCTAGGGTTTGCATGCTTGGGAGGTGAAGAGTCTTGAATACTTTTGATTAAAAAATTGCAAAGGCATACAACTTTTGTATCTAACTTTTTGCAACCCCAAGAGAACTCTTCCCTCCTCCATTCCACTAAACTTGGCCGAAAATTCTCCTCCCAATTTCTCTCCATTTTTCTCTTCTTGTGTGTTCTTCAATTTGTTGAGGAACACTACACTTCTCTTTGAAAAATCCTCACATTTTTCTAGTGCAAATTGTGAGGGGATCTACCTAGTTGGTGGTGGGCCTAATTTGAAGGAAAGCTTCAAGGATTTGGAGGAGAGCTTGTAGATTCATCTTCCATTCAAGAGCTTTGTTGCTAGTCAACAAAGTTGGAGCCACAATCAACTTTTAAAGTTGATAGGTAAAATTTTCTCAACACCCTATGCTTGAAAGTTGAGATTTTTGTATATGTTTGCACAACTAGTACATGGTGTTCATTTTTGATAAATATTCTTGAAAAATTTTGGTTTTCATGATTAATAAAATATTTTGTGCTTCCGTTGCGATTTTGAACACCGTATATCGATCCCTTTCAAGTGGTATCAAGAGCTAAGGTTACTAGTTTTTGTGCAACATATACAAGATATTATATTGAGGGCGATTTCTAACCGTTTGAGATGAAAATTTGCAACAAAACCGAGGCCTTCTTGTGGGGAATTTCGGGCAGCATGTTGCTGCCCGTTTCGGGCAGCTCGGGCTGCCCGAGGGCTGCCCATTTCGGGCAGCAAGGGCAGCCCGAGGGGCTGCCCGAACAGCCCCTAAAGTTTAACAAAAAAAAAAAATTTTTTTGCATGTTGGCCGGAATGTTGGCCGGAATCCGGCGACGGAACTCCGGCGACGGCGATGACGACTAGGGTTTCCAAAAGTGTTTTGGAATATCAAAGTGTCATGGGCCTTGAGTTGTTGGGCCATTAGATGGTCAACATATTTGTGAATTTTAAATGGGCCAAAATGTTTTTGGTGAAAAATAAGTTTTTGGGCCCTTAAGTTTAAAATTACAAAAGTTGCAAATTTTTCTCATAAAATAAATAATTGAAGTTGGACTTTAATTATTTATAGTAAATTGTGATTTATAAGAAATTCGGTTATAAATAAATTAATTGGAAAGTAGACAAAGGTGTTTGTATACTTTGTTAATTTAGTTTATAATCGTGGCGGTTAGTGATTGGTTCAAGATATATAATATTGGATCAATTAATTATTATGATAATTAATTGATGGTGTATGATATGTGATATTATGCATGAAGGATGATCAAAAGCCCAAGCCCAATTTGCTAGGTGTATGCTAGGATATTTGTGTTGTATGATTGTAATAATTATCAATTTAAAGTGGGCTTGGTTTATGGCCCGTTCCCACCCCATGAGATGTATCCCTATGTGCCATGGATATTTATTTGTAAATATTAGAATAGGGGAAGATCAAGATTGGAAGATGGTGGCCTTGGTGATTATGAAGATCGAAGACATGTAATATTGGATGCTAATGTAATAGTATAGTTGCATTGCATCCCGTGCATTTACCCTAGGATTGGACCTAGGCCCGTGTTTGGCTCACACGGGCCATTAGTACTTGGGGCGATTGATCATCCTTGTATTGTTTTCTATTTATAATATATGCATGATATGTTATAAATAATGAGTATGTGCGTTATTATTATTATAATAACAAAGTTGCATGAATCCGGCAAACATACGATCAAACATGGCGACCTTTTAAAATAAAATTAATGATGAGACCTTTCAAAATTAAAAACCCTCATTTTGAATAAGATTCAAAATTAATATCAAGCCCGAAAAGGGGTATTATAAATTTGTTTATAATTTCCTTGTCTTCCATCGACAATGGGTGCATGATGAACGCTACCCGTACTCGGGGCTCGGCTCATATTATTGGGGGGGCCCTGGGTGCCGGAAAGCTGTGACATCCATTGACATGGTGATGTGAACTACGTGGAACCCCCATGATTTCGGCTCATATTATTGAGGGAACTCATGGCGACCGTCCATTAAGGTTCAACATCGATGGGTAAGGCTTGACACGTGAAGATGAACGACGTCATATTATTGGGTCCTAATCAAACGTGAGACAAAAGTTTACGTAGAGGGTTGCATTGTGATGCAATTGGAAACTACCTTTTAGGAATTGTGATTGGCTGATATTATTCGGGATCACAATTCGTTAATTGGACCTTACGTACCTACTGAGGAAAGGAGTTTCCCGTTTTCACTAGAGGGTAGTGAAAGATGTCAAAACAGTGGGAGCAAATATTTATGAAGTAAAAGTCCAAACTTCATATCTTACTAAATATTTAAAATAGTCATCAACATTTATCTGTTTACTTTTCAGTACAAATTTTGACAATGTCTTCGATTCGCAATCCGATATCTGCAATACTCGACAAACACATGTTAACCGGACCTAATTACCTCACTTGGCTAAGAAACCTAAAAATCGTCTTGAATTCGGAAAGGGTAACATATACACTAACTCAGTCGCCCCCTGTTGAGGCTCCGACTGACTGCAATCCTGAGGAATTGCAGGCTTACAAGGAATGGTGTGACCATGACTTGATAGCCAGGTATTATATGCTGACTTCTATGAACGATGAGCTTCAGAGGCGTTTTGAGGGTGCAAAGAGTGCTGCTGACATTCATTTGCATCTCAAAGAGCTCTTTGGTGAGCAAACACGACCTCTAAGGCATGCTACCGTCAAGGAGCTGATCACTTTGCGCATGCGAGATGGGGCCTCGGTCCATGAGCATGGCTTAAAGGTGATCGGGCTCGTGGACAAGTTCGTTGGCATGGATTTGATCTTGCCTTCGGAGTTGACCACGGACGTGTTGCTGTTATCGCTGCCTAGCTCATTTGATCCTTTTGTGGTGAACTTCAACATGAACAAGATGGAACCGACCCTTGAGGAGTTGGTAAACATGCTTGTTACCTTTGAGTCCACTATCAAGAAAGAGAAGTCGGTTCTTTATGTGGGTTCTTCATCTGGTACGAAGATTGATCCACATGGGAATGGAAAGAAGCGTTCTTTCCAACGTCCCGAGAAGAACGAGCCCTTGTTGAGGCAATCTCCGAATCCCGTTATGGCAGCCAGACCAGTTAAGGCTGACAAGACTGGTGATGTTTGTCATCACTGCAAGAAGCCTGGACATTGGAGGCGAAATTGCAAAGAATATCTTGCCCAGAAGTGTTCTGGAAACGGTATGTTCTAAATTTAAGTAAACATTTTAATTAACTCTACTTCTTGGGTATTAGATACCGGTTGTGACTCACATCTCTGTAATGGGTTACAGGTGATGGGAAGAAGTAGGAAGCTTAAGGAAGGTGTGACCTTCTTGAGGATGGGCAATGAAGCAAGAGTTGCTGCCAAGACCTTAAGAGATGTTTACTTATTGTTGAACAATAGTTTTAAGTTAATTAAGAGATGTTTGTTTGTACCTTTTTGATGAAAAAACATTATTTCCATTTCTATTGTGATAAAGATGGATATTCTTGTTTATTTAGCAAAGGTGTTTGCAACATTTACAAGAATGAATGTTTAATTGGTACTTGAGAACTTGAAAACGATCTCTATAACTTAAAATTAAAAGATATTCCATTAAATGTCCATTCAAAGGCAGACACCATATGAGATATGGATGGGTAAGCCTCCCAAATATTCTTATCTTAGAATATGGGGAGCCCTGCTTATGTGAAGCAGGTAGTGGGAGATAAATTGGATTGTTGATCAATTTTATGTTACTTTGTGGGATATCCAAGGAATTAAGTTGGATATCATTTCTATCATCCCCAAGAAACAAAAGTGTTTGTTTCTAGGAATGCAACCTTTTTGGGAAAAGGATTTTCTATTGGATAGAAAAAGGGAGATGATAGAACTCGAAGATGTTCGAGAGACACCCACAGTTATAGAACCCACACCCAAAGAGCCAAGAGAGGAGATACAAGCTCCTAGAAGATACGAGAAAGTCTCGAGACCACCTATGAGGTATGGTCAGCTTCTTGAAGAAGGCCATGATGAGCCTAACCATGGATGTGATCCATGGACCTTCAAGGAAGCGTTATCTGATGCCGATTCATCCAAGTGGCTTGAAGCAATGGAATCTGAGATGAATTCCATGCATTCGAACCAAGTGTAGGATCTTGTGGATCCACCTGTGGGAACTGTTCCCACAGGGACTTGGGGAGGATGGGAAGGTGTTGACCTTCAAGGCGCGATTGGTGGCAAAAGGATGTACTCAAAGACAAGGAGTTGACTTTGAGGAAACCTTTTCCCAATCGCAATGTTCAAGTCCATAAGGATTTTATTAGCCATAGCTGCATAGTATGACTATGAGATATGGCAGATGGATGTCAAGACAAACTTTCTTAAATGGGGATTTTAAGAAAGTTATTTACATGTCTAAACCTGAAGGGTTTACATCTATCGGAAGTGAGCATATGGTATGCAAACTTCAGAGATCTATTTATGATCTAAAGCAGGCATCTAGGAGTTGGAACCTCAGATTCGACAGTACAATCAAATAGTTTGATTTACTGTGAATCATGAGGGACCCTATGTGTATAAGAAGGTCAGTGGGAGTGTTGTGACATTCCTGGTGCTTTATGTTGATGACATTCTAATCTTTGGGAATGATGTAGGAATGTTGCAATCAACAAAGATATGGTTAGCGAGTAAGTTCTCGATGAAGGACTTGGGTGAAGCATCTTTTGTATTGGGATACAGATCTATTGAGATAGATCGAAAAGATGACTTGGTCTCAGTCCACATACATGATACCATCGTGAAGCGGTTCTCGATGGATGCGTCCTTGAGAGGACATCTACCAATGTGTCATGGCGTGTCCCTATCCAAGTCTGTCTCCTGAGACTGATGCGGAGATAGTGACGATGACACGCATTCCGTATGCTTCGGCAATTGGTAATATCATGTATGGGATGATATCTACACGTCCTGACATGGCGTTTTCACTATGTGTAGCGAAAAGATATCAATCGAACCCCGGTCTTCCACAACTAGAAAGCTGTGAAAGACATCCTCAAGTTGTTGAGAAGGACCAATAAGTTGTTCTTGGTCTATGGGGGTAGAGAACTGAAATTGGAAGGCTATACCGACTCTAGCTTCCAAAGCGATATCGATAACTCGAAGTCAACCTCTAGGTTTGTATTCATGCTCAAAGGTGCTGCTGTCTCTTGGAAGAGTTCCAAGCAAGACAATATTACGGATTCCAGCACAGAGGCCGAATACATTGCTGCATCAGATGCAGCAAGGGAGGCTGTTTGGATAAGGAATTTCGTCTAAGAGTTGGACGTCATTCCTAATGGAGTTGCTCCTATGCCGGTGTTGTGTGACAACACGGGAGCTATAGCTCAAGCAAAGGAGCCAAGGTCTCATCAGAATCCAAACTCGTATTGAGAAAGTACCACATCCTCAGAGAGATTGTGGAAAGAAGAGTAGTGTCTATTGACAAAGTCGGCTCCGATGATTATGTTGTTGATCCACTAGCTAAGCCTTTACCTGGACCATTATTCGACAAGCATCGCGAATCAATGGGTTTTATGCATATGGGTAGTTGGCTCTAGTGCAAGTGGGAGATTGTTAGAGTAGGTGCCCGTCGAACCAAGTGTTGGCCGAGTGTTCACAATGAAACTCTATGTATAAGCAATCTTTATTTTAATAATATTTGAAATTATTATTTTGGCAAATCTTTATCTGTATACCCATGCTAGCTGCATAGATAAAGCCCTTGAATATACAAATAGTAGAAAGACTATGAGATGCTCATATGATGAGTATCATGAAACTCATATTTGTAATACTGTATATTCTAAACGGTTCCTAGTCGATTCAGCCGCCACTAAGAAGGATATAGGCCGCTAGAGTTCGAGACTAGTATCTGCGATGTGAGTACCATGTTTCATTGGTAGGGGACATTGTGATGTCCGAACATGCAGATAGGTGCACCTTGTAGAGTGCACTGAACAACCCTCCATAAAAGGACTTTCCAAGTGGTTCTCACTTATCGAGTGGAAATGTCCTAGTTTATGGTTGTACAGAATTAGTCCTTATGACCCGGGACAACATTGAGACTCTATGTGCTAGAATTACACTTTGACTTGTTTACCGACTCTTATGGGGTCATCAGGTGGCAAGGTTGGGTGTTCTGTCGAAACACTTAGGAGTCGATGCATTGTAGTCGGGGATTCACCGCTTACCTTCGGGTATGGATATTCTATGTGTTATCATGTGTATGTAGATCGAAATCTCTGGCCAGAGTATGGTTGTAATTATGAAAGGTGTTTCATAGATTACACCATCGATGCAACTACGACATGACACATAGTATCGATTCATTGACAACTCTCGATAAACCAATGGTTGTCGAATCGATCGGGATATATGAGTTGAAGGGACCGTACTGTGCGCTAACCATAATTGAATGGTTCTTGCAGGCACTATCATGTGATACCTAGGGAATCACGTAAGCGATGCTGCTAGGCGTTTAACGTGATTGGTTGGGTACTATCAGACTTGAGTTCTGACGTTCTTATTATCAAGGTGTTGATAAGTAAGAATGGAGCAATTAGGGTATGCTCGAATAAGGACATGTTTAGTCCGAATCACATGGAGATGTGAACCCACGGCTAGTTGTATCAATGAACCATTGAGGGCCACACAAGTACTAGCTTTGTAAATCCCGATGAGAAGTAAAATAGTTCAATGTGTTGAACGGCTTATAAAGGAGTTTATAAGCGTAAGTAAAATTAGAAGTTTGACTTCTATAAAGGAGAAAATGGTTCAATGTGTTGAACGGCTTATAAATGTGTTTATAAGCGTAAAGAAAAATAGAAGTATGACTTCTATGAGAGAAATATAAATTTTAATTTATGAAAGTGTTCCTAGATTAAAATTTGGCCAAGTAAATAATGTAGTTGAAAATTGTGATTTTCATAAACATTATTGGGGACTAAATTAAATTAATTCAAGTGTTGAATTAATTAAACACTAGTAGACCTAGTAGAGTCTAAATAATTAAAATTAATTCAAGTGTTGAATTAATTAAATAATATTGAGTCTTGTAGAGCTCAATTAAAATAATTATTTAACTAGTGGGACTTGAATAAATTCAAGTAGTATTTAATTAATCTCAAATATGTTTGAGATAATTAAAATTTAGTCCATGGTTTTTAATGTGTTAAAAACCATATAATATATGTGAGACATGCTAGGGTTTGCATGCTTGGGAGGTGAAGAGTCTTGAATACTTTTGATTAAAAAATTGCAAAGGCATACAACTTTTGTATCTAACTTTTTGCAACCCCAAGAGAACTCTTCCCTCCTCCATTCCACTAAACTTGGCCGAAAATTCTCCTCCCAATTTCTCTCCATTTTTCTCTTCTTGTGTGTTCTTCAATTTGTTGAGGAACACTACACTTCTCTTTGAAAAATCCTCACATTTTTCTAGTGCAAATTGTGAGGGGATCTACCTAGTTGGTGGTGGGCCTAATTTGAAGGAAAGCTTCAAGGATTTGGAGGAGAGCTTGTAGATTCATCTTCCATTCAAGAGCTTTGTTGCTAGTCAACAAAGTTGGAGCCACAATCAACTTTTAAAGTTGATAGGTAAAATTTTCTCAACACCCTATGCTTGAAAGTTGAGATTTTTGTATATGTTTGCACAACTAGTACATGGTGTTCATTTTTGATAAATATTCTTGAAAAATTTTGGTTTTCATGATTAATAAAATATTTTGTGCTTCCGTTGCGATTTTGAACACCGTATATCGATCCCTTTCACAACACGCCACCAATACCTACACCTGAATCATCACATTCAATTTCAAAGGTGTTAGCAAAATCGGGTAAAAAAAGTAATGGAGCATTAGTCAGTTTTTTCTTGATGAGATTAAAGGCCTTATCTTGCTCCTCGCCCCAATGGAATGGAACATTCTTCTTGATCACCGCCGTCATCGGTGCCGCCAATGTGCTAAAATCTTTGACAAACCTCCTATAGAAGCTTGCAAGACCATGAAAACTTCGAACTTGACCAACAGTAGTAGGCGTTGGCCAATCTCGAATAGCACTTTCCTTGTCTTCGTCAACTTGTATACCATGTGAACTTATCACAAACCCAAATAAGACAAGTTTGCTAGTACAAAAATCACATTTCTTCAAGTTAGCATACAAATTTTCAGCCCTTAATGTGATTAGCACAAGTTTCAAGTGGTTAACATGCTCATCTAAGTTTTTGCTATACACGAGGATATCATCAAAATAGACCACAACAAATTTTCTTATGTGTGCACGCAAAACATGATTCATCAACCCCATAAAAGTGCTAGGTGCATTAGCTAAGCCAAAAGGCATAACCATCCACTCATATAACCCATATTAAGTTTTAAAAGCAGTTTTCCACTCATCACCTTCTCTCATCCTAATTTGGTGATACCCACTTTTCAAATCAATTTTGCTAAAAATGCAAGACCCCTGCAATTCATCTAACATATCATCTAGTTTAGGTATGGGATGCCTATACTTAATGGTTATGTTATTGATTGCCCTACAATCCACACACATACGCCATGAGCCATCTTTCTTAGGGACTAGTAAAACGGGCACCGCACAAGGTGACATGGACTCAGGCACAAACCCTTATCTAATAGCTCACTTACCTGTCGTTGCAGCTCCTTAGTCTCCTCCAGATTGCTCCTATAAGCTGGACGGTTTGGCAAGGGACTCCCGGGCACCAAATCAATTTGGTGTTCAATCCCCCTCAATGGTGGTAAGCCTTGAGGTAGCTCCTCCGGAAATACATCGTCAAATTCCTGCAATAGTGAAACAATAACGCTCGGAAAGGATCCGACTATATCACTTGTGTTAAGGAGGATCTCCTTGTAAAGAATTAACACAAGTGGTTCATGTGTGTGCAACAATTGTTTCAACTCACCTTTTTGGGCCATATATTATTTCTTTTTTGCCTCTTTCCTCTCCTTTTCTTTTCCCTCATTTTCTTTCCTCTCTTTTTTTTTATGGCTATCTCACTCTTTTGATCACTCTTTTTTCAGCCACTTCATTTTTGTTTTCAAAGGCCATCTCACTTTTTAATTCAATCCTTTTTTCGGCCTCATCTCTCTTTTTCTTTTTCAATTGGTCCTCCAATACTTGCTTTGGGGACAAAGGAAGCAATACAATGGATTCTTTTCTTTAAAACAAATGAATAACGATTTTTGAACCCTTCATGAGTAGCGTGCCTATCAAATTGCCATGGTCTACCCAACAAAATATGGCAATCATGCATGGGCACCATGTCACACAAAACCTCATCCACATACTTCCCAATAGAAAAGGACACTAGACCTTGCCCATTTACTTTCACCTCCGCACAATCATTCAACCGTTGAAGCCTATATGGTTGAGGATGTTTTATTGTAGGCAATCCCAATTTTTCCACCATCTCAACACTAGCCACATTAGTGCAACTTCCCCTATCTATGATTACATTGCAAACCCTACCGTTCACAAAACACCTAGTGTGGAAAAAATTCTCTCTTTGGCTAGCCTCCTCATCCTTGACTTGGGCACTCATGATTCGCCTAGTCACTAGCGCTTCTCCTATAACCGCCCCATATCCCTCATCGGGATCCTCCAACGTAGGCATATCATCATCACTACCCTCGCCATCTCCCTCACTTTGAAACTCATACTCACCATAATCATTCAGAATCATCACCCTTTTATTAGGACATTAACTAGAAATATGTCCTAATCCTTGACACCTAAAACATCTAACATCTCTAGATCGAGTGAGAGGAGTTTCAGATTTATCTTGGACTCCTTGCTTAGGCGCCTCTTGTTTGAACTCAATTTTGGGCTTGGCTACCACCTTATTCTCCTCACGCTTCACCGCATTTGATCTTCAAGAAGATGATGAACCTCTAGTTTGATTGGTGCGGAAAACTCCTCGTCTCTTGAGTAGTTGCTCCACCTTTATGGCCATTTGCACCATCTCGTCTAGATCTAAGTAGTGCCGAAGCTCCACTTGATCTTGAATCTCCCTGTTCAAACCACAAAGAAAACGAGCCATAGTTGCCTCACTATCCTCCTCAATACTTGTCCTAATCATGACTACCTCCATCTCCTTATAGTAGTCCTCAACACTCTTTAACCCTTGCCTCAAAATTTGTAACCTCTTAAACATCTCCCTATAATAGTGATTAGGTACAAACCTCTTTCTCATTACCCTCCTCATCTCATCCCAAGACTCAATGGGTCTCTCATTATACCTTCTCCTAGTGGTCACTAATTGATCCCACCAAATGAGAGCATATTCTAAGAATTCCACCACCGCCAATCTAACCTTCTTTTGTTCGGAATAGTGGTGACAATCAAACACAAACTCTACCCTCTTTTCGCACTCTAAGTATGCCTCCGGATCAGATTTGCCATGGAAAGATGGAATTTTCATCTTAATGCTACCCATGTTCCCATCTTCCCTATGCTCATCATTAAATCTACCCCTCATAGCTTCTCCTCTTCCTCTACCAACTCCTCTACCTCTTCCATTCCTACCCCAATTTTCATTTTGACTCTCCTCTTCTCCCCCCAAATCATATTCCTCATCTTCGCCTCTACCCAAGTCTCTAACCTTAGATTTACCCCCAATAGGACTCACTTCAATCCTATCCAAACTCTCATGTAATGACTCCATCTCAATCTTTATCATCCTAGAAAAATGTCCAGACAACGCCTCCATTTGGACCTTAGATAACCCCGGATTAGAACTATCTCCAACCTCCCTCTGCATTTAATTCCAAATTTGTACCTGCAAGAAAAGGTTAGTAGAAATAAAATAATCCTCACCCAAATGCTCACGGTCACTCCAAAGAAATTTACTCGTCTCTCTGATTTTTTTTTGATCACAACAAATACTCACCGTTCACTCCAAAGAAAAGTCACTCGCACTCAAGTAGATCACTCGAATTTGACGGGCCTCTCAAAAAGTGTTCAAGCTTTGTATTTGAGTATATCAAACAATCAAGTTTAAAATTGTGAACAAATGTGATCTTCTTACTTGGACTGCGTAGACAAGAAAAATTGAAGCTAATTTAATTTAGTTTTTTTTAACTGTGTGAGACTATGGAATATGACTCACAAGAAGGACTAGAACAAATTACCAAAATAAACTTGTGGGTAAATTTTCGAAATTTTGTACTCTTTTTTTTTTTGGCTTGAGTACTACTCGAAAATCCCAAAAAAAATAAGAGCAAAAATTTTCGAGAATCACAGATTCACGAAAAAAATAAACGAAGAACGATAGATTGACACAGATATCACAAATCTGAAATTTAATAACAAGATACTTACTTGAATTCAATAAACCCAAAGCTCTGATACCAAATGATGTGAATCTTTGTACGAATAAAAGCAAACACGATCAAAATTGAATCGCGCCCTCAATTTAATATCGAACAAAGAATCATTGTGTTTTTCCGATCTTTTGAATCAAGTATGGTTGTGATATTCACCTCTAAACTATGGAAAGTCTAGCAACAAATAAACACGGAATAACAATCGAAAATTGGAACGAACCTTCGAAGAACGATGCCTACGACAATCCGCACTAGATCGATCGACAAACGTGACAAAAATGAAAACTTTGATAACTTTGATTTTGGTTGAACAAAGCAAAGCTTTGAAAGCTTGAGAGAGAATCTCAAAATTTTGTATAAAAACTCAAAATAATGTGTATTGTGTGTCAAAATTTCGTCCAAGATATGTCTTATGTCAAAAGATAACAAAATCTTGTTTCCTAACAAAATAAAACTCTAAAGAAGGTAATTTTTTCTTGCCCAAAACTCTAGGACACGGACCCCATGTGGCCCTCCGTGTCCGGGTCCGTGTACACTCGGGAATAAACTTCAGCTGGAAACAAGGGACACGGACCCCGTGCTCACCTCCGTGTACGGGTCCGTGTAGACACAGTCTTCGCCAATGTAATAGGGCACTGGAATAGCTCATCTCAGGTTGTAAAGGACACGGACACCGTGTGCAGGTCCGTGTAGCCTCAGGTTTCTCCAACAATGCTTGAATAATATTCCGTTGGCCTCCAAACGTACTCCCATGCATCTCGACCCCTTCATGCTTGCTCATGACTCCCTGTAGTGCCTCCTTGAATTTCTTTAGTCGTCCCCTCGTGACTGGTCCCTCCGGCAACTGCAAAGGATCCCATGCTTTCCTTGGGGCTTGACGAGCCGTGTTCGCATAAAAAAGTATGCTCGCCAGTGCAGGTACTTCGCTGGTCTTTCCTTTTATTTTGTGTCTTGAGGCTAAGAATTTGTTTAGAGGTTGTGATGGGTTTTTGGATTCGATTGTTGATGTGGAAAAAATATGAAGTTGAATATTTATGATATTGATGTTGTGAGAGAGTTCTATGATGTTTTTGAGGATGATGTGCCGGGTTTACCGCTAGACAGAGATGTGGAGTTTGTGATTGACCTAGTTCCAGGTACGGTTCCTATTTCCAAGGCTCCCTACAGAATGGCCCCTACAGAGATGAAAGAGTTAAAGACGCAGTTGCTGGATCTTTTGGATAAAGGTTTCATTCGACCGAGTTCTTCGCCTTGGGGAGCTCCGATTCTTTTCGTCAAGAAGAAAGGTGGGTCTTTGCGGCTGTGTATTGATTATAGAAAGCTCAACAAAGTGACTATCAAGAATAAGTATTCGTTGCCACGGATAGATGACTTGTTTGATTAGCTGCAAGGGGCTACCGTGTTTTCGAAGATTGATTAAAGATTTGGCTATTATCAGTTGAAGGTTAGGGAGTTTGATATCCCTAAGACGTCGTTCCGAACCAGGTACGGTCATTATGAGTTCCTTGTGATGTCTTTTGGTCTGACTAATGCTCCTTCAGTCTTGGTAGTTTTATATCGATGCGTCGAAGAAGGGTCTTGGTGTAGTGCTGAAGCAACGTGGAAAATTTATAGCCTATGCTTCTCGCCAGTTGAAGGACTAGGAGAAGAATTATCCTACGCATGATCTGGAGCTGGCAGCTGTGGTTTTCACCCTGAAAATCTGGAGACATTATTTATATGGCGAAAAGTATGAGATTTTTACGGACCACAAGAGTTTAAAGTATTTGTTTCCTCATAAAGAACTCAATATGGGTCAGAGACGGTGGTTAGAGCTTGTCAAAGATTATGATGTGACAATTAGCTACCACCCAGGGAAGGCAAATGTTGTAGCGGATGCATTGAGCCATAAGTCTGGTTCTTCTTTGAGTACTATGATTCAGAAGCCATTGTTGTTAGACTTGCAGCGAGAGGAGATAGCTTTGGTGGTTCCAGGAACCATTGCTCGATTTTCAGCATTGGTAATTCGGGCTACATTGACGGACAGGATCCGTAGAGAGCAGGTCAATGATTTACAGTTGACAGATTTGAGAGCCAGAGCAGATAAGAGAGGTAATTCAGAGTTTAGATTGAATGTAGATGGTTTGGTGACTTTTAGAGGCCGTATTTGTATTCCTGTTGGTGATGATATTCGGCGAGACATCTTGACGGAGGCACATACCGCGCCATATTCGCTACATCCAGGTGGTACCAAGTAGTATCAGGATCTTCGTAGACTCTATTAGTGGCCCTGTGTGAAGAAAGATATTGCCATGTTTATTTCTCAGTGCCTAACTTGTCAGCAGGAGAAGATCGAGCATCAGAGACCTGCTGGGACATTGTTATCATTGCCGATTCCTCAATGGAAATGGGAGCATATTACGATGGACTTCGTGACTGGTCTTCCTAGAACGCAGAAAGGTTTTAACTCTATTTGGGTTATTTTTGATAGGTTGACCAAGTCAGCGCATTTTCTTCTAGTCAAGACGACGTATTCCATGAACCAGTATGCCGAAGAGTACATAGCAGAGATTGTTAGACTTCATGGTGTTCCTGTGTCGATCGTGTCTGATCGTGACCCTAGATTTACTTCAGAGTTTTGGAAGAGTTTGCACAGAGCTATGGGTTCACGGTTAGCATTCAGTACAGCATATCACCCCCAGAGCGACGGTCAATCAGAGAGAGTTATTCAGATTTTGGAGGATATGCTCAGAGCTTGTACTATTGATTATCCTGGTAGTTGGGATTCCAAATTGCCTCTTGTTGAGTTCACGTACAATAACAGTTACCAAGCGACGATTGGCATGGCACCGTATGAAGCACTTTATGGCAGGAAGTGTAGATCTTCCTTGTATTGGGATGAGATTGGTGAGAGTAAGATGTTGGGTCCAGAGTTGGTCCAACAGACAGCTGATGTTGTTGCGGTTATTCGAGAGAGGATGAAGACAGCGCAGTTGAGACAGAAGAGCTATGCTGATGTGAGGCGTAGGCCGTTGCAGTTTGAGGTTGGCGATCATGGGTTTTTGAAGATAGCACCTCTCAAAGGTGTGATGCGATTTGGCAAGAAAGGAAAGTTGAGTCCGAGATTTATTGTCTCATTTGAGATCTTGGATAGAGTCGGTGATCGAGCTTACAGGTTAGCCCTACCGCCAGATCTTGATAGAGTTCATAATGTTTTTCATGTCTCCATGCTCCGTAAGTATACTGCGAATCCTTCCCATGTTCTTCGTCACGAGCCATTGGATTTGACGCCGAACTTGACGTACCAAGAGATTCCAGTCCAGATTTTGGATCGGAAAGTTAGAGTGTTGAGAAACAAATAGATCGGCATTGTTAAAGTCCTTTGGAGGAATCATTTGAATGAAGAAGCCACGTGGGAACCAGAGGATGAGATGAGAGAGAAGTATCCCGAGTTGTTTGCGCAGGGACGTCAATTTCGGGGACGAAATTCCTCTAAGGAGGGGAGATTGTAATAGCCAAGCACAGTACAAGCGTGTTTTCGAGATTTTAATGATATTAGGCATAGATTTGTTCACTTTTCCTCATTCTTTTCTCCTCCATTCTCGCTTTCTTCAACAAAAGGAGAGCTAGGGTTCCATTATTCTCATTTCCTATCTTTGATTCAAGCTCCTAGTTGGTTTATTGTTGTGAGAGCAAGGTTTTCTTGGATTAAAGGAAGCTAAGGTAAGCTTTTGGTTTGGTTATTTCTTGGTTTTGGTGTGTGAGATGATATAGGTTTGTGATGGTGTTGATTCTTTGTCTTTTATGGTATTGTTGTTGGATTATTGGGTTATTGATGGTGCAATTTATGGTTTATTGTTGTAGGATTGCTATCAATAGATTAGATACAAGGTTCCAAGTGGTTGTAAGTGGAAATTCATTCCTTGTGCTCACATGATCATATATGTATTGTTTTTAAATGGTTTTAACATGTTATTCCCTTCCATTTGATTCATATTATGTATTGATACACTTGATTGTATATTAGAGGCAATTGAATGTCTCAATTGTGTAAAAGGGAATACAAGAGATTAGAGTCTTCAAAGTGTTTGATAAAATGCCAAAGAGAGAGTTCAAATGATTTATGGATGTATGGATACATAGTCAGAGATTGCATGCAATTAGTTGATCAACGACCATAGGCTTATATCCCTCAGAGTTACGATTTATATCGATGGGATATAGGTACAGAGACAGAGATACTATATAGATATCAATCCAACCGAGAAAAGAGAAATACCATCTTATTGTTATATTATTGCTATGTTATTCATGATTCAGAGTTGATGGTATTTAATGTTTTTAAAGCCATATTTTACAGAGTATGCTATGTACATTGCTATGTAAGAGTTCCACTTGCTGAGTTTTATACTCATCTCAGTTATTTCATGTGATGCAGATAAGAGCGACGAACCAGGATGTTGATTGAAGCCGGGGTCATATGCATATAGAGATGGAAGGAAGTGGAAGATTATTTTGTTATACATGATCAAAATGATATTTTGTATGTTGATGCAACACTTTTTGGATCATGTATATTCTTTTGATGGTATATATATTGGAAATGTATTTTGAATCCTTCATCCCTTTTAAGAAAAATTTTAAATTCCGCTGTTATTTTATAAAATGAGTTAGAGGTGTCACATTTAGAGACCACATGGATATATAGGTACTTAGCACAATCCTGGTACCAATTGAGTAGCTCAATTGGTACCAGGATTGTGCTAAGAACCTATATATCCTAGCTCAATTGGTACCAAGTTTGTGCTAAGTACCTATATATCCATGTGGTCTTAGGTTTGATCCTGGGAAGGCACATACTCTAGTTCATGGGCTGGAGGAGTTCTATGTGTAAGGCTCGAGAATTATCCGTGTCATCGATGTGAGAATTGAAGAAGATTATGCATGACATGAAAAATGTGAATTTGAGCAGCAGGGCCGAAGCCACACCGCACCCGCGGTGTTAGAGATACAGCACCCGCGGTGCATTGGGAGGAAATTGGTGAAATTGTGCGAACAGACACCGCACCCGCGGTGCTAGCACGACCGCACCCGCGGTGTGAGACCGCACCCGCGGTCATGTAAGGACCGCACCCGCGGTCTAAGAATTCCAGAAAATAATATTGCTGCCGAGAGCACAGCGCACCCGCGCTCCTAAGTTACCGCACCCGCGGTCATGCATGCCCTTTGAAGAATAAGCCATGTGTTATATAACATGCAAGATATAAATAGAGGTCCTTCGTTTTCCTCATTCAGAAGCAAGCACCGAAGGATTTCAGGGAGAGAGAAAGCTTCATTCCTCATGCTTTCAAATTTTGATTTTGTAAGATTCATACATCCAAACTTTAATCCGATTTCGGTTTTGAGCTCCTCTCAGTGTTAGCTTCAAGAGGATGTAAGTTTTATTACATTTCAACAAGATTCAGATTGTGTATGTTGAGAGAAACTTAGATTTGAGTTAGAATATGTGTTCTTGCTATACTAAGCATCGTAAAAACGTAAACGGATTGAATTACGGATGTCGTATGCTATAGGTTCGATTTTCCAGCATGTATTATGTGAAGATTATGCAGAATTTGGTATACATGTTTGTATTGGATGAGATAATGAGTAATTGGGATTGATTATGATATTGTTATGTTGTTACTGAGTTGACCGGTACCGAGAATTACGCTGTTATGCCGTCGATTTGTACCGAGATTTATTATTGATTGGAATACGTATTGCTTTGAGTTAGAGATTGATATTGTGTGTCTACACATTGCCATTTCAGATTTGAAGTGACAGGTTTGACATTCCGACTTCAAGATTTCGACAGAGATTGTGTGACGAAAGGTATAATTCATGTGGTCTTGGGATTGCACAACTCGATTCAGATTTGATACGAGTTTCCCTAAATCACATACTAGATTGTTATTACATTGATTATGTAATGTCTTGTTTATTGATTTATATTCGAGTCCTGAGATAGGAGATATTGGCAGACTTGCCAAAACTAGACGTTTCGGTGTATCGTCGCATAGGAGCAGATTTGCTATATGTGTAGACCCTCGATACAGAGATTGACCGAAGTCTAGGAATAAGACGTACCGTTGCCCCGAGTGGTTGGGTAGGTGACAGACCGTCTTATTCACACCGGGATCCCTAGATTAGAAATGAGTCGAGTCAAGATTTGAATGTTGAATACAGATTTGTATTCTTCTACATGTTTAGATTTATATTCATGTTACTTGATTTATGCTATGCATTTGTATATGATATTTACATTGCATGCATCCATGTTTTATACTGGGATATGTTCTCACCGGAGTTATCCGGCTGTTGTCGTGTCTGTATGTGTGCATGGCAACAGGTGGGGCAGGATCAGGGTCACGACGAGGAAGAGAGAGTTGATAGCGTGGAGATGCCGGGTGTAGCAGAAGACTTCTGATGTTGCACTAGTAGTTTTATGTTGATACTAGAGATGTTATGTTGTTATTGTAACATGTATAACAAGTAAGGCTACTAGATCATGTCATGTAATAGTCGTTGACTCATATTTGTTTTAAATAAAAATGAGACGCTTTATGTTAACATTCGATTTAATGTTAGAAAGCGAAAAATTTTGACCCGCCATTTATAATAAAGATCCAATTAAATCCCAAAAGAATTGAGTTAGAACCCGGGTCCCCACAACAGGTGGTATCAGAGCTGTAGGTTCTGTAGACTGAGATAGAATAGAATGAGCGGGGTAGATCGAGTCATCTTCCTTGCTTTTGAGATGCTAGCATGATTTACTGTTTTCCCTATTGTATGTGGTTGTATTATCTGAATTGATTTACAGCATTTCAAGCCTGAATCAGAACCAATTCTCGATCAGAGGTATATGATCAGAGGAGGGCTGAGACAGATGATATTGGTTGTGTACTAATCAGTTTGATGATCAGATTTATGCCGCCTAGACGAGTGCCACAGCCAGAGCAGGGTAGCACGTCCGGTGCACAGATGGATGTTACCGCTACGCCGATGGAGACCTTATTGAAGAGATTTCAGTCTTTCCATCCGCCTACCCTGAAGGGCACAGAGAGTGCAGTAGAGTGCGAGAGCTGGCTTGATGATATCGAGATGTTGTTTGAGTCTTTGGCCTATACTGATGAGCGACGTGTGAAGCTGATAGGGCATCAGATGCAAGAGGTTGCAAAGAGCTGGTGGTTGACTACGAAGAGAGCCTTGGAGCACCGAGGCATTGACATTACGTGGAAAGTCTTCAAGGATGAGTTCTATCAGCGCTTCTTCCCCGTCTCCTACCGGAAAGATAAGGGAGCTGAATTTGCGAATCTGAGACAGGGACAGTGGAACATTGAGGAGTATGTCGCTAAATTTTCTGCTTTGCTGCGATTTGCACCGCATGTGGCCGGGAACGACGAGGCAGTGGCCGATCAGTTCATCAACGGGTTGAATCCAGATGTATTTACTTTGGTGAACACGGGACGGCCTAACACTTTTTCAGAGGCACTGAACCGAGCGAAGGGAGCAGAGGCTGGCTTGATCAGGCAGCGAGGAGCTTCCTACGGTGTTCAGGGGCAGAGACCGCCACAGCCTACCACCGTTCAGTTTCCACCCCCTCCTCCTCGTTTTGACAGTGGAGCTAGTGGTAGTGGCAAGAAGGATTTTCTGAAGGCTAAGGGCAAACAGTTTAAGAAATCTGGGAGCAGTTCATCGAGTTCGAGTGGATCTCGACAGAGAGGTCAGGGTTCAGATTCCAGTGGTGTATACTGTGGTTCCTGCGGAGGGCGACATGCCACAGAGCAGTGTCAAGGAGTTCTGGGACGCTGCAATATCTGCAGACAGCAGGGGCATTTCGCCAGAGTGTGCCCACAGAGGAGTTCTCAGCGATTCCAGAGTGCAGGATCGTCTGCTGCAGCGCCACAGATGGAGAGACAGGCATCTTCTGTACACTCCTTTCAGCCACCCTCTACACAGACCCAGCAGAGACCAGGAGGCAGTCAGACCGTGAGTCAGCCTCCCAGACAGCAGGCACGTGTTTTTGCCCTGACAGAGGAGCAGGCGCAGGAGGCGCCAGATGACGTCATTGCAGGTAGCTGTTTTCTTTGCGATTATCCTGCATATGTGTTGATTGACACAGGTGCATCTCATACATTCATCTCTGAACATTTTGCATTGAGACATGCATTGCCTGTTGAGTCGATGTCTACAGTAGTGTCTATAACTTCTCCGTTAGGAAGTGGTTTGATATCTGTGACTACTGTTAGACATTGTATGCTTCAGTTTGAGGGGCATGAGATCGATCTTGATTGTGTAGTACTTGGTTTAGCTGATTTTGATTGTATAGTTGGTATAGACATGTTGACCAAGTACAGGGCCACGGTAGATTGTTTCCACAAGATTGTCAGATTCAGACCCGAAATGACAGACGAGTGGAAATTCTACGGCAAGGGTTCCAGATCTCGGATTCCCTTAGTATCTGCTCTGACTATGAGTAGATTGCTTCAGAGAGGAGCAGAGGGCTTTCTCGTATATTCAGTAGATCTACTGAAGTCGAGCCCAGCATTGGCAGATTTGCCAGTGGTTTGCGAGTTTGCAGATGTTTTTCCTGATGAGATTCCAGGGTTGCCTCCGGTTCGAGAGGTAGATTTCAGCATAGACCTTATGCCCGGTTCTGTTCCCATTTCGAGAGCTCCGTATAGGATGGCACCGATAGAGCTGAAAGAGTTGAAAGCATAGTTGGAGGATCTTCTGTCCAAGGGATATATCAGACCCAGTGTATCTCCTTGGGGTGCTCCGGTGCTTTTTGTTCGAAAGAAAGATGGCTCAATGCGACTGTGTATTGATTACAGGCAGTTGAATAAGGCAACAGTGAAGAACAAGTATCCTTTGCCGCGCATCGACGACTTGTTTGATCAACTACAGGGATCTTTGGTATACTCGAAGATCGATTTGAGATCAGGGTATCATCAGCTCCGAGTTAGAGACGTTGATATTCCGAAGACTGCATTTCGAACCAGGTATGGACATTACGAGTTTGTTGTTATGCCTTTCGGTTTGACGAATGCACCTGCGGTGTTTATGAGTTTGATGAACCGCATTTTTCAGAGATATTTAGATGATTTTGTGATTGTGTTTATTGACGACATTTTGGTGTATTCGAAGAGTTTGACTGAGCATGCAGATCATCTGAGAATCGTGCTGAAGACTTTGCGACAGGAGCAGTTGTATGCCAAACTGTCCAAATGCGAATTCTGGTTGCGACAGGTTGTCTTCTTGGGGCACATTATATCTGGAGAGGGTATTGCGGTAGATCCGAGTAAAGTTGAGGCTGTGATCAGTTGGCCGAGACCGACTTCTGTGCCAGAGATACGCAGTTTCATGGGTCTAGCCGGGTATTATCGTCGTTTTATTCGAGACTTCTCCAGTATAGCGAAGCCGATTACCCAGTTGACACAGAAGAACATGCCATTTGTATGGTCAGAAGAGTGTGAGAGCAGTTTCGTAGAGTTGAAGAAGAGGCTGACTAGTGCGCCTGTCTTGACGATTCCTACCGGTACAGGTGAGTTTGTTGTATATTGTGACGCATCTCACAGAGGGCTAGGATGTGTTCTTATGCAGCGAGGGCACGTGATAGCGTACGCCTCTAGACAGTTGAAGCCGCACGAGACTCGGTATCCGATTCATGATCTTGAATTGGCGGCGATTGTCTTTGCACTTAAGATCTGGCGTCATTATCTGTATGGCGAGAAATTTGAGATCTATTCCGATCATAAGAGCCTGAAGTATCTCTTTTCTCAGTCAGAATTGAATATGAGGCAGCGACGATGGCTTGATCTGTTGAAAGATTTTGATTGCGAGATCAAGTACCATCCAGGGAAGTCGAATGCAGCGGCAGACGCCTTGAGTCGAAAGGTATGTGCTCTTTCCTTGTCGACTGTAGGTGTATCGAATTTAGTAGAAGATTGTTGCTTGTCTGGATTGACATTTGATACAGAGAATAGACCGTTGCGACTTACTGCGATTCAGATTGAGCCAGATCTGATTTTGAGGATCAAAGAAGCACAGAGGACTGATCTGAGCGTCCAGAGATCGATTGATATGGTCAGAGCTGGTCATATATCAGAGTATCAGGTTAGAGATTCTGTTCTGTATGTGAATAACCGCTTAGTAGTGCCAGATGTTTCAGATTTGAGACGACAGATTATGTCAGAGGCACACTGTAGCCGGTTCAGCAGTCATCCTGGAGGCAGAAAGATGTACAATGACTTGAAGACGCAATTCTGGTGGAAGCAGATGAAGACAGAAATTGCAGAATTTGTGTCTAAGTGCCTGAATTGCCAGCAGGTGAAGGCAGAGAGAAAGAAGCCCGGAGGTCTACTTCAGAGTTTGTCTGTTCCTGAATGGAAATGGGACCACATTTCCATGGACTTCGTTACGAAGTTACCTCGATCGTCCCGGGGCTATGATTCGATTTGGGTCATCATTGACAGATTGACCAAATCTGCCTGTTTCATTCCGTACAAGATGACCTATCGACACGATCAGATGGCAGAGTTGTATGTCAGAGAGGTCGTCAGATTGCATGGTGTGCCGAAGTCGATCGTATCAGACCGGGATCCACGATTTACTTCTCACTTCTGGCACAGCTTGCAGCAGGCTTTGGGTACGACTTTACACCTGAGCACTGCTTATCATCCCCAGACAGACGGACAGTCAGAGCGGACTATCCAGACTTTAGAAGATATGCTGAGAGCTGTAGTACTAGACTTTGGTACTAGTTGGCAGGATTCATTGCCGTTGTGTGAGTTTTCATACAACAACAGCTATCAGACGAGCATAGAGATGGCACCGTTCGAAGCTTTATACGGAAAGAAGTGTAGATCTCCGTTGTACTGGGATGATATCTCTGAGGTACCAGAGTTGGGGCCTGATATGATTCGTGAGATGACCGAAAAAGTGAAAATCATTCAGAAGAGAATGAAGACGGCACAGGATAGGCAAGCAAAGTACGCCAATATCAGACGCAGACCGTTAGTATTCGAACAGGGAGACAGAGTATTTTTGAAGATTTCACCTTTCAGAGGCGTGGTCAGATTTGGCAAGCGTGGGAAGTTGTCTCCTAGATACGTCGGTCCGTACGAGATCTTTGAGAAGATTGGCGATCGAGCTTACAGACTTGCTCTTCCTCCTTCATTATCTGATATACATGACGTTTTTCATGTATCGATGCTTCGCAGATATATGCCAGATGAGTCTCATGTCATTCAGCCTGACGAAGCCGAGTTAGATCAAACTTTGAGCTACGTCGAGCAACCGATACAGATTCTGGATCGGAAGGAAAAGAAGCTTAGAACCAAGACCATTCCGCTTGTGAAGGTTCAATGGAGTCGCCATGGCATCGAGGAAGCAACTTGGGAGACGGAGTCTGAGATGAGACAGAGGCATCCCGAGCTATTCTTATGATGTGAGTTTTTCTTCCCGCTTTGATTTTACTGTTTTGTGTATACTAGTGTGATTACTGGTTTATAAGTTCGAGGACGAACTATTGTCTAAGAGGGGGAGAAATGTAAGGCTCGAGAATTATCCGTGTCATCGATGTGAGAATTGAAGAAGATTATGCATGACATGAAAAATGTGAATTTGAGCAGCAGGGCCGAAGCCACACCGCACCCGCGGTGTTAGAGATACAGCACCCGCGGTGAATTGGGAGGAAATTGGTGAAATTGTGCGAACAGACACCGCACCCGCGGTGCTAGCACGACCGCACCCGTGGTGTGAGACCGCACCCGCGGTCATGTAAGGACCGCACCCGCGGTCTAAGAATTCCAGAAAATAATATTGCTGCCGAGAGCACAGCGCACCCGCACTCCTAAGTTACCGCACCCGCGGTCATGCGTGCCCTTTGAAGAATAAGCCATGTGTTATATAACATGCAAGATATAAATAGAGGTCCTTCGTTTTCCTCATTCAGAAGCAAGCACCGAAGGATTTCAGGGAGAGAGAAAGCTTCATTCCTCATGCTTTCAAATTTTGATTTTGTAAGATTCATACATCCAAACTTTAATCCGATTTCGGTTTTGAGCTCCTCTCAGTGTTAGCTTCAAGAGGATGTAAGTTTTATTACATTTCAACAAGATTCAGATTGTGTATGTTGAGAGAAACTTAGATTTGAGTTAGAATATGTGTTCTTGCTATACTAAGCATCGTAAAAACGTAAACGGATTGAATTACGGATGTCGTATGCTATAGGTTCGATTTTCCAGCATGTATTATGTGAAGATTATGCAGAATTTGGTATACATGTTTGTATTGGATGAGATTATGAGTAATTGGGATTGATTATGATATTGTTATGTTGTTACTGAGTTGACCGGTACCGAGAATTACGCTGTTATACCGTCGATTTGTACCGAGATTTATTATTGATTGGAATACGTATTGCTTTGAGTTAGAGATTGATATTGTGTGTCTACACATTGCCATTTCAGATTTGAAGTCACAGGTTTGACATTCCGACTTCAAGATTTCGACAGAGATTGTGTGACGAAAGGTATAATTCATGTGGTCTTGGGATTGCACAACTCGATTCAGATTTGATACGAGTTTCCCTAAATCACATACTAGATTGTTATTACATTGATTATGTAATGTCTTGTTTATTGATTTATATTCGAGTCCTGAGATAGGAGATATTGGCAGACTTGCCAAAACTAGACGTTTCGGTGTATCGTCGCATAGGAGCAGATTTGCTATATGTGTAGACCCTCGATACAGAGATTGACCGAAGTCTAGGAATAAGACGTACCGTTGCCCCGAGTGGTTGGGTAGGTGACAGACCGTCTTATTCACACCGGGATCCCTAGATTAGAAATGAGTCGAGTCAAGATTTGAATGTTGAATACAGATTTGGATTCTTCTACATGTTTAGATTTATATTCATGTTACTTGATTTATGCTATGCATTTGTATATGATATTTACATTGCATGCATCCATGTTTTATACTGGGATATGTTCTCACCGGAGTTATCCGGCTGTTGTCGTGTCTGTATGTGTGCATGGCAACAGGTGGGGCAGGATCAGGGTCACGACGAGGAAGAGAGAGTTGATAGCGTGGAGATGCCGGGTGTAGCAGAAGACTTCTGATGTTGCACTAGTAGGTTTATGTTGATACTAGAGATGTTATGTTGTTATTGTAACATGTATAACAAGTAAGGCTACTAGATCATGTCATGTAATAGTCGTTGACTCATATTTGTTTTAAATAAAAATGAGACGCTTTATGTTAACATTCGATTTAATGTTAGAAAGCGAAAAATTTTGACCCGCCATTTATAATAAAGATCCAATTAAATCCCAAAAGAATTGAGTTAGAACCCGGGTCCCCACACTATGAGTAACCCGTACGACACCTATGGAAAGCCCGTGAAGGAAAGGGCCCCACAGAGGGAGCCCAAGATCGGGATAGCCTTGGGTCGATCGGGGCAGTGGGCCGTATGGGCAGTCCACTGGGCCTGTAATGGGTCGTTACAAGATTTGTATTGTGATTGAGATTATAATTGTACTGATACTGATTATGAGTTCTGGTATAATATCTGTGATGTGGATATTGACAGGGTTATTGAGATTGTATTGTTTTGCCGTCGAAACATCAGTAGATTGATAATACGCAGATACAGTATTGATTGAGATGGTATTGTTGTATTATATGTCGATTGGTATTGATCAGATTCTATTTTGATTTGAATATTGATCAGAACAGGTTTTGAACTGATTTATATGCTGATATTGTATCTATTCGATTGTCATTATTAGATTGAGTATGGACAGAGTTGAATCCAGGACTTCTTCTTCGTCAGAGCGAGAAGATAAAGGTATAAATTAATGTCAACTCGGGTGAGGTTTGACTCGAGTTTCCCTAAATCACATACTTTATTTTATTGCATTGTTATTTGCAATTGAATACGATTGATATTTTTGGTCTATGGATTTATAGATAATATATTTCTTGAGTTATAGGCGGATATGCTTAGTCGTAGACGTTAGATCTTGTGACAGAAGGGCCGGATAGTGAGGACTCATCACTGGCCCATTGCACTTTGTCACAGGACAGGATATTGGTGATAGGACCATAGTCCATGACGGTTAGGTCAGGACACTGGATGTTTGGTTATGTAAGGCCCGAGAAATTAATCCGGTTAATCTGAAAAGATTTAGAAATGATTATTATAATCATGGATGATAATTGATATGATTATAAGCGGAACAGATCAGATCGGGAGAGCCGAAAAAGAATTCACATTTTGTGTGAAGAGTAGGATTGGCGCACATGCGCGACTTGCATGCGCGCACATGCGCGGAACATCCAATAGCATCGGCGCACATGCGCGAGATAAGGCGCGCATTTGCGCGACCCGTCCAGAATGATCGGCGCATATGCGCGACATAAATGGCGCACATGTGCGGGTGTGGCAGAATGATAGGCGCATATGCGCGGAATGATGGGCGCATATGCGCGGGAAGACAAAATGCTAGTTTTTATAACTGACACATATGCGCGACTTTATTGTTATGCTGTCGAAACATCAGTAGATTGATATTGATCAGATTCAGTATTGATTGAGATTGATCAGATTCAGTAATGATTTCGATTGTATCGTGATATCATTGATATGAATTAGATTGTACCTTGTTCAGATATGGATCAGATTATATACCGATTGAGTATTGATCAGAACATGTCTTGAATTGAGTTATATACTGATATGGTATTTATATGATTATCATTATCAGATTAGGATACGATACTTCGTCTTCATCAGACCGAGAAGACAAAGGTATAAATTGATTTTTATTGGGAGATCGACTTGAGTTAGATTCTACTCGAGTTTCCCTAAGCCACATACTTGTATGGTATTGTTTTTATACCCTTATGTTTTAATGATTATGTTTATTCTACTGAGATATGAAGTAGAAAGCAGAAAGCTATTGAATAAGAGTCACTGACAGAGGGGCCAGTGTAATAGCCAAGCCTGGTGTACGGTATGGTTTAAGTCTCGTATGTTTTTGGATTATTTAGTTTCGATTTTAAGAGTTGTGATTATGGGTCATAGTATGGTTGGTTATCATTATTTTGTTGCTTTGTTGATGTTCATTGATGGTAGTTGTATTGTATCAGCGTTGCGGTTCGATTTCAGTTGCTTTAGAGTTTGTTTTTGCCGTGACATCACCGCACCCGCGGTCCTCAGTGCAGCGCACCCGCGGTCTATATTTCAGCATTTTGTGGTGGATTGCCGTGGACACACCGCACCCGCGGTGTGGTAGGTACCGCACCCGCGGTGAAGGCACCGCACCCGCGGTAAGAGTGGCACCGCACCCGCGGTCGTCAATTTCAGAATTTTGGTTGGTATCCCGAGAGCTCACCGCACCCGCGGTGAAGTAAGGAGCGCACCCGCGGTGATGTACAGTTGACGCGTGTTTCGAGTTTTAAGTGATATAATTGGATGAGTTGGTTCACTTTACTCATTTCTTTCTCTCTCATTTTCGATTTTGCTCTCAAGGGAAGCTAGGGTTTCTTCATTCTTTCATTTCCTATCTTTGATTCAAGCTCCTAGTTGGTTTATTGTTGAGAGATCAAGGTTCTTCTTGGTTCTAGGAAGCTAAGGTAAGCTTTTAATGTTGTTTATTCTTGGTTTTGGGGTGAGAGATGATATGAGTTTGTTGATTGTGTTGGTTTTATGGATTAATTGACATGGGTTTTTGGTTATTGAGTTGTTATTGGTGCAATATATGTTTTATTGTGGTAGGATTACTACCAAGAGTTTAGGATCAAGGTTTCAAGTGGTTGTAAGTGGAATTCATTTCCTTGTGCTCACATGATAATATATGTATGGTATTTCAATGGTTTTAATGTGATATTCCCTTCAATTGATTCATGATTATGTATTGATTCACTTGTTATATATATTGGAGGAATTTTATGTCTCAATTATTGAAAAGGAAATACAAGAGATTAAAGTCTTCAAAGTGTTTGATGAAATGCCAAAGAGAGGTTTCAAATGTTTTTTTTTGGATTGATAGATACATAGTTAGAGATTGCATGCAATTAGTTGATCAACGAGAATAGGCTTATATCCCTCAGAGTTATCGATTTATATCGATGGGATATAGGTACAGAGACAGAGATACAATATAGATATCAATCCAACAGAGAAAAGAGAAATACCATCTTATTGTTATATTATTGCTACGTTATTCATGATTCAGAGTTGATGGTATTTAATTTTTTTAAAGCCATGTTTTCAGAGTATGATATGTACATTGCTATGTAAGAGTTCCTCTTGCTGAGTTTTATTCTCATTTCAGTTTATTCATGTGATGCAGATAAGAGCGACGGGCCGGGACGTTGATTTGGGCCGGAGTCATATGCATACCTTGAAGAAAGGAAGAAGTTATTTTGATAGCATTTTGACATGATCACATAAATGATAATTTGTATTTTGTTGTATCATTTAAGTGATCATGTATATACCTTTTGATTATTTATGGAAATGTATTTTAAAACCTTCCTCCTTTCAAGATTTTTTTTTAAATTCCGCTGTTATTTTATTCAATTGGGTCAGAGGTGTCACATTTAGTGGTATCAGAGCTCCGTTCTTCGGACCAATGCATATGACTTCGTCTACTTTCAACTGTCCGGGTATGTCTTCTTCTACATATATTCATTGTTATCTATTGATTTGTTTTGTGTGAGCACATTGTAGGAGTTATGCCTCCTAAGAGGAAAGCCGTAGAGGGTGAGGATAGTTCTTCCTCTAGAGTTGTCGATGAGTTCGGCAAGTTGTTGAAAGAGCAAGCCAAGGTCCATAGCGAGAAGATCCAGCAGTTGCTGCGTATGCAAAGTGCAGGCCAAGGTAGAGGTCAGGGTAGAGGCCAAGTAGCTCAAGCAGTTGGTACCGATGGCATCTTTACTGCTATCAAGAGGATGGATCCGCCTGAAATTGCAGGTACCACTTATCCTTTGGTAGCTGTCGAGTGGGTCAAAGCTCTTGAGGCTATTTTTAATCATCTCCACTACGAAGACAAGGACAGAATCAGTTGTTCAGTGTTCATGTTAGTCAAGGCTGCACGTATTTGGTGGAATGCTACCAAGGTTAGTGTGGACGTTCCAGCATTGAAGTGGCAAGAGTTCACCGATCTTTTCTATGACAAGTGCTTCCCAGATGCACTTCGAGCTAGGAAGGTGACTGAGTTCTTGGAGCTTCGACAGGGAGGCATGAATGTCGATGAGTACATTCTGAAGTTCGAGGAGGGCTGTATGTTTGTCCCGTATATTGCTTCCAACGACAAGGACAAAGGTGCTCATTTCATTCGAGGCCTTAGAGCAGAGATCCGGAGGGATATCAACATGTCAAAGGCTGTGACATTCAAAGAGATCGTGGCTAAGGCCTTGTTGGCCGAGCAAGATGAGAAGGACATTGCCAGAGAACGACAAGCGAGGCAGCAGGCCATTGCTCATAGAGGCCAGGGTTCAAATCAAAGAGGAAAGGATCGTTTCAAGGGGAAAGGCAAGTTAAAGCCGAGTCCTAAACAACCAACAGTTCCTTTTGATCCCGAGAAGCCTTTGTGTCCCAAGTGCAGTCGTCATCATCGGGAAGAGTGCAGATTTGGCACTCATACTTGTTATCGTTGTGGCACTGCAGGCCATATTGCCAAAGACTGTCCAAGAAGAGCGAGTAAAGAGAAGGTTCAGTGTCGCATCTTTACCATGACGAAGGAAGGTATAAATCATGATTCTTCTGTGATCTTTAGCACTATTTTAATTTCAGGCAGAGTAGCTACGACATTGATTGATACAGGTGCTACACATTCTTTTATGTCTGAATTGTTTTTGAGATCTTTGGGTATAGTTCCTTCTGTTCTTCCCCTCCAGTTCAATGTTTTTTTGCCTTCTGGGGATGTGTTGTGCCTGACGTCTATTGTGTATGCGTGCTCTGTTCAAATTGATGAGTGAGTGGTTTATGCTGATCTGATTGTTATCCCAATGGTTGCATTTGATATTATACTTGGCATGGATTGGCTTTCAACCTATCGTGCAGTGATTGATTGCGTTGCTAAGACAGTGACATTTTCAGATGATGGCAATAGGGAAGGTATGCTCGCCAGAGCAGGTACTTCGCTTGTCCTTCCTTTTATTTCGTGTCTTGAGGCTAAGAAGTTGCTGTTTAGAGGTTGTGATGGGTTTTTGGCTTCGATTGTTGATGTGGATAAAATTGTGAAGTTGAATATTGATGATATTGATGTGGTGAGAGAGTTCTCTGATGTGTTTGAGGATGATGTTCCGGGTTTACCGCCGGACAGAGATGTGGAGTTTGTGATTGATCTGGTTCCAGGTACGGTTCCTATTTCCAAAGCTCCGTACAGAATGGCCCCTACAGAGATGAAGGAGTTGAAGACGCAGTTGCAGGATTTTTTGGATAAAGGTTTCATTCGGCCGAGTTCTTCGCCTTGGGGAGCTCCGGTTCTTTTCGTCAAGAAGAAATATGGGACTTTGTGGCTGTGTATTGATTACCGAGAGATCAACAAATTGACGATCAAGAATAAATATCTGTTGCCGCGGATAGATGATTTGTTTGATCAGCTGCATGGGGCTACAGTGTTTTCGAAGATTGATCTTCGATCTGGCTATTATCAGTTGAAGGTTAGGGAGTCTGATATCCCTAAGACGGCGTTTCAGACCAGGTACGGTCATTATGAATTTCTTGTGATGTCTTTTGGTCTGACCAATGCTCCTTCGATCTCATGGACCTGATGAACCGTGCGTTCAAGCCGTATTTGGATAGCTTCATCATTGTTTTCATCGACGATATCTTGATCTATTCCAAGACCAGAGAGCTTCATGCAGAGCATCTCACAGTTGTTCTACAGTTGCTGAGAGAGAAGAGGTTGTATGCTAAGTTGAAGAAATGTGAGTTTTGGTTGGAGCAGATTTCTTTCTTAGGCCATGTGGTTTCGAAGGATGGTATAGCTGTTGATCAAGCCAAGATCGAGGCGATTCAGAAGTGGCCTATTCCTACCACTGTATCAGAGGTACGCAGTTTTCTTTGTTTGGCGGGTTATTATCGTCGTTTCATTTAAGATTTTTCCAAGATTGCCCTGCCATTAACCAATCTGACGAGGAAAACTGTGAAGTTTGAGTGGTCCAATGAATGCCAGAGTGGATTCCAAGAATTGAAAGATAAGTTGACAACAGCTCCTGTTCTTACACTGCCCAGTGGTTCAGAGGATTTTGTTGTTTATAGTGACGCGTCGAAGAAGGGTCTTGGTGCAGTGCTGATGCAACGTGGAAAGGTCATAGCCTATGCTTCTCGCTAGTTGAAGGACTACGAGAAGAATTATGCTACGCATGATTTGGAGCTGGCAGCTGTAGTTTTCGCCCTGAAGATTTGGAGACATTATTTATATGGCGAAAAGTGTGAAATTTTCACGGACCACAAGATTTTGAAGTATTTTTTCTCTCAGAAAGAGCTCAATATGCGTCAGAGATGGTGGTTAGAGCTTGTCAAAGACTATGATGTGTCGATCAGTTACCACCCAGGGAAATCAAATGTTGGAGCGGATGCTTTGAGCCGTAAGTCGAGTTCTTCTTTGAGTTCGATGATTCAGCAGCCGTTGTTGTTAGACTTGAAGCGAGAGGAGATTGCTTTGGTGGTTCCGGGAACCATTGCTCGTTTGTCAGCATTAGTTATTCGTGCTACTTTGACGGGCAGGATCCGTAGAGAACAGGCCATTGATGTTCAGTTGACAGAGATGAGAGCTAGAGCAGAGGAGAGAGGTAATTCAGAGTTTGGATTGAACGGGGATGGTTTGGTGACATTCAGAGGCCGTATTTGTGTTCCTACTGGTGATGATATTCGACGAGACGTCTTGACAGAGGCACATACCACGCCATTCGATACATCCAGGCAGCACCAAGATGTATCAGGATCTTCGTAGACTTTACTGGTGGCCAGGTATGAAGAAAGATATTGCCATGTTTATTTCTCAGTGCCTAACTTGTCAGCAGGTGAAGATCGAGCACCAGAGACATGCTGGGACATTGTTGTCATTGTCGATTCCTCAATGGAAATGGGAGCATATTACGATGGACTTTGTGACTGGTCTTCCCAGAACGCAGAAAGGTTTTAACTCTATTTGGGTTATTGTTGATCGATTGACCAAGTCAGCACATTTTCTTCCAGTCAAGACGACGTACTCCATGAACCAATATGCCGAAGAGTATATAGCAGAGATTGTTAGACTTCATGGTGTTCCTGTGTCAATCGTGTCTGATCGTGACCCCAGATTTACTTCAGAGTTTTGGAAGAGTTTGCACAGAGCTATGGGTTCACGGTTAGCGTTCAGTACAGCTTATCACCCCCAGAGCGACTATCAATCAGAGAGAGTCATTCAGATTCTTGAGGATATGCTCAGAGCTTGTACTATCGATTATCCTGGTAGCTGGGATTCCAAATTGCCTCTTGTTGAGTTCACATATAATAACAGTGTAAGGCCCAAGAATTATAGAATTGATAAACCAAGATTATTAATCTTCATTAACGAGCGATTCGGAAGTTATGAGAACGCATGATATGCAATGATGGAAGAAAAGACATGAAAAAATAAGAGTTTTATTGGAGACAAGACCGCAACCGCGCTCAGGTTAGTACCGCACCCGCGGTGAATGTCCAGTAGGGTACCTAAATTTGACATTTCGAGACCGCACCCGCGGTGCAAGGGGGACCGCACCCGCGGTCTTGTACGTAACGCACCCGCGGTCTTCAAAAGTCAGAAAATGAAGATAATGCCGAAGCATGAGCGCACCCGCGCTCCTGGAAGCACCGCACCCGCGGTCATGCGTGTCGCATGAAAAATGATGCCACGTTCCCAGAATTTGCATGCAATATATATACGATCACCTCCACCCTGTTTATCAGAACTGATAATTAAATCCCAACGACGATTAAGAAGATGATTAGCGTCCGGGTCCCCACAAACAGTTACCAAGCGACGATTGGCATGGCACCGTATGAAGCACTTTATGGTCGGAAGTGTAGATCTCCCTTGTTTTGGGATGAGGTTGGTGAGAGGAAAATGTTGGGTCCAGAGTTGGTCCAACAGACGGCTGATGTTGTTGCTGTTATTCGGGAGAGGATGAAGACAGCACAGTCGAGACAGAAGAGCTATGCAGATGTTCGTCGTAGACCGTTGCAGTTTGAGGTTGGCGACCATGTGTTCTTGAAGATAGCACCTCTCAAGGGTGTGATGCGGTTTGGCAAGAAAGGAAAGTTCTCTTGGCGATCGAGCTTACAGGTTAGCCCTACCGCCAGATCTTGACCGAGTTCACAATGTTTTTCATGTTTCAATGCTCAGGAAGTACATTGCGAATCCTTCCCATGTTCTTCGCCACGAGCCATTGGATTTGACGCCGAATTTGACTTACTAAGAGATTCCAGTCCAGATTCTGGATCGCAGGGTTAGAGTGTTGAGGAACAAAGAGATCGGCATCGTTAAAGTCCTTTGGAGGAATCATTTTATTGAAGAAGCCACGTGGGAACCAGAGGACGAGATGAGAGAGAAGTATCCTGAGTTGTTTGCGCAGTGACGTCAATTTCGAGGTCGAAATTCCCTTGAGGAGGGGAGATTGTAATAGCCAAGCCTTGTGTACGGTACGGTTTAAGTCTCGTATGTTTTTGGATTATTTAGTTTAGATTTTAAGAGTTGTGATTATGGGTCATAGTATGGTTGGTTATCATTATTTTGTGGCTTTGTTGATGTTCATTGATGGTAGTTGTATTGTATCAGCGTTGCGGTTCGATTTTAGTTGCTTTAGAGTTTGTTTTTTCCGTGACATCATCGCACCCGCGGTCCTCAGTGCAGCGCACCCGCGGTCTATATTTCAGCATTTTGTGGAGGATTGCCGTGGACACACCGCACCCGCGGTGTGGTAGGTACCGCACCCGCGGTGAAGGCACCGCACCCGTGGTAAGAGTGGCACCGCACCCGCGGTCGTCAATTTCAAAATTTTGGTTGGTATCCCGAGAGATCACCGCACCCACGGTGAGGTAAGGAGCGCACCCGCGGTGATGTACAGTTGACGCGTGTTTCGAGTTTTAAGTGATATAATTGGATGAGTTGGTTCACTTTACTCATTTCTTTCTCTCTCATTTTCGATTTTGCTCTCAAGGGAAGCTAGGGTTTCTTCATTCTTTCATTTCCTATCTTTGATTCAAGCTTCTAGTTGGTTTATTGTTGAGAGATCAAGGTTCTTCTTGGTTCTAGGAAGCTAAGGTAAGCTTTTGGTGTTGTTTATTCTTGGTTTTGGGGTGAGAGATGATATGAGTTTGTTGATTGTGTTGTTTTTATGGATTAATTGACATTGGTTTTTGGTTATTGAGTTGTTAATGGTGCAATATATGTTTTATTGTTGTAGGATTACTACCAAGAGTTTAGAATCAAGGTTTCAAGTGGTTGTAAGTGGAATTCATTTCCTTGTGCTCACATGATAATATATGTATGGTATTTCAATGGTTTTAATGTGTTATTCCCTTCAATTGATTCATGATTATGTATTGATTCACTTGTTATTTATATTGGAGGCATTTTATGTCTCAATTATTGAAAAGGGAATACAAGAGATTAAAGTCTTCAAAGTAATTGATGAAATGCCAAAGAGAGGTTTCAAATGATTTTTCTGGATTGATAGATACATAGTTAGAGATTGCATGCAATTATTTGATCAACGACCATATGCTTATATCCCTCAGAGTTATTGATTTATATCGATGGGATATAGGTACAGAGACAGAGATACTATATAGATATCAATCAAACAGAGAAAAGATAAATACCATCTTATTGTTATATTATTGGTACGTTATTCATGATTTAGAGTTGATGGTATTTAATGTTTTTTAAAGCCATGTTTTCAGAGTATGATATGTACATTGCTATGTAAGAGTTACTCTTGCTGAGTTTTATTCTCATTTAAGTTTATTCATGTGATGCAGATAAGAGCGACGGGCCGGGACGTTGATTGGGGCCGGAGTCATATGCATACCTTGAAGGAAGGAAGAAGTTATTTTGATAGCATTTTGACATGATCACATAAATGATAATTTGTATTTTGTTGTATCATTTAATTGATCATGTATATACCTTTTGATTATTTATGGAAATGTATTTTAAAACATTTCTCCTTTCAAGAAATTTTTTTTAATTCCGCTGTTATTTTATTAAATTGGGTCAGAGGTTTCACAGCCAGACTATGACAGAGACGTCACTGACCCATTGCACATTGTCAGACTAGGCATAGTCTTGGTAGATACTCCAAGACACCGGACGTTTGGTCGTATCGATGTGATTATGAGTAGAGTAGCTCTTATCATAGATATTCGATACAGCGAGGGCCAAGTCCGTAAATAGGAACGTATCAATTTCAACAACCGCTAATGTAAGAGATAGGTGGGAGATTTGTTACATTCCTATTCACTGGGATCCCTAGATTAGAATGAGAGATGAGTCGAGTCTTAGATATTGATGTTAGAGTAGGTGCCCGTCGAGTCAAGTGTTGGCAGAGTGTTCACAATGAAACTCTATGTATAAGCAGTCTTTATTTTAATAATATTTGAAATTATTGTTTTGGCAAATCTTTATCTGTATACCCATGCTAGTTGCATAGATAAAGCACTTGAATATACAAATACTAGAAAGAATATGAGATGCTCATATGATGAGTATCATTAAACTTATATTTGGAATACTGTATATTCTAAACAGTTTCTAGTCGATTTAGCCGCCGCTAAGAAGGATATAGGTCGCTAGAGTTCGAGACTAGTATCTGCGATGTGAGTACCATGTTTCATTGGTTGGGGACATTGTGATGTCCGAGCATGCAGATAGGTGCTCCTAGTAGAGTGCACTGAACAACCCTCCATAAAGGATTTTCCAAGTGGTTCTCACTTATCGAGTGGAAACGTCCTAGTTTATGGTTGTACACCATTAGTCCTTATGACCCGGGACAACATTGAGACACTATGTGCTATAATTACACTTTGACTTGTTTACCGACTCTCATGGGGTCATCAGGTGGCAAGGTTGGGTGTTCTATCGAAACATATAGTAAGTCGATGCATTGTAGTCGGGGATTCACCGCTTACCTTCGGGTATGGATATCCTATGTGTTATCATGTGTATGTAGGTTGAAATCTCTGATCAGAGTATGGTGGTAATTATGAAAGGGATTTCATAGATTACACCATCGATGTAACTACGACATGACACATAGTATCGATTCATTGACAACTCTCGATAAACCAATGGTTGTCGAATCGGTCGAGATATATGAGTTGAAGGGATCGTACTGTACGCTAACCATAATTGAATGGTTCTTGCAGGCACTATCATTTGATACCTAGGGAATCATGTAAGCGATGCTGCTAGGCGTTTAACATGATTGGTTGGGTATTATCAGACTTGAGTTCTGACGTTCTTGTTATCAAGGTGTTGATAAGTAAGAATGGAGAAATTGGGGTATGCTCATATAAGGACATGTTTAGTCCGAATCACATGGAGATGTGAACCCACGGCTAGTTGTATCAATGAACCATTGTGGGCCACACAAGTACTAGCTTTCTAGATCCCGTTGAAAAGAGAAATAGTTCAATGTGTTGAACGGCTTATAAAGGAGTATATAAGCGTAAGGAAATTAGAAGTATGACTTCTATAAAGGAGAAATTAGTTCAATGTGTTGAACAACTTATAAATGAGTTTATAAGCATAAAGAAAAATAGAAGTATGACTTCTATGAGAGAAATGTAAATTTTAATTTATGAACGTGTTCCTAAATTAAAAGTTGGCCAAGTGAATTATGTATTTGAAAATTGTGATTTTCATAAACATTATTATGGACTAAATTAAATTAATTAAAGTGTTGAATTAATTAAACACTAGTGGACCTAGTAGAGTCCAAATAATTAAATTAATTCAAGTGTTGAATTAATTAAATTATATTGAGTCTTGTAGAGCTCAATTTAAATAAATTATTTAACTAGTGAACTTGAGTAAATTCAAATAATGTTTAATTAGTCTCAAATATGTTTGAGATAATTAAATTTAGTCCATTGTTTTCAATTTGTTAAAAACCATATAATATATGCATGCATGGGAGGTGAAGAGTTGGAGACAACTTTTTCAAATATCAAGGCTTGGCATGCTACTTTTGCTTTTAGCTTTTTGCAAGTCAAAGACAAGTCTCCCTTCCCCATTCCATTCCCTACCATGGCCGAAACTTGCTCAAGATTTCTCTCCAATTTTTCTCCATTTTTCTTCTTCAAGTGTTGAGGAAAGAAAATACTTCTCCTTGAAAAATCCTCATATTTTTCTAGTGCAAAATATGAGGGGATCTATCTAGTTGGTGGTGGTCTTAATAGTTGAGCAAGGAGTGCTCAAAGGAAGCTTGAAGATAGTTTCTACCATTGAAGTGCTAAGGTGTTTACACCTTAGTTGAAGCCATACATCAATCCTTGTGATTGATAGGTACATTTCTTAACACACTATGAATGTCATTTTGTGTTTATTGCATTTGCTACACAATATCTTGTAGGTGGCCGAAATTTCTTGTAAAAAAATTCGATTTTTAAACTTCCGTTGCGCTTCCGGTCACCGTAACCCGTCCCCTTTCAAGTGGTATCCGAGCTATGGTTACGATTTTGTGTAGAAATTACAAGATATTATATTGAGATTGATTTCTAACCGCATGAGACTAAAATTTTGCATCGAATCAAGGCCGGTTTCGGGGGAATTTTGGGCAGCAAGGTGCTGCCCATTTCGGGCAGCTTGGGCTGCCTGAGGGGCTGCCTGAAACCCCCATGTTTTAATAATAATAAAAAAAAATTTTATTGCCGGAATCCGGCGACGCAGCTCCGGCGCTGGCGATGACGACTAGGGTTTCCAAAAGTGTTTTGGATAATCAAATTGTCATGGGCCTTGATGTTGTTGGGCCATTAGATGGTTAACATATTTGTGAATTTTAATTGGGCCAAAATGTTTTTGGTGAAAAATAAGTTTTTGGGCCCTTAAGTTTAAAATTACAAAAGTTGCAAATATTTTCTCATGAAATAAATATTTTAAGTTGGACTTTAAATATTTATAGTAAATGGTGATTTACAAGAAATTCGGTTATAAATAAATTAATTGGAAAGTAGACAAAGGTGTTTGTATACTTTGTTAATTTAATTTATAATCATGGCGGTTAGTGATTGGATCAAGATATATAATATTGGATCAATTAATTATTGTGATAATTAATTGATGGTGTATGATATGTGATATTGTGCATGAAGGATGATCAAAAGCCCAAGCCAAATTTGCTAGGTGTATGCTAGGATATTTTGTGTTGAATGATTGTAATAATTATCAATTTATAAAGTGAGCTTGGTTTATGGCTCGTTCCCACCCATGAGATGTATCCTTATTTTCCATGGATATTTATTTGTAAATATTAGTATAGTGGATGATCAAGATTGGAAGATGGTGGCCATGATGATTATGAAGATCGAAGACATGTAAATATTGGAAGCTTATGTAATAGTTGCATTTGCATCCTGTGCATTTCCCTAGGATTGGACCTAGGCCTGTGTTTAGCTCACACGGTCCGTTAGTATTGGGGCGATTGATCATCCTTGTTTGTTTACTGTTTATAATATATGCATGATATGTTATAAATAATGAGTATGTGCGTTATTATTATGATAATAAAAAAGTTGCATTAATCCGGCAAACATACGATCAAACATGGCGAGCTTTTAAAATAAAATTAATGATGAGACCTTTCAAAATTAAAAACCCTCATTTTGAATAAGATTCAAAATTAATATCAAGCCCGAAAAGGGGAATTATAAATTTGTTTATAATTTCCTTGTCTTCCATCGACAATGGGTGCATGATGAACACTACCCGTACTCGGGGCTCGGCTCATATTATTGTGGGGCCCTTTGTACCGGAAAGCTGTGACATCCATTGACATGGTGATGTGAACTACGTGGAACTCCCATGATTTCGGCTCATATTATTGGGGGAACTCATGGCGACCGTCCATTAAGGTTCAACATCGATGGGTAAGGCTTGACACGTGAAGATGAACGACGTCATATTATTGGGTCCTAATCAAAGGTGAGACAAAAGTTTACGTAGAGGGTTCCATTGTGATGCAATTGGAAACTACATTATAGGAATTGTGATTGGCTGATATTATTCGGGATCATAATTCGCTAATTGGACCTTACGTACCTACTGAGGAAAGGAGTTTCCCGTTTTCACTAGAGGGTAGTGAAAGATGTCAAAACAGTGGGAGCAAATATTTATGAAGTAAAAGTCCAAACTTCATATCTTACTAAATATTTTAAAATAGTCATCAACATTTATATGATTTTACTTTTCATTACAAATTGACAATGTCTTCGATTCGCAATCCGATATTCGTAATACTCGACAAACACATATTAACTGGACCTAATTACCTCACTTGGCTAAGAAACCTGAAAATTGTCTTGAATTCGGAAAGGGTAGCATATACACTGACTGAGTCGCCCCCTGTTGAGGCTCTGACTGACTGCACTCCTGAGGAATTGCAGGCTTACAAGGAATGGTGTGACCATGACTTGATAGCCAGGTGTTATATGCTGACTTCTATGAATGATGCGTTGCAGAGGCGTTTTGAGGATGCAAAGAGTGCTGCTGACATTCATTTGCATCTCAAGGAGCTCTTTGTTGAGCAAACACGGCCTCTTAGGCATGCTACCGTCAAGGAGCTGATCACTATGCGCTTGGGAGATGGGGCCTCGGTCCATGAGCATGGCCTGAAGATGATTGGGCTCGTGGACAAGCTCGTTGGCATGGATCTGTTCTTGCCTTCGGAGTTGACCACCGAAGTGTTGCTGTTATCATTGCCTAGCTCATTTGATTCTTTTGTGGTGAACTTCAACATGAACAAGATGGAGCCGACCCTTGAGGAGTAGGTGAATATGCTTGTTACGTTTGAATCAACCATCAAGAAAGAGAATTTGGTTCTTTATGTGGGTTCTTCATTTGGTACGAATATTGATCCACATGGGAAGGGAAAGAAGCGTTCTTTCCAACGTCCCAAGAAGAACGTTCCTTGTTGAGGCAATCTCCGAATCCCATTGTGGCAGCCACACCAGTTAAGGCTGATAAGACTAGTGATGTTTGTCAACACTGCAAGAAGCCTGGACATTGGAGGTGAAATTGCAAGGAATATCTGGCCCAGAAGAGTTCTGGAAACGGTATATTCTAAATTGAAGTAAACATTTCAATTAACTCTACTTCTTGGGTATTAGATACCGGCTGTGACTCACATCTCTGTAATGAGTTACAAGTGATGGGAAGAAGTAGGAAGCTTAAGGAAGGTGTGACCTTCTAGAGGATGGGCAATGGGGCAAGAGTTGCTGCCAAGGCTATTGAATATATTTACTTATTGTTGAACAATAGTTTTAAGTTAATTTTAAGAGATGTTTTGTTTGTACCGGATTTGTTGAAAAACATTGTTTCCATTTCTATGCTGATAAAAATGGATATTCTTGTTTTATTTTGCAAAGGTGTTTGCAACATTTACATGAATGAATGTTTGATTGGTACTGGTGAACTTGAAAACGATCTCTATAACTTAAAATTGAAAGATATTTCATTAAATTTCCATTCAAAGGCAGACACCATATGAGATATGGATGGTTAATCCTCCCAAATATTCTTATCTTAGAATATAGGGAGCCCTGCTTATGTGAAGCAGGTAGTGAGAGATAAATTGGATAGTCAATCCATTTTATGTTACTTTGTGGGATATCCAAGGAATTCGGTTGGATTTTATTTCTATCATTCCCAAGAAACAAAGGTGTTTGTTTCTAGGAATGCAACCTTTTTGGAAAAGGAATTTCTATTAGATAGAAAAGGCGAGATGATAGAACTCGAATAGGTTCGAGAGACACGCACAATTGTAGAACCCACACCCGAAGAGCCAAGAGAGGAGATACAAGCTCCTAGAAGATCCGAGAGAGTCTCGAGACCACCTATGAGGTATGGTCTGCTTTTTGAAGAGGGCCATGATGAGCCTAACCATGGATGTGATCCAAGGACCTTCAAGGAATCATTATCTGATGCCGATTCATCCAAGTGGCTTGAAGCGATGGAATCTGAGATGAATTCAATGCATTCGAACCAAGTGTGGAATCTCGTGGATCCACCTTATGGAATTGTTCCCATAGGGTGTAAATGGATTTACAAGAGGAAACTTGGGGCGGATGGGAAGGTATTGACCTTCAAGGCGCGATTGGTGGCAAAATGATATACTCAAAGACAAGGAGTTGACTTTGAGGAAACCTTTTCATCAATTGCAATGTTCAAGTCTATAAGGATATTGCTAGCCATAGCTGCATGGTATAACTATGAGATATGGCAGATGGATGTCAAGACAGCCTTTCTTAATGGGGATATTAAGGAAGAGATTTACATGTCTCAAACCTGGAGGATTTACATCTATCGGAAGTGAGAATATGGAATGCAAACTTCAAAGATCTATTTATGGTCTAAAACAGGAATCTAGGAGTTGGAACCTCAGATTCGATAGTACAATCAAAGAGTTTGGTTTTGCTAAGAATCCCGAGGAACCATGTGTGTATAAGAAGGTCAGTGGGAGTGCTTTGACATTCCTGGTGTTGTATGTTGATGACATTCTAATCATTGGGAATGATGTAGGAATGTTGCAATAAACTAAAATATGGTTAGCAAGTGAGTTCTCGATATAAGACTTGGTGAAGCATATTTTGTACTGGGAATACAGATCTATAGAGATAGATCAAGAAGATTGCTTGGTCTCACCCAGTCCACATACATTGATACCATCGTGAAGCTCTTCTCGATGGATGAGTCCAAGAGAGGACATCTACCATCCAAGTCTGTCTCCCAAGAGTAATGCAGAGATAGCGGCGATGACAAGCATTCCTTATGCATCTACGATTGGTAGCATCATGTATGGGATGATATCTACACGTCCTGACGTGGCTTTCGCACTAAGTGTAGTGAGTAGATATCAATCGAACCCTGGTCTTCCACACTGGAAAGCTGTGAAATACATCCTCAAGTAGTTGAGAAGGACCAATAAATTGTTCTTGGTCTATGGGTTGGAGAACTGAAATTAGAAGGCTATGCCGACTCTAGCTTCCAAAGCGATATCGATGACTCGAGGTCAACCTCTGGGTTTGTATTCATGCTCAATGGTGCTGCTGTCTCTTGGAAGAGTTCCAAGCAAGACAATACTGCGGATTCCAGCACAGAGGCCGAATACATTGCTGCATCAGATGCAGCAAGGGAGGCTGTTTGGATAAGGAATTTCGTCTAAGAGTTGGACGTCATTCCTAATGGAGTTGCTCCTGTCCCGGTGTTGTGTGACAACACGGGAGCTATAGCTCAAGCAAAGGAGCCCAGGTCTCATCAGAAGTCCAAACATGTATTGAGAAAGTACCACATCCTCGGAGAGATTGTGGAAAGAGGAGAAGTGTCTTTTGACATAGTCGGCTCCGCAGATAATGTTGCTGATCCACTAGCTAAGCCTTTACCTGGACCATTATTCGAGATGCATCGCGAATCAATGGGTTTGAAGCATACGGGTAGTTGGCTCTAGTGCAAGTGGGAGATTGTTAGAGTAGGTGTCCGTCGAGCCAAGTGTTGGTCGAGTGTTCACAATGAAACTCTATGTATAGCCAGTCTTTATTTTAATAATATTTGAAATTATTGTTTTGGAAAATCTTTATCTGTATACCCATGCTAGTTGCATAGATAAAGCCCTTGAATATACAAATAGTAGAAAGAATATGAGATGCTCATATGATGAGTATCATGAAACTCATATTTGGAATACTGTATATTCTAAACAGTTTCTAGTCGATTCAGCCGCCGCTAAGAAGGATATAGGCCGCTAGAGTTCGAGACTAGTATCTGCGATGTGAGTACCATGTTTCATTGGTAGGGGACATTGTAATGTCCGAGCATGCAGATAGGTGCTCCTGGTAGAGTGCACTGAACAACCCTCCATAATGGACTTTCCAAGTTGTTTTCACTTATCGAGTGGAAACGTCCTAGTTTATGGTTGTACACCATTAGTCCTTATGACCCGGGACAACATTGAGACTCTATGTGCTAGAATTACACTTTGATTTGTTTACCGACTCTCATGGGGTCATCAGGTGGCAAGGTTGGGTGTTCTGTCGAAACATATAGGAGTCGATGCATTGTAGTCGGGGATTCACCGCTTACCTTCGGGTATTGATATCCTATGTGTTATCATGTGTATGTAGGTTGAAATCTCTGATCGGAGTATGGTGGTAATTATGAAAGGGATTTCATAGATTACACCATCAATGCAACTACGACGTGACACATAGTATCGATTCATTGACAACTCTCGATAAACCAATGGTTGTTGTAGTGACCCGTTCCAGAATCACCTACTAATCAGAACTTAAGCATGCAAAATTAACATTTAAAACTGAATCAGGTAATACAGCGGAAAAACAGTAATACAACCCAATCGAATCTGTAAGTACAAAATATTTAAACAACCAGATCGAACTAAATACCAAGAACGAATACCAATAACTACAAGTCAACCTCTGCCAGCTCCCTGTCCACTCCTTCCTGGACCGTCCAACCTGAGACCTGCCCCATCGAATAGGGTGTCCAAAACAGAGATAAACCGAGGACGTGAGCATAAAACGCTCAGCACCGAAAGCATGAGTATAGAAGACTATGACATGCATGTATGCAAAATGTACTGGATACCAGGATCTGGGTATAACGAAATACTGCTCAGGTAAATGACGTCAAGGTATGTAGCACTCTGCGCCGTCGCACCAGGAGGTGGCTCCCATACCAAAATAAACCTGTGGATATACCGGTGACCTGACCACCGTCGGCCAACGGGGTCCAACCATCCACAATAAACGAGGGCTGAGCACCTTCTCAACAGGCTATCTCAAAAATAGTCAGGCTCAACATGATTATGCAAATGCCGCATAATAAACCATGCATCATATGACAGATAATAATGCAACATATAAACATGCAACACATAGCAAAGTATACTCAATCCTGCTATCTCGGATAGTACTTTCGTACCTCAAACCAGTAGATCCTAGAAATCAGCCCTAGAATCAAGCCTGCGTCCGTAGTCAGCCCATTGATGCCGCTAGCTCCCAACTAGAGCACAGCTCCGCTACAAAACCAGTAGCTCCCCGCTAGTGCCTAAACCTCGGGAAAAGACTAGAACCCATCAGAAACGACTAAAACGCTCTGGAACACTCGGAATTGGCGAGTAACAAATGAAGCCTCGCGCCTCTATTTATAGACAACGATCGGTAGATCCGATCCACTTCGGACGATCCGATCCGGCACACTTCGGACGATCCGAACACTGATCGGACGATCCGAATCCTGCATGTCTTCCACGTGTCCAGCCACCTGTCTTCGGACGATCCGAACCCTGATCGGACGATCCGAACCTTGCATGTCTTCCACGTGTCCAGCCACCTGTCTTCGGATGATCCGAACCCTGATCGGACCTTCCGATCCCACCGAAATAATATTTAATCCAATAATTAACTCAAATTAGGCATCGGGATACTACATTCTCCCCCCCTAAAAAGGATTTCGTCCGCGAAATCGAGTCTGAAAAATGACAATTCTGAACAACAATACATTCAACTTAAGAATGAATTACAACTGAAAGTACAACTGAAATTTCAATCATAACTGAAAATACTACAATTAGAACAACTCTGGATGCTCTGACCGCATGCGACTCTCTAGTTCCCAAGTAGCTTCTTCAGTACCTCGGCGCTGCCACTGCACTAAGACAAGAGGAATAGTCTTATTCCGCAGTACCTTATCCTTCCGGTCTAAGATCGAAACCGGTCTTTCCACAAAAGACAAATCCGGATTCAGCTGAACTTCTGTCGGATGCAAAACATGAGACTCATCCGCTACGTATCGTCTCAACAAGGACACATGAAACACATTGTGAACACTAGACAGATACGGTGGCAAAGCTAATCTGTAGGCCAAATCTCCCACACATTCTAAGATCTCAAAAGGACCAATGAATCTCGGAGATAGCTTACCCTTGAGTCCAAATCTCAGAATCCTCCGAAAAGGTGATACCTTGAGAAACACTTTCTCGCCTGCATCAAAATGAAGAGGTCTGCGCTTGGTGTTCGCATAACTCACTTGTCGATCCTGAGCAGTCTTAATCCGCTGTTTGATCACAAGAACTTTGTCCATGGCCTGCTGAATCAATTCTAGACCCTCGACCTGTCGTTCTCCGACTTCCTCCCAGAACAGAGGAGTACGACAACGTCGACCATACAATGCTTCAAACGGAGACATACCAATACTCCTATGAAAACTGTTGTTGTATGCAAACTCTATCAGTGGCAGATGATCCTGCCAAGCTGGCCCGAAATCCATCACACAAGATCTCAACATATCCTCAAGAGTACGAATAGTCCTCTCTGACTGACCGTCAGTCTCTGGGTGATATGCAGTACTCAAACTCAAGGTAGTGCCCAAGGCTTGCTGAAAGCTGCCCCAAAATCTAGATGTAAATCGAGGATCTCTGTCACTAACGATACTCACGGGCACACCATGAAACCGTAAAATCTCTTGAATGTACAACCGTGCCATCCGGTCGAAAGTGAAATCTCTGTTATACGGAAGAAAATGGGCAGACTTAGTAAGCCGATCCACTACCACCCAGATAGCATCTCTATTCCCCACAGACATAGGCAAGTGAGTCACGAAGTCCATCGTGATATGCTCCCACTTACACTCCGAAATAGGAAGATTCTGCAACAAACCTCTAGGTCGTCGATACTCAGCCTTCACCTGCTGACAGACTAGGCACTTGGAGACATACTGATAAACATTAAGTTTCATACCTTTCCACCAAAATCGAGTCCCCAAATCCTTATACATCTTGTTGCTCCCCGGATGAACACTCAACTTGCTACGATGAGCCTGGGATAAAATCTCCTCCCTCAAAGTGTCATCTTCCTGTACAACAACATGACCAGATAAGCACAAAAGACCCTTGGACTGATAGTGGAATCCAGAAGTATTATCTCCATCAGCCAACCGAGCTAATCTCTGAATCTTAGAATCAGACATCTGAGCATCTCTAATCCGAGAATACAAAACCGGCTCAGACAAAATAGTAGCTACACGGATACTCTCTGTTCCCTTCCGATGCTTACAATTGAATCCCATCGAACAGAAATCCTGAATAATCCCAGATACAGCACAAGTCTGAAGAGCAGACAATCTCACCTTGCGACTAAGAGCATCGGCCGTGAGATTCGCAGATCCTGGATGATACTTGATCTCACAATCGTAATCCTTGAGTAGATCCATCCAACGACGCTGACGCATGTTCAACTCAGCCTGAGTGAACAGATGCTTTAAACTCTTATGATCAGTGAAAATCTCAAATCGCTCACCATACAGATAATGGCGCCAGATTTTCAAAGCAAAAACGATCGCTGCTAATTCCAGATCATGAACAGGATAGTTTTCCTCATGAGGCTTCAACTGTCTCGACGCATAAGCAATCACATGCTCATTCTGCATCAGAACACACCCTAGTCCCTGTAAAGAGGCATCGGTGTAAACACTGAAACCACCAGATCCAGACGGTAAAGCCAAAATAGGCGCAGATGTCAAACGTCTGCGAAGTTCCAAGAAACTCTCTTCGCACTCTGATGTCCACTCAAATGAAACATCTTTCCGAGTGAGCTGAGTGAGTGGCTTAGCAACCTGAGAGAAGTTGACAATGAAACGGCGATAATACCCAGCCAATCCCAGAAAACTGCGGATCTCAGCTACTGTCGTCGGACGCGACCAGTTCAATACCGCTTCCACCTTACTTGGGTCAACTGAAACTCCCTTGCTAGAAATGACATGACCAAGGAATACAACCCTGTCAATCCAAAACTCACATTTACTCAACTTCGCATAAAGCTGATTCTCGCGAAGTGTCTGTAAAATAATCCTTAAGTGTTGTACGTGTTCTTGATGATCATGCGAATAGATTAAAATATCATCTATAAACACCACAACAAACTTATCCAAGAATTCCCGAAAAACCCGATTCATCAGATCCATAAAAACTGCTGGTGCATTCGTCACCCCAAAAGGCATAACCAGAAACTCATAATGCCCATACCGGGTCCTGAATGCAGTCTTCGATATATCTCCCTGATGAACCCGAAGCTGATGATAACCAGACCTTAAATCAATCTTGGAATACACAGAGGTACCTTGCAGTTGATCAAATAAATCATCAATCCGTGGCAACGGATACTTATTCTTTATCGTAGCACGATTCAACTGCCGATAATCTATGCAGAGCCGCATAGAACCATCCTTCTTTTTGACAAAAAGAACTGGTGCTCCCCACGGGGACACACTGGGTCGAATATACCCCTTGTCAAGAAGATCCTGCAACTGCTGTTTCAATTCTTGCATCTCTGATGGAGCTAAACGATAAGGAGCTCTAGAGATTGGTGCCGTGCCTGGCACTAAATCAATGCCGAAATCCACTTCCCGAACGGGAGGAAAACCAGGAATCTCCTCGGGAAAAACATCCGGAAAATCGCAAACCACTGGAATGTCGCTGATACCGACACTATTTGCGGACGAATCAATAGCATAGATAAGGTAGCCTTCCCCGCCCGACTCTAAAGCACGACAGGCTTTCAGAGCAGAAACCACAGGCATCGGGGGTCGCGCTCCCTCTCCATAGAAAAACCAACTGTCGCCCTCAACTGGACGAAACTGCACAAACTTCTGATAACAGTCCACAGTAGCTCTAAACACAGTCAGCACATCTATTCCCAGAATGCAATCAAAATCCTCCATCGCAAGAATCATCAAATTAGCAGTTAAAACATTACCCTCAAACTCTAGAGGACAACCCAAAACTAGACGTTTAGCTAGCACCGAATGACCCATCGGTGTGGAAACAGATACCACAACGTCCAAAGAAGTGAAAGGTAATGCATGACGCTTAGCAAATCTCGCAGATATGAATGAATGTGATGCACCAGTATCAATGAGAACGTAAGCAGGTAATCCACATAATAAAAAAACACCTGCGATAACTCTGTCGTTCTTTTCAGCAGCCTGATCCTGGTTAAGAGCAAAGACCTGCCCTTGAGTACGCGGTCGGAGGTTAGAACCCTGAGTAGACTGTCTCTGCTGTGGCCTCTGATGAACTGAAGCCTGAGAACCAGATCCTGATCCTCCGCCCGTCTGTGGACAGTCTCTCTTCATATGGCCCATCTCACCGCATTTGTAACAAGCACCCGCAACTTTGCGACAACGCTCCGTCGGATGATCCTTCCCGCAATGCTGACACGGGCCCTTCTTCTTCCCAAAATGGTGAACTCCTCCAGATCCAGAGGAAGAAGAAGTAGATCCAGCCTTCTTGAATGCTTGGGCGCGGGGACCCAAAGAACTAGTAGGACGAGCAGACTGCATGGCTCGACCTCTCAGCAAACTACCCTCAGCCTGGCGACAACGGTTCACAAGGCCCTCATACGATGTCGGATCATCGCAGACAACAACCCGATCAAAAATATCCTGATTGAGGCCTTAGAGAAAATGGTTATACTTGGCCCTAGCATTGTCACTGACATGTGGAACATACGGAAGCAACTCAAAGAACTTCTGCTGATACTCATCAACAGACAAACTTCCCTGCTTCAGATTGATCAACTCAATCGCCTCGGTCTGCAGAAGGGCTGGCGGAAAGTAAAGCAGCATGAAAGCGGCTCGGAAATCGGCCCAAAGAACTCGACCCTGTCGGTGAACTATCGGTGCAGAGGTAGACCTCCACCACTTGCGCGCACTACCCTCCAGCAAGAAATCAAGGGTATCAATCTGCTGTTCCGCCGAGCACTGAAAAGTCTTGAAGCAGCTCTCCATCCTCTCAAGCCAGTTCTCCGCAACATCCGGAGTCTCACCGCCCGAAAGAGGTTTCGGCCCCATCTGCAAGAACCGATGCATAATAAAACTCCGAGGCTCATCACGACGGTGTTGACGACGTTCTCGATGCTCTCGACGACGCTCCCGATCGTCGCGGTCTCCCCAGCGTCCAATGCTGCCATGACTACTAGAATCGTCGTCAAAACCAGACATCTCTTAGCTACAAAAGTTACCAGAGATTAAACCCAAAAGAACAGTTCTAATCCCAAAATCTTAATGCATGCTCTGATACCATAAATGTAGTGACCCGTTCCAGAATCACCTACTAATCAGAACTTAAGCATGCAAAATTAACATTTAAAACTGAATCAGGTAATACAGCGGAAAAACAGTAATACAACCCAATCGAATCTGTAAGTACAAAATACTTAAACAACCAGATCGAACTAAATACCAAGAAGAAATACCAATAACTACAAGTCAACCTCTGCCAGCTCCCTGTCCACTCCTTCCTGGACCGTCCAACCTGAGACCTGCCCCATCGAATAGGGTGTCCAAAACAGAGATAAACCGAGGACGTGAGCATAAAACGCTCAGCACCGAAAGCATGAGTATACAAGACTATGACATGCATGTATGCAAAATGTACTGGATACCAGGATCTGGGTATAACGAAATACTGCTCAGGTAAATGACGTCAAGGTATGTAGCACTCTGCGCCATCGCACCAGGAGGTGGATCCCATACCAAAATAAACCTGTGGATATACCGGTGACCTGACCACTGTCGGCCAACGGGGTCCAACCATCCACAATAAACGAGGGCTGAGCACCCTCTCAACAGGCTATCTCAAAAATAGTCAGGCTCAACATGATTATGCAAATGACTAAAACGCTCTGGAACACTCGGAATTGGCGAGTAACAAATGAAGCCTCGCGCCTCTATTTATAGACAACGATCGGTAGATCCGATCCACTTCGGACGATCCGATCCGGCACACTTCGGACGATCTGAACACTGATCGGACGATCCGAATCCTGCATGTCTTCCACGTGTCCAGCCACCTGTCTTCGGACGATCCTGATCGGACGATCCGAACCTTGCATGTCTTCCACGTGTCCAACCACCTGTCTTCGGACGATCCGAACCCTGATCGGACCTTCCGATCCCACCGAAATAATATTTAATCCAATAATTAACTCAAATTAGGCATCGGGATACTACAGTTGTCGAATCGGTCGGGATATATGAGTTGAAGAGACCGTACTGTACGCTAACCGTAATTGAATGGTTCTTGCAGGCACTATCATTTGATACCTAGGGAATCATGTAAGCGATGCTGCTAGGCGTTTAACATGATTGGTTGGGTATTATCAGACTTTATTTCTGACGTTCTTGTTATCAAGGTGTTGATAAGTAATAATGGAGCAATTGGAGTATGCTCATATAAGGACATGTTTAGTCCGAATCACATGGAGATGTGAACCCACGGCTAGTTGTATCGATGAACCATTGAGGACCACACAAGTACTAGCTTTCTAGATCCCGTTGAGAAGAGAAATAGTTCTATGTGTTGAACGGCTTATAAAGGAGTTTATAAATAAATAAACGACTTCTATAAAGGAGAAATTAGTTCAATGTGTTGAACGACTTATAAATGTGTTTATAAGCATAAAACAAAAATAGAAGTATGACTTCTATGAGAGAAATGTAAGTTTTAATTTATGAACGTGTTCCTAAATTAAAAGTTGGCCAAGTGAATAATGTATTTGAAAATTGTGATTTTCATAAACATTATTATGGACTAAATTAAATTAATTAAAGTGTTGAATTAATTAAACACTAGTGAACCTAGTAAAATCCAAATAATTAAATTAATTCAAGTGTTGAATTAATTAAATTATATTGAGTCTTGTAGAGCTCTTTAAAAAATTATTTAACTAGTGGACTTGAGTAAATTCAAGTAATGTTTAATTAGTCTCAAATATGTTTGAGATAATTAAATTTAGTCCATGATTTTTAATTTGTTAAAAACCATATAATATATGCATGTATGGGAGGTGAAGAGTTGGAGACAACTTTTTCAAATATCAAGGCTTGGCATGCTACTTTTGCTTTTAGCTTTTTGCAAGTCCAAGACAAGTCTCACTTCCCCATTCCATTCCCTACCATGGCCGAAACTTGCTCAAGATTTCTCTCCAATTTTTCTCCATTTTTCTTCTTCAAGTGTTGAGGAAAGAAAATACTTCTCCTTGAAAAATCCTCATATTTTTCTAGTGCAAAATATGAGGGGATCTACCTAGTTGGTGGTGGGCTTAATAGTTGAGCAAGGAGTGCTCAAAGGAAGCTTGAAGATAGTTTCTACCATTGAAGAGCTAAGGTGTTTACACCTTAGTTGGAGCCATACATCAATCCTTGTGATTGATAGGTACATTTCTTAACACACTATGAATGTCATTTTGTGTTTATTGTATTGGCTTCACAATATCTTGTAGGTGGCCGAAATTTGTTGTAAAAAAATTCGATTTTTAAACTTCCGTTGCGCTTCCGGTCACCGTAACCGGTCCCCTTTCAATTGAGACTAGATTTGATTTACAGACCTATATTGATTTATGTTTCGTAGATTACGATTCATGTTTTATTTACAGATTAATATTGATACATGTTGTTTGATTTTAGATACATGTGCAAAGATATAATGCATGCTTTTATGTTAATTCAGTTAATTGCATGTATACATTGTTTATACTGGGATTTATTCTCACCGGAGTTATCCGGCTGTTGTCTTGTTTGTATGTGTGCATGACAACAGGTGGGACAAATTCTGGGTCGAGAAGATGATGAGAGATCGAGATTAGAGTGGTGATGCCAGACTTGGATATAGATAGGTTTCATTACTTGATTATAGTAGTTGAACCTTAGTTGAACTAGATGAATGTTGTACAAGATTTGTATTATTGTAATGCCCGAGAATTTGATTACCGTAATCTGAAATGATTTGGGTATAATTACGTAATCTGAAATTAATCTGAAATGATTTAATGATTAATTGAAGTGATTATAGCCGGCCAGTCCAAGACCAGATTGGGCCAAGAATATGAATGATACGAGTTTTGGGCAGAACAATTGGCGCCCGAGCGGTAGAAATTAACCGCCCGAGCGCCAAAGCTCAACATGGTGTGTTTCGGGCAGAGGAGGTGGCACCCGGGCGGTAGTTTTTGACCGCCCGAGCGCCAACGATACATCGTGAGGGCAGAATACCTCGCGCTCGGGCGGAAATTTATTACCGCCCGAGCGCCGAGCAAAATGGAGGAAAAGTTGACACGTTGAGTTACATGCAACGTGTATATATATATATGTGTATATACAAACCATTTGCCTCAGAATTAAAGAAGGGCCGAGGAAGATTCACGAAAATCCTTACGCCTTTTTATTTCAATCCGTCCGTCAGATTTTGAATTTGAGTACAGTACCGAGTTCCTATCAACGCAGGCTACAACTGGACGTAAGTTTTGCTACGTTCTGACATGTTTTGAAATTATGATATTGTCAGAATTGAATAGGATTCATATATGATGTTCTTGACATAGTAGACATCGTATAATTGAAGTCAGATTAAAGAACGGACTGGTTATGTAATTGTTATGATTTTTGGAATCGATTTGATTGAGAATTCATATCAGATTTGTATTGTTATTGAGTTTATGAGTTGTACTGATGCTGTTTACGAATTCTGGTATTAAATCTGTGATGTTTGGATTGACGGGGTTATCGAGACTGTATTGTTATGCCGTCGAAACATCAGTTGATTGATATTGATCAGATTCGGTATTAATTTAGATTGCATCTTGATTCGATATTGATCATAGTATATTTCGATTTGAATAGTAATCAGAACAGGTATTGAATTGAGTTCTGTATTGATATTATACATATTCAACTGTGATTACCAGATTGGGAATGGACCGAGATAGAGTCGGGACTTCTTCTTCTTCTTCTGAGCGAGAAGATAAAGGTATAAATTAATGTTGAGTTGGGATTGCACAACTCTAGTGAGGTTTGACTCGAGTTTCCCTAAATCACATACTTTATTTTATTGCATTGATATTTGCAATTGAATACGATTGATATTTTTGGTCTATGGATTTATAGACCATGTATGTCTTGAGTCCTAGGCGGATATGCTTAGTCGTAGACATTTCATCTTGTGACAGAAGGGCCAGATAGTGAGGACTCGTCACTGGCCCATTGCACTTTGTCACAGGACATGATATTTGTGATAGGACCACAGTCCATGACGGTTAGGTCAGGACACTAGATGTTTGGTTATATCGACGTGGATAGAACTGGAGTCTTTTCTATTACTGGTGGTCGATATAGGAATACCACATCTGGACATCGGGATCCCTAGGCTAGGACTGAGTCTAGTCTAAAACGTGGAGTCATGAGTCTGAGTGACAATTATATTGATTTATATTTATTGATGTTGATTATGTTCCTGAATATGGTTCATGTTCCTTGCTGTTCCTGATATTGGTACAGGTTTAGAATAGGAGTTATTCTTGATATTGATTATATTCCTGATTAGGGTACATGTTTAGAATATGATTTATTCTTGTTACTATTTCATGTCATGATTTTGATATGGGATATGATTTTCTGTTATATGCTTTTATATTGTTTATATGATTGCATGTATACATGATTTATACTGGGATATTTATATCTCACCGGAGTTATCCGGCTGTTGTCTTGTTTGTATGTGTGCATGGCAACAGGTGGGCTAGGATCAGGGTCACGAAGAGAACGAAGCTGGATTAGATAGCGTGGAGATCCGGGCTTTGAAGCAACTTAGGATTCAGCACTGACTTGTAGATGAACCTAGTTGGATTATTGTAGATCATACAATAATTGTAGGTTATGTTTAATATGTAATTTGAATTTAATTACATTACGTTTCCGCTTTGCATTTAAAAAAAAAAGTTTACACCCTGTTTATACTAATTGATTAATTAGTCATAATTATGATTTAGAACGTGATTAACGTCCGGGTCCCCACAATTATTATACTGATTTGTATAATAGCATGATTCCATTACCTTCCGCACTGACATTTTAAAAAGAAAAATTTTTAGACCCTGTTTATCTTAATTGATAATTAAATCCCAAAGATGATTAAGAAGATGATTAGCGTCCGGGTCCCCACAGGTTATATCGACGTGGATAGAACTGGAGTCTTTTCTATTACTGTTAGTCGATATAGGAATACCACATCTGGAAACCAGGATCCCTAGGCGAGGATTGAGTCTTGTCTAAAATGTGGAGTCACGAGTCTAATTGACAGTTTATATTGATTTATGTGGATATGTTACTGAATATGGTACATGTCGATTTATGTTCATGAGGATGGTACATGTTTAGAATAGGAATTATTCTTGATATGAATTTATATTTTGATTTGAATACATGTTATGAATGTCTGTTACATACGTTTATATTGATTATATGATTGCATGTATACATGATTTATACTGAGAATGTAATTCTCACCGGAGTTATCCGGCTGTTGTCTTTTTTGTATGTGTGCATGGCAACAGGTGGGATAGGATCAGGGTCAAGAAGAGAACGAGGCTGGACTAGATACATGGATATCCGGGCTTCGAAGCAACTTAGGATTCAGCACTGATATATAGTTGAACCTAGTTGAATTCTTGTAGATAACACAAGATTTGTATGTTTATGTTTAATATGTAAATTGAAGTAAATTACATTACGTTTCTGCTTTATATTTTTTAAAAAAAATTTAGACCCTGTTTATTACTAATTGATTAATTAGTCCCAATGATGATTAAGATTATGATTAGCATCCGGGTCCCCACAACTATGAAGATCGAAGACATGTAAATATTGGAAGCTAATGTAATAGTTGCATTTGTATCCCTTGCATTTCCCTAGGATTAGACCTAGGCCCGTGTTTAGCTCACACGGGCCATTAGTATTGGGGCGATTGATCATCTTTGTTTTGTTTACTGTTTATAATATATGCATGATATGTTATAAATAATGAGTATGTGCGTTATTATTATGATAATAACAAAGTTGCATGAATCCGTCAAACATACGATCAAACATGACGAGCTTTTAAATAAAATTAATGATGAGACCTTTCAAAAATAAAAACCCTTATTTTGAATAATATTCAAAATTAATATCTAGCCCGAAAAGGGGAATTATAAATTTGTTTATATTTCCATGTCTTCCATCGACAATGGATGCATGATGAACGCTACCCGTACTCGGGGCTCGGCTCATATTATTGGGGGGGCCCTGTTTGCGGAAAGCTGTGACCATCCATTGACATGGTGATGTGAACTACGTGTAACTCCCATGATTTCGGCTCATATTATTGGGGAACTCATGGCGACCGTCCATTAAGGTTCAACATCGATGGGTAAGGCTTGACACGTGAAGATGAACAACGTCATATTATTGGGTCCTAATCAAACGTGAGACAAAAGTTTACGTAGAGGGTTGCATTGTGATGCAATTGGAAACTACCTTTTAGGAATTGTGATTGGCTGATATTATTCGGGATCATAATTCGCTAATTGGACCTTACGTACCTACTGAGGAAAGGAGTTTCCCGTTTTCTCTAGAGGGTATTGAAAGGTGTCAAAACAGTGGGAGCAAATATTTATGAAGTAAAAGTCCAAACTTCATATCTTACTAAATATTTTAAAATAGTCATCAACATTTATCGATTCGCAATCCGATATCTGCAATACTCGAAAAACACATATTAACCGGACCTAACTATCTCACTTGGCTAAGAAACCTGAAAATTGTCTTGAATTCGGAAAGGGTAGCATATACACTGACTGAGTCGCCCCCTGTTGAGGTTCCGACTGACTGCACTCCTGAGAGATTGCAGGCTTACAAGGAATGGTGTGACCATGCCTTGATAGCCAGGTGTTATATGCCGAATCTATGAATGATGAGCTGCAGAGGAGTTTTGAGGATGCAAAGAGTGCTGCTGACATTCATTTGCATCTCAAGAAGCTCTTTGGTGAGCAAACACGGCCTCTTAGGCATGCTACCGTCAAGGAGCTGATCACTTTGCGCATGCGAGATGGGGCTTCGGTCCATGAGCATGGCCTGAAGATGATTGGGCTCGTGGACAAGCTCGTTGGCATGGATCTGTTCTTGCCTTCGGAGTTGACCACCGAAGTGTTGCTGTTATCATTGCCTAGCTCATTTGATTCTTTTGTGGTGAACTTCAACATGAACAAGATGGAGCCGACCCTTGAGGAGTAGGTGAATATGCTTGTTACGTTTGAATCAACCATCAAGAAAGAGAATTTGGTTCTTTATGTGGGTTCTTCATTTGGTACGAATATTGATCCACATGGGAAGGGAAAGAAGCGTTCTTTCCAACGTCCCAAGAAGAACGTTCCTTGTTGAGGCAATCTCCGAATCCCGTTGTGGCAGCCACACCAGTTAAGGCTGATAAGACTAGTGATGTTTGTCATCACTGCAAGAAGCCTGGACATTGGAGGTGAAATTGCAAGGAATATCTGGCCCAGAAGAGTTCTGGAAACGGTATGTTCTAAATTGAAGTAAACATTTCAATTAACTCTACTTCTTGGGTATTAGATACCGGCTGTGACTCATATCTCTGTAATGAGTTACAAGTGATGGGAAGAAGTAGGAAGCTTAAGGAAGGTGTGACCTTCTAGAGGATGGGCAATGGGGCAAGAGTTGCTGCCAAGGCTATTGAATATGTTTACTTATTGTTGAGCAATAGTTTTAAGTTAATTTTATGAGATGTTTTGTTTGTACCTAATTTTGTGAAAAACATTGTTTCCGTTTCTATGTTGATAAAGATGGATTTTCTTGTTTATTTAGCAAAGGTGTTTGCAACATTTACAAGAATGAATGTTTAATTGGTACTGGAGAATTTGAAAACGATCTCTACAACTTAAAATTGAAAGATATTCCACTAAATGTCCATTCAAAGGCAGACACCATATGAGATATGGATGGGTAAGCCTCCCAAATATTCTTGTCTTAGAATATAGGGGTGCCCTGCTTATGTGAAGCAGGTAGTGGGAGATAAATTAGATTTTCGATCCATTTTATGTTACTTTGTGGGATATCCAAGGAATTCAGTTGTATATCATTTCTATCATCCCCAAGAAACAAAGGTGTTTGTTTCTAGGAATACAACTTTTTTGGAAAAGAAATTTCAATTGGATAGAAAAGGGGAGATGATAGAACTCGAAGATGTTCGAGAGACACCCACAATTGAAGAACCCACACCCGAAGAGCCAAGAGAGGAGATACAAGCTCCTAGAAGATCCGAGAGAGTCTCAAGACCACCTATGAGGTATGTTCTGCTTCTTGAAGAGGGCCATGATGAGCCTAACCATGGATATGATCCACGGACTTTCAAGGAAGCATTATCTGATGCCGATTCATCCAAGTGGCTTGAAGTTATGGAATCTGAGATGAATTCCATGCATTCGAACCAAGTGTGGAATCCCGTGGATCCACATGAGGGAATTGTTCCCATAGGGTGTAAATGGATTTACAAGAGGAAACTTGGGGCGGATGGGAAGGTATTGACCTTCAAGGCGCGATTGGTGGCAAAAGTATATACTCAAAGACAAGGAGTTGACTTTGAGGAAACCTTTTCTTCAGTTGCAATGTTCAAGTCTATAAAGATATTTCTAGCCACAGCTGCATGGTATGACTATGAGATATAGCAGATGGATGTTAAGACAGCCTTTCTTAATGGGGATATTAAGGAAGAGATTTACATGTCTCAACCTGAAGGGTTTACATCTGTCGGAAGTGAGCATATGGTATGCAAACTTCAGAGATCTATTTATGGTCTAAAGCAGACATCTAGGAGTTGGAACCTCTGATTCGACTAGTACAATCAAAGAGTTTGGTTTTTCTAAGAATCCTGAGGAACCCTGTGTGTATAAGAAGGTCAGTGGGAGTGTTGTGACATTCCTGGTGTTTTATGTTGATGACATTCTAATTATTGAGAATGATGTAGGAATGTTGCAATCAACTAAAATATGGTTGGCAATAATAGGTTCTCGATACAGGACTTGGGTGAAGCATCTTTTGTATTGGGAATACACATCTATGGAGATAGATCAAGAAGATTGCTTGGTCTCACCCAGTCCACATACATTGATACCATCGTGAGGCGGTCCTCGATGGATGAGTCCAAGAGAGGACATCTACCAATGTGTCATGGCGTGTCCCTATCCAAGTCTGTCTCCCAAGAATAATGCAGAGATAGCGGCGATGACAAGCATTCCTTATGCATCTACAATTGGTAGCATCATGTATCAATAAGTACCAATCCAGATTTTAGATCGCAAGGTTAAATTACTAAGGAATAAGGAGATCGGAATTTTCAAGATTCTTTGGCGTAATCAGTTGGTTGAAGAAGCAACTTGGGAACCAGAGGAGGAAATGAAGCAGCGATATCCTGAGTTATTCGCACAGTAATGGCAATTTCGAGGACGAAATTTCTTAAGGAGGGGAGAATTGTAACGCCCAGACATTCATATGCTTATGATGTAAGGTCATGATCATGATTAAGTATGGTCATTATTCCTTTTATGTTTTATTATGATGATTGTTAGGGGATATGTGATGTAATGATGATGGTTTATGGTTTTAAGATATGATATGAATGGTATTGAATGATTTAGAATGAAACCGAGAATGGATGGGTAGAATAAAAAGTTGATCCTTGGCCAAATAAGTAATGGAAGTGCCAAAACGGTATGAAACTGTGACAGTAGTTGTGGTTTTTAGCATAATGTTTTGTATATTGAGCCAAATGATGGGAGGCCACTTTCATTAGAAAGATAAGACATAAGGCTATAACTTTGTTATTTCGGGTTTTGTCCAACTCATTGTGGAAAACTAGCCAAAAGCGCCCCGAAGTGTGTCGTGTGTATCGTCGTTCCTCCAGTGACTCATGTTGGAATATTGAGCATATCTTCTTACTCAAACCTCCAAATGATCTGAAATTTGGAGGGATTCAAGATAAGACATAGAGCTACAACTTTGTAGTTAACCATTTTTCCAAATTATGACGGGAAGTGGCGTGTCGGAGGCAATCTTTGAGGAGGCTGTGCGTAGAGCGGCGCCCAAACGGTAAGAAACTACCGCCCGAGCGCCATTGGTTATGAAATTTTGGTCTGGGACAGTATGGTCCGCGCTAGGGCGGTAATATATGACCGCCCGATTGCCCAACACAATACAAAAAACGTGTTTTAGGTGTTTTAAGGGTATAAAATCGATTGAGACACAACTTTTCCTCATTTCTCTTCTTTTCTTTCTCTTCACCAACGATTCCAAGCTAGGGTTATGCATTTTCCTCTTATCCTTTCTTTCAATCAAGCAAATTAATCTTCAATCCGGAGTTGGAACTTCATCTTTTTAGTGAAAGGGGCAAAGGTAAGTGGTTTTTATTCTTGTTCTTGAGTTATTGAAGATGGTGGAGTTAGGGCATGATGGTTGTGATTGATGTATTGGATTAAATGGTCATCTAATGTTGTTATTTTGGTGTTGATGGTTAGTTATTGGGTTTATTGTTGTAGGATCACCATCAAAGTATAGGAAAACAAGTGCTCCAAGTGTTGTAAGTGGAATCATTTCTTCAATGCATCACATGATCCTATATGTATGTATTTTGATGATTTTATGATGTTAACTCCTTTCAAATTCCATTCATGATATATATATATATATATATATGTGTGTGTGTGTGTGTGTGTGTGGGTAAATATGCATATATGGTAGTGCAATTATATGCTATTTGAATGAAAGGAGTTAAACTTTTCAAGATGCCTCTATTGTGTTTGATAAAATGCTTGAATGAAGTTTTATATGATTGAATGATTGGATTGATAGTGATAGTAGCGGTGTTGCCTCTGGCAATTCTAAGTCCGCAATGTAATTGGCCAATTAACGATGAAAACATGTGCTCTCTTATAAGATGCATTTTATGCAGAGGTACGTGCCCCTCCTATAAGATTCGTTTTAACGAAGAGGGTTAGCAATGAATGAATTATTTTATAAGAACTATCAGTTCTTCAGTTAATCAATGAAATAAATATCATCCCTATGTATTGTTGTATTATGATTCTTGACGGATGTTATGAAATGAGATGGATAATGTTTTCAAGAAAATGAAATTGAGGCTACCCATTTTATGTTTTGCAATAAAATGATATATATGTATCTTGTTAGTATTGATTCCATTTACTGAGTTTATACTCATTCCAGCTATGTTCATGTGATGCAGGCACAGGTAAGAAAGACTGATCATCCCTGAGTTGTCGAAGCGAGAGAAGGGAATATGCCAAACTTTGGAGATTTTGAATGGATGTTATTCTGTTATTGTCAAGCTTTTGGCTAGTTTGGAAAACATTAAAAATCTTGTTTTGCGCTTTGGTTTTGGCAAGATGTGTAGATACTTTACTTACTGGTATCTGATGTATATGAAAATCTTTTGCTTTTGTATTATGTGTTGTTTGAGACAGGTGGCATGTCCTATTTACGGGGAGATGCTGCCCAAATTTTTTTAAAATTACGCATGTTCTCCAAATTACATTTTAAAGCTTCCGCACTAATTATGCATTTTAGTCACGAGTGTAACAAACCCCCAGTTTGATTGGTGCGGTCAACTCCATGCCTTTTGAGCTGTTGCTCCACTTTTATGGCCATTTGAACCATCTCGTCTAGGTCCAAGTAGTGACGAAGCTCCACTTGATCTTGAATTTCCCTGTTCAAACCACAAAGAAAACGAGCCATGGTCGCCTCACTATCTTCCTCAACATTGGCCCTAATCATGACTACTTCCATCTCCTTGTAGTAGTCCTCAACACTCTTCACCCCTTGCCTTAAAGTTTTTAGCCTCTTGAACATCTCCATATAATAGTGATTAGGCACAAACCTCTTCCTCATGAACCTCTTCATCTCATCCCAAGATTCAATGGGTCTCTCATTATACCTCTTTCTAGTGGTCATTAATTGATCCCACCAAATGAGAGCATAGTCTAAGAATTCCACCACCGCCAACCTCACTTTCTTTTGTTCGGAGTAGTGGTTGTAAGGCTCGAGAATTATCAGTTGTCATTGATGTTAGATTTGAAGAGATGAGAATGCATGACATAAAAATCAGAATTTTGAAATTGAATAGACCGCACCCGCGCCTAGAGTAGGAGTGCACCTGCGGTCAAGAATATCAGAATTTTGAAGTTTGGCCGAAGCCATACCGCACCCGCAGTGCTAGGAGACACCGCACCCGCGGTGCAGTATTCAGAATTTAGTGATGCAGGCCGAAGTGACACCGCACCCGCGGTGAAAAACCCACCGCACCCGCGGTCGATGAATTTCAGAAAATGATAGGGCTGCCGAGAGCATAGCGCACCCGCGGTCCCAAGATACCGCACCCGCGGTAGTGCGTGTAACTTGAAAAATAAACCATGTGTCCCTTGCCATGCAATATGATATGAGGTGTCTTTCATTCCTCCCATTTCAGACTGCTGAGGGCTGAGAGAATCCAGGGAGAGAAGCTTCAATCCCTTATGCTTTAAGGTTGTGATTTTGAATGAGTTACACATCCAAATTCAAATTCGAGACGAGATTCGTGTTCCTCTTGACACGGGCTTCAAAAGGGTATAGTTTTCATATATTTTCAGCATGTTTTGAAAACCACATGTTGGAGAAATTCATATATGATTTAGAATATGTGTTCTTGATATCTTGAGCATAGTATATTCGTTAACGGATCGATTTTCAGACGCCGTATGTTACTGTTTCGAAATTACAGCATACATTATGTGAAGATTATACAAATTTCAGTATACATATTTGTGTTGGATGAGATTATGAGTTATTGAGATTAATTATGATATTGTTTGAGTTATCGGTATCGCGAGACTACGCCGTTACACCGTTGAATTGTATTGAAATCAATTACAGATTTGTACATTGAGTTGATTGAGATGTATATTGATAGAATGTGTCTACACATTGCCATTTCAGATTGGTATTGGCTACATTGAATTCGAGAACTCATCTACGAACGATTGTTTGACTAGAAAGGTATAATTCATGTGGTCACGGGATTGCACAACTCGATTCAGATTTGATACGAGTTTCCCTAAATCACATACTAGATTGTTATTACATTTGATTATGTAATGTTTTATTTATTGATTTATATTCGAGTCCTGAGATAGGAGATATTGGCAGATTGGCCAAAACTAGACGTTTCGGTGTATCGACGCATAGGAGCAGATTTAATCTATGTGTAGACCCTCGATACAGAGTTGACCGAAGTCTAGGGAATAAGACGTACCGTCACCCCGAGTGGTTGGGTAGGTGACAGACCGTCTTATTCACACCGGGATCCCTAGAGTAGAAATGAGTCGAGTCAAGAATCAGAAGTTGGATACAGACTTGTATTCATTTACATGTTGTAGATTTTATATTCATGTGCATTGATATATGCTATGCATTGGTGTATGATTTATTACATTGCATGCATACATGTTTTATACTGGGATATGTTCTCACCGGAGTTATCCGGCTGTTGTCGTGTCTGTATGTGTGCATGGCAACAGGTGGGGCAGGATCTGGGTCTCGAGCTAGATGAGAGATTGATGATAGCGTGGAGATCTCGGGCGTTGAAGATTTCTAGTGTTTGCTTATTAGACTTGTACTACGGATGTTTGTAGTTGGTATTTAAACACTAGCGTAAGATTGTACTAAACAGACTTGTATGTACATTATGTTGTTTAATTAATATAAAGACATGTTATGCTTTAATTATACATTTGAATTAATGTTAAAAGCAAAATTTTGACCCACATTTTCGAGCAAAGATCCAATAAATCCCAAAAGAATTGAGTTAGAGCCCGGGTCCCCACAACAGTGACATTCAAATACGAACTCTACCCTCTTTTCCCACTCTAAGTACGCGTTCGGGTCAGACTTCCAATGGAACGATGGAATTTTCATCTTAATGCTACCCATGTTACCATCTTCCCTATTCCCATCATATCTACCCCGTATGGCTTCTCTTTTTCCTCTACCAATTCCTCTACCTCTTCTATTCCTACCCCAATTTTTATTTTGGCTCTCCTTATCTCTACCCAAATCATACTCCTCCTCTTCTTCTCCTCTACCCAAATCTTTAGACTTAGCTTTACCCGCACTAGTACTAACTTCAAGCCTACTCATCCTCTCATGTAATGGCTCTAACTCAACCCTCATTATTTGAATAAAATGCCCAAACAACGCCTCCATTTGAATCTTAGACAACCCCGGTTCGAACTATCTCCTACCTCCCCCTCCATTTAATTTCAAATTTGTACCTGCAAGAAAACGTTAGTTGCAATAAAATAATCCTCACCCAAATGCTCACGGTGTGGGGACCCAGTCTCTAACTCAGTTCTTTTCGGGATTAATCGGATCATTGTTCAAAATACGGGTCAAAATTTTTCTTTTAACATTAAATCAAATGTATATAACTCAAGCAAAAGATAGTTCTATATTTATTTCATTTCAACACAACATAATATACATGTCTTGTTTCATCCAGATTCTACAAACCAGTATTTAAATACAGTACATATCAAACGTACAACTACTAGTTCATCTGCTACGCCCGTGATCACCACGCTATGTCCATCTATCATCTCTGTCGCGACCCAGATCCTGCCCACCTGTTGTTATGCACACATACAGACATAACAACAGCCGGAAACTCCGGTGAGAACAAATCCCAGTATAAAACATGTATGCATGCTGATACATAATCATATCTCATGAATGAAAACAATAACAATAGGCTCCATAGTCTATGAAACCAATCTATATATACATGCAATTCAAATCCAATCATGTCTTGACTCGACTCAACTCTAATTCTAGGGATCCCGGTGTGAATAAGACGTCAATGGCTGTCACCTACCCTCCCAATCGGGGTGACTGTACGTCTTATTCCTAGACTTCGGTCATATCTGTATCGATATCTACAATCGGATTGAATATGGTCCAAAGCGTCGATACCACCGAACATCTAGTTTGGTAGGTCTGCCAAGGACTCTCCTATCTCAAATGCTTGATTATAGATCTATAAACAAAGCATCATCATATCAAGAGAATTGAATATAATTCTACAAACAATTCAAAATCATATCAAAAGATAAACAACAATTCTAGTATGTGATTTTGTTGGGAAAATCAAATTAGATCTCATTTGAGTTATATCTTCCCCAAAAAAAACTTGAATTATACCTTTCGTCGCACAATCTATGTCGTAGTCGAAGTCTCGAAGATGAATCTGTTAATATCAAATCTGAAATGGAAATGTTGATATATATTCTATCAATCTTTAATCTCAATCAACACATATCCAATTCTGTAATCAATCTCGATATTATTCGACGACATAACAATGTAGTTTCAATATATCCAACAACACTGAACAACATATATAAATTCTCCCGACTCAAAATCAATAAGGTACAAATCTGATATCATGTCTTAATCAATTCAACTCTGAAATTCATAACAATTCTATACGGTGTCCGTTCTTCCATCCAATTTCAATTATACGATGTCTAATATGTCAGAAACACCATATATGAATCATATCTGATTCCTTCAACATCATAATTTCAAGACATATTAAAACATAGTAAAACTTACGTCCACTTGTAGTCTGTGACGATAGGAACATGATACTGAAGTCGGATTTACAAACTGACGGACGGATTGAAATATAAAGGCGTAAGGATTTCTTCAAAAGTTTCTGAAACCTTTCTCGACTCCTTTCTCATTTTCTAAAGGAATTCCAAAGTGATATACGTATATATATATATACATATATATATATATATATATATCCAATGCATGTTAAAGAAACGTGGCTTCTTGTCATGAATTTCGGTCGGCGCTCGGGCGGTGCTAAACTACCGCTCGAGCGCGGCATTCTCTGTCCAAGCATTTTCATAATGCACATTGGCGCTCGGGCGGTCACTTTCTACCACTCGGGCGCCACTAGTTCTGTCCAAAAACTTGAACAATTCATATGCTTTGGCCAATATGGTCTTGTAATTGCCTGTCTCTAATTATATCTATTTAATTAAATAATCTCATAACAAATTACGATAATCAAATTCTCGGGCATTACATTTCTCCCCTTCTTAGATAAGAGTTCGTCCTCGAACTCGCAAGAAATTAATTAAATCAAATGAAGGGTAATGTAATCGAAAATTGAATAAACACTCACTTCATAGAAATAACTCGGGATATCTCTGTCTCATCTCTGAATCTGTCTCACAAGTCGCTTCTTCAGTGCCATGACGACTCCACTGGACTTTCACTAGCGGAATAGTCTTTGTTCTGAGCTGTTTTTCTTTCCGATCAAGAATTTGTATCGGTTGTTCAACATAACTCAACGCCTGATCCAGCTCAGCTTCTTCAGGCTGAATGACATGAGAATCATCAGGCATATATTTCCGCAACATTGATACATGAAAAACGTTATGTATCCTGGATAGAGAAGGAGGAAGAGCCAATCGATATGCTCGATCACCAATCTTTTCTAAAATCTCATATGGACCGATGTATCTAGGAGACAGTTTCCCGCGTTTGCCAAATATGACAACGCCTCGGAAAGGGGAAATCTTTAAAAACACTCTGTCTCTTTCTTCAAATACTAACGGTCTACGTCTGATATTGGCATACTTGGCTTGTCTATCCTGTGTCGTCTTCATTCTTTTCTGAATGATCTTCACTTTCTCAGTCATCTCACGGATCATATCAGGTCCAAGTTCTGGTACCTCAGATATATCATCCCAATATAGAGGAGATCTGCATTTCTTGCCATATAAGGTTTCAAACGGAGCCATCTCGATGCTCGTTTGATAGCTGTTGTTGTACGATAATTCACACAACGGTAGTGAATCTTGCCAATTAGTGCCAAAGTCTAGCACTACAGCTCTGAACATGTCCTGGATAGTCCGCTCTGACTGTCCATCGGTCTGGGGATGATAAGCAGTACTCAGGTGTAATGTCGTACCTAAAGCCTGCTGCAAACTGTGCCAAAAGTGTGAAGTGAATTGTGGATCACGATCTGATACGATGGACTTCGGCACACCGTGTAATCTGACTACCTCTCGGACATATATATCGGCCATCTGATCATGTCGGTATGTCATTCGGTATGGAATAAACCTTTCGACTCAAGGCGTCTGCTGCTGCATTTGACTTCCCTGGATAGTATTTGATTTCGCAATCAAAGTCTTTCAACAAATCGAGCCATCTGCGTTGTCTCATGTTCTATTCCGACTGAGAAAACAAGTATTTTAGGCTTTTATGATCAGAGTAGATCTCAAACTTTTCGCCATAAAGATAATGACGCCAAATCTTCAGTGCAAATACGATAGCCGCCAATTCAAGATCATGAATGGGGTATCGAATCTCGTGTGGCTTTAGCTATCTAGAGGCATATGCGATTACATGACCTCGCTGCATAAGAACACATCCCAAACCTCTGTGAGATGCATCACAATAAACAACGAAATTGCCAGTACCTGAAGGAATCATCAAGACAAGTGCACTAGTCAGCCTCTTCTTCAACTCTAGAAAGCTAGACTCACAATCCTCAGGCCACACAAATGGCGCATTTTTCTGTGTCAACTGGGTAATTGGCTTCGCAATACTGGAGAAATCTTTGATAAATCGTCGATAGTACCCTACTAGACCCATGAAACTGCATATCTCTGGTACAGAAGTTGGTCTTGGCCAACCGATCACAGCTTCAACTTTACTCGGATCCACGGAAATACCGTCTCCAGATATGATATGACCCAAGAAGACAACCTGTCTCAGCCAAAACTCACACTTTTACAGCTTAGCATATAATCTTTCATTTCTCAATGTTTGCAACACAATTCTCAAATGATTGGCATGCTCATTCAAATTCTTAGAATACACCAATATATCATCAATAAAAACAATAACAAACTCATCCAAGTACCTCTGAAAGACACGGTTCATTAATCCCATGAACACTGCTGGCGCATTCGTTAAACCAAAAGGCATGACAACAAACTCGTAATGTCCATACCTGGTTCGGAATGTCGTCTTCGGTATATCAGCGTCTCTAACTCTGAGTTGATGATATCCCGATCGCAAATCAATCTTGGAATAGATAGATGATCCTTGCAACTAATCAAATAAATCATCGATACGAGGCAAAGGATACTTGTTCTTTATCGTTGCCTTGTTCAGTTGCCTGTAATCTATACATAATCTCATAGAACCGTCTTTCTTTCGTAAAAATAACATTGGTGCGCCCCAAGAAGATACACTAGGTCTAATATATCCCTTGGCTAGAAGATCTTCAAGTTGTGCTTTCAGTTCTTTCAGCTTTATCGGCGCCATCCTATACGGAGCTCTCGAAATAGGGACGGTACCTGGAATCAGATCAATGCTAAAATCTACCTCTCGAGCTGGAGGTAACCCTGGAATCTCGTCTGGGAATACATCTGCAAACTCCCGTACTACTGGCAAATCTGCCCATGCCGGGCTCGATTTCTGTAGGTCTACAGAATAAATAAGGAAACCCTCTGCTCCTTTCTGCAACAATCTACTCATAGTCAAAGCAGACACTAAGGGAATCCGAGATGTGGAACCCTTACCGTAGAATTTCCACTCTTCTGTAATTTAGGGTCTGAATCTGGCAATCTTGTGAAAACAGTCTACGTTGGCTCTGTACTTAGTTAACATGTCAATCCCGACAATACAATCAAAATCAGATATACCAAGTACAACACATTCTAAATCAATCTCATGTCCCTCAAACTGTAGTATACAATGTCTAACTGAAGTCACAGATATCAAACCGCTTCCCAACGGAGAAGAAATAGACACTACAGTAGACATTGACTCGACAGACAATGCATGTGTCAATGCAAAATGCTCTGATATGAATGTATGTGATGCACATGTATCTATCAATACATATGCAGGATAACCGTAAAGAAAACAGTTACCTGCAATCACATCGTCTGGCGCATCTTGGGCTTGCTCCTCTGTCAGGGCAAACACCTGAGCCTGTTGTCTGGTAGATTGGCCCCCCGTCTTCCACCTCTGGCTCTAGGCTGAGACTGTGTAGGCGTAGGCTGAAAGGAATGGACAGACGACGCTTGCCTCTCAGGCTGAGTCACTGATGCTGATGACCCTGCACTCTGAAATCTCTGTGCACCTCTCTGTGGACAGACTTTAGCAAAGTGTCCCGGCTGTCTACAAATATTGCATCGGCCCATAACACCCTGACACTGCTCAGTGGCATGCCTGCCTCCACAAGAACTACAGTAAACACCTGTATACTCGGTATTCTGGCCAGGACTTCTCTGTCTTGACCCACTGGAGCTCGACGAACTGCTCCCTGACTTCTTAAACTGTCTGCCCTTTTCTTTCAGAAAATCCTTCTTGCCACTACTACTGCTTCCACTATCAAATCGAGGAGGAGGTGGTGTAAACTGGGTGGCGGGCTGTGGCGGTCTCTGACTCTGAGCACTATAAGAAGCTCCTCACTGCCTAATCAAGCCAGCCTCTGCTCCTTTCGCTCTGTTCAGTGCATCAGAAAAGGTATTGGGTCATCCCGTGTTCACCAAGGTGAAGATATCAGGGTATAAACCATTGATGAACTGATCGGCGACCGCTTCATAATTTCCTGCCACGTGGGGTGCAAACCGAAGCAAGGAAGAAAACTTGGCAACATATTCTTCAATGTTCAATTGCCCTTGTCGTAGATTTGCAAATTCTGCCCCTTTGTCTTTTCGATATGACACTGGAAAGAAACGTTGATAAAATTCATCTTTAAACACTTTCCAAGTAATATCGATACCTCTATGTTCCAGGGCTCGTTTCCCTGTCAGCCCCCAACTTTTTGCCAGTTCTTGTAACTGATGCCCAATCAACTTCACCCTATTTTCATCTGTATAGGCAAGTGATTCAAATAACATCTCTATATCGTCTAACCAGCTCTCACAATCCACTGCATTATCCGTGCCCTTTAAGGTAGGTGGATGGAATGATTGAAACCTCTTCAACAAGGCCTCCATAGGTGTCGCAATAACGTCCATTTGAGTACCTAAGGTACTACCTTGTTCTGGCACTTGACCTGCAGCTGGTTGTAGTATTCTTCTAGGCGGCATAATCTGATTATCAAACAGATTAGTACACAGTCTATACAATCTGTCTCAGCCTTCCTCTGATCATATACCTCTGATCCAGAATCGGTTCTGATTCAGTCTTTACAAGTACATGCTGTAAATCAATTCAGATAACAATACAACATGTAATAGGGAAAGCAATAAATCATGCTAGCATATCAAAAGCAAGGAATAAGACTCGATCTACCCCGCTCATTCTCTCTATTTCAGTCTACAGAATCTACTGCTCTGATACCACCTGTTGTGGGGACCCGGGCTCTAACTCAGTTCTTTTCGGGATTAATCGGATCATTGTTCAAAATACGGGTCAAAATTTTGCTTTTAACATTAAATCAAATGTATATAACTCAAGAAAAAGATAGTTCTATATTTATTTCATTTCAACAAACATAATATGCATGTCTTGTTTCATCCAGATTCTACAAACCAGTATTTAAATATAGTACATATCAAAAGTACAACTACTAGTTCATCTGCTACGCCCGTGATCACCACGCTATGTCCATCTCTCATCTCTGTCGCGACCCAGATCCTGCCCCACCTGTTGTTATGCACACATACAAACATAAAAACAGCCGGAAACTCTGGTGAGAACAAATCCCAGTATAAAACATGTATGCATGCTGATACATAATCATATCTCATGAATGAAAACAATAACAATAGGCTCCATAGTCTATGAACCAATCTATATAAACATGCAATTCAAATCAAATCATGTCTTGACTCGACTCAACTCTAATTCTAGGGATCCCAGTGTGAATAAGACGTCAATGGCTGTCACCTACCCTCCCAATCGGGGTGACTGTACGTCTTATTCCTAGACTTCGGTCATATCTATATCGAATGTCTACAATCGGTTTGAATCTGGTCCGAAGCATCGATACCACCGAACATCTAGTTTGGCAGGTCTGCCAAGGACTCACCTATCTCAAATGCTTGAATATATATCTATAAACAAAGCATCATTATATCAAGAGAATTGAATATAATTCTATAAACAATTCAAAATCATATCAAAAGATAAACACCAATTCTAGTATGTGATTTTGTTGGGAAAATCAAATTAGATCTCATTTGAGTTATATCTTCCCCAAACAAAACATGAATTATACCTTTCTTCGCACAATCTGTGTCGTAGCCGAAGTCTCGAAGACGAATATGTCAATATCAAATCTGAAATGGAAATGTTGATACATATTCTATCAATCTTTAATCTGAATCAACACATATCCAATTCTGTAATCAATCTCGATATTATTCGACGACATAAAAGTGTAGTTTCAATATATCCAGCAACACTGAACAACATATATCAATTCTCCCGTCTCAAAATCAATAACGGTACAAATCTGATATCATGTCTTAATCAATTCAACTCTGAAATTCATAACAATTCTATACGGTGTCTGTTCTTCAATCCAATTTCAATTATACGATGTCTAATATGTCAGAAACACCATATATGAATCATATCTGACATATTAAAACATAGTAAAACTTACGTCCACTTGTTGTCTGTGATGATAGGAACACGATACTGAAGTCGGATTTAAAAACAGAAGGACGGATTGAAATATAAAGGCGTAATTTAATAATGTGCATTCTGAAACCTTTCTCGACACTTTTCTCATTTTCTAAAGGAATTCCAAAGTGATATACGTATAAATATATATATCCAATGCATGTTAAAGAAACGTGGCTTCTTGTCATGAATTTCGGTCGGCGCTCGGGCGGTGCTAAACTACCGCTCGAGCGCGACATTCTCTGTCCAAGCATTTTCATAATGCACATTGGCGCTTGGGCGGTCACAATCTACCGCCCGGGCGCCACATCTTCTGCCCGAACATGTTCCTATAGAACATTGGCGCTCGGGCGGTCACTTTCTACCGCTCGGGCGCCACTAGTTATGTCCAAAAGCTTGAACAATTCATATGCTTTGGCCAATCTGGTCTTGTAATAGCCCGTCTGTAATTATATTTATTTAATTAAATAATCTCATCACAAATTACAATAATCAAATTCTCGGGCATTACACACGGTCACTCCAAAGAAATGCACTCGTCTTTTCTATCAAATTTTTTGCTCACAACAAATACTCACCGTTCACTCCAAAGAAATTCGCTCGCACTCAAGTAATGTCATTCAAATTCGAGAGTTCTCACAAGGTGCTAAAGCTTTGTATTTGTATATCAAACAATCAAGTTTCAACTTGTGAACGATTGTGACCGACTCACTTGGACTGCGTAGACAAGAAATTCGAAGGTAAATAATTTTTTTTTGACTGTGAGAGGCAATTGAATATGACTCTCTAAAGGAAATTGAACAAAATACCAAAAAGAAATAATGGTGAATTTTCGGAATTTTTGTACTCTTTTTTTTTGGCCGAGTACTTGCTCGAAAATCACCAAAAGAAACAAAAAAATAAAAATAAACTTTCTTCGAGAATCACAGATTCACGAAGAGACGAAGAACGATAAACGAAAACAGATCTGGAAACGAACGAAGAAATAAACAGATCTGAAAATTGAATAACAAGATACTTACTTGAATTCAATGAACCTAAGCTCTGATACCAAATGATGTGAATCTTTGTACGAATGAATAACAAACACGATTAAAAATCAAATCGCGCCCTCAATTCAGTAACGAACAAAGAATTGTTGTTGTCCCTATCTTTTGAATCAAGTTTTGGAGTGTGATATTCACCTCTGAATTATAAAACTTAGCAATAAATATTCACGATTAAACAATTCAGAAACAGACGAACCTTCAAAGAACTTCCCCTTAACAATCCGTATGAAATCAACCAACAAACGCCACAAAGTTAAAAACTTTGATAAGTTTGATTTTTGATTACAAAGCAAAAAGCCTTGAAAAGCTTGAGAGAAAATTCTCAAAAGTTTGATAAACTCAATAATAAAATCTGAATTGTGTTCAAAATTTCGTGAAAAATATGTTTACATATCAAAAGATAATAAAATATCTAGTTTCCATAATAATTAAAACTCTAACTAGGAAACTAGGATTTTTCCCGAAACTGACTCGCGCTCGAGCGGTAGAATTTGACCGCTTGGGCGCGAGGCTTTTGTACTATTCGTGCTCGGGAGGTAGATTATGACCGCTCGGGCGCGAAGCTTTCTGGAATTTTCCGCCTTGGACAGTAAGTGTGGCGCTCGGGCGGTAATCTTCGGCCGCTCGGGCGTCGATGCTTCTGGACTCATCTTCATCTATCACTTGAATAATGTTCCTTTGGCTCCCAAACTTACTCCCATGCATCAAGAACCCTCCAGGACTTTGCACCTCGCTTGTAAGTCTTTCCTCCTTGCTCATAAGCCCTGCAATGCTTCCTTGAATCTCTTTAGTCGCCCCCTCGTGATTGGTCCCTTCGGCAACTCTAAAGGGTCCCACGCTTTTCTTGGGGCTTGACCATCTGTGTTCGCATCATAGAGGATCCTGATGGGGGATATGGGGCGGTTGTAGTTGAAGCACTAGTGACTAGGCGTATCATGAGTGCCCAAGTCAAGGAGGAGGAGACTAACCAAAGGGAAAACTTGTTCCATACTAGGTGTTTTGTAAATCAAAAGGTTTGCAATTTAATCATAGATGTGGGGAGTTTTACCAATGTGGCTAGTAGTGAGATGGTGGAAAAATTGGGTTTACCTACATTAAAACATCCCCAACCATATGGCTTCAATGGTTGAACGATTGTGCGGAGGTGAAGGTGGACAAGCAAGTTTTGGTGTCTTTTTCTATTGGGAAGTATGTGGATGAGGTCTTGTGTGATGTGGTACCCATGCATGCATGTCATATCTTGTTGGGTAGACCTTAGCAATATGATATGCGGGTGACACATGATGGGTACTAGAATAGGTATTCATTTATGATGAAGAAATATTTCATTGTTCTACTTCCATTGTCCCCAATGCAAGTCTTGGAGGATCATTTGAAATAAAAGAAGAGAGATGAGGCCGAAGAAAAGAGTGAACTAAAAAGTGAGATGGCCTTTGAAAACAAAAATGAGATGGCTGAAAAAGAAGTGATAAAAAGAGCGAGATAGCCATATGTGCGTGAGTCCATGTCACCTTGAGCGGTACCTATTTTATTAGTTCCTAAGAAAGATGGCTCATGGCGTATGTGTGTAGATTGTAGGGCAATTAATAACATAACCATTTAGTATAGGCATCCCATACATAGGCTAGATATGTTAGATGAATTGCATGGTGCTTGTATCTTTAACAAAATTGATTTGAAGAGTGGTTATCACCAAATTAGGACGAGGGAAGGTGATGAGTGGGAAACTGCTTTTAAAACCAAATACGGGTTATATGAGTGGATGGTCATGACATTTGGCTTAACTAACACTCCTAGCACCTTTATGCGGTTAATGAACCGTGTCTTGCGTGCATACATAGGAAAATTTGTTGTTGTTTACTTTGATGATATCCTAGTATATAGCAAAGACTTGGATGAGCATGTTGGTAACTAAGGGCTGAAAATCTATATGCTAACTTAAAGAAATGTGATTTTTGTACAAGCAAACTTGTCTTTCTTGGTTTTGTGGTAAGCTCACAAGGGATACAAGTGATGAAGACAAGGTAAGTGCTATTCGAGATTGACCATCTCCTACTACTGTTGGTCAAGTCCGAAGTTTCCATGGACTTGCAAGCTTCTATAGGAAGTTTGTAAAGGATTTTATCACATTGGCAGCACCGATGACGGCGGTAATCAAGAAGAACGTTACATTCCATTGGGGCGAGGAGCAAGAGAAGTCCTTTAATATTATCAAGGAAAAATTAATGAATGATCCTTTACTTGTTTTACCTGATTTTTCTAACACTTTCGAAATTGAATGTGATGCGTCAAGTGTGGGTATTGGCGGAGTTTTGATGCAAGGAGGACGGTCAGTGGCGTACTTTAGCGAGAAGCTCAATGGAGCAGTCTTGAACTACCCCATGTATGATAAGGAGTTCTACGCACTTCTGAGGACTCTAGAGACGTGGCAGCACTACTTGAGGCCTAAGGAGTTTGTGATTCACACGGATCATGAGTCTCTTAAGCACCTTAAGGGGCAGCAGAAGTTGAACAACGGCACGCCAAGTGGGTGGCATTCATTGAAACATTCCCCTACATCATCAAGTACAAACAAGGTAAGAAAAATGTAGTGGCCGACACACTATCCCGGATGTACGTACTGATCTCTGCCTTGGAATCTAAAATCTTGGGGTTTGAGCATGTGAAAGAGTTGTATGTGCTAGATGATGATTTAAGAATGTGTTTGAAACATGTATGCATGGTCCACATGAAAAATTCTATTTGTATAATGTTTTTTTTTAAAGAAGATAGGTTGTGCATCCCTAGATCATCCATTCGTGAATTACTTGTTAGGGAGGCATATGGGGGTGTTTTAATGGGGCATTTTGGTGTGGCTAAAACTTTAAGTGCATTGCATGAACATTTCTATTGGCCACACATGAAACGTGACGTTGAGCGTGTTTGTGATAAGTGCATTACTTGTAGGCAAGCTAAATCTAAAACACAACAACATGGCTTGTATACACCACTTCCCGTGACGCGATCCTTCGAACCACGAAAAGAAAACGTGCTCAAAAACAAAGTCACGCCCTCGATTCGATGACACAAAGGAACTGTTGTGTTGTCCCGATCTTTTTGACACAAGTAAGGGTGTAATATTCACCTCTAAATTATGAAGAATTTAGCAACAAATATTAACGAGATAAACAATTGGAATTCAAAACGAACCTTCAAAGAACTCGTCTTTGACAATCCGAGTGAAGAACAATAGACAAACGCCACAAAGTATTAAACTTTGATAAGTTTGATTTGAGAAACACACGAATGTGTATACAAAGCCACGCTTTGAAAAAGTTGAGAGAAACTCAATCAATATGATTAAAATCAAAGATAATCTAATGTTACAATGACAAATTTTCAAGTATATATTGTTGACAAATCTCCAAGATATCAAAATCTAGTTACCAAAAGAAATAAAACTCAAAAGAAGGAAAATTCTCGTCAAATATGCGAAGGTACACGGACCCCGTGTAGAGGTCCGGAAATGTATGCTCGGTTAACTTTCACGTCACAAAATTAAAAGACACGGACCCCGTGTATAGGTCCATGTACAGGTCCGTATAAGCTCTGTAGTAGACACGGACCCCGTGTAAAGGTCCGTACTCGGGTCCGTGTAGACTCGGTTTTCTTCATTCTCAAGTGTATTGGACATGAGCCCCGTGTACAGGTCCGTGTACACATCCGTGTAGCCTCGGCCGTTCAAAAAGATGCTTGAATACTGTTCTTTTGATCCCCAATGTAATCCCATGCATCATGAACATCACGAACCCTTCGGAACTCACGTCATGCCCGGTCAGATTCATATCATACTCCCCTTATTCAAAAGGATTTGTCCTCAAATCTTGCCTACCTACGCAAAAATGAAGCACGTTAGTAATATAAGGAATTAAATCATCAACATGCTTACATTTAACCTCAAGTTTGTAGACGTTATCATTTACTCGCTCCTTCAGCACTGTAAATCCCAACATCGTCGTTGCTTTTCCTAAAAACTCATCAACTTCGCCACATACCAAATAACAAATGACACCAAATGTAATAGCCTAGCCTGGTGAACGGTACGGTTTAAGTTTTGTATGTTTATGGATTATTTAGTTAAGACGTTAGAGTTGTGTTTATGGGTTATAGTATGGTTGATTATTCTTGTTTTGTGGTGTTGTTGATGTTCATGGTTGGTGGTTGTTTTGTATCAGCGTTTCGGATAGATTTTAGTTGCTTGGGATTTTGTTTCTGCCGTGACAGCACCGCACCCGCGCTCAGTGTAAGGACCGCACCCGCGGTCGTGTGACACCTCTGACCCGATTAAATAAAAACAACGGAATTATAAATTTTCTTTCAAATATATGGAAGGAGTTTCAAAATACATTTCTTCAAACATCTTTACAACAAAATATATACATGATCATTTAAATGACAAAGCAAAATACAAAATATCATTCTTATGATCATGTCCAAAAATCTTCCTTCCAACATGGCATGCATATGACCCCCCTGTCCACAGTCAACGTCCCGGTCCGTCGCTCTTATCTGCATCACATGAAATAACTGAAATGAGTATAAAACTCAGCAAGTGGAACTCTTACATAGCAATGAACATATCATACTCTAAAAATCATAGCTTTAAAAACATAAATACCATCAACTCTGAAATAAATATCATAGCAATAGCATAGCAATAGGATGGTATTTCTCTTTTCTCTGATTGGATTGATATCAATAGTAACTCTGTCTGTGGTGCTCGTATCCCATCGATATAAATCGACAACTCTGAGGGATATAAGCCTATGGTCGTTGATCAACTAATTGCATGCAATCTCTGACTATGTATCTATCAATCCATAAAACATTTAAACTCTTTCTCTTTGGCATTAAACCAAACACTTTGCAATCACTTACTCTTTTGTATTCCCTTTTCAATATTGAGACATCAATTGCCTCCATAATATACCACAAAGGTATCAATACATAATAATGATTCAAATGAAGGGAATAACGCATTAAAACCTTTGAAACACAATACATATATAATCATGTGAGCACAAGAAGGAGATTCCACTTACAAACCACAAGAACACTTGAATCTAACTCCTTGGTTGAAATCCTACAACAATAATCCATAAATAACACCATCATCAACTCAATATCCAAGAACCCAAGTCAAATAACCCATTAAACCAACAAATACCACAAACCCATATCATCTCTCCTCCAAAACCAAGAAATAACAACACCAAAAGCTTACCTTAGCTTCTTAGAGCAACCAAGAACCTCGATCTCAACTCGAAAATCCAACTAGAAGCTTGAATCAAAGATGGGAAGTGAAAGAAATGAGGGAAAACCCTTGTCTCCACGAGAGAAATCGAGAATGGAGAGGATAAGAATGGGAAAAAGTGAAGTCAACTCACCCAAAAAGTACTTAAAATCTCGACCATACCTCTACTTTTCATCACCGCGGGTGCGCTCCACCAAGCACGGCGGGTGCACTGAGCTCACGGCCTCCCATCCAAAAATCCATGCTCAACGACCGCGGGTGCGGTCCTGCAATTACCGCAGGTGCGGTCTACACCGCGGGTGCGGTACCAATACACCGCGGGTGCGGTGAAGCTACGGGAACAACACCAAAATCCAACAATTACAACCGCGGGTGCGGTCCTTACACTGAGCGCGGGTGCGGTACTGTCATGGCAGAAACAAAATCTCAAGCAACTAAAATCTAACCGAAACGCTGAAACGAAGCAACTACCAACAACTAACAATATCAACCACACCTCAAGACAATAATAACCAACAATACTATGGCCCATAATCACAACTCTTAACATCACAACTAAACTAAAACTTAACCAATAAATCCATAACATACGAAAACTTAAACCGTACCGTTCACCAGGCTCGGCTATTACAATCTCCCCTCCTTAGAGGAATTTCGTCCTCGAAATTGACGTCACTGCACGAACAACTCAGGATAATTCTCTCTCATCTCATCCTCCGGTTCCCACTTAGCCTCTTCGATCAAATGGTTCCTCCAAAGAACTTTGACGATGCCGATCTCTTTGCTCCTCAAAACTTTAACTTTGCGGTCCAGAATCTGAACCGGAATCTCTTGGTACGTCAAATTCGGCGTCAAGTCCAATGGCTCGTGGCGAAGAACATGGGAAGGATTCGCAATGTACTTCCTGAGCATCGATACGTGAAAAACATTATGGACTCTGTCAAGATCTAGCGGTAGGGCTAACCTGTAGGCTCGATCTCCAACTCTGTCCAATATCTCAAAGGGGCCAATAAACCTCGGACTCAATTTACCCTTCTTGCCAAACCGCATCACACCCTTGAGAGGTGCTATCTTCAGGAACACGTGATCGCCAACCTCAAACTGCAAAGGTCTACGACGAACATCTGCATAACTCTTCTATCTCGACTGCGCAGTCTTCATCCTCTCTCGGATAACAGAAACAACATCGGCTGTCTTTTGGACCAACTCTGGTCCCAACTTCTTCCTCTCACCAACCTCATCCCAATACAAAGGAGATCTGCAGTTCCTGCCATAAAGTGCTTCGTACGGTGCCATCCCAATCGTCGCTTGGTAGCTATTGTTGTACGTGAACTCAAAAAGAGGCAACTTAGAATCCCAGCTAACAGGATAATCAATAGTACAAGCTCTGAGCATATCCTCTAGAATCTAAATAACTCCCTCTGATTGACCGTCGCTCTGAGGGTGATATGCTGTACTGAAAGCTAACCGTGAACCCATAGCTCTGTGCAAACTCTTCCAAAACTCTGAGGTAAATCTAGGGTCACGATCAGACACAATCGACACAGGGACACCGTGAAGTCTAACAATCTCTGCTATGTAATCCTCGGCATACTAGTTCATGGAATACGTCGTCTTGACTGGAAGAAAGTGCGCTGACTTGGTCAATCGATCGACAATAACCCAAATGGAATTGAAACCTTTCTGCGTCTTGGGAAGACCAGTCACGAAGTCCATCGTAATATGCTCCCACTTCCACTGAGGGATCGGCAATGACAACAATATCCCAGCAGGTTTCTAGTGCTCAATCTTCACCTGCTGAAAAGTTAGGCAATGAGAAATAAATACGGCAATGTCTTTCTTCATACCTGGCCACCAGTAGAGTCTACGAAGATCCTGATACATCTTGGTGCTGCCTGGATGTATCAAATATGGCGCGGTATGAGCCTCTGTCAAGACGTCTCGCCGAATATCATCACCAGCAAGAACACAAATACGGCCTCTGAAAGTCACCAAACCGTCTCCATTCAATCCAAACTCTGAGTTCCCTCTTTCCTCTACTCTAGCTCTCAACTCTGTCAACTGAACATCATCAGTCTGCTCTCTACGGATCCTGTCCGTCAAAGTAGCCCGAATGACCAACGCTGAAAAGCGAGCGATGGTTCCCGGAACTACCAAAGAAATCTCCTCTCGCTGCAAGTCCAACAACAACGGCTTCTTAATCAAAGAACTCAAAGAAGAACTCGACTTACGGCTCAAAGCATCAGCCACAACATTCGCTTTCCTTGGGTGGTAACTGATAGTCACATCATAGTCTTTGACAAGCTCTAACCACCTCCTCTGCCGCATATTGAGCTCTTTCTAGGGAAAACAGATACTTCAAACTCTTGTGGTCTGTGAAGATCTCACACCTTTCGCCATACAAATAATGTCGCCAAATTTTCAAGGCGAAAACCACAGCTGCTAGCTCCAAATCATGCGTCGGATAATTATTCTCGTAATCCTTCAACTGGCGAGAAGCATAGGCGATAACCTTACCTCGCTGCATCAGCACTGCACCGAGACCCTTCTTCGACGCATCGGTATACACAACAAAATCCTCTGAACCACTGGGCAATGAAAGAACAGGAGCTGTCGTCAACTTATCCTTCAACTCTTGGAATGAACTTTGGCAATCAATTGACCACTCGAACTTCACAGTCTTCCTCGTCAGATTGGTTAATGGCAGGGCAATCTTGGAAAAATCTGAAATGAAACGACTATAATAACCCGCCAAACCAAGGAAACTGCATACCTCAGAAACAGTAGTAGGAATAGGCCACTTCTGAACTGCCTCTATCTTCACTGGATCAACAGCTATGCCATCCTTCGAAACAACATGGCCTAGAAAAGAAATCTGCTCCAACCAGAACTCACACCTTCTTCAACTTGGCAAACAACCTCTTCCCCCTCAACAATCGGAGAACAACTCTGAGATGCTCTGCATGAAGCTCCCTTGTCTTAGAATAGATCAAGATGTCGTCGATGAAAACAATGACGAAGCTATCCAAGAACGGCTTGAACACACGATTCATCAGATCCATAAAGACGGAAGGAGCATTGGTCAGACCAAAAGACATCGCAAGAAACTCATAGTGACCGTACCTGGTCCGGATTGCCGTCTTAGGGATATCAGATTCCCTAACCTTCAACTGATAGTAGCCAGACTGAAGATCAATCTTCGAAAATACAGTGGCACCCTGAAGTTGGTCAAATAAATCGTCTATCCGTGGCAACGGATACTTATTCTTGATAGGTCACTTTGTTGAGCTCCCTATAGTCAATACATAGCCACAAAGACCCATCTTTCTTCTTAACAAACAGAACCGGAGCTCCCCAAGGCGAAGAACTCGGTCGAATAGGAACCGTACCTGGAGCTAGATCAGTAACAAACTCAACATCTCTATCCGGCTGCAAACCCGACACATCATCCTCAAACACATCGGCAAACTCCCTCACAACATCGATATCATCAATATTCAACTTAATCATTCTATCCACATCCACAATAGAAGCCAGAAATACATCACAACCTCTACACATCAACTTCTCAGCCTCAAGACAAGATATTAAAGGAAGGACCAGCGAAGTACCTGCACTGGCGAGAACTCCTCCCTTAATGCCATCATCTGCAAAGGTCACCGTCTTAGCAACACAATCAATAACAGCACGATAGGTTGAGAGCCAATCCATGCCAAGAATAACATCAAAGGCAACCATAGGGATAACAATCAAATCAGCAAAAACAACTCGCCCCTCAATACGAACAGGGCACGCATAAACAATAGACGTCGGGCACAACACATCCCCCGAAGGCAAAACAACATTTAACTGGAGGGAAAGAACAGAAGGAACTATACCCAACGATCTCAAAAACAATTCAGAAATAAAAGAATGAGTAGCACCTGTATCAATCAAAGTCGTAGCTACTCTGCCTGAAATTAAAATAGCGCTAGAGATCACAGAAGAATCATGGTTTATACCTTCCTTGGTCATCGAAAAGATACGACCCTGCACTTTATCCTTGCTCGCTCCCCTTGGACAATCTTTAGCAATGTGGCCTGAAGTGCCACAACGATAACAACTATGAGTGCCAAATTTGCACTCTCCTCGGTGATGTCGATTGCACTTAGGACACAGTGTCTTGTCGGGATCAACTGGAACTGACGCTGGTCTAGGACTCGATTCCACCTTGCCCTTCCCTTTGAAACGATCCTTGCCTCTCTGATTCGAGCCCTGGCCTCTCTGAACAATAGCTTGATGCCTCTCCTGCCTCTCTCTGGCGATATCTTTCTCGTCTTGCTCGGCCAACAACGCCTTCGACACGATCTCTTTGAAAGTCACAGCCTTGGACATGTTGATATCTCTCATGATCTCTGCACGAAGGCCTCGAATGAAAAGAGCGCCTTTGTCTTTGTCGTTTGAAGAAATGTATGGAGCAAAAAGACAACCCTCCTCGAACTTGAGAATATACTCATCAACCTTCAAGCCTCCCTGTCGAAGCTCCAGAAACTCAGTCACCTTCCTAGCTCGAAGTGCGTCGGGAAAGTACTTGTCATAGAACAGGTCTGTGAACTCTTGCCACTTCAAAGCTGAAACATCGACACCAACCTTGGTCGCATTCCACCAGATACGTGCAGCCTTAACCAACATGAATACTGCACAGCTGATCCTGTCTTTATCCTCGTACTGGAGATGGTCGAAGCTTGCTTCAAGCGCTTTGACCCACTCGACAGCCACTAACGGATCAGTGCTACCTGCGAATTCCGGTGGATCCATTCTCTTAAAAGCAGAAAAGACGGCATCAGTGCCAACTGCCTGAGCTGCTTGGCCTCTCACTTGGCCTCTACCCTGTCCTGTTCCTTGCAATCGAAGCAGCTGCTGAATCTGCTCGCTATGGACTTTAGGCTTGCTCTTAAGCAACTTGCCGAACTCGTCAACAACTCTCGAGGAAGAACTATCCTCACCCTCTATAGCTTTACGCTTAGGAGGCATACTCTACAATGTGCTCACAAAAGACATATCAATAGATAACAATGAATAGATGCAAAAGAAAACATACCCGGACAATTGAAAGTAGACGAATTCATATGCATTGGTCCGAAGAACGGTGCTCTGATACCACTAAATGTGACACCTCTGACCCGATTAAATAAAAACAGCGGAATTTAAAATTTTCTTTCAAATATATGGAAGGAGTTTCAAAATACATTTTGTGGGGACCCGGGCTCTAATTCTTTATCTTGGGATTAAATGGATCAATAATAAAAAAGTGGGTCAAATTTTCGCTTTTTACATTAACTCAAATGTAACTAAACAACATCAGTTCTTTAATTATTTACAACATGCAAGCATAATATACAAACATAGGATACAACATTTCTTGTTTTAATCCATCCTCTGTAACTAGTAGTGAAATACAGTACAAGATAAAAGTAACTCTACAGTCCATCTGCTAGGCCCGTGATCACCACGCTATGTCCATCGCTCATCTCTGTCGTGACCCAGATCCTGCCCCACCTGTTGTTATGCACACATACAGACATAACAACAGCCGGAAAACCGGTGAGAACAAATCCCAGTATAAACATGTATACATGCAATACGACAATCTAAAACATGAAACATGCTAATATGAATGTCATTCATATATAATCATGCAATGCGAGTCTAATCATGTCTAGATGCGACTCGACTAAAACTCTAGGGATCCCGTTGTGAATAAGACGTCACTGTCTGTCACCTACCCTACCAATCGTGGTGCTGTACGTCTTATTCCTAGATTTCGGCCTGATCTGTATCCGCGTCTACAATAGGGGCGGTGATCTTCCCCTAAGCTGTGATATCGCCGAACATCTAGTAGTCTGCCTGATCTCCAGACTGCCCTATCTTAATGCATGAATACAAAATCTGTAAACAAGCATAATCATTCTAATGCAATGCCACATGATCTGTAAACAAAGCATAGCAAGATTTGTATACAAGTTCTATACACAATCATAATCATATCAAGATATAATCAATAAAACAAGTATGTGATTTTGGTTGGGAAACTCAAATGTGATCTCATTTGAGTCGTAATTCCCCAAACAAAACATGGACTATACCTTTCGTCGTAGAATCGTTGTCACTGTCGCCAATACGAATCTGAAATGGAAATGGTGATATACAATCTATCAATTTCTAATCTAAATCAACACATATCCAAGTCACTACGTGATCTCGATACAATTTGACGGCATAACGACGTAATTCTCGATACCGGTCAATCCAATCTCAACAAATATCAACACTATATTATCCTCAACTCATACTCAAATCATATGCATAACACCATAGTCAAAATCGATATCTCTTATTCCTAAACATGCTGAAATTCATAAAAATTGCATATGATATCTGTTCTTCGATCTGTTTACGAATATTTCAGGCTCAATACGTCAAGAACATAATATAACTATCATATTCCAATTCCTCTAACATCTAAATCTCGAAACATGCTGAAATTAAGTGAAACTTACATCACTTTGTAGCTTTCAAAGCAAGGAACACAATTCTTAACTCGGAATATGATTTGGATGGCTAAATCGTAAGATATCTAACTTTGAAGCTTGAAAGCCTTTAGAAGTTTTCGGTTCTGCCTGCTGGAAATGAAGAAAAAGATGATTCAGCTCGAATTCATATATATACTATGCCATGTGTCACGCTGAGAACAAAGGTGGATTTCTCGGAGGTATCACCGCGGGTGCGGTAATGTAAGGAGCGCGGGTGCGCGATGGCTTCGGCAGAACTTTTAGTTTTTCCAAGTGATGACCGCGGGTGCGGTCATGTAACTACCGCGGGTGCGGTCTCAGCACCGCGGGTGCGGTCTAGTTCTACCGCGGGTGCGGTGTGGGTACGGGAATGTTACAAATTTCTGCTCATTGCACCGCGGGTGCGGTGCTTGCCAGACCGCGGGTGCGGTCTTGCACATCTAAAATTCCATATTTTCCCGCATCATTTCGCCCCGTCTGTTCTTGCGTTTCGTATTCAACTATCTACAATAATCTCAGGCATTACATTTCTTAATTTCGATCTATTCATATTCAATCTAGGGCATTACATTTCTCCCCCTCTAAGACATCAGTTCGTCCTCGAACTTGAAATAAATCAATTAGAGTATTTAAAACAGCATTACTATCTAAAACTGAATAAATACTTACATCATATAAATAGCTCAGGGTGTTTCTGTCGCATATTTGCTTCCGTCTCCCACGTCGCTTCTTCGATGCCATGACGACTCCACTGAACTTTCACAAGTGGAATAATCTTCGTTCTGAGTTTCTTTTCTTTCCGGTCAAGGATCTGTATCGGTTGTTCCACGTAGCTCAAAGTCTGATCAAGTTCAGCTTCGTCAGGTTGAATAACATGAGAAACGTCTGGCATATATCTTCGCAACATTGATACATGGAACACGTCATGTATCCCGGATAGAGAAGGAGGAAGTGCAAGTCGATAAGCTCGATCGCCAATCTTCTCAAGAATCTCGTAAGGACCAATGTATCGAGGAGATAGTTTCCCGCGTTTGCCAAATCGAACAACGCCTCTGAAAGGAGAAATCCTTAAGAATACTCTATCTCCTGCCTCAAATACTAACGGTCTACGTCTGATATTGGCATACTTTGCTTGTCGATCTTGTGCTATCTTCATCCTCTTCTGAATGAGTTTCACCTTCTCTGTCATGTCACGAATCATATCTGGCCCAAGTTCTGGTACCTCTGAAACGTCATCCCAGTATAGCGGAGATCTGCACTTCTTTCCGTACAAAGCTTCAAACGGTGCCATTTCGATACTCGTCTGATAGCTGTTATTGTAAGAGAATTCGCAAAGAGGTAAGGAATCTTGCCAACTAATGCCAAAATCTAGCACGACGGCTCTCAACATATCCTCTAATGTCTGGATAGTCCGTTCTGACTGTCCGTCTGTCTGAGGATGGTAAGCAGTACTCAGGTGTAATGTCGTACCTAAGGCCTGCTGTAAACTGTGCCAGAAGTGTGAAGTGAATCGTGGATCACGATCTGATACGATAGACTTCGGCACTCCATGTAATCTGACTACCTCTCGAATATAAATCTCCGCCATCTGATCTTGTCTATACGTCATTCTGTACGGAATGAAACAAGCAGATTTGGTCAATCTGTCAATAATGACCCAAATCGCATCGCAGCCTTTAGATGATCGAGGTAACTTCGTCACGAAATCCATGGAAATGTGATCCCATTTCCATTCTGGAATAGATAAACTCTGAAGTAATCCACCAGGCTTCTTCCTCTCGGCTTTCACTTGTTGGCAGTTCAAACACTTAGACACAAATTCGGCAATGTCTGACTTCATTAGCTTCCACCAGAACTGTGTCTTCAAGTCATTGTACATCTTCCTGCCACCAGGATGAATGCTGAACCGACTACAATGTGCCTCTGTCAGAATCTGCTGTCTCAAATCTGTAACATCTGGCACAACTAGGCGGTTATTTACGTACAACACATGATCTCGTACCTGATATTCTGATGCATGCCCTGATCTGACCATTTGGATCGATTTCTGCACATTCTGATCGGTTCTTTGTGCTTCTTTGATCCTCATAATCAAATTGGGCTCAACTTGAATAGCAGCAAGTCGTAGTGGCTTCTTATCTGTATCAAATGCTAATCCGGAGAAACAGCAATTTTCAACTAACTTGTTAACACCTATCGTCGATAAGGACAAGGCACATACCTTTCGACTCAAGGCATCTGCTGCTGCATTTGACTTTCCTGGATAGTATTTGATTTCACAATCAAAATCTTTCAGTAGATCAAGCCATCTACGCTGCCTCATGTTCAGCTCTGATTGAGAAAATAGGTACTTCAGGCTTTTGTGATCGGAGAAGATCTCAAATTTCTCGCCATAGAGATAATGACGCCAAATCTTTAATGCAAATACGATAGCCGCCAATTCCAGATCATGAATGGGGTATCTAACTTCATGTGGCTTCAATTGTCTCGAGGCATATGCGACCACATGGCCTCGCTGCATAAGAACACATCCCAACCCTCTATGAGAAGCATCACAATATACAACGAAATCACCCGTACCTGAAGGTATCGTCAGTACTGGAGCACTGGTCAGCCTTTTCTTCAACTCTAGGAAGCTAGACTCGCACTCCTCTGACCAAACAAATGGTGCATGCTTTTGCGTCAATTGAGTTATTGGCTTGGCAATGCTGGAGAAATCCTTGATAAATCTTCTATAGTATCCGGCTAGGCCCATGAAACTGCGTATTTCTGGTACAGAAGTCGGTCTTGACCAACTGATCACAGCTTCAACTTTACTCGGATCTACAGAAATACCATCTCCAGATATAATGTGTCCCAAGAATACAACTCGGTTCAACCAAAACTCACACTTTGACAATTTAGCATACAGTCGCTCGTTTCTCAACGTCTGCAAAACAATTCTGAGATGCTCTGCATGCTCATTTCTGTTCTTCGAATACACCAAAATATCATCTATGAAAACGATCACAAATTCATCCAAATATTTCTGAAACACTTGGTTCATCAAGCCCATAAATACCGCAGGAGCATTGGTTAAACCAAAAGGCATGACAATAAATTCGTAATGTCCATACCTGGTTCGAAATGCTGTCTTTGGTATGTCTATATCTCGAACTCTGAGCTGATGATACCCAGAACGCAAATCAATCTTCGAATACACGGAGGATCCCTGCAACTGATCAAATAAATCATCAATCCTAGGCAAAGGATATTTATTCTTGATCGTTGCCTTGTTCAGTTGCCTGTAATCAATACATAAACGCATCGAACCGTCTTTTTTTCGCACAAACAGTACCGGAGCGCCCCAAGGAGATACACTAGGTCTGATATATCCCTTGGCTAGAAGATCTTCTAATTGTGCTTTCAATTCTTTGAGTTCGATGGGTGCCATCCTATATGGAGCTCTCGAAATAGGCACAGTACCTGGCGCAAGTTCAATGCTAAAATCTACCTCTCGAACCGGAGGTAATCCTGGGATCTCATCTGGAAAAATATCTGGAAATTCCCGTACTACTGGCAGATCTGCCAATGCCGGGCTCGACTTCTGCATATCTACAGCATAAACAAAGAAACCATCCGCTCCTTTCTGTAACAATCTGTTCATAGTAAGAGCCGAAATCAAGGGAATCCGAGATCTGGAACCCTTCCCGTAGAATTTCCACTCGTCTGTCATCTCGGGTCTGAATCTGACAATCTTGTGGAAACAATCCACGGTGGCTCTGTACTTTGTTAGCATGTCAATACCGACTATACAATCAAAATCAGCTAGACCCAACACTATACAATCTAGGTCAATCTCATGCCCCTCAAACTGTAGAATGCAATGTCTAACCGTAGTTACAGATATCAATCCACTTCCCAACGGAGAATTAATCGACACAACATCTAACAAAGACTCAACAGGCAAAGAATGCAACAATGCAAATCGTTCTGATATGAATGTATGCGATGCACCTGTATCTATCAAGATATAAGCAGGATAACCATAAAGAGAGCAGTTACCTGCTATAACATCATCTGGTGCCTCTTGTGCTTGCTCTTCTGTCAATGCAAACACTTGAGCCTGTTGCCTCGGGGGTTGAGTCACTGTCTGACTACCACGACCTCTGGGTTGAGTCGGTGCTGGTGGAGGCTGAAAAGAGTGAACCGATGATGCCTGCCGCTCAAACTGAGGTACTGGCCCGGATGCTCTTCCACTCTGGGCTGGCTGTACACTCCTCTGGGGACAGACTTTGGCAAAATGCCCCGGTTGCCTACAAATGTTGCATCGGCCTGTAACTCCCTGGCACTGTTCAGTCGCATGCTTTCCTCCACAGGAACTGCAATAAACACCTGCATACCTGGTACTCTGATCAAACCCAGTCTGTCTTGATCCGCTGGAGCTCGACGAGCTGCTCCCAGGTCGCTTAAACTGTTTCCCCTTCGCCTTCAGCTGTTCTTTGCGTCCACTACTACTACCACCGCTTTCGACTCGAGGAGGAGGAACTTGGGATGGAGGTAGTGGCGGTCTCGAACTCGGTGCAACATAAGGAGCACTCCGCTGCCTCAACAATCCTGCTTCTGCACCTTTGGCTCGATTCAATGCATCCGAGAAATTATCGGGTCTCCCAGTATTGACCAACGTAAAGATATCTGGATTCAAGGCCATGGCCTCATCATTTCCTGACACATGGGGTGCAAAACGAAGCAGAGAGGAAAATTTGGCAACGTACTCTTCAATATTCAATTGCCCTTGCCTCAGGTTTGCGAATTCAGCGCCTTTATCTTTACGATAGGATACAGGAAAGAATCGCTGATAAAACTCTGTCTTGAATACTTTCCAAGTAATCTCGGTACCCCGCTGCTCTAAAGCTCTCCTAATGTTCAACCACCAATTCTTGGCTATATCTTGCAATTGATGGCCAATTAGCTTTATTCTCTTCTCGTCACTGTACTCCAAAGAGTCGAATAACATTTCAATGTCCTCAAGCCAACTTTCGCACTCGATGGCATTCTCGGTACCTTTTAATGTGGGAGGTCGAAAAGATTGGAATCGTTTCAGCAACGTCTCCATAGGGGTCGCTGTAACATCCATAGGATCTCCGGATGTGCTCCCCTGTTCTGGCGCTGCTGGTCGTAGAGGTACGGCTGCTCTTCTAGGTGGCATATCTAATAATCCAAAGGATTAGTATACAATATATACAACTGTCTCAGCCATCCTCTAGTCAGTTACCTCTGATCTAGAATCAGTTCTGATTCAGTTTATCACATGCTGAAAGAAATCAAACACAAACAACATGTAATAGGAAAGCAATAATCATGCTAGCACATCATAAGCAAGGAAGAAGACTCGATCTACCCCGCTCATTCTATCCTATCTCAGTCTAAAGGAGCTCTCAGCTCTGATACCACCTGTTGTGGGGACCCGGGCTCTAATTCTTTATCTTGGGATTAAATGGATCAATAATAAAAAGTGGGTCAAATTTTCGCTTTTTACATTAACTCAAATGTAACTAAACAACATCAGTTCTTTAATTATTTACAACATGCAAGCATAATATACAAACATAGGATACAACATTTCTTGTTTTAATCCATCCTCTGTAACTAGTAGTGAAATACAGTACAAGATAAAAGTAACTCTACAGTCCATCTGCTAGGCCCGTGATCACCACGCTATGTCCATCGCTCATCTCTGTCGTGACCCAGATCCTGCCCCACCTGTTGTTATGCACACATACAGACATAACAACAGCCGGAAAACCGGTGAGAACAAATTCCAGTATAAACATGTATACATGCAATACGACAATCTAAAACATGAAACATGCTAATATGAATGTCATTCATATATAATCATGCAATGCGAGTCTAATCATGTCTAGATGCGACTCGACTAAAACTCTAGGGATCCCGTTGTGAATAAGACGTCACTGTCTGTCACCTACCCTACCAATCGTGGTGCTGTACGTCTTATTCCTAGATTTCGGCCTGATCTGTATCCGCGTCTACAATAGGGGCGGTGATCTTCCCCTAAGCTGTGATATCGCCGAACATCTAGTAGTCTGCCTGATCTCCAGACTGCCCTATCTTAATGCATGAATACAAAATCTGTAAACAAGCATAATCATTCTAATGCAATGCCACATGATCTGTAAACAAAGCATAGCAAGATTTGTATACAAGTTCTATACACAATCATAATCATATCAAGATATAATCAATAAAACAAGTATGTGATTTTGGTTGGGAAACTCAAATGTGATCTCATTTGAGTCGTAATTCCCCAAACAAAACATGGACTATACCTTTCGTCGTAGAATCGTTGTCACTGTCGCCAATACGAATCTGAAATGGAAATGGTGATATACAATCTATCAATTTCTAATCTAAATCAACACATATCCAAGTCACTACGTGATCTCGATACAATTTGACGGCATAACGACGTAATTCTCGATACCGGTCAATCCAATCTCAACAAATATCAACACTATATTATCCTCAACTCATACTCAAATCATATGCATAACACCATAGTCAAAATCGATATCTCTTATTCCTAAACATGCTGAAATTCATAAAAATTGCATATGATATCTGTTCTTCGATCTGTTTACGAATATTTCAGGCTCAATACGTCAAGAACATAATATAACTATCATATTCCAATTCCTCTAACATCTAAATCTCGAAACATGCTGAAATTAAGTGAAACTTACATCACTTTGTAGCTTTCAAAGCAAGGAACACAATTCTTAACTCGGAATATGATTTGGATGGCTAAATCGTAAGATATCTAACTTTGAAGCTTGAAAGCCTTTAGAAGTTTTCGGTTCTGCCTGCTGGAAATGAAGAAAAAGATGATTCAGCTCGAATTCATATATATACTATGCCATGTGTCACGCTGAGAACAAAGGTGGATTTCTCGGAGGTATCACCGCGGGTGCGGTAATGTAAGGAGCGCGGGTGCGCGATGGCTTCGGCAGAACTTTTAGTTTTTCCAAGTGATGACCGCGGGTGCGGTCATGTAACTACCGCGGGTGCGGTCTCAGCACCGCGGGTGCGGTCTAGTTCTACCGCGGGTGCGGTGTGGGTACGGGAATGTTACAAATTTCTGCTCATTGCACCGCGGGTGCGGTGCTTGCCAGACCGCGGGTGCGGTCTTGCACATCTAAAATTCCATATTTTCCCGCATCATTTCGCCCCGTCTGTTCTTGCGTTTCGTATTCAACTATCTACAATAATCTCAGGCATTACATTTCTTAATTTCGATCTATTCATATTCAATCTAGGGCATTACACATTTCTTCAAACATCTTTACAATAAAATATATACATGATCATTTAAATGACAAAGCAAAATACAAAATATCATTCTTATGATCATGTCCAAAAATATTCCTTCCAACATGGCATGCATATGACCCCCATGCCCACAGTCAACGTCCCGGTCCGTCGCTCTTATCTGCATCACATCAAATAACTGAAATGAGTATAAAACTCAGCAAGTGGAACTCTTACATAGCAATGAACATATCATACTCTAAAAATCATAGCTTTAAAAACATAAATACCATCAACTCTGAAATAAATATCATAGCAATAGCATAGCAATAGGATGGTATTTCTCTTTTCTCTGATTGGATTGATATCAATAGTAACTCTGTCTGTGGTGCTCGTATCCCATCGATATAAATCGACAACTCTGAGGGATATAAGCCTATGGTCGTTGATCAACTAATTGCATGCAATCTCTGACTATGTATCTATCAATCCATAAAAACTCTTTCTCTTTGGCATTAAACAAAACACTTTGCAATCACTTACTCTTTTGTATTCCCTTTTCAATATTGGGACATCAATTGCCTCCATAATATACCACAAAGGTATCAATACATAATAATGATTCAAATGAAGGGAATAACGCATTAAAACCTTTGAAAAACAATACATATATAATCATGTGAGCACAAGAAGGAGATTCCACTTACAAACCACAAGAACACTTGAATCTAACTCCTTGGTTGAAATCCTACAACAATAATCCATAAATAACACCATCATCAACTCAATATCCAAGAACCCAAGTCAAATAACCCATTAAACCAACAAATACCACAAACCCATATCATCTCTCCTCCAAAACCAAGAAATAACAACACCAAAAGCTTACCTTAGCTTCTTAGAGCAACCAAGAACCTCGATCTCAACTCGAAAATCCAACTAGAAGCTTGAATCATAGATGGGAAGTGAAAGAAATGAGGGAAAACCCTTGTCTCCACGAGAGAAATCGAGAATGGAGAGGATAAGAATGGGAAAAAGTGAAGTCAACTCACCCAAAAAGTACTTAAAATCTCGACCATACCTCTACTGTTCATCACCGCGGGTGCGCTCCACCAAACACGGCGGGTGCACTGAGCTCACGGCCTCCCATCCAAAAATCCATGCTCAACGACCGCGGGTGCGGTCCTGCAATTACCGCAGGTGCGGTCTACACCGCGGGTGCGGTACCAATACACCGCGGGTGCGGTGAAGCTACGGGAACAACACCAAAATCCAACAATTACGACCGCGGGTGCGGTCCTTACACTGAGCGCGGGTGCGGTACTGTCACGGCAGAAACAAAATCTCAAGCAACTAAAATCTAACCGAAACGGTGAAACGACGCAACTACCAACAACTAACAATATCAACCACACCTCAAGACAATAATAACCAACAATACTATGGCCCATAATCACAACTCTTAACATCACAACTAAACTAAAACTTAACCAATAAATCCATAACATACGAAAACTTAAACCGTACCGTTCACCAGGCTCGGCTATTACAGGTCGTAATTAATGGAATTATTGGTGTTTTGCCATAGCTTCACCGCACCCGCGGTGATGTTAGTACCGCACCCGCGGTAATTGCAGAACCGCACCCGCGGTCGTCGAGCATTGGATTTTTGGATGGGAGGCCGTGAGCTCAGCGCACCCGCGGTGCTTGGTGGAGCGCACCCACGGTGATGAACAGTAGAGGTATGGTCGAGATTTTAAGTGCTTTCTGGGTGAGTTGACTTCACTTTTCCCCATTTCTTTCCTCTCCATTTTCGAATTCTCTCTTGGACACAAGGGTTTTCTCTCATTTCTTTCACTTCCCATCTTTGATTCAAGCTTCTAGTTGGATTTTCGAGTTGAGATCGAGGTTCTTGGTTGCTCTAAGAAGCTAAGGTAAGCTTTTGGTTGTATTATTTCTTGGTTTTGGAGGAGAGATGATATGGGTTTGTTGTATTTGTTGGATTTATGGATTAATTGGCATGGGTTCTTGATTATTGAGTTGATGATGGTGTTATTTATGGATTATTGTTGTAGGATTTTAACCAAGGAGTTAGATTCAAGGTTTCTAGTGGTTGTAAGTGGAATTTCATCCCTTGTGCTCACATGATAATATATGTATGGTATTCCAAAGGTTTTATTATGCTATTCCCTTCATTTGATCCTTGAGTATGTATTGATATCATTGTTATGTATATTGGAGACAATTGAATGTCTCAATTATGAGAAGGGAATACAAAAGAATAATTGACTGCAAAGTGTTTGGTTTAATGCCAAAGAGAAAGGGTTTAAATGTTTTATGGATTGATAGATACATAGTCAGAGATTTCATGCAATTAGTTGATCAACGACCATAGGCTTATATCCCTCAGAGTTGTCGATTTATATCGATGGGATACGAGCACCACAGATAGAGTTACTATTGATATCAATCCAACCAGAGTAAAGAGAAATACAATCTTATTGCTATGTTATTGCTATGATATTTATTTCAGAGTTGATGGTATTTATGTTTTTAAAGCTATGATTTTCAGAGTATGATATGTTCATTGCTATGTTAGAGTTCCACTTGCTGAGTTTTATACTCATTTCAGTTCTTTCATGTGATGCAGATAAGAGTGACGGGCCAGGACGTTGACTGTGGATTGGAGTCATATGCATACGAAGATTGGAAGGAAGAAGTTTTTTTTGCAAGCAATATTTTTGTACATGATCATTAAAATGATGTTTTGTATTTTGATGTATCATTTAGTTGATCATGTTGATACTTTTGATGATATTTGCAAAGGTATTTTGAAACTCCTTCCAGTTGTAAGAAAATTTTAAATTCCACTGTATTTTAATTGTAATGGGTCAAGGTGTCACATTTAGTGGTATCAGAGCACCGTTCTTCGGACCAATGCATATGACTTCGTCTACTTTCAACTGTCCGGGTATGTTTTCTTTGCATCTATCCATTGTTATCTATTGATATGTCTTTTGTGAGCACATTTTAGAGTATGCCTCCTAAGAGGAAAGCCGTAGAGGGTGAGGATAGTTCTTCCTCGAGAGTTGTCAACGAGTTCGGCAAGTTGCTTAAGGAGCAGGCCAAAGTCCATAGCGAGCAGATTCAGCAGCTACTTCGATTGCAAGGAACAGGACAGGGTAGAGGTCAGGTGAGATGCCAAGCAGCTCAGGCAGTTGGCACTGATGCCGTCTTTTCTGCTTTCAAGAGAATGGATCCACCAGAATTCGCAGGTAGCACTGATCCGTTAGTGGCTGTCGAGTGGGTCAAAGCGCTTGAAGCAATCTTCGACCATCTCCAGTATGAGGATAAATACAGGATCAGCTGTGCCGTATTCATGTTGGTAAAGGCTGCACGTATCTGGTGGAATGCGACCAAGGTTGGTGTTGATCTACCGGCTTTGAAGTAGCAAGAGTTCACAGACCTGTTCTGTAGTATCCCGATGCCTAATTTGAGTTAATTATTGGATTAATTATATTTTGGTGGGATCGGAAGGACCGAACCGGGTTCGGATCGTCCGAGACAGGTGGCTGGACACGTGGAAGACATGCAGGGTTCGGATCGTCCGATCAGGGTTCGGATCGTCCGAGACAGGTGGCTGGACACGTGGAAGACATGCAGGGTTCGGATCGTCCGATCAGGGTTCGGAAGGTCCGAAGTGTACCGGATCGGATCTTCCGAAGTGGATCGGATCTACCGATCGTTGTCTATAAATAGAGGCGCGAGGCTTCACTTTTTACTCGCCAATTCCGAGTGTTCCAGAGCGTTTTAGTCGTTTCTGATGGGTTCTAGTCTTTTCCCAAGGTTCAGGCACTAGCGGAGAGCTACTGGTTTTGTAGCGGAGCTGTGCTCTAGTTGGGAGCTAGCGGCATCAGTGGGCTGACTACGGACGCAGGCTTGATTCTAGGGCTGATTGCTAGGATCTACTGGTTTGAGGTACGAAAGTATTTTCCGAGATAGCAGGATTGAGTATGCTTTACTATGTGTTGCATGTTTATATGTTGCATTATTATCTGTCATATGATGCATGGTTTATTATGCGGCATTTGCATAATCATGTTGGGCCTGATTATCTTTGAGATAGCCTGTTGAGAGGGTGCTCAGCCCTCGTTTGTTGTGGATGGTTGGACCCCGTTGGCCGACGGTGGTCAGGTCACCGGTATATCCACAGGTTTATTTTGGTATGGGAGCCACCTCCTGGTGCGACGGCGCAGAGTGCTACATACCTTGACGTCATTTACCTGAGCAGTATTTCGTTATACCCAGATCCTGGTATCCAGTACATTTTGCATACATGCATGTAATAGTCTTGTATACTCATGCTTTCGGTGCTGAGCGTTTTATGCTCACGTCCTCGGTTTATCTCTGTTTTGGACACCCTATTCGATGGGGCAGGTCTCAGGTTGGACGGTCCAGGAGGGAGTGGACAGGGAGCTGGCAGAGGTTGACTTGTAGTGGTTGGTATTTGTTCTTGGAATTTAGTTCGATCTAGTTGTTTAAGTATTTTGTACTTACAGATTCGATTGGGTTGTATTACTGTTTTTCCGCTGTTTACCTGATTCAGTTTTAAATGTTAATTTTGCATGCTTAAGATCTGATTAGTAGGTGATTCTGGAACGGGTCACTACATTTATGGTATCAGAGCATGCATTAAGATTTTGGGATTTGGAACTGTTCTTTTGGGTTTAATCTCTGGTAACTTTTGTAGCTAGAGATGTCTGGTTTTGACGACGATGCTAGTAGTCATGGCAGCATTGGACGCTGGGGAGACCGCGACGATCGGGAGCGTCGCCGAGAGCATCGAGAACGTCGTCAACACCGTCGTGATGAGCCTCGGAGTTTTAGTATGCATCGGTTCTTGCAGATGGGGCCGAAACCTCTTTCGGGCGGTGAGACTCCGGATGTTGCGGAGAACTGGCTTGAGAGGATGGAGAGCTGCTTCAAGACTTTTCAGTGCTCGGCGGAGCAGCAGATTGATACCCTTGATTTCTTGCTGGAGGGTGGTGCGCGTAAGTGGTGGAGGTCTACCTCTGCACCGATAGTTCAGCGACAGGGTCGAGTTCTTTGGGCCGATTTCCGAGCCGCTTTCATGCTGATTTACTTTCCGCCAGCTCTTCTGCAGACCAAGGCGATTGAGTTGATCAATCTGAAGCAGGGAAGTTTGTCTGTTGATGAGTATCAGCAGAAGTTCTTTGAGTTGCTTCCGTATGTTCCACATGTCAGTGACAATGCTAGGGCCAAGTATAACCATTTTCTTCAGGGCCTCAATCAGAAGATTTATGATCGGGTTGTTGTCTGTGATGATCCGACATCGTATGAGGGCTTTGTGAACCGTTGTCGCCAGGCTGAGGGCATTTTGCTGAGAGGTCGAGCCATGCAATCTGCTCGTCCTACTAGTTCTTTGGGTCCCCGCGCCTAAGCATTTAAGAAGGCTGGATCTACTTCTTCTTCCTCTGGATCTGGAGGAGTTCACCATTTTGGGAAGAAGAAGGGCCCGTGTCAGCATTGCGGGAAGGATCATCCGACGGAGCGTTGTCGCAAGGTTGCGGGTGCTTGTTACAAGTGCGGTGAGATGGGCCACATGAAGAGAGATTGTCCACAGACGGGCGGAGGATCAGGATCTGGTTCTCAGGCTTCAGTTCATCAGAGACCACAGCAGGGACAGTCTACTCAGGGTTCTAACCTCCGACCGCGTACTCAAGGGCAGGTCTTTGCTCTTAACCAGGATCAGGCTGCTGAGGAGAACGAGAGAGTTATCGCAGGTGTTTTTTTATTATGTGGATTACCTGCTTACGTTCTCATTGATACTGGTGCATCACATTCATTCATATCTGCGAGATTTGCTAAGCGTCATGCGTTACCTTTCACTTCTTTGGACGTTGTGGTATCTGTTTCCACACCGATGGGTCATTCGGTGCTAGCTAAACGTCTAGTTTTGGGTTGTCCTCTAGAGTTTGAGGGTAATGTTTTAACTGCTAATTTGATGATTCTTGCGATGGAGGATTTTGGTTGCATTCTGGGATTAGATGTGCTGACTGTGTTTAGAGCTACTGTGGACTGTTATCAGAAGTTTGTGCAGTTTCGTCCAGTTGAGGGCGACAGTTGGTTTTTCTATGGAGAGGGAGCGCGACCCCCGATGCCTGTGGTTTCTGCTCTGAACGCCTGTCGTGTTTTAGAGTCGGGCGGGGAAGGCTACCTTATCTATGCTATTGATTCGTCCGCAGATAGTGTCGGTATCAGCGACATTCCAGTGGTTTGCGATTTTCCGGATGTTTTTCCCGAGGAGATTCCTGGTTTTCCTCCCATTCGGGAAGTGGATTTCGGCATTGATTTAGTGCCAGGCACGGCACCAATCTCTAGAGCTCCTTATCGTTTAGCTCCATCGGAGATGCAAGAATTGAAACAGCAGTTGCAGGATCTTCTTGACAAGGGGTATATTCGACCCAATGTGTCCCCGTTGGGAGCACCAGTTCTTTTTGTCAAAAAGAAGGATGGTTCTATGCGGCTCTGCATAGATTATCGGCAGTTGAATCGTGCTACGATAAAGAATAAGTATTCGTTGCCACGGATTGATGATTTATTTGATCAACTGCAAGGTACCTCTGTGTATTCCAAGATTGATTTAAGGTCTGGTTATCATCAGCTTCGGGTTCATCATGGAGATATATCGAAGACTGCATTCAGGACCCGGTATGGGCATTATGAGTTTCTGGTTATGCCTTTTGGGGTGACGAATGCACCAGCAGTTTTTATGGATCTGATGAATCGGGTATTTCGGGATTTCTTGGATAAGTTTGTTGTGGTGTTTATAGATGATATCTTAATCTATTCGCATGATCAGCAAGAACACGTACAACACTTAAGGATTATTTTACAGACACTTCGCGAGAATCAGCTTTATGCGAAGTTGAGTAAATGTGAGTTTTGGATTGACAGGGTTGTATTCCTTGGTCATGTCATTTCTAGCAAGGGAGTTTCAGTTGACCCGAGCAAGGTGGAAGCGGTATTGAACTGGTCGCGTGCGACGACAGTAGCCGAGATCCGCAGTTTTCTGGGATTGGCTGGGTATTATCGCCGTTTCATTGTCAACTTCTCTCAGATTGCTAAGCCACTCACTCAGCTCACTCGGAAAGATGTTTCATTTGAGTGGACATCAGAGTGCGAAGAGAGTTTCTTGGAACTTCGCAGACGTTTGACATTTGCGCCTGTTTTGGCTTTACCGTCTGGATCTGGTGGTTTCAGTGTTTACACCGATGCCTCTTTACAGGGACTAGGGTGTGTTCTGATGCAGAATGAGCATGTGATTGCTTATGCGTCGAGACAGTTGAAGCCTCATGAGGAAAACTATCCTGTTCATGATCTGGAATTAGCAGCGATCGTTTTTGCTTTGAAAATCTGGCGCCATTATCTGTATGGTGAGCGATTTGAGATTTTCACTGATCATAAGAGTTTGAAGTATCTGTTCACTCAGGCTGAGTTGAACATGCGTCAGCGTTGTTGGATGGATCTACTCAAGGATTATGATTGTGAGATCAAGTATCATCCAGGATCTGTGAATCTCACGGCCGATGCTCTTAGTCGCAAGGTGAGATTTTCTGCTCTTCAGACTTGTGCTGTATCTGGGATTATTCAGGATTTCTGTTCGATGGGATTCAATTGTAAGCATTGGAAGGGAACAGAGAGTATCCGTGTAGCTACTATTTTGTCTGAGCCAGTTTTGTATTCTCGGATTAGAGATGCTCAGATGTCTGATTCTAAGGTTCAGAAATTAGCTCGGTTGGCTGATGGAGATAATACTTCTGGATTCCACTATCAGTCCGAGGATCTTTTGTGCTTATCTGGTCGTGTTGTTGTACCGGAAGATGACACTTTGAGGGAGGAGATTTTGTCCCAGGCTCATCGTAGCAAGTTGAGTGTTCATCCGGGGAGCAACAAGACGTATAAGGATTTGAGGATTCGATTTTGGTGGAAAGGTATGAAACGTAATGTTTATCAGTATGTCTCCAAGTGCCTAGTCTGTCAGCAGGTGAAGGCTGAGTATCGACGACCTGGAGGTTTGTTGCAGAATCTTCCTATTCCGGAGTGGAAGTGGGAGCATATCACGATGGACTTCGTGACTCACTTGCCTATGTCTGTGGGGAATAGAGATGCTATCTGGGTGGTAGTGGATCGGCTTACTAAGTCTGCCCATTTTCTTCCGTATACCAGAGATTTCACTTTCGATCGGATGGCACGGTTGTACATTCAGGAGATTGTACGGTTTCATGGTGTGCCCGTGAGTATCGTTAGTGACAGAGATCCTCGATTTACATCTAGATTTTGGGGCAGCTTTCAGCAAGCTTTGGGCACTACCTTGAGTTTGAGTACTGCATATCACCCAGAGACTGACGGTCAGTCAGAGAGGACTATTCGTACTCTTGAGGATATGTTGAGATCTTGTGTGATGGATTTCGGGCCAGCTTGGCAGGATCATCTGCCACTAATAGAGTTTGCATACAACAACAGTTTTCATAGGAGTATTGGTATGTATCCGTTTGAAGCATTGTATGGTCGACGTTGTCGTACTCCTCTGTTCTGGGAGGAAGTCGGAAAACGACACGTCGAGGGTCCAGAATTGATTCAGCAGGCCATGGACAAAGTTCTTGTGATCAAACAGCGGATTAAGACTGCTCAGGATCGACAAGCGAGTTATGCGAACACCAAGCGCAGACCTCTTCATTTTGATGCAGGCGAGAAAGTGTTTCTCGAGGTATCACCTTTTCGGAGGATTCTGAGATTTGGACTCAAGGGTAAGCTATCTCCGAGATTCATTGGTCCTTTTGAGATCTTAGAATGTGTGGGAGATTTGGCTTACAGATTAGCTTTGCCACCGTATCTGTCTAGTGTTCACAATGTGTTTCATGTGTCCTTGTTGAGACGATACGTAGCGGATGAGTCTCATGTTTTGCATCCGACAGAAGTTCAGCTGAATCCGGATTTGTCTTTTGTGGAAAGACCGGTTTCGATCTTAGACCGGAAGGATAAGGTACTGCGGAATAAGACTATTCCTCTTGTCTTAGTGCAGTGGCAGCGCCGAGGTACTGAAGAAGCTACTTGGGAACTAGAGAGTCGCATGCGGTCAGAGCATCCAGAGTTGTTCTAGTTGTAGTATTTTCAGTTATGATTGTAATTTCAGTTGTACTTTCAGTTGTAATTCATTCTTAAGTTGAATGTATTGTTGTTCAGAATTGTCATTCTTCAGACACGATTTCGCGGACGAAATCCTTTTTAGGGGGGGAGAATGTAGTATCCCGATGCCTAATTTGAGTTAATTATTGGATTGATTATATTTCGGTGGGATCGGAAGGACCGAACCGGGTTCGGATCGTCCGAGACAGGTGGCTGGACACGTGGAAGACATGCAGGGTTCGGATCGTCCGATCAGGGTTCGGATCGTCCGAGACAGGTGGCTGGACACGTGGAAGACATGCAGGGTTCGGATCGTCCGATCAGGGTTCGGAAGGTCCGAAGTGTACCGGATCGGATCTTCCGAAGTGGATCGGATCTACCGATCGTTGTCTATAAATAGAGGCGCGAGGCTTCACTTTTTACTCGCCAATTCCGAGTGTTCCAGAGCGTTTTAGTCGTTTCTGATGGGTTCTAGTCTTTTCCCAAGGTTCAGGCACTAGCGGGGAGCTACTGGTTTTGTAGCGGAGCTGTGCTCTAGTTGGGAGCTAGCGGCATCAGTGGGCTGACTACGGACGCATGCTTGATTCTAGGGCTGATTGCTAGGATCTACTGGTTTGAGGTACGAAAGTACTATCCGAGATAGCAGGATTGAGTATGCTTTACTATGTGTTGCATGTTTATATGTTGCATTATTATCTGTCATATGATGCATGGTTTATTATGCGGCATTTGCATAATCATGTTGGGCCTGATTAACTTTGAGATAGCCTGTTGAGAGGGTGCTCAGCCCTCGTTTGTTGTGGATGGTTGGACCCCGTTGGCCGACGGTGGTCAGGTCACCGGTATATCCACAGGTTTATTTTGGTATGGGAGCCACCTCCTGGTGCGACGGCGCAGAGTGCTACATACCTTGACGTCATTTACCTGAGCAGTATTTCGTTATACCCAGATCCTGGTATCCAGTACATTTTGCATACATGCATGTCATAGTCTTGTATACTCATGCTTTCGGTGCTGAGCGTTTTATGCTCACGTCCTCGGTTTATCTCTGTTTTTGACACCCTATTCGATGGGGCAGGTCTCAGGTTGGACGGTCCAGGAGGGAGTGGACAGGGAGCTGGCAGAGGTTGACTTGTAGTGGTTGGTATTTGTTCTTGGAATTTAGTTCGATCTGGTTGTTTAAGTATTTTGTACTTACAGATTTGATTGGGTTGTATTACTGTTTTTCCGCTGTTTACCTGATTCAGTTTTAAATGTTAATTTTGCATGCTTAAGATCTGATTAGTAGGTGATTCTGGAACGGGTCACTACATGTTCTATGACAAGTACTTCCCAGATGCACTTCGAGCTAGGAAGGTGACTGAGTTCTTGGAGCTTCGTCAGGGAGGCATGAACGTTGATGAGTACATTCTCAAGTTCGAGGAGGGTTGTCTTTTTGCTCCGTATATTGCTTCAAACGACAAGGACAAAGGCGCTCATTTCATTCGAGGCCTTCGTGCAGAGATCAGGAGAGATATCAACATGTCCAAGGCTGTGACTTTCAAAGAGATCGTGTGGAAGGCGTTGTTGGCCGAAGAAGACGAGAAGGATATCGCCAGAGAGAGGCAGGAAAGGCATCAAGCTATTGCTCAGAGAGGCCAGGGATCGAATCAGAGAGGCAAGGATCGTTTCAAAGGGAAGGGCAAGGTGGAATCGAGTCCTAGACCACCGTTAGTTCCAGTTGATTCCGAGAAGCCGCTGTCCTAAGTGCAGCAGGCATCATCGAGGAGAGTGCAGATTTGGCACTCATAGTTGTTATCAATGTGGCACTGCAGGCCACATTTCTAAGGATTGTCCAAGGGGAGCGAGCAAGGATAAGGTGCAGGTTCGCATCTTTACGATGACCAAGGAAGGTATAAACCATGATTCTTCTGTGATCTCTAGCACTATTTTAATTTCAGGCAGAGTAGCTACGACATTGATTGATACTGGTGCTACTCATTCTTTTATGTCTGAGTTATTTTTGAGATCTTTGGGTATAGTTCCTTCTGTTCTTCCCCTCCAGCTTAGTGTTGTTTTGCCTTCGGGGGACGTGTTGTGCCCGACGTCTATTGTTTATGCATGCCCTGTTCGTATTGAGGAGCGAGTTGTTTTTGCTGATTTGATTGTTATCCCTATGGTTGCATTTGATTTTATTCTTGGCATGGATTGGCTATCGACCTATCGTGCAGTGATTGATTGCGTTGCTAAGACGGTGACCTTTGCAGATGATGGCATTAAGGGAGGAGTTCTCGCCAGTGCAGGTACTTCGCTGGTCCTTCCTTTTATTTCTTGTCTTGAGGCTGAGAAGTTGATGTGTAGAGGTTGTGATGTATTTCTGGCTTCGATTGTGGATGTGGATAGAATGATTAAGTTGAATATTGATGATATCGATGTGGTGAGGGATTTTTCTGATGTGTTTGAGGATGATGTGCCGGGTTTGCCGCCGGACAGAGATGTTGAGTTTGTGATTGATCTAGCTCCAGGTACGGTTCCAATTTCTAAGGCCCCGTACCGAATGGCTCCTACGGAGATGAAGGAGTTGGAGACGCAGTTGCAGGATCTTTTGGACAAGGGTTTTATTTGACCGAGTTCTTCGCCTTGGGGAGCTCCGGTTCTTTTCGTCAAGAAGAAAGATGGGTCTTTGCGGCTGTGTATTGACTATAGGGAGCTCAACAAACTGACCATCAAGAACAAGTATCCGTTGCCACGGATTGACGATCTATTTGACCAACTTCAGGGTGCCACTGTATTTTCGAAGATTGATCTTCGGCTGGCTACTATCAGTTGAAGGTTAGGGAGTCTGATATCCCTAAGACAGCGTTCCGGACCTGGTACGGTCACTATGAATTTCTTGTGATGTCTTTTGGTCAGACCAATGCTCCTTCAGTCTTTATGGACTTGATGAACCGTGTGTTCAAGCCTTATTTGGATAGTTTCCTCATTGTCTTCATCGACGACATCTTGATCTATTCCAAGACCAGAGAGCTTCATGCAGAGCATCTTAGAGTGGTTCTTCAGTTGTTCAGAGAGAGGAGACTGTTTGCTAAGTTGAAGAAGTGTGAGTTCTGGTTGGAGCAGATTTTCTTTTATAGGCCATGTTGTTTCGAAGGATGGCATAGCTGTTGATCCTACGAAGATTGAGGCGATTCAGAAGTGGCCTAATACTACCACTGTATCAGAGGTACGCAGTTTCCTTTGTTTGGCGGGTTATTATTGTCGTTTCATTTCAGATTTTTCCAAGATTGCCCTGCCATTGATCAATCTGACGAGGAAGACTGTGAAGTTTGAGTGGTCCATTGATTGCCAGAGTTCATTCCAAGAGTTGAAGGATAAGTTGACGACAACTCTTGTTCTTTCATTGCCCAGGGGTTCAGAGGATTTTGTTGTGTTTACCGATGCGTCGAAGAAGGGTCTTGGTGCAGTGTTGATGCAGCGAGGTAAGGTCATAGCCTATGCTTCTCGTTAGATGAAAGACTATGAGAAGAATTATCCGACGCATGATTTGGAGCTAGCAGCTGTGGTTTTCGCCTTGAAGATATGGAGACACTACTTATATGGCGAAAAGTGTGAGATCTTCACAGACCACAAGAGTTTGAAGTATCTGTTTTCCCAGAAAGAGCTCGATATGCGGCAGAGGAGGTGGTTAGAGCTTGTCAAAGACTATGATGTGACTATCATTTACCACCCAGGGAAGGCGAATGTTGTGGCAGACGCTTTGAGCCGTAAGTCGAGTTCTTCCTTGAGTTCTTTGATTCAGAAGCCATTGTTGTTGGACTTGCAGCGAGAGGAGATTTCTTTGGTAGTTCCGGGAACCATTGCTCGCTTTTCAGCGTTGGTCATTCGGGCTACTTTGACGGACAGGATCCGTAGAGAACAGACTGTTGATGTTCAGTGGACAGAGTTGAGAGCTAGAGCAGAGGAGAGAGATTACTCAGAGTTTGGATTGAATGGAGACGGTTTGGTGACTTTCAGAGGCCGTATTTGTGTTCCCGCTGGTGATGACATTCGGCGAGACGTCTTGACAGATGCTCATACCGCGCCATATTCGTTACATCCAGGCAGCACCAAGATGTATCAGGATCTTCGTAGACTCTACTGGTGGCCAGGTATGAAGATTTGCTATGTTCATTTCTCAGTGCCTAACTTGTTAGCAGGTGAAGATTGAACACGAGAGACCTGTTGGGACATTGTTGTCATTACCGATTCCTCAGTGGAAGTGGGAGCATATTACGATGGATTTCGTGACTGGTCTTCCTAGGATGCAGAAGGGTTTCAGTTCCATTTGGGTTATTGTTGATCGGTTGACCAAGTCAGCGCACTTTCTTCAAGTCAAGACGACGTACTCCATGAACCAGTATGCCGAGGATTACGTAGCGGAGATTGTTAGACTTCATGGTGTTCCAGTGTCGATCGTGTCTGATTGTGATCCTAGATTTACTTCAGAGTTTTGGAAGAGTTTGCACAGAGCTATGGGTTCACGGTTAGAATTCAGTACAGCATATCACCCTCAGAGCGACGGTCATTCAGAGAGAGTTATTCAGATTCTAGAGGATATGCCCAGAGCTTGCACTATTGATTATTCTGGTAGCTGGGATTCTAAATTGCCTCTTGTTGAGTTCACGTACAACAACAGTTACCAGGCGACGAATGGCATGGCACCGTATGAGGCACTTTATGGCAGGAAGTATAGATCTCCCTTGTATTGGGATGAGGTTGGTGAGAGGAAGATGTTGGGACCAGAGTTGGTCCAACAGACAGCCGATGTTGTTGCTGTTATTCGTGGGAGGATGAAGACTGCGCAGTCGTGACAGAAGAGTTATGCAGATGTTCGTCGTAGACCTTTGCAGTTTGAGATTGGCGATCACGTGTTTCTGAAAATAGCACCTCTCAAGGGTGTGATGCGGTTTGGCAAGAAGGGTAAGTTGAGTCCGAGGTTTATTGGCCCCTTTGAGATCTTGGACAGAGTTGGTGATCGAGCCTACAGGTTAGCCCTACCGCCAGATCTTGACAGAGTTCACAATGTTTTTCACGTATCGATGCTCAGGAAGTATATTGCGAATCCTTCCCATGTTCTTCACCACGAGCCATTAGACTTGACGCCGAATTTGACGTACGAAGAGATTCCAGTTCAGATTCTGGACCGCAAAGTTAAAGTTTTGAGGAACAAAGAGATCGGCATCGTTAAAGTTCTTTGGAGGAATCATTTGATCGAAGAGGCTACGTGGGAACCGGAGGAAGAGATGAGAGAGAAGTATCCTGAGTTGTTCGTGCAATGACGTCAATTTCGAGGACGAAATTCCTCTAAGGAGGGGAGATTGTAATAGCCGAGCCTGGTGAACGGTACGGTTTAAGTTTTGTATGTTTATGGATTATTTAGTTTAGACGTTAGAGTTGTGTTTATGGGTTATAGTATGGTTGATTATTCTTGTTTTTTTGTGTTGTTGATGTTCATGGTTGGTGGTTGTTTTGTATCAGCGTTTCGGATAGATTTTAGTTGCTTGAGATTTGTTTCTGCCGTGACAGCACCGCACCCGCGCTCAGTGTAAGGACCGCACCCGCGGTCATAATTATTTGAATTATTGGTGTTTTGCCGTAGCTTCACCGCACCCGCGGTGATGTTAGTACCGCACCCGCGGTGTAGACCGCACCCGCGGTAATTGCAGAACCGCACCCGCGGTCGTCCAGCATGGATTTTTGGATGGGAGGCCGTGAGCTCAGCGCACTCGCGGTGCTTGGTGGAGCGCACCCGCGGTGATGAACAGTAGAGGTATGGTCGAGATTTTAAGTGCTTTTTGGGTGAGTTGACTTCACTTTTCCCCATTTCTTTCCTCTCCATTTTCGAATTCTCTCTTGGAGACAAGGGTTTTCCCTCATTTCTTTCACTTCCCATCTTTGATTCAAGCTTCTAGTTGGATTTTCGAGTTGAGATCGAGGTTCTTGGTTGCTCTAAGAAGCTAAGGTAAGCTTTTGGTTATATTATTTCTTGGTTTTGGAGGAGAGATTATATGGGTTTGTTGTATTTTTTGGATTTATGGATTAATTGGCATGGGTTCTTGATTATTGAGTTGATGATGGTGTTATTTATGGATATTGTTGTAGGATTTCAACCAAGGAGTTAGATTCAAGGTTTCTAGTGGTTGTAAATGGAATTTCATCCCTTGTGCTCACATGATAATATATGTATGGTATTCCAAAGGTTTTATTATGCTATTCCCTTCATTTGATCCTTGAGTATGTATTGATTTCATTGTTATGTATATTGGAGACAATTGAATGTCTCAATTATGAGAAGGGAATACAAAAGAGTAATTGATTGCAAAGTGTTTGGTATAATGCCAAAGAGAAAGAGTTTAAATGTTTTATGGATTGATAGATACATAGTCAAAGATTGCATGCAATTAGTTGATCAACGACCATAGGCTTATATCCCTCAGAGTTGTCGATTTATATCGATGGGATACGAGCACCACAGACAGAGTTACTATTGATATCAATCCAACCAGAGTAAAGAGAAATACCATCTTATTGCTATGCTATTGCTATGATATTTATTTCAAAGTTGATGGTATTTATGTTTTTAAAGCTATGATTTTCAGAGTATGATATGTTCATTGCTATGTAAGAGTTCCACTTGCTGAGTTTTATACTCATTTCAGTTATTTCATGTGATGCAGATAAGAGTGACGGGCCAGGACGTTGACTGTGGATTGGAGTCATATGCATACGAATATTGGAAGGAAGAAGTTTGTTTTGCAAGCAATATTTTTGTACATGATCATTAAAATGATGTTTTGTATTTTGATGTATCATTTAGTTGATCATGTTGATACTTTTGATGATATTTGGAAAGGTATTTTGAAACTCCTTCCAGTTGTAAGAAAATTTTAAATTCCGCTGTATTTTATTTGTAACGGGTCAAGGTGTCACACCAAATAATAACAACAAGATATCATTAAGTATCACAAAAATCAAATTTCTCCCCTTCTTAGACCTAGTCAATACCAAAATAATATCTATACATGAGTACGGCCATTGTCTACTAGGAATAAGATATAATCGATGCAACATATAAGAATCTAGCTTAGATGCCCTTTCCCTATATCCAATGCACCCTTGTCTACACCACTTAAGATACCTCTTCATATGCAACAAACACATATAATCATGCATTTTATCAAAGATAAAAACACCACTATCTGCATCACTAGTACGTAACTCATGCAATGAATATAGAATGAATAATTTATTCTCCTTAAAACTGTACTCATTATGAACATAAAAATTCTGATATGCATTCATTTTCTTTCCAACGCCATCATCAAACAAGTATGAATCATGCAAATAGAACACAATTGATGTACTATCCATGTAATCTTCACAACCATCACCAATCAAATATAAATCATGGAAATAGGACACACTAAATGTACTATCCATGCGATGTCTATCACATCACAATAATTGAAGTCTAACGCATATAAAATTTTGTAGCCACCAATCCCCACCAATTTAGCAACTCGTGGGACATCAAAAGCAATAATGTTCAAACTCAATGCATGAAACTTCTGATAATTCTCCGATAAAATTTAGAGACAAAAGTGAAGATATGATCAACGCTTTTACACTCATCCTTTCAACATTTCCTCTAAAATTTTGAAAATAAAACATCAATGAATTAAGGTAAGGAAGCAAATCATACCTCATGGTTGTTGCATTAGCGACTAACCTTACCTCACCTTGATTGCACCCAAATTGATATGGGTCATCCCATTGCATTCTCACACCTTCCTCATTTGCTTGTCTCCTCATCATGTCTTCATCGAAATCCTGCAAAGGAGAAATAATAATGCTCGGGATTGAACCGGCAATATCATCACAATGAGAATAAACCCACTTGTGCATAGGTATATGAAATGGTTTATGCAAGAACAAATAACTCTCTACCTCACTCTTTTGGGACTTTAGTTTATTTTTTTTTCTTTTCTTTGGCCTGTTTTTCTTTTTCTCTTATCTCATCTTTTTTTTTTATTTTTATGGTCATCTCACTCTTTTGTTCACTCTTTCTTTCGGCCATTTCATATTTCTTTTGACTCTATTTATGAATAAATTTCAATTGACCATCAAGAATATTTGGATTCAATTGAACCAATGAGATATATTGTTCCTCAAGAAATTGACCTACAATAGTCTCTCCTTGCCTACTCTTCTCCTCCTTAGTAGGCAAATTAAACAATTATCCCCCATCTAATGATTCAATCACTACAACCTCATCTTCAAGTTCAGACTCAACAACCACCTCATCCTCCACTTGAGATTCAAGCTCACCCACAACATCAATCTCCATTTGAGATTCAAGCTCCACTGGCGATTCTACTCTAGTCATCGCATCCCGTAGACAATGGCTAATATCATGCCCAACTTCCAAACACCAACAACATATAATATCACAAGTACTAGAATTTGAGTTTTTAGTTGTACCTTGATATTCATGTTTGGTAACTTCACATCTCGACTCCTTCATTGGCCTAGCAATGATTTTCTCTTCCAAGCTTGTCCCCCAAGTGGGTATCAAAGGAGTCTCATACAAGCCACGCTCATCTCTCCTGCCACCTCTCCTTTTATTGTGATTTGGAACAAACTGCTTCCTCATTGCCATTCTCATCTTATCCCATGTAACTATAGGGTCATCCCCACATCGTCTCCTACCCAGTACTAACTTATCCCACCAAGTCGTAGCATAGTCGGTAAACTCACTGCAAGCACGTCTTACCTTCATTGCTTCAGTATAATCATCTCGGCTCTCATATACACACTCTATTCTCTCTTCCCATTCAAAGTACGCCTTTGGATCGGCTTCCCCACTGAAAGATGGAATGGTCATCTTTGTGCCACTCAGTCTATACCCTTCCCGGCTTCTATACCCCTTATCCTCATCAAATCGCCTATCATCATAACGACCCACGTGCAACAACCTATTTCATCCAAACCTACTACCTCGCCTATTCTCATCAACATGCATATCATACATCCCATCTTCTGCACACCTCCTATATTATTTTCGTAGGGGCTTAAACTCCTTCTCCCACATTCTATCCAACCCTCCTAACATCGTTTGAAATTGACGTTCGTCAATCATTATACCTGCAAGAAAAGGTTAGTATAAAACAATAAAAGATAAATTTTCCTCACCACGAATCTTCACCGGTCACTCCAATGAAAATTCACTCGACTCTTTTCTTTTTTTTTTATCTCCCTTTTTTTTTCCTCACTAAAAATTGTATCAGAGCGACAAAAAGAAAGGTATAAATAAATGTTGATTCGGGATTGCACAACTCGAGTTAGGTTTGACTTGAGTTTTCCCAAAATCACATACTTTATTTTATTGCATTGATATTTGCAGATTATCAGATTGATATGTTTATTCTATTTAATTATAGCAGAGTTAGAGTTTGAGTCTAGGGCCGATCAGCCTAGCTAGGGTAGAACCGCCGAGTCTTTGTCAGAACCGCGAAAACTCTAGACTTACGGTGTATGAAACAACCCACTCCCATGACAATAACATTAACTAATTACCATATGCGGAAGCCTTAGCATTTAAAAGGGAAAGAACAATATAACCTTTACATCATAAACATAATCTATACTAATATATATGAAAATTTACAAAATATCCTCCAACACATAACTACAAGCCAACACATTCAACCAAATTCATGATGTTTTTAAAACTTTACATATGTTCACTCCTCCCTAATAAAAAAATATGATAGAAAGTCTTTCCATTGGCCTCTTATATAACTTCCCCCGCCTGGAACAATCCATTTCAGTTCTTTTTATCCTGCATCACATGACATAACTGGAATGCGAATAAACTCAGTAAGTAAGAAGCTGTACATATACATAGCTTGGCTTAGGTCATGGCTGTGGCAATGGCGGTAAAGAATGAATCATAAATCTCCACTCAATGTAATGGGTATAATATCATGAATTAAAGGAAGGAAATGACAGTACTGTGACCTGTGACAAGTATCGCTTTGATATAAATATCAATACTGTGAGAGATACTTTAGAATCATGATGTGATTGGCCAATGACATGCATGAATTACTATCATTCCTTGGCTTTAATCATAGGAAACTTCATTGAGGCATTTTACCAAACACTTGATGGACACAATGGTTTATTAGCTCCTTGATCAATGAATCCCATGAAAATACTTGAACAATGAGCATATAACAATATATCAATCAAGCTAAGTATATACCAATGAAAGGAGCTAATTATCAATAAACATGGCTTATATACATATATTTATCATGTGAGCATAAGGAGAAGTTTCTACTTACACTCCACAATCACTATGATGGCTATGATGAGCTTGAATGTATCCTACAACAATAATCACAATCACAATCATAAATCATCTCCAATAATCCAATGAATCATGAACCCAACTTAACCCTTATAAACTCCAAGAATAGTAAGTTCTTACCTTGAAGTTTGAAGATTTAGGTAGGAACAACTAAGAAATATGCTATGATCCTTAAATTTGGAGTAAAGAATTGAAGGGAAGAAACTTGAGAGATGAAGGGTTTGATCTATCAAGGAGAAATGGAAATAAGAATAAGCCCTATCCAAGACAATATATAAACCTTTTATTGCCTAAAAACATGTTTTTAATTTTTATACAGACTGCTGGGCGTATATGCACGACTTTTCCGGCGCATATGCGCGCCCCTTGCTGCAAAAAACCCAAAAATCAGCACCCCGTGCGCCATGGCGCGAGTTTTGGCACGGTGGCGCGCCACATTCTGCACAAAACTCAGTTTTAACTTCCGAATTTGCAAAAGTGGCCAACATGAAAGTTGTAGCCCTATGTGTTTTCTTGCATCTCCCAAAATTTCAGGTTATTTGGAGGTCTGAGTAAAAGTTTTAACTCGATCGGTGCAATTCAATATGGAGCTCTCGAAATCGGAACTGTACTTGGCATCAATTCAATACTGAAATCGATCTCTCGTATCGGAGGCAATCCAGGAATCTCATCTGGAAAGACATCAGCAAACTCACACACCACTGGCAAATCCGCCAATGATGGACTCGATTTCAGTAAATCAACTGAATAAACGAGAAATCCATCCGCTGCTTTCTGCAACAATCGAGTCATATTCATAGCAGATATCAAAGGAATTCTCGGCACGAGAACCCTTACCATAAAATTTCCACTCCTCAGCCATCTCAGGTCTGAATCGAACAATCTTGTGGAAACAATCGACTATAGCCCTGTACTTGGTCAACGTATCGATACCGATAATACAATCAAAATCAAATATCCCAAGCACAATACAGTCCAACCCAATATCATGCCCATCATACTGCAGTATGCTAGATTTAACAAATTTCACTGACATCAAACCTGTCCCTAACGGAGAAGAAACAGACACTACTGCAGACAATGACTCAAAAGGAAAAGAATGCATCAAAGCAAATCGCTCAGATATAAATGTATGGGATGCACCAGTATCAATCAATACATATGCAGGATAACAAGAAATAAAACAGTTACTTGCCACGACAACATCAGGTGCATCTTGTGCCTGCTCCTCAGTCAAAGCGAATAGGGGGCCTGCTGTCTAGGAGGCTGGCTCGCTGTCTGGCTCCCTCCTGGCCTCTGCTGTGACTGAGTAGACGGTGCTGGCTGAAAGGAATGAATGGCAGAAGATCGTCTTCCTGTCTGAGCCACTGATCCCGATGACTCAGCGGCCTGGGACCCTTGGGCACCTCGATGTAGGACACACTCGGGCAAAGTGTCCATGCTGTTTACAAATGCGGCAGTTGCCGAACACTCCTCGGCACTGCTCGGTGGAATGCTTCCCTCCACAAGTGCTATAGTAGGGTCCTGTATAACTCTGCCCTGCCTAGTCTGTCTAGAGCCACTCGAACTGGATGAGCTACTTCCAGCTTTCTTGAATTTCTTCCCCTTAGCTTTCAGGAAGTCTTTCTTCCCACTACCACTGCCGCTCTCAAATCGAGGAGCTGGTGGAGGCATCTGTGATCTCGGTGCTGAAGGCAAAAACGAAGCCTCTTTCTGTCTCATCAGACCGGCTTCAGCTCCCTTGGCTCGATTCAAGGCATCAGTAAAGTTTTTTGGCCTCCCGGTATTCACCAAGGTAAAGATTTCAGGATTTAGGCCATTTATGAACTGGTCCGCAACGGCCTCATCATGTTCAGCTACGTGGGGAGAAAATCGGAGCAGTGCAGAGAACTTAGCCACATATTCCTCAATGTTTAACTGGCCCTATCTCAAGTTTGCAAACTCGGCTCCCTTGTCCTTCCTATACGATACTGGAAAGAACCTTTGATAAAATTCAGCCTTAAACACGTTCCAGGTAATGGCCGTACCTCGTTGTTCCAATGCCCGTTTCGTCGTGATCCACCAGTTTTTGGCAACGTCATGCAACTGGTGTCCGATCAATTTCACCCTCTTCTCATCAGTATATTCTAAAGATTCGAACATCATTTCAATATCGTCCATCCAACTCTCACATTCCACGGAATTCTTCGTACCCTTCAAGGTCGGTGGATGGAAAGACTGGAACCTTTTCGACAATTTCTCCATGGGAGTAGCTGTCACATCCATGGGAGGTGTAGTGACCCGTTCCAGAATCACCTACTAATCAAAAACTAAGCATGCAATTAACCTAATTAATTATAATCAGAGATAACAGCGGAAATATGGCCAACAACAATAGTTATACAACCCAATCGAAATCGAAGTCTAGACTAACTCAAAATGAAATATCCAGTACAACCATATTGAATCAAATGGAAAACACTGAAAACTAAACCAACCAGCTACTCAACGTCCTCCTCCTGCTCCTCCTGAGCCATCCAACCTGAGGCCTGCCCCGTGGGAATGGGGTGTCCAAGAATAAACAAAACCGAGGACGTGAGCGATAAGAACGACCAGTACAAAAGTATGAGTATACAAACCTATATGAAATGCACATGCTATGATATGATACCAGGGTAGTCAAGAAACAGGAATCACAAAGGATCTCAAAATGCTCAGTCTAGAGGCGCCAAGTGGATAGTGCCGCGCGGTCCAACCTCTGGGTCACTGCATCCACTACAAGACAGACGTGGACCTAAAATGTCCCGGACCACCGAAGCCCTCCCGACCCGTCGGCCACTGTGTACTCTCGGTGTCCATGCGTCCACAAGACAGGGCTGAGCGGCCCCAAGATATAGCTTATCTCGAAAGAGATACAGCTCAACAGTAAAGGCTATCTCGAAGGAGATACGGCTCAACATGATATGCAATATGCATCATAACTCGTGACATAATAGCATGCATCATATGACATATAACAATGCAGCAAATACTCATGCAACACATATATGAATGTATACTCAACCAGGATATCTCGGATAGTACTTTCGTACCTCTATCACAGCAAGCCTAGCCTTACGCAACACCGCTAATCAGGTCTAGCACAAGCCTACGCATCAAAAGCATACTCAATCAATACTACCATGCTCGACTAGCAAAACCAGTACTCCCTAGTACTACCAAAGGTTTAGGGTTTACCTTCGTCCGTCGACAGCCCTTTGATGTCGATTGCCTTGAAACTCAGGCGCCGCTACGCTACTACTCCTGGCAGCTCTTGGCTATCGCTCGACCAACAACTAACCCTAGAAACCTTCCAAATCCTCTCAACTATGAGGCAAAATCATGAATTGGCAAGTCACAAATGAGAAATCCGAGCACTATTTATAGGCCATGTTCGGATCCTCCGAACAACACTTCGGAACGTCCGAACGCTACGTGTCCATTGGCTCTTGACAGCTCATGATCGGATCCTTCGATCATACACTTCGGACCGTCCGAACATGCATGGAAAATGACGTGTCGATCAACACTTGACACCTATGATCGGATTCACCGAACTACACTTCGGATCGTCCGAACTCTTCGGTGCTTCCGAACCCTCTTCGGTCCGTCCGATCATGACCATAGCTAAAATTACACCTTAAACCTTCTTAATCACCATTACTCCGTTAATTACCCAATTTGGAATTCGGGCTACTACAGGAGGATTTGAAGTACTACCCTGTTCAGCTACTCTTCTCGGAGGCATATCTGATAATCAAAGAGATTATTAATTCCAAATACCACTTACCAGTTTCAATCCTCCTCGGATCATCTTACAGCTGATCCATTCCAAATAATACACAATACCATATCAAAATCAGATATTCAGGCAGACATGTATTAAAACAAGAATTCATGCTAGCAATCAAAAGCAAGAAAGAAAACACATTCTACCCCGCTCACTAGCTCCTATCTCAGTCTAAAGGATCTATCGCTCTGATACCACCTGTTGTGGGAACCCGGACGCTAATCATGTTCTTAATCATCATTGGGACTAATTAATCAATTATAATAAACCGGGTCTAATTTTTTTTTTAAATAATGCGGAACGTATTGACATAAAAACATATATATACATCTCAGTATATAAAAGTACAAGTCCTGTAACACATACATTTATTCAACTGAGGTTTAACATCTAATGTCAAGTGTCCAACCCTATCTCTAATCCAAGTCCGGAGCCTCCACTCTAATCACGATCTCTCTCATCTCCTGGACCCTGAACATTTCCCACCTGTTGTCAAGTACACATACAAACAAGACAACAGCCGGATAACTCTGGTAAATCCCAGTATAAATCAACGAAACATGCAATCATATGATAAACATAAAAGTATGGACAGATAACAACAATGTATATCAAATGCCGAAATATAATCAATATCAAACTGTCGACAATACTCGTAATTCCACAACTCAGACTAGACTCAATCCTAGCCTAGGGATCCCGGTTTCCAGACATTGGCATTCCATATCAACCAACAGCAATAGAAAAGACTTCAGTTCTATCCACGTCGATATATCATCGATCACCAGTAATAGAAGAAACTCTGATTCTATCCACATCGGTATAGTATCGATCACCAGTAATAGAAGAAAACTCTAATTCTATCCACATCGATATGACATCGATCATCAGTAATAGAAGAAGTTATAATTCTATCCACATCGATACGGTACCGATCACCAGTAAAAGAAGGAGCTACAATTCTATCCACATCGATAGCCAATTATCCGGTGACAGACTATGGCACTATCGCCAATACACTATCTCATAACATCGTGCAATGTGCCCGTGACGATCCCACCACTAACAGGCACTTCTGTGATAAGATTACTCTTCTAATACCTGCTATCTATAAATCAAGAGAACAAGTACATCAATCGAATCAATGCAATAAAGTAAAGTATGTGATTTTAGGGAAACTCAAGTCTAAACCGACTCAAGTCGATCTCCCAATACCACATTGACTTATACCTTCCGTTTGTAGTCCCGGTATGAAGCAATCTCAGTTCTGAACTCAAGACTGTCTCTGTAAATCTGAAATGACATATTGATAATCATAATATCAATGTTCCATTCTCACTTCAACACTGAATCTGATTAATCTGGATTTATTCAAAATCAACGACATAGTGGTACCATCTCAGTATCCCCGTCAATACAACATCACCAGATAACAGTTACAATCCATAACCCATATCCAATACATTCTATAATCATCTATAATTAAAATCTGTCCAATATCAACCGATATATGTCTGAAAATTCATAATAATTCCATAATCAAGCTGTTTCTTAATCTGACTTCGATTCTACGATGTCTAAAATATCAAGAACATCATATATGAATCCTATTCAATTCTGACTATGACATAATTTCAAAGCATGTCAAAACGTAGCAAAACTTACATCAAGTTGTAGCCTACATTGATAGGATTACAGTACTGAAGTCAGATTACAATTCAACACATATACAAGAACCTTTTCTCCATTCTTTTCTTTTCTTTCTACGAAGGAAACAAACGTATATACGTATATATATATATATATATATCCTAAGTTGCAGGTTTCAGCAGCGTGTCATTTTTTCTTGAATCTTGGTTTGCGCTCGGGCGGTCATATATTTCCGCCCGGGCGCATGCTCGGCGCTCGGGCGGTTGAAAGTTACCGCCCGGGCGCGAGGTGTTCTGCCTCCCGATTATTCCGTGGCGCTCGGGCGGTCAAAAACTACTGCCCGAGCGCTTCATCTTCTGTCTGAAGCATACACTTGTTGCACAATGGCGCTCGGGCGGTCAAACACTACCGCTCGGGCGCCACTAGTTCTGTCCACCACTTGTGTAACTTCATATGCATTGCTCAATCTGGTCTCGAGATAGTCCGGATATAATCACATCAATTCATAATCAATAAATCATATCAGCTTAATAGAATCAAAATTCTCGGGCATTACAATATCTATGATGTTCGGACTGACGGAGTTATCGAGACTGTATTGTTATGCCGTCGAAACATCAGTTGATTTATAATGATCAGATTTGGTATTGTTTTAGATTGTATTGTGGTACCGTATGTTAATTAACATTGATCAGAGTATATTTTGATTTGATTATTGATCAGAACAGGTTCCTGAATTGAGCTATATATTGATATTGTTTATGTTCGGTATTGTTATTATCAAATTGAGATTGGACAGAGTTGAATTCAGAACTTCGTCTTCGTCAGAGCGAGAAGATAAAGGTATAAATTAATGTCGAGTTGGGATTGCACAACTCGAGTGAGGTTTGACTCGAGTTTCCCTAAATCACATACTTTATTTTATTGCATTGTTATTGCAATTGAATGTGACTGATATTTTTGGTCTATGGATTTATAGACAATGTATGTGTCACGTAACATACTTTTCATACTCAAAATTTGCGGAAAAAATAAAACTTTTCTTAAACATAAAATAACATTCAAATTTTGCCATAAATATCTCAACCAAGTCCCCCATAAGATATGGTTGTCCAAAATAACTACAATAAAATTTGCTCACAAAAGGTTTGCTCAAAGTGTTTCCCTCAAAACATGATACAAAGTAAATTAACATTTGCATAAAAACATAAACATTGTGGTCTTTGGGTTAGCCTCCCGCTCAGTCCAAGCCTGCCCCTTGGTCGCCACCTCCTGTCTTGTGGGGACCCGGGCTCTAACTCAATTCTTTTCGGGATTAATCGGATCATTGTTCAAAAATACGGGTCAAAATTTTGCTTTTAACATTAAATCAAATGTATATAAACAAGCATGAGGAAGTTCTATATTTTATTTCAATAAACATAAATATACAAACATGTTTCATCCATATTCTACAAGCTAGTATTTAAATACAGTACATGTCAAAAGTACAAACTACTAGTTCATCTGCTACACTCGTGATCACCACGCTATGTCCATCTCTCATCTCTGTCGCGACCCTGATCCTGCCCCACCTGTTGTTATGCACACATACAGACATAACAACAGCCGAAAACTCCGGTGAGAACAAATCCCAGTATAAAACATGTATGCATGCTGATACATAATCATATATCATGACTGAAAGAAATAACAATAGGCTCCATAGTCTATGAAACCAATCTATATAAGCATACAATTCAAATCATATCATGTCTTGACTCGACTCAACTCTAATTCTAGGGATCCCGGTGTGAATAAGACGTCACTGTATGCCACCTACCCTCCCAATCGGGGTGACGGTACGTCTTATTCCTAGACTTCGGTCATGTCTGTATCGAATGTCTACAATTGGAGGAAGTTTGCTCCTATGCATCGATACACCGAACGTCTAGAAGTTTGGCAAATATGCCAATGACTCTCCTATCTTAAATGCATGAATATACATCTATAAGTGCATCATCATATCAAAAGATTTGAATATAAATCTATAAACAAATCACAATCATATCAAAAGATAAACAACTATTCTAGTATGTGATTTTGTTGGGAAACTCAAATTGAATCTCCTTTGAGTTGTATCTCCCCAAACAAACATTGAATTATACCTTTCGTCGCACAATTTTTGTCGATGTCGAAGTCTCGATGTCAAAGTCGCCAACACAAATCTGAAATGGCAATGTTGATATACATTCTATCAACCTTCAATTCAACCAAGATATATATACAATCTATAATCCGTCTTGACACAAATTAACGGCATAACAGCGTGCTCTCGCGTTACCAATCAATTCAAATCTCAACATATATCAACACGTCATAATCTTCCATTCATAATTAATGCCATAACCATTTCCACTCTGAAAATTTGCATAATCTCAATTCAATACATGTTGGAAATGCCCAACAAATACATACAATATCATCTCTTCGATCTGATTACAAATATGATATGCTCACTGTGGGGACCCGGACGCTAATCGAGTTCTTAATCATCATTGGGGCTAATTAATCAATTATAAAACAGGGTCTAAATTTTTTTTAAAAAAATACGGAACGTAGTGAAATCAACTAATATACATATCAGTATAAAATACAATACAAGTCCTGTACTGCATGCATTAAAACTAAACTAAGGTTTAAAAACTAATGTCAAGTGTTCAAACCCTATTATACATCATAATCAAAGTCCGTAGTCTCCACTCTAATCACGATCTCTCTCTTCATCTCCTAGACCCTGATCCTGCCCCACCTGTTGTCATGTACACATACAAACAAGACAACAGCCGGATAACTCCGGTGAGAATAAATCCCAGTATAAATCAACGAAACATGCAATCATATAAACAAATATAAAGCATGTAATCAGGTAACAGATATATGTATCAAAATCTGAAACATAAACAATCATAGACTGTCGCCAATGCTCATAATTATATCATTCCGACTAGACTCAATCCTAGTCTAGGGATCCCGGTTTCCAAATGTACGTGGTGTTCCTATATCGAATTCCGTAATAGAAGGAACTCTGATCCTATTACTCGATATAACCAAATATGGTGTTCCTATATCAAATTCCGTAATAGAAGAATTCCAATTCTATTTACTCGATATAACCAAACATCCGGTGTCCTGACCTAACCGTCATGGACTGTAGCTCTATCGCTAATATCCCATCTTGAGACATCGTGCAATGTGCCCGTGGCGATCCCGCCACTGTCAGGCACTTCCGTCTCAAGATGTCTACACTATCCTGTGACATCGTGCAATGTGCCCGTGGCGATCCCACCACTATCAGGCACTTCTGTCACAAGATTACTCGTCTGATACTTGCTATCTATAATTCAAGAAAACAAGTACATCAATCCAATCAATGCAATTATCAATGCAATAAAGTAAAGTATGTGATTTAGGGAAACTCAAGTCTAAACCGACTCAAGTCGATCTCCCAGTACCACATTGACTTATACCTTTCTTTCGTCGGTTTCTGGCTCAGTCGAAGTCCTAAATTTACAGTCTGTCTGGCAATGAAAATATCAATAATCTCATGTCAATATACATTTCAAATCAATAACAATCTGATCAATCTTGATTTAATTCAAAATCAACGGCATAACGGTACAATTTCAATATCCCCGTCAATACCATATCCTCATTTCAGAGTTATAATTCATAACCTTATCCAATACAATCCGTAATCCAATCACAATTCAAATCTGTCTGATTTCAAATCAATATAATTTGAAAATTCATAACAATCCCATAATCAGTCCGTTTCTTAATCTGACTTCGATTCTATGATGTCTAACATGTCAAAAACAACATATATGAGTTCCATTCAATTCTGACAATATCATAATTTCAAAGCATGTCAAAACGTAGTAAAACTTACGTCCAGTTGTAGCCTACGTTGCTGGGAACTCGGTACCGAAGTCGGATTCAAAATCAGACGGACGGATTTCTCACAAAAGGCGTAAGGGTTTACAACACAATTCCTCGGACCCTTTTCTCGATTTCTCTCTGATTTTCGAAGGAATTATGTTCTACATATATATATATATATATATATATATATATATATATATATATATCTGTGGGGACCCGGGCTCTAACTCTATTCTTTTGGGATTTAATTGGATCTTTGTTCGAAAATGTGGGTCAAAATTTTGCTTTTAATTTTAATTCAAATGTATTAACTAAAGCATAACATATCTCGATAGAAATTAAACAACGTAATGTACATACAAGTCTGTTCGTACAACATACACTAGTGTTCACATGACAACTACAAACATAAGTAGTACAAGTGCCATAAGAAACCACTAGTAATCTGCAATGCCCGAGATCTCCACGCTATCATCATCTCTCATCTAGCTCGTGACCCCGATCCTGTCCCACCTGTTGCCATGCACACATACAGACACGACAACAGCCGGATAACTCCGGTGAGAACATATCCCAGTATAAAACATGGATGCATGCAATGTTATAATCATGTACAAAAGCATAGCATATGTCAAGTAACATGAATATAAATCTAAACATGTAGTAGAATACAAACCTGTATTCGACAATTCAAATCTTGACTCGACTCTTTTCTAATCTAGGGATCCCGGTGTGAATAAGACGGTCTGTCACCTACCCAACCACTCGGGGCAACGGTACGTCTTATTCCTAGACTTCGGTCAACTCTGTATCGAGGGTCTACACATATAGCAAATCTGCTCCTATGCGACGATACACCGAAACGTCTAGTTTTGGCAAGTCTGCCAATCTCTCCTATCTCAGGACTCGAATATAAATCAATAAACAAGGCATTACATAATCAATGTAATAACAATCTAGTATGTGATTTAGGGAAACTCGTATCAAATCTGAATCGAGTTGTGCAATCCCGTGACCACATGAATTATACCTTTCTTGTCGCACTGTCTGTCGAGATCTCGAATCAAATGTCAAACCTGTCACCTCAAATCTGAAATGGCAATGTGTAGACACACACTATCAATCTCTAACTCAAAGCAACATATATGCCAATCGATAATAAATCTCGGTACAAATCGACGGCATAACAGCGTAATTCTCGGTACCGGTCAACTCAATCTCAACAAAACAATATATACTATAGCCACAACTCATAATCTTCATAATATACTCATCAAAACTCAATATAACATGCTCAATTCTTCCAATCAATATCGATATACATGCTGGAAATTCGAACGTATAGCATATGGTATCTGAAAATCAATCCGGTAACGTTTCTACAATGCTCATCCTATCAAGAACACATTTCTCAACTCAAAACATAATTTCCCCAACATATGGATTTCGAACCATGCTGAAAATAATCGAAGCTTACATCCTTAAATAACTCTTGTTGCAAGGATCACAAATCTTACCTCGGATTACAAGTCGGATGGCTAATTCGCGCACAATCACAACTTTAAGATCACAAGGAATGAAAACTCTCCCTTGCAAGCTCTCGGTCTGAGGTTTCTGAATAAGGATGATGAGTCATGTTACAAACATATATATATACCATGCCAAGTGTCAAGACAAGAAACAAAGGTGGCACTTCGCATGCAACAACGCGGGTGCGGTATCTTAAGAGCGCGGGTGCGCTATGCTCACGGCGAGTTCATCCAAAATGTAGTACCTAGACCGCGGGTGCGGTCCTTACATGACCGCGGGTGCGGTCTCACACCGCGGGTGCGGTCACGCTAACACCGCGGGTGCGGTGTCTGTTCGCAAAATTCCACAAATTTCTGTCACCTACACCGCGGGGGCGGTAGTCTAAGCACCGCAGGTGCAGTGTGGCTTCGGCCATGCCTTCAAAATTCTCATTTAAATGTCATGTATTCTTACCTCTATGAGTCTAGCATCAATGGAAACTGATAATTCTCGAGCCTTACATTTCCCTCCCTCTTAGACAAGAGTTCGTCCTCGAACTCATAAGCAAGTAATCATGCAATTATATACAAAACTGTAAAGTCACAATGGGAAGAAAGACTCACATCATAAGAATAACTCGGGATGCCTCTGTCTCATCTCAGACTCTGTCTCCCAAGTTGCTTCCTCGATGCCATGACGACTCCATTGAATCTTCACTAGCGGAATGGTCTTGGTTCTAAGCCGTTTCTCTTTCCGATCAAGAATCTGTATCGGTCTTTCAACGTAGCTCAAGGTCTGATCCAGCTCGGCTTCGTCAGGTTGAATGACATGAGAATCATCCGGCATATATTTGCGTAACATCGACACGTGAAACACATCGTGAATGCCAGATAGTGAAGGAGGAAGAGCAAGTCTGTAAGCTCGATCGCCAATCTTTTCAAGGATCTCATACGGACCGACGTATCTAGGAGACAACTTTCCACGCTTGCCAAATCTGACAACGCCTCTGAAAGGTGAAATCTTCAAAAATACTCTGTCTCCCTGATCAAACACTAACGGTCTGCGTCTGATATTGGCGTACTTCGCTTGCCTATCCTGTGCCGTCTTCATTCGTTTCTGAATGATCTTCACTTTTTCTGTCATCTCACGAATCATATCAGGCCCCAATTCTGGTATCTCAGAAATATCATCCCAGTACAACGGAGATCTGCACTTCTTTCCGTATAAAGCTTCGAACGGTGCCATCTCTATGCTCGTCTGATAGCTGTTGTTGTATGAAAACTCACACAATGGCAATGAATCTTGCCAACTAGTACCAAAATCTAGTACTACAGTTCTCAGCATATCCTCTAAAGTCTGGATAGTCCGCTCTGACTGTCCGTCCGTCTGGGGATGATAAGCAGTGCTCAGGTGTAAAGTCGTACCCAAAGCCTGCTGCAAGCTGTGCCAAAAGTGAGAAGTGAATCGTGGATCACGATCTGATACGATCGACTTCGGCACACCATGCAATCTGACGACCTCTTTGACATACAACTCTGCCATCTGATCATGTCGATAGGTCATCCTGTACGGAATAAAGCACGCTGATTTGGTCAGTCTGTCTATCACAACCCAAATCGCGTCACAGCCCCGCGAAGATCGAGGTAGCTTCGTCACGAAGTCCATGGAAATGTGGTCCCATTTCCATTCAGGAACAGACAAACTCTGAAGTAAACCTCCGGGCTTCTTTCTCTCTGCCTTCACCTGCTGGCAATTCAGGCACTTAGACACAAATTCTGCAATGTCTGTCTTCATCTGCTTCCACCAGAATTGTGTCTTCAAGTCGTTATACATCTTCCTGCCACCAGGATGAATGCTGAACCGACTACAGTGTGCTTCCGACATGATCTGTCGTCTCAAATCTGAAATCTCTGGCACCACTAGACGGTTATTCACATACAGAATGGAATCTCTAACCTGATATTCTGATATATGACCAGCTCTGACCATATCAATCGATCTCTGCACACTCGGATCAGTTCTCTGTGCTTCTTTGATCCTCGAAATCAGATCTGGCTCAATCTGAATTGTAGCAAGTCGCAGCGGTCTACTCTCTGTATCAAATATCAATCCAGACAAGCAACAATCTTCTACTAAACTCGATACACCTACAGTCGACAAGGAAAGAGCACATACCTTTCGACTCAAGGCGTCTGCCGCTGCATTCGACTTTCCTGGATGGTACTTGATCTCGCAATCAAAATCTTTCAGCAGATCAAGCCATCGTCGCTGCCTCATATTCAACTCTGACTGAGAAAAGAGATACTTCAAGCTCTTATGATCGGAGTAGATCTCAAATTTCTCGCCATACAGATAATGACGCCAGATCTTCAGTGCAAACACAATCGCCGCCAATTCAAGATCATGAATCGGATAACGAGTCTCGTGTGGCTTCAGCTGTCTAGAGGCGTACGCTATCACGTGCCCTCGCTGCATAAGAACACATCCAAGCCCTCTGTGAGATGCATCACAATATACAACGAACTCACCTGTACCTGATGGAATCGTCAAGACAGGCGCACTAGTCAGCCTCTTCTTCAGCTCAACAAAACTGGCTTCACAATCTTCGGACCACACAAATGGCATGTTCTTCTGTGTCAACTGGGTAATCGGCTTCGCTATACTGGAGAAGTCTCGAATAAAACGTCGATAATACCCGGCTAGACCCATGAAACTGCGTATCTCTGGCACAGAAGTCGGTCTCGGCCAACTGATCACAGCCTCAACTTTACTCGGATCTACCGCAATACCATCTCCAGATATAATATGCCCCAAGAAGACAACCTGTCGCAGCCAGAATTCACACTTGGACAGTTTGGCATACAACCGCTCCTGTCGCAAAGTCTTCAGCACAATTCTCAGATGATCTGCATGCTCAGTCAAACTTTTCGAATACACCAAAATGTCGTCAATAAACACAATCACAAAATCATCTAAATATCTCTGAAAAATGCGGTTCATCAAACTCATAAACACCGCTGGTGCATTCGTCAAACCGAAAGGCATAACAACAAACTCGTAATGTCCATACCTGGTTCGGAATGCAGTCTTCGGAATATCAATATCTCTAACTCTAAGTTGATGATACCCTGATCTCAAATCAATCTTCGAATATACCGAAGATCCCTGTAACTGATCAAACAAATCGTCGATGCGAGGCAACGGATACTTGTTCTTCACGGTCGCCATGTTCAACTGCCTATAATCAATACACAGTCGCATCGAACCATCTTTCTTTCTAACGAAAAGCACTGGAGCACCCCAAGGTGATACACTGGGTCTGATATATCCCTTGGACAGAAGATCCTCCAACTGTGCTTTTAACTCTTTCAGCTCTATCGGTGCCATCCTATATGGAGCTCTCGAAATAGGAACAGAACCGGGCATAAGATCTATGCTGAAATCAACCTCTCGAATCGGAGGTAATCCTGGAATCTCATCAGGAAAAACATCTGCAAACTCGCAAACCACTGGCAGATCTGCCAATGCTGGGCTCGTCTTCAGTAGATCTACTGAATATACAAGAAAGCCCTCTGCTCCTCTCTGAAGCAATCTACTCATAGTCAGAGCAGATACTAAGGGAATCCGAGATCTGGAACCCTTGCCGTAGAATTTCCACTCGTCTGTCATTTCGGGTCTGAATCTGACAATCTTGTGGAAACAATCTACCGTGGCTCTGTACTTGGTCAACATGTCTATACCAACTATACAGTCAAAATCAGCTAAACCAAGTACTACACAATCAAGATCAATCTCATGCCCCTCAAACTGAAGCATACAGTGTCTAACAGTAGTCACAGATATCAAACCACTTCCCAACGGAGAAGCTATAGACACTACTGTCGACATCGACTCAACAGGCAATGCATGTCTCAATGCAAAATGTTCAGATATGAATGTATGCGATGCCCCTGTGTCTATCAACACATATGCAGGATAACCACAAAGGAAACAATTACCTGCAATGACGTCATCTGGCGCCTCCTGCGCCTGTTCCTCTGTCAGGGCAAAAACACGTGCCTGCTGTCGAGGAGGCTGACTCACCGTCTGACTACCTCCTGGCCTCTGCTGTGTCTGTGTGGAGGGTGGCTGAAAGGAGTGTACAGAGGATGCCTGTCTCTCCATCTGTGGCGCTGGTGCTGATGATCCTGTGCTCTGGAATCGTGATGCACCTCTCTGGGGACAAACTCTGGCGAAGTGTCCCTGTTGCCTACAGATGTTGCAGCGTCCCAGAACTCCTTGACATTGCTCCGTCGCATGTCGCCCTCCGCACGAACCACAGTATGCGCCACTATACTCTGACCCCTGACCTCTCTGTCGAGATCCACCCGAACTCGATGAACTGCTCCCGGATTTCTTAAATTGTTTGCCTTTAGCCTTTAGAAATTCCTTCTTACCACTACCACTAGCTCCGCTATCAAAACGAGGAGGAGGTGATGGAAACTGTACGGTAGTAGGCTGTGGCGGTCTCTGCCCCTGAACACCGTAGGAAGCCCCTCGCTGCCTGATCAAGCCAGCCTCGGCTCCCTTCGCTCGGTTCAGTGCCTCTGAAAAAGTACTAGGCCGGCCCGTGTTCACCAAAGTGAAAACATCCGGATTTAGTCCGTTGATGAACTGATCGGCCACTGCCTCGTCGTTCCCGGCCACATGAGGTGCAAATCGTAGCAATGCAGAAAATTTAGCAACATACTCCTCGATGTTCCACTGTCCCTGCTTCAGATTCGCAAATTCAGCTCCCTTATCTTTCCGGTAGGAGACGGGAAAGAAGCGCTGATAGAACTCGTCTTTGAAGACTTTCCACGTGATATCAATGCCTCGGTGCTCCAAGGCTCTCTTCGTCGTCAACCACCAGCTCTTGGCAACCTCTTGCATCTGATGCCCTATCAGCTTCACACGTCGTTCGTCAGTGTAAGCCAAAGACTCAAACAGCATCTCGATATCATCCAGCCAGCTCTCGCATTCTGCTGCACTCTCTGTGCCCTTCAGAGTAGGCGGATGGAAAGACTGGAATCTCTTCAATAAAGTCTCCATCGGCGTAGCGGTGACATCCATCTGTGCACCGGATGTGCTACCCTGCTCTGGTTGTGGCACTCGTCTAGGCGGCATAAATCTGATCATAAAACTGATTAGTACACACCCAATGTCATCTGTCTCAGCCCTTCTCTGATCATATACCTCTGATCGAGAATCGGTTCTGATTCAGGCTTGAAATGCTGTAAATCAATTCAGATAATACAACACAACATATAATAGGGAAAGCAATAAAGCATGCTAGCATCTCAAAAGCAAGGAAGATGACTCGATCTACCCCGCTCATTCTATTCTATTTCAGTCTACAGAACCCACTGCTCTGATACCACCTGTTGTGGGGACCCGGGCTCTAACTCTATTCTTTTGGGATTTAATTGGATCTTTGTTCGAAAATGTGGGTCAAAATTTTGCTTTTAATTTTAATTCAAATGTATTAAATAAAGCATAACATATCTCGATAGAAATTAAACAACGTAATGTACATACAAGTCTGTTCGTACAACATACACTAGTGTTCACATGACAACTACAAACATAAGTAGTACAAGTGCCATAAGAAACCACTAGTAATCTGCAATGCCCGAGATCTCCACGCTATCATCATCTCTCATCTGGCTCGTGACCCCGATCCTTTCCCACCTGTTGCCATGCACACATACAGACACGACAACAGCCGGATAACTCCGGTGAGAACATATCCCAGTATAAAACATGGATGCATGCAATGTTATAATCATGTACAAAAGCATAGCATATGTCAAGTAACATGAATATAAATCTAAACATGTAGTAGAATACAAACCTGTATTCGACAATTCAAATCTTGACTCGACTCTTTTCTAATCTAGGGATCCCGGTGTGAATAAGACGGTCTGTCACCTACCCAACCACTCGGGGCAACGGTACGTCTTATTCCTAGACTTCGGTCAACTCTGTATCGAGGGTCTACACATATAGCAAATCTGCTCCTATGCGACGATACACCGAAACGTCTAGTTTTTGCAAGTCTGCCAATCTCTCCTATCTCAGGACTCGAATATAAATCAATAAACAAGGCATTACATAATCAATGTAATAACAATCTAGTATGTGATTTAGGGAAACTCGTATCAAATCTGAATCGAGTTGTGCAATCCCGTGACCACATGAATTATACCTTTCTTGTCGCACTGTCTGTCGAGATCTCGAATCAAATGTCAAACCTGTCACCTCAAATCTGAAATGGCAATGTGTAGACACACACTATCAATCTCTAACTCAAAGCAACATATATGCCAATCGATAATAAATCTCGGTACAAATCGACGGCATAACAGCGTAATTCTCGGTACCGGTCAACTCAATCTCAACAAAACAATATATACTATAGCCACAACTCATAATCTTCATAATATACTCATCAAAACTCAATATAACATGCTCAATTCTTCCAATCAATATCGATATACATGCTGGAAATTCGAACGTATAGCATATGGTATCTGAAAATCAATCCGGTAACGTTTCTACAATGCTCATCCTATCAAGAACACATTTCTCAACTCAAAACATAATTTCCCCAACATATGGATTTCGAACCATGCTGAAAATAATCGAAGCTTACATCCTTAAATAACTCTTGTTGCAAGGATCACAAATCTTACCTCGGATTACAAGTCGGATGGCTAATTCGCGCACAATCACAACTTTAAGATCACAAGGAATGAAAACTCTCCCTTGCAAGCTCTCGGTCTGAGGTTTCTGAATAAGGATGATGAGTCATGTTACAAACATATATATATACCATGCCAAGTGTCAAGACAAGAAACAAAGGTGGCACTTCGCATGCAACAACGCGGGTGCGGTATCTTAAGAGCGCGGGTGCGCTATGCTCACGGCGAGTTCATCCAAAAATGTAGTACCTAGACCGCGGGTGCGGTCCTTACATGACCGCGGGTGCGGTCTCACACCGCGGGTGCGGTCACGCTAACACCGCGGGTGCGGTGTCTGTTCGCAAAATTCCACAAATTTTTGTCACCTACACCGCGGGGGCGGTAGTCTAAGCACCGCAGGTGCAGTGTGGCTTCGGCCATGCCTTCAAAATTCTCATTTAAATGTCATGTATTCTTACCTCTATGAGTCTAGCATCAATGGAAACTGATAATTCTCGAGCCTTACAATATCATTGCATGCATACATCGAGGTGTCACAATTTTCGCAAAACACGTAGCACCGCGGGTGCGGTAGCTTAAAGACCGCGGGTGCGCTCATGCCTCGGCAGTATTTTCATTTTCTGAATTTCCACGACCGCGGGTACGGTCTTGTTTGCACCTGCAGGTGCGGTCTTGCACCGCGGGTGCAGTCTTGTTTCTTACCGCGGGTGCGGTGAGGCTACTGGAATTTGCCCCAACTTTCTGTCCATGCACCGCGGGTGCGGTGTCTTCTTGAGCGCGGGTGCGGTGTTGCTTCGGCAACACATTCTAAAATTCAGAATAAATGGCCGCACATTATCTTAAATCGTGTCTCAATTGGCCCTTCAATAATCACGTTAAATTATAAGTCAATAATCGTTAATGAACAAAGATTAATTCTCGGGCATTACATTTCTCCCCCCCTAAGATACGATTTCGTCCCCGAAATCACAGATAGTCAAATCATATCATTAAGAGAGAATGTAATTCAAACGGAGCAAATATTTACATTACTGAAATAATGCTGGGAATTCTTGTCTCATATCAGATTCAGTCTCCCAAGTGGCTTCTTCCACGCCATGACGAGTCCATTGAACTGTCACAAGAGGAATCATCTTTGTTCTGAGCTGTTTTTCTTTACGATCGATAATCCGGATCGGTTTCTCGACATAACTAAATGTCTCATCCAGCTCGGTCTCGTCTGGCTGAATCACGTGAGAATCATCAGGGAGATACTTCCTCAGCATCGATACATGAAAGACATCAAGTATCCCAGATAATGAAGGCAGTAATGCGAGTCGATAGGCACGATCTCCTATCTTTTCGAGGATCTCATATGGACCGACATATCTTGGAGACAACTTCCCTTTCATGCCAAATCTGACAACACCTCTGAAAGGAGAAATCTTCAGGAATACTCGGTCTCCTACCTCAAATACCAACGGTCGTCTTTTGAGGTTGGCATATTTGGCTTGTCTATCCTGGGCTGCCTTCATTTTATTTTGAATCAATTTCACTTTTTCAGTCATATCTCTGATCATATCATGTCCAGTCTCCGGAACTTCAGAGATATCATCCCAATAAAGAGGGGATCGACACTTCTTTCCGTACAATACTTCGAAAGGAGCCATCTCAATACTCGTTTGATAGCTGTTATTGTACGAAAATTCACAAAGAGGCAATGCATCTTGCCAATTATTGCTAAAATCAAGCACCACAGCTCTCATCATATCTTCTAGTGTCTGAATCGTACGTTCTGACTGTCCATCAGTGTGAGGATGATATGCGGCACTCAAATGTAACTTAGTACCGAGAGCTTTTTGTAAACTCTGTCAGAAATGCGAAGTAAACCGAGGATCACGGTCTGAAACAATCGACTTCGGCACTCCGTGCAGTCTAACCACTTCCTTAACATAGATATCGGCCATCTGATCATATCTATAAGTCATTTTGTATGGAATAAAACATGCAGATTTGGTCAATCGATCAATCACGACCCAAATCGCATCCCAACCTTGGGAGGATCTCGGTAACTGTGTCAAAAAATCCATGGAAATGTGATCACATTTCCATTCAAGAATCGACAAACTCTGTAACAATCCTCCTGGTTTCTTTCTTTCAGCTTTCACCTGTTGGCAATTCAGACATTTGGCTACAAATTTAGTCAGATCAGATTTCATTTGTTTCCACCAATACTGTGCCTTTAAATCATTGTACATTTTCCTGCTACCAGGATGAATGCTAAATCGGTTGTTGTGTGCCTCTGTCAGTATCCGCTGTCTTAAATCCGAAACATTCGGCACAACAAGACGATTATTCACATACAAAATACCATTTCGAACCTGATATTCCGATTGATGTCTAGCTCTGACCATTGCAATCAAATTCTGTACGTTCTGGTCAACTTTTTGTGCCTCTTTGATTCTCAATATCAATTCTGGTTCAGCTCGAATTGCATATAATCTAAGAGGCTGATAATCTGTCTCAAAAGCTAATTCAGACAAACAACAGTCTTCTATCAAATTCGAAACACCTATCGTCGATAAGGATAGTGCACATACCTTTCGACTCAGCGCATCTGCTGCTGCGTTGGATTTCCCTGGATAGTATTTTATTTCACAATCAAAGTCTTTCAGTAAATCCAGCCATCTTCGCTGTCTCATATTCAACTCTGATTGGGAAAACAAATACTTTAAGCTCTTGTGATCAGAATATATCTCAAATTTCTCACCGTACAGATAATGTCGCCATATCTTTAATGCAAAGACAATGGCTGCCAATTCAAGATCATGGATTGGATAACGAGATTCATGGGGTTTCAGCTGTCTCGAGGCATAAGCAATCACATGCCCGCGCTGCATCAAAACACAACCCAATTCTCGGTGAGATGCATCACAATAAACGACAAAGTTACCAGTACCTGAAGGAATCGTTAACACAGGCGCACTGATCAATCTCTTTTTCAATTCCAGAAAACTGGATTCACAGTCTTCTGACCAAACAAACGGAGCATTCTTCTGAGTTAACTGCGTAATCGGTTTGGCAATACTCGAAAAATCTTTAATGAATCGACGATAATATCCTGCCAAACCCATAAAACTGCAAATCTCCGGTACAGATGTAGGTCTCGGCCAACTAATCACGGCTTCAACCTTACTGGGATCCACTGATATACCGTCTCCGGATATAATATGACCCAGAAATATCACCTGTTTCAACCAGAACTCGCATTTTGACAATTTAGCATACAGTTTCTCCGTCCTCAAAATTCTCAACACAGTCCTCAGATGATTAGCATGCTCAATCATATTCTTTGAATAAATCAATATATCATCAATGAATATGATAACAAAATCATCCAAATATTTCTGAAAGACGCGGTTCATCAATCCCATAAATACCGCCGGTGCATTCGTCAAACCAAATGGCATGACAATAAATTCATAGTGTCCATACCTGGTTCTAAACGTTGTCTTAGAGATATCAGAGTCTCTGACTCTCAGTTGATGGTATCCAGATCTCAAATCGATCTTGGAATATACAGATGAACCCTGCAACTGATCAAACAAATCATCAATACGAGGCAATGGATATTTATTCTTTATCGTTGCCTTGTTCAGTTGCCGATAGTCGATACAAAGTCTCATCGACCCGTCTTTCTTCCTCACGAACAGTACTGGAGCACCCCAAGGAGATACACTCGGTCTAATGTACCCCTTGGCCAGTAAATCCTCCAACTGTTCTTTCAGTTCTTTCAATTCGATCGGTGCCATCCTGTATGGAGCCCTAGAAATCGGAACTGTTCCTGGCATCAACTCGATGCTGAAGTCTATCTCTCGAATCGGAGGCAATCCAGGAATCTCATCTGGAAAGACATCAGCAAACTCACACACCAATGGCAAATCCGCCAATGATGGGCTCGATTTCAGTAAATCAACTGAATATACCAGGAATCCATCCGCTCCTTTCTGCAATAATCGAGTCATATTCATTGCAGATATCAAAGGAATTCTAGCACGAGAACCCTTACCATAAAATTTCCACTCCTCAGCCATTTCAGGTCTGAATCGAACTATCTTATGGAAGCAATCGACTGTAGCTCGGTACTTGGTCAACATATCGATACCGACAATACAATCAAAATCAGATAAACCAAGCACAATACAGTCTAACTCAATCGTTTGCCCATCGTACTGCAGTGTACACGATTTAACAGATTTTACTGATATCAAACCTGTTCCTAACGGAGACGTGACAGATACTACAGTGGCTAATGACTCAACAGGCAATGTGTGCATTAATGCAAATCTCTCCGAGATAAAGGTATGAGATGCACCAGTATCAATCAATACATATGCAGGATAACCAGAAATAAAACAGTTACCTGCCACAACATCATCAGGTGCGTCCTGTGCCTGCTCCTCGGTCAAAGCAAAAACTCTGGCCTGCTGTCTCGGAGGCTGGCTCGCTGTCTGGCCCCCTCCTGGCCTCTGCTGTGACTGAGTAGGCGGTGCTGGCTGAAAAGTATGAACGGCAGATGGTCGTCTACCTGCCTGAGCCCTTGATCCCGATGACTCAGCTGCCTGCGATCCCTGGGCACTCCTCTGGGGACACACTCGAGCAAAGTGTCCATGCTGTCTACAGATACGACAGCTACCAACCACTCCTCGGCACTGATCTGTGGAATGCCTCCCTCCACAAGTACCACAGTACGGTCCTTTATAACTCTGGCCCTGACCGGTCTGTCTAAAGCCACTCGAACTGGACGAGCTAGTTCCTGATTTCTTGAATTGCTTCCTTCTAGCCTTCAAGAAATCCTTCTTCCTGCTACTGCTACTGCCACATTCAAATCGAGGAGGTGGTTGTTGCTGTCCTGGTACTGGAAGCACAAAAGAAGCCTCTCTCTGTCTCATCAGACCTGCTTCGGCTCCCTTGGCTCTGTTCAAGGCATCGGTGAAATTGTTTGGCCTCCCGGTATTCACCAAGGTAAAGATTTCAGCGTTTAGGCCATTTATGAACTGATCCGCAACGGCCTCATCATGTTCAGCTACGTGGGGAGCAAATCAGAGCAGTGTAGAGAACTTAGCCACATAGTCCTCAATGTTTAATTGGCCTTGTCTCAAGTTTGCAAACTCGGCTCCCTTTTCCTTCCTATAAGATACTGGAAAGAACCGTAGATAAAATTCAGACTTAAACAAATTCCAGGTAATGGCCGTACCTCGTTGTTCCAATGCCCGTTTCGTCGTGTTCCACCAATGTTTAGCCACGTCATGCAGTTGGTGTCCTAACAGTTTCACCCTCTTTTCCTCCGTATATTCTAAAGATTCGAACATCGCTTCAATATCGTCCAACCAACTTTCACATTCCGCGGAATTCTCCGTACCTTTCAAAGTCGGTGGATGAAATGACTGAAATCTTTTCAATAATTTCTCCATTGGTGTAGGAGTCACATCCATGGGAGGATTCGATGTACTCCCCTGTTCTGGTATTCTTCTCGGAGGCATATCTGAAATCAAAAGGATTAGCAACCCCAAAACAAAGTTCTAATTCAGTCCTCCTCGGATCATCAAACTGCTGATCCAGAATCGGCTCTGATTCGCTCTCAATAATACATGTCTTCAAATCACGTCAGATAAACAGATAAACATGTACTATAAAGCGGTAAATCATGCTAGCAATCAAAAGCAGGAAAGAAAACACATTCTACCCCGCTCACTAGCTCCTATCTCAATCTCGAGGATCTATCGCTCTGATACCACCTGTTGTGGGGACCCGGACGCTAATCGAGTTCTTAATCATCATTGGGGCTAATTAATCAATTATAAAACAGGGTCTAAATTTTTTTAAAAAAAAATGCGGAACGTAGTGAAATCAACTAATATATATATATGTATATAATACAATACAAGTCCTGTACTGCATGCATTAAAATAAACTAAGGTTTAAAAACTAATGTCAAGTGTTCAAACCCTATTATACATCTTAATCAAAGTCCGTAGTCTCCACTCTAATCACGATCTCTCTCTTCATATCCTAGACCCTGATCATGCCCCACCTGTTGTCATGTACACATACAAACAAGACAACAGCCGGATAACTCCGGTGAGAATAAATCCCAGTATAAATCAACGAAACATGCAATCATATAAACAAATATAAAGCATGTAATCAGGTAACAAAAATATGTATCAAAATCTGAAACATCAACAATCATAGACTGTCGCCAATGCTCATAATTCTATCATTCCGACTAGACTCAATCATAGTCCAGGGATCCCGGTTTCCAAATGTGGTGTTCCTATATCGATAGTCCAGGGATCCCGGTTTCCAAATGTGGTGTTCCTATATCGAATTCCGTAATAGAAGAAACTCTGATCCTATTACTCGATATAACCAAATATGGTGTTCCTATATCGAATTCCGTAATAGAAGAATTCCAATTCTATTTACTCGATATAACCAAACATCCGGTGTCCTGACCTAACCGTCATGGACTGTAGCTCTATCGCTAATATCCCATCTTGAGACATCGTGCAATGTGCCCGTGGCGATTCCGCCACTGTCAGGCACTTCCGTCCCAAGATGTCTACACTATCCTGTGACATCGTGCAATGTGCCCGTGGCGATCCCACCATTATCAGGCACTTCTGTCACAAGATTACTCGTCTGATACTTGCTATCTATAATTCAAGAAAACAAGTACATCAATCCAATCAATGCAATTATTAATGCAATAAAGTAAAGTATGTGATTTAGGGAAACTCAAGTCTAAACCGACTCAAGTCGATCTCCCAGTACCACATTGACTTATACCTTTCTTTCGTCGGTTTCTGGCTCAGTCGAATTCCTGAATTCACAGTCTGTCTGGCAATGACAATATCAATAATCTCATGTCAATATACCTTTCAAATCAATAACAATCTGAACAATCTTGATTTAATTCAAAATCAACGGCATAACGGTACAATTTTAATATCACCGTCAATACCATATCCTCAGATCACAGTTATAATCCATGACCCATATCCAATAAAATCCGTAATCCAATCACAATTCAAATCTGTCTGATTTCATATCAATATAATTTGAAAATTCATAACAATTCCATAATCAGTCCGTTTCTTAATCTGACTTCGATTCTATGATGTCTAACATGTCAAGAACAACATATATGAGTTCCATTCAATTCTGACAATATCATAATTTCAAAGCATGTCAAAACGTAGTAAAACTTACGTCCAGTTGTAGCCTACGTTTCTGGGAACTCGGTACCGAAGTCGGATTCAAAATCAAACTGACGGATTTCTCACAAAAGGCGTAAGGGTTTTCAACACAATTGTAATAGCCGAGCCCGGTGTACGGTATGGTTTAAGTTTTGTATGTTTATTTGGGTTATTTGATTAGATGTTTAGAGTTGCGTTTATGGGCCATAGTAGTGTTGGTTATTATTGTCTTGAGGTGTAGTTGTTGTTGATTGTTCGTTTCAACGTTTCGGATCGATTTTAGTTGCTTGGAAGTTGTTCATTGCCGTGACCAGAGTGCACCCGCGCTCTAGTAGGAGTTCCCTCGCGGTGTACTATTCATGATTTTAGAGTTGGAGAGCCGTGGCATCACCGCACCCGCGGTGGTGTTGAGACCGCACCCGCGGTAGAGACCTCACCCGCGGTGTGTGCAGCGCCGCACCCGTGGTCCGAGTATTTCAGAAATTGGTGGATTGCCGAGAGCTTAGCGCACCCGCGGTGCTTGTTAGAGCGCACCCGCGGTCATGCATTATTGAGGTATGGGCGAGATATTTAGTAGCTTTTTGGATAAGTTGACTTCACTTTTCCCTTCTTCTTTCCTCTCAATCTCGTTTTTCTCTCTTCAAGCAAGGGTTTTCCTCCAGTTCTTTCATTTCCTACCTTTGATTCTTGGTTCTAGTTCGATTTTCGAGTAGAGATCAAAGTTCTCCTTGGTGCTAGGAAGCTAAGGTAAGCTTTTGGTTGTGTTATCTCTTGGTTTTGGAGAAGAGATGTTATAGGTTTGATGTATTTGTTGGTTTAATGGATTATTTGACTTGGATTCTTGGATATGGAGTTGATGATGGTGTTATTTATGGATTATTGTTGTAGGTGGTGTATCAACAGCATAGATTGAGGTGTTCTTGTGGTTTGTAAGTGGAAATTCATCCCTTTTGCTCACATGATAGTATATGTATTGTGTTTCAAAGATTTTAATGTGTTATTCCCTTCATTGGCTTCATAACTATGTATTGATTCAATTGTATATATATTGGAGACATTGTATGTCTCAATTGTATTGAAAAGGGAATACAAAGAGTATAGTTTCTAAAGTGTTGTTTAAATGACAAAGAGAAAGAGTTTAAATGTTTTATTGGATTGATAGATACATAGTCAGAGATTGCATTCAATTAGTTGATCAACGACCATAGGCTTATATCCCTCAGAGTTATCGGTTTATATCGATTTGGGATACGAGCTGTAGTGACCCGTTCCAGAATCACCTACTAATGAAGAACTAAGCATGCAATTAACGTAATTAATAATAATCAGAGATAACAGCGGAAATATGGCCAACGACAGTAGTTATACAACCCAATCGAAATCAGAACAACTCAAAATATATATTCGGTACAACCATATCGAAAAGAATAGTACTGAAAACTAAACCAACCAGCCACTCACTGTCCTCCTCCTGCTCTTCCTGAGCCATCCAACCTGAGGCCTGCCCCGTGGGAATGGGGTGTCCAAGATAAACAAAACCGAGGACGTGAGCGATAAGAACGCCCAGTTCAAAAGCATGAGTATACAAACCTATATGAAATGCACATGCTATGATATGATACCAGGGTAGTCAAGAAACAGGAGTAACAAAGGATCTCAAAATGCTCAGTCTAGAGGCGCCAAGTGGATAGTGCCGCGCGGTACTCCTCTGGGTCACTGCATCCACTACAAGAACAGACGTGGACCCAAAATGTCCCGGATCACCGAAGCCCTCCGGACCCGTCGGCCACTGTGTACTCTCGGTGTCCATGCGTCCACAAGACAAGACAGGGCTGAGCGGCCCCACAAGATATAGCTTATCTCGAAAGAGATACAGCTCAACAGTAAAGGCTATCTCGAAGGAGATACGGCTCAACATGAAATGCAACATGCATCATAAAACGTGACATAATAGCATGCATCATATGACATATATCAATGCACCACATAATCATGCAACACATATAAGGATGTATACTCGACCAGGATATCTCGGATAGTACTTTCGTACCTCTATCACAGCAAGCCTAGCCTTACGCAACACCGCTAATCAGGTCTAGAACAAGCCTACGCATCAAAAGCATACCCAATGAACAATACTACCATGCTAGACTAGCAAAACCAGTACTACCAAAGGTTTAGGGTTTACCTTCGTCCGTCGACAGCCCTTTGATGTCGATTGCCTCGTAACTCAGGCGTCACTACGCTACTAATCCTGGCAGCTCTTGGCTAACGCTCGACCGACAAACTAACCCTAGAAACCTTCCAAACCTCTCAAAATGAGACACAACTTCAAGAATTGACAATCCAAAATGAGGAAATCCGAGCACTATTTATAGGCTATGTTCGGATCCACCGAACCCACTTCGGAACGTCCGAACTCCCACGTGTCCATCGGCTCTTGACACCTCATGATCGGATCCACCGAACCTACACTTCGGATCATCCGAACTTGCATGCAAACTGACGTGTCGATCAACTCTTGACACCTCATGATCGGATCCACCGAACCCACTTCGGATCGTCCGAACTCTTCGGTGCTACCGAACCATCTTCGGTCCGTCCGATCATGACCACGGTCAAAATTACACATTAAACCTTCTTAATCACCATTAATCCGTTAATTACCCAATTTGGAATTCGGGCTACTACATTCTCCCCCCCTTAAAAAGATTTCGTCCTCGAAATCAAGTTTATAGGATGAACAAAAACTGAAATAACAACATTGTTATTACATCTCAATTGTTGTTGAATACAACTGATATTTGGATTACAACAGAAAAACACACACACCTCCATATTACAACCATAGTACAACTCAAAAGAGCTCTGGATGCTCCGAACGCATACGACTTTCTAACTCCCAAGTGGCTTCTTAAGTGCCTCTGCGCTGCCACTGAACTAAGACAAGAGGAATGATCTTATTCCGCAATACCTTGTCTTTGCGATCGAGAATCTGCACTGGTCGTTCCACGTAAGACAAATCCGAATTTAGTTGAACTTCAGAGGGATGCAAGATGTGAGACTCATCTGCTATGTATCGTCTCAACAAAGATATGTGGAACACATCCTGAATACTTGATAGGTACGGCGGCAATGCAAGTCTGTAAGCCAAATCTCCCACGCTTTCCAATATTTCAAATGGACCAATAAATCTCGGAGACAGCTTACCCTTGAGACCAAATCTCAAAATCCTGCGAAAAGGCGAAACTCGGAGAAACACTTTCTCACCTGGCTGAAAATAAATAGGTCGACGTTTGGTGTTCGCATAACTAGCCTGTCGATCCTGAGCGATCTTAATCTGCTTCTTGATTACTGCAACCTTATCAATAGCCTGCTGGACTAACTCCGGTCCCTCAACATGTCGTTCCCCAACTTCATCCCAAAATAATGGAGTACGACAACGTCGCCCATACAACGCCTCAAATGGTGCCATACCAATACTACGATGATAGCTGTTGTTGTACGCGAACTCAATCAAAGGCAAATGATCGTGCCAAGCGGTTCCGAAATCCATCACACAAGCTCGCATCATATCCTCAAGTGTACGGATAGTCCTCTCCGTCTGACCGTCGGTCTCTGGATGATAAGCTGTACTTAAACTTAGGGACGTACCCAATACCGCCTGGAAACTACCCCAAAATCGTGAGGTAAAACGAGGATCTCTGTCACTGACAATACTAACTGGCACCTCATGCAAACGTACAATCTCTTGAATGTACAATCGAGCCATACGATCGAAAGTGAAATCACGGTTATATGGTAGAAAATGAGCAGACTTGGAGAGTCGATCCACCACTACCCAAATAGCATCACTATTCCTCGAAGACAATGGTAAGTGAGTAATGAAGTCCATCGCGATATGCTCCCACTTCCATTCGGGAATAGGTAAGTTCAACAATAATCCTCCCGGTCGACGGTGCTCTGCCTTAACCTGCTGACAAACAAGACACTTGGAAACAAACTGATAAACGCTGCGCTTCATCCCTTTCCACCAAAATCGTGTCCTCAAATCTTTATACATCTTGTTGCTTCCTGGATGGACACTCAACTTGCTTCGATGAGCCTGAGCCAAGATCTCTTCCCTCAAAGTATCATCCTCTGGTACCACAACCCGATTAGACAAACACAGAAGACCATTAGACTGATAATGGAAATTGCTATCTCCACCAGCCAACCGAGCTAATCTCTGAGTCTTGAGATCAGACATCTGAGCATCTCGAATCCGAGCGAACAAAGCTGGCTCAGATAAAATGGTAGCAACACGAATGCTCTCCATACCTTTCCGATGTTTGAAATTAAATCCCAATGAACAACAATCCTGGATAGTACTAATCATAGCACTGTTCTGAAGTGCAAAGACTCTCACCTTGCGACTAAGAGCATCGGCTGTGAGATTCGCAGAGCCTGGATGGTATTTGATCTCGCAGTCATAATCTTTAAGTAGATCCATCCAACGACGTTGTCTCATGTTCAACTCAGCCTGAGTGAACAGATACTTCAGACTCTTATGATCAGTAAAAATTTCAAACTTAACCCCGTACAAGTAATGACGCCAGATCTTCAGCGCAAACACAATAGCAGCTAATTCTAGATCATGAATAGGGTACTTCTCCTCGTGAGGTTTCAACTGTCTGGAAGCATAAGCGATCACATGACCATTCTGCGTCAACACACACCCTAAGCCTTGAAAAGAAGCATCGGTGTAAACACTGAAACCATCAGATCCTGACGGTAACGCCAAAACAGGTGCAGAAGTCAGAAGTCGACGAAGCTCTCTGAAACTATCTTCGCACTCAGATGACCACTCAAATGGAACATCCTTCCGAGTAAGCTGCGTCAATGGTCTAGCTACCTGAGAGAAATTCACGATGAAGCGACGATAATACCCTGCCAGACCTAGAAAACTACGGATCTCAGCCACCGTCGTAGGACGTGACCAATTCAGCACTGCTTCGATCTTGCTGGGATCCACAGAAATTCCTTCCTTAGAAATCACATGACCAAGGAATACTACACGATCAATCCAGAACTCGCACTTACTCAGCTTAGCATACAATTGCTTCTCGCGAAGAATCTGCAACACAATCCTCAAGTGCTGGATATGCTCTTCCACACTGTGAGAATAAATCAAGATATCGTCGATGAAAACCACAACAAACTGATCTAGAAAATCCCGAAAGACTCGATTCATCAGATCCATGAACACCGCTGGCGCATTCGTCAATCCAAATGGCATAAATAGAAACTCGTAATGCCCATATCGAGTACGAAATGCAGTCTTGGAAATATCATCATCTCTAACTCTCATCTGATGATAACCCGATCGCAAGTCAATCTTGGAGTAAACAGAGGTACCCTGGAGCTGATCGAACAAATCGTCAATACGAGGTAATGGATACTTGTTTTTTATCGTCACACGATTCAGCTGGCGATAATCAATGCACAATCGCATAGATCCATCTTTCTTCTTGACAAACAATACTGGAGCTCCCCAAGGTGAAACACTGTTAGAGTAGGTGCCCGTCGAGCCAAGTGTTGGCCGAGTGTTCACAATGAAACTCTATGTATAAGCAGTCTTTATTTTAATAATATTTGAAATTATTATTTTGGCAAATCTTTATCTGTATACCCATGCTAGCTGCATAGATAAAGCCCTTGAATATACAAATAGTAGAAAGAATATGAGATGCTCATATGATGAGTATCATGAAACTCATATTTGTAATACTGTATATTCTAAACGGTTCCTAGTCGATTCAGCCGCCACTAAGAAGGATATAGGCCGCTCGAGTTAGAGACTAGTATCTGCGATGTGAGTACCATGTTTCATTGGTAGGGGACATTGTGATGTCCGAACATGCAGATAGGTGCTCCTGGTAGAGTGCACTGAACAACCCTCCATAAAAGGACTTTCCAAGTGGTTCTCACTTATCGAGTGGAAAAGTCCTAGTTTATGGTTGTACAGAATTAGTCCTTATGACCCGGGACAACATTGAGACTCTATGTGCTAGAATTACACTTTGACTTGTTTACCGACTCTCATGGGGTCATCAGGTGGCAAGGTTGGGTGTTCTGTCGAAACACATAGGAGTCGATGCATTGTAGTCGGGGATTCACCGCTTACCTTCGGGTATGGATATCCTATGTGTTATCATGTGTATGTAGATCGAAATCTCTGGCCAGAGTATGGTTGTAATTATGAAAGGTGTTTCATAGATTGCACCATCGATGCAACTACGACATGACACATAGTATCGATTCATTGACAACTCTCGATGAACCAATGGTTGTCGAATCGATCGGGATATATGTGTTGAAGGGACCGTACTGTACGCTAACCATAATTGAATGGTTCTTGCAGGCACTATCATGTGATACCTAGGGAATCACGTAAACGATGCTGCTAGGCGTTTAACGTGATTGGTTGGGTACTATCAGACTTGAGTTCTGACGTTCTTACTATCAAGGAGTTGATAAGTAAGAATGGAGCAATTGGGGTATGCTCGAATAAGGACATGTTTAGTCCGAATCACATTGAGATGTGAACCCACGGCTAGTTGTATCAATGAACCATTGAGGGCCACACAAGTACTAGCTTTGTAAATCCCGATGAGAAGTAAAAATAGTTCAATGTGTTGAACGGCTTATAAAGGAGTTTATAAGCGTAAGTAAAATTAGAAGTATGACTTCTATAAAGGAGAAAATAGTTCAATGTGTTGAACGACTTATAAATAAGTTTATAAGTGTAAAGAAAAATAGAAGTGCGACTTCTATGAGAGAAATGTAAATTTTGATTTATGGAAGTGTTCCTAAATTAAAATTTGGCCAAGTGAATATTGTATTTGAAAATTGTGATTTTCATAAACATTATTATGGACTAAATTAAATTAATTCAAGTGTTGAATTAATTAAACACTAGTGGACCTAGTAGAGTCTAAATAATTAAATTAATTCAAGTGTTGGATTAATTAAATTATATTGAGTCTTGTAGAACTCAATTAAAATAATTATTTAACTAGTGGGACTTGGGTAAATTCAAGTAATGTTTAAATAGTCTCAAATGTGTTTGAGATAATTAAATTTAGTCCAAGGTTTTTAATTTGATTAAAAACCATATTATATAGTTTGCATGCATGGGAGGTCAAGAGTTGGAGACTACTTTTTGGGATATCAAGGCATGGCATGCAAAAAGGTGTTTTTGCTTTTTGCTTTTTGGACATCCAAGACAAGTCTTCCTTCCCCATTCTTGCAAGGGTCATGGCCGAAATCTTCATGCCATTCTCTCTCAATTTTCTTCATTTTCTTGTTCTTCAATTTGTTGAGGAACACTACACTTCTCTTTGAAAAATCCTCACATTTTTCTAGTGCAAATTGTGAGGGGATCTACCTAGTTGGTGGTGGGCCTAATTTGAAGGAAAGTTTCAAGGATTTGGAGGAGAGCTTGTAGATTCATCTTCCATTCAAGAGCTTTGTTGCTAGTCAACAAAGTTGGAGCCACAATCAACTTTTTAAAGTTGATAGGTAAAACTTCTAAACATCCTATGTATGGTTTTTGTTTTTGTAAATATTGCATCAAATCCATGGTGGCCGAAATTATGCCTTAAAAATTCGAAAATTTTGCTTCCGTTGCGTTTCCGGCCACCGTAACTGGTCCGCTTTCAAGTGGTATCAGAGCTTAGGTTACGGATTTTGTGTAATATTTGCATAATATTATGTTGAGATCGATTTCTAACCGTTTGAGATTTTTTTTGTGCAAAAATTTCATAGGGCCGAAAATTTTTAGCAAAACAAAAAAAAAAAAAATGTTTTTCCGGGCAGCCGAGGGGCTGCCCGAAAGGGGCTGCCCGAAAATTTCGGGCAGCCGAGGGGCAGCCCAAGGGGCTGCCCGAAATGTCTTTTTAAAATAAAAAAAAAAAATTTTTTTGTTGTTGCCGGAATCCGGCGACGGAGCTCCGGCGACGGCGATGACGGCTAGGGTTTCCAAAAGTGTTTTGGACAATCTTAGTGTCATGGGCCTTGAGATGTTGGGCCATTGGATGGACAACATTATTTGTGAAATTTAAATGGGCCAAAGTAATTTTGGTGGAAAATGGTTTTTGGGCCCTTAAGTTTAAATTTACAAATGTTGCACATATTTTCTCATAAAATAAATAATTGAAGTGGGACTTTAATTATTTATAGTAAATTGTGATTTACAAGAAATTCGATTATAAATAAATTAATTTGAAAGTAGACAAAGGTGTTTGTATACTTTGTTAATTTAATTTATAATTGTGGCGGTTAGTGATTGGATCAAGATATATAATATTGGATCAATTAATTATAGTGATAATTAATTGATGGTGTATGATATGTGATATTATGCATGAAGGATGATCAAAAGCCCAAGCCCAATTTGCTAGGTGTATGCTAGGATATTTGTGTTGTATGATTGTAATAATTATCAATTTTTAAAGTGGGCTTGGTTTATGGCCCGTTCCCACCCCATGAGATGTATCCCTATGTGCCATGGATATTTATTTGTAAATATTAGAATAGGGGAAGATCAAGATTGGAAGATGGTGGCCTTGGTGATTATGAAGATCGAAGACATGTAATATTGGATGCTAATGTAATAGTATAGTTGCATTGCATCCCGTGCATTTACCCTAGGATTGGACCTAGGCCCGTGTTTGGCTCACACGGGCCATTAGTTTTGGGGCGATTGATCATCCTTGTATTGTTTTCTATTTATGATATATGCATGATATGTTATAAATAATGAGTATGTGCGTTATTATTATTATAATAACAAAGTTGCATGAATCCGGCAAACATACGATCAAACATGGCGAGCTTTTAAAATAAAATTAATGATGAGACCTTTCAAAATTAAAAACCCTCATTTTGAATAAGATTCAAAATTAATATCAAGCCCGAAAAGGGGAATTATAAATTTGTTTATAATTTCCTTGTCTTCCATCGACAATGGGTGCATGATGAACGCTACCCGTACTCGGGGCTCGGCTCATATTATTGGGGGGGCCCTGGGTGCCGGAAAGCTGTGACATCCATTGACATAGTGATGTGAACTACGTGGAACTCCCATGATTTCGGCTCATATTATTGAGGGAACTCATGGCGACCGTCCATTAAGGTTCAATATCGATGGGTTAGGCTTGACACGTAAAGATGAACGACATCATATTATTGGGTCCTAATCAAACGTGAGACAAAAGTTTACGTAGAGGGTTGCATGGCGATGCAATTGGAAACTACCTTTTAGGAATTGTGATGGCCGATATTATTCGGGATCACAATTCGCTAATTGGACCTTACGTACCTACTGAGGAAAGAGTTTCCCGTTTTCACTAGAGGGTAGTGAAAGATGTCAAAACAGTGGGAGTAAATATTTATAAAGTTAAAGTCCATACTTTATATCTTACCAAATATTTTAAATAGTCATCAACATTTATCTGTTTTTACTTTTCAGTACAAATCAACAATGTCTTCGATGCGCAATTCGATATCTATAATACTCGACAAACACATATTAACTGGACCTAATTACCTCACTTGGCTAAGAAATTTGAAAATAGTCTTAAATTCGGAAAGGGTAACATATACACTGACTCAGTCGCCCCCTGTTGAGGCTCCGACTGACTGCAATCCTGAGGAATTGCAGGCTTACGAGGAATGGTGTGACCATGACTTGATAGCTAGGTGTTATATGCTGACTTCTATGAACGATGAGCTACAGAGGCGTTTTGAGGGTGCAAAGAGTGCTGCTGACATTCATTTGCATCTCAAAGAGCTCTTTGGTGAGCAAACACGACCTCAAAGGCATGCTACCGTCAAGGAGCTGATCACTTTGCGCATGCGAGATGGGGCCTCGGTCCATGAGCATGGCCTAAAGGTGATCGGGCTCGTGGACAAGCTCGTTGGCATGGATTTGATCTTGCCTTCGGAGTTGACCACCGACATGTTGCTGTTATCGCTGCCTAGCTCATTTGATCCTTTTGTGGTGAACTACAACATGAACAAGATGGAACCGACCCTTGAGGAGTTGGTAAACATGCTTGTTACGTTTGAATCCACCATCAAGAAAGAGAAGTTGGTTCTTTATGTGGGTTCTTCATCTGGTACGAAGATTGATCCACATGGGAAGGGAAAGAAGAGTTCTTTCCAAAGTCCCAAGAAGAACGTGCCCTTGTTGAGGCAATCTCCGAATCCTGTTGTGGCAGCCAGACCAGTTAAGGCTGACAAGACTGGTGATGTTTGTCATCACTGCAAGAAGCCTGGACATTGGAAGCGAAATTGCAAGGAATATCTGGTCCAGAAGTGTTCTGGAAACGGTATGTTCTGAATTTAAGTAAACATTTCAATTAACTCTACTTCTTGGGTATTAGATACCGGTTGTGATTTACATCTCTGTAATGGGTTACAGGTGATGGGAAGAAGTAGGAAGCTTAAGGAAGGTGTGACCTTCTAGAAGATGGGCAATGGAGCAAGAGTTGCTGCCAAGACCTTAAGAAATGTTTACTTATTGTTGAACAATAGTTTAAGTTAATTTTGTGAGATGTTTTGTTTGTACCTAATTTTGTAAAACATTGTTTCCATTTCTATTATGATAAAAATGGATATTCTTGTTTATTTTGCAAAGGTGTTTGCAACATTTACAAGAATGAATGTTTAATTGGTACTTGAAAACTTGAAAACGATCTCTATAACTTAAAAGTAAAAGATATTCTACTAAATGTCCATTCAAAGGCAGATACCATATGAGATATGGATGGGTAAACCTCCCAAAAATTCTTATCTTAGAATATGGGGAGCCCTGCTTTTGTGAAGCAGGTAAGTGGGAGATAAATTGGATTGTTGATCCATTTTATGTCACTTTGTGGGATATCCAAGGAATTGAGTTGGATATTATTTCTATCATCCCCAAGAAACAAAGGTGTTTGTTTCTAGGAATGCAACCTTTTTGGAAAGGGATTTTCTATTGGATAGAAAAAGGCAGATGATAGAACTCGAAGAGGTTCGAGAGAAACCCACAATTATAGAACCCACACCCGATGAGCCAAGAGAGGAGATACAAGCTCCTAGCAGATACGAGAGAGTCTCGAGACCACCTATGAGGTATGGTCAGCTTCTTGAAGAAGGCCATGATGAGCCTAACCATGGATGTGATCCATGGACCTTCAAGGAAGCGTTATCTGATGCCAATTCATCCAAGTGACTTGAAGAAATGGAATCTGAGTTGAATTCCATGCATTCGAACCAAGTGTAGGATCTTGTGGATCCACCTGTGGGAACTGTTCCCACAGGGACTTGGGGAGGATGGGAAGGTGTTGACTTTCAAGGCGCGATTGGTGGCAAAAGGATATACTCAAAGACAAGGAGTTGACTTTGAGGAAACCTTTTGCCAATCGCAATGTTCAAGTCCATAAGGATTTTGCTAGCCATAGCTGCATGGTATGACTATGAGATATGGCAGATGGATGTTAAGACAGTCTTTCTTAATGGGGATTTTAAGAAAGTGATTTACATGTCTCAACCTGAAGGGTTTACATCTATCGGAAGTGAGCATATGGTATGTAAACTTCAGAGATCTATTTATGATCTAAAGCAGGCATCAAGGAGTTGGAACCTTAGATTCGATAGTACAATCAAAGAGTTTGATTTACTAAGAATCATGAGGGACCCTATGTGTATAAGAAGGTCAGTGGGAGTGTTGTGACATTCCTGGTGCTTTATGTTGATGACATTCTAATCATTGGGAATGATGTAGGAATGTTGCAATCAACAAAGATATGGTTAGCGAGTAAGTTCTCGATGCAGGACTTGGGTGAAGCATCTTTTGTATTGGAATACATATCTATAGAGATAGATCGAAAAGATGGCTTGGTCTCACCCAGTCCACATACATGATACCATCGTGAAGCGGTTCTCGATGGATGCGTCCTTGAGAGGACATCTACCAATGTGTCATGGCGTGTCCCTATCCAAGTCTGTCTCCTGAGACTGATGCAGAGATAGTGACGATGACACGCATTCCGTATGCTTCGGCAATTGGTAACATCATGTATGGGATGATATCTACACGTCCTGACGTGGCGTTTTCACTATGTGTAGTGAAAAGATATCAATCGAACCCCGGTCTTCCACAACTAGAAAGCTGTGAAAGACATCCTCAAGTTGTTGAGAAGGATCAATAAGTTGTTCTTGGTCTATGGGGGTAGAGAACTTAAATTGGAAGGCTATACCGACTCTAGCTTCCAAAGCGATATCGATAACTCGAAGTCAACCTCTAGTTTTGTATTCATGCTCAACGGTGCTGCTGTCTCTTGGAAGAGTTCCAAGCAAGACAATAATACGGATTCCAGCACAGAGGCCAAATACATTGCTGCATCAGATGCAGCAAGAGAGGCTGTTTGGATAAGGAATTTCGTCCAAGAGTTGGACGTCATTCCTAATAGAATTGCTCCTATCCCGGTGTTGTGTGACAACACGGGAGCTATAGCTCAAGCAAAGGAGCCAAGGTCTCATCAGAAATCCAAACTCGTATTGAGAAAGTACCACATCCTCGTAGAGATTGTGGAAAGAAGAGATGTGTCTATTGACAAAGTCGGCTCCACAGATTATGTTGTTGATCCACTAGCTAAGCCTTTACCTGGACCATTGTTCGACTAGCATCGCGAATCAATGGGTTTTAAGCATAAGGGTAGTTGGCTCTAGTGCAAGTGGGAGATTGTTAGAGTAGGTGCCCGTCGAGCCAAGTGTTGGCCGAGTGTTCACAATGAAACTCTATGTATAAGCAGTCTTTATTTTAATAATATTTGAAATTATTATTTTGGCAAATCTTTATCTGTATACCCATGCTAGCTGCATAGATAAAGCCCTTGAATATACAAATAGTAGAAAGAATATGAGATGCTCATATGATGAGTATCATGAAACTCATATTTGTAATACTGTATATTCTAAACGGTTCCTAGTCGATTCAGCCGCCACTAAGAAGGATATAGGCCGCTCGAGTTAGAGACTAGTATCTGCGATGTGAGTACCATGTTTCATTGGTAGGGGACATTGTGATGTCCGAACATGCAGATAGGTGCTCCTGGTAGAGTGCACTGAACAACCCTCCATAAAAGGACTTTCCAAGTGGTTCTCACTTATCGAGTGGAAAAGTCCTAGTTTATGGTTGTACAGAATTAGTCCTTATGACCCGGGACAACATTGAGACTCTATGTGCTAGAATTACACTTTGACTTGTTTACCGACTCTCATGGGGTCATCAGGTGGCAAGGTTGGGTGTTCTGTCGAAACACATAGGAGTCGATGCATTGTAGTCGGGGATTCACCGCTTACCTTCGGGTATGGATATCCTATGTGTTATCATGTGTATGTAGATCGAAATCTCTGGCCAGAGTATGGTTGTAATTATGAAAGGTGTTTCATAGATTGCACCATCGATGCAACTACGACATGACACATAGTATCGATTCATTGACAACTCTCGATGAACCAATGGTTGTCGAATCGATCGGGATATATGTGTTGAAGGGACCGTACTGTACGCTAACCATAATTGAATGGTTCTTGCAGGCACTATCATGTGATACCTAGGGAATCACGTAAACGATGCTGCTAGGCGTTTAACGTGATTGGTTGGGTACTATCAGACTTGAGTTCTGACGTTCTTACTATCAAGGAGTTGATAAGTAAGAATGGAGCAATTGGGGTATGCTCGAATAAGGACATGTTTAGTCCGAATCACATTGAGATGTGAACCCACGGCTAGTTGTATCAATGAACCATTGAGGGCCACACAAGTACTAGCTTTGTAAATCCCGATGAGAAGTAAAAATAGTTCAATGTGTTGAACGGCTTATAAAGGAGTTTATAAGCGTAAGTAAAATTAGAAGTATGACTTCTATAAAGGAGAAAATAGTTCAATGTGTTGAACGACTTATAAATAAGTTTATAAGTGTAAAGAAAAATAGAAGTGCGACTTCTATGAGAGAAATGTAAATTTTGATTTATGGAAGTGTTCCTAAATTAAAATTTGGCCAAGTGAATATTGTATTTGAAAATTGTGATTTTCATAAACATTATTATGGACTAAATTAAATTAATTCAAGTGTTGAATTAATTAAACACTAGTGGACCTAGTAGAGTCTAAATAATTAAATTAATTCAAGTGTTGGATTAATTAAATTATATTGAGTCTTGTAGAACTCAATTAAAATAATTATTTAACTAGTGGGACTTGGGTAAATTCAAGTAATGTTTAAATAGTCTCAAATGTGTTTGAGATAATTAAATTTAGTCCAAGGTTTTTAATTTGATTAAAAACCATATTATATAGTTTGCATGCATGGGAGGTCAAGAGTTGGAGACTACTTTTTGGGATATCAAGGCATGGCATGCAAAAAGGTGTTTTTGCTTTTTGCTTTTTGGACATCCAAGACAAGTCTTCCTTCCCCATTCTTGCAAGGGTCATGGCCGAAATCTTCATGCCATTCTCTCTCAATTTTCTTCATTTTCTTGTTCTTCAATTTGTTGAGGAACACTACACTTCTCTTTGAAAAATCCTCACATTTTTCTAGTGCAAATTGTGAGGGGATCTACCTAGTTGGTGGTGGGCCTAATTTGAAGGAAAGTTTCAAGGATTTGGAGGAGAGCTTGTAGATTCATCTTCCATTCAAGAGCTTTGTTGCTAGTCAACAAAGTTGGAGCCACAATCAACTTTTTAAAGTTGATAGGTAAAACTTCTAAACATCCTATGTATGGTTTTTGTTTTTGTAAATATTGCATCAAATCCATGGTGGCCGAAATTATGCCTTAAAAATTCGAAAATTTTGCTTCCGTTGCGTTTCCGGCCACCGTAACCGGTCCGCTTTCAAAAACAATCGGGCGAATATAACCTTTATCAAGAAGATCCTGCAATTGCTGCTTCAATTCTCTCATCTCTGACGGAGCAAGACGATAGGGGGCACGAGAAATCGGTGTAGTCCCTGGCATTAACTCAATGCCAAATTCCACCTCTCTAACCGGAGGAAAACCAGGAATCTCATCTGGGAAAACATCAGGAAATTCACAAACCACTGGAATATCCTCTATACCAACACTACCTGTGGATGAATCAATCGCATAGATGAGGTAGCCTTCCCCGCCCGACTCTAAAGCACGACAGGCTTTCAGAGCAGATACCACTGGCATCGGAGGTCGCGCTCCCTCACCATAGAAAAACCAACTAGAGCTCTCAGTCGTACGAAACTGAACAAGCTTCTGGTAACAATCCACGGTAGCTCGGTAAGTAGTCAATAGGTCTATACCTAGAATACAATCAAAATCTTCCATCTCCAGGATCATAAGATTCGCAATCAATTCGTTACCCTCAAAATCTAAGGGACAACCCATCACTAGACGCTTTGCTAACCCCGAATGACCCATCGGGGTAGAAACGGAAAGAATGACGTCTACGATCGTCCTGGTCACCCCAACGACCTACACTTCCCTGACTACTCTCATCACCAAAGTGGTCAGCCATCGCTACAAGATAGAATGGGGAAAATGGTAAAATGGTCAACGAAAATCCCAAAACAGAATCTATATCCCAAAATCGTAAGCATGCTCTGATACCATAAATGCAGTGACCCGTTCCAGAATCACCTACTAATGAATAACTAAGCATGCAATTAACTTAATTAATAATAATCAGAGATAACAGCGGAAATATGGCCAACGACAGTAGTTATACAACCCAATCGAAATCAGAACAACTCAAAATATATATTCGGTACAACCAAATCGAAAAGAATAGTACTGAAAACTAAACCAACCAGCCACTCACTGTCCTCCTCCTGCTCTTCCTGAGCCATCCAACCTGAGGCCTGCCCCGTGGGAATGGGGTGTCCAAGATAAACAAAACCGAGGACGTGAGCGATAAGAACGCCCAGTACAAAAGCATGAGTATACAAACCTATATGAAATGCACATGCTATGATATGATACCAGGGTAGTCAAGAAACAGGAGTAACAAAGGATCTCAAAATGCTCAGTCTAGAGGCGCCAAGTGGATAGTGCCGCGCGGTACTCCTCTGGGTCACTGCATCCACTACAAGAACAGACGTGGACCCAAAATGTCCCGGATCACCGAAGCCCTCCGGACCCGTCGGCCACTGTGTACTCTCGGTGTCCATGCGTCCACAAGACAAGACAGGGCTGAGCGGCCCCACAAGATATAGCTTATCTCGAAAGAGATACAGCTCAACAGTAAAGGCTATCTCGAAGGAGATACGGCTCAACATGAAATGCAACATGCATCATAAAACGTGACATAATAGCATGCATCATATGACATATATCAATGCACCACATAATCATGCAACACATATAAGGATGTATACTCGACCAGGATATCTCGGATAGTACTTTCGTACCTCTATCACAGCAAGCCTAGCCTTACGCAACACCGCTAATCAGGTCTAGAACAAGCCTACGCATCAAAAGCATACCCAATGAACAATACTACCATGCTAGACTAGCAAAACCAGTACTACCAAAGGTTTAGGGTTTACCTTCGTCCGTCGACAGCCCTTTGATGTCGATTGCCTCGTAACTCAGGCGTCACTACGCTACTAATCCTGGCAGCTCTTGGCTAACGCTCGACCGACAAACTAACCCTAGAAACCTTCCAAACCTCTCAAAATGAGACACAACTTCAAGAATTGACAATCCAAAATGAGGAAATCCGAGCACTATTTATAGGCTATGTTCGGATCCACCGAACCCACTTCGGAACGTCCGAACTCCCACGTGTCCATCGGCTCTTGACACCTCATGATCGGATCCACCGAACCTACACTTCGGATCATCCGAACTTGCATGCAAACTGACGTGTCGATCAACTCTTGACACCTCATGATCGGATCCACCGAACCCACTTCGGATCGTCCGAACTCTTCGGTGCTACCGAACCATCTTCGGTCCGTCCGATCATGACCACGGTCAAAATTACACATTAAACCTTCTTAATCACCATTAATCCGTTAATTACCCAATTTGGAATTCGGGCTACTACACGAGCACCACAGACAGAGATATTATTGATATCAATCCATACCAGAGAAAAGAGAAATACCATCTTATTGTTATGCTATTGTTATGATATTCATGTTTCAGAGTGATGGTATTTAATGATTTCAAAGCTATGTTTTACAGAGTATGCTATGATCATTGTTATGTAAGAGTTCCACTTGCTGAGTTTTATACTCATTTCAGTTATTTTCATGTGATGGAGATAAGAGTGACGGGCCAGGACGTTGACTGTGGATGGGAGTCATATGCATACGAAGATTGGAAGGAAGTAGTTTGTTTTGCAAGAAATGTTTTGTACATGATCATTAAAATGATGTTTTGTATTTTGATGTATCATTTAGTTGATCATGTTGATACTTTTGATGATATTTGGAAATGTATTTTGAAACTCCTTCCAGTTGTAAGAAAATTTTAAATTCCGCTGTATTTTTAATTGTAACGGGTCAGGGTGTCACATTTAGTGGTATCAGAGCACCGTTTTTCGGACCAATGCATATGACTTCGTCTACTTTCAACTGTCCGGGTATTTTTTCTTTGCATCTATCCATTGTTATTTATTGATATGTCTTTTGTGAGCACATTGTAGAGTATGCCACCTAAAAGGAAAGCCGTAGAGGGTGAGGATAGTTCTTCCTCGAGAGTTGTCGACGAGTTCGCCAAGTTGCTTAAGGAGCAGGCCAAAGTTCATAGCGAGCAGATTCAGCAGCTGCTTCGATTGCAAGGAACAGGACAAGGTAGAGGCCAAGTGAGAGGCCAAGTAGCTCAGGCAGTTGGCACTGATGCCGTCTTTTCTGCTTTCAAGAGGATGGATCCACCGGAATTCGCAGGTAGCACTGATCCTTTAGTTGCAGTGGAGTGGATCAAGGCTCTAGAGGCGATCTTCGATCATCTCCAGTACGAAGATAAAGACAGGATCAGCTGTGCAGTATTCATGTTGGTAAAAGCTGCACGTATCTGGTGGAATGCCACGAAGGTTGGTGTTGATGTTTCAGCGTTGAAGTGGTCAGAGTTCACTGATTTGTTCTATGACAAGTATTTCCCCGACGCCCTTCGAGCTAGGAAGGTGACAGAGTTTCTGGAGCTTCGACAGGGGAGCTTGAACGTTGATGAGTATATTCTGAAGTTCGAGGAGGGTTCTTTATTTGCTCCGTACATTGCTTCAAATGACAAGGACAAAGGCGCTCACTTCATTCGAGGCCTTAGAGCAGAGATTCGGAGGGACATTAACATGTCCAAGGCTGTGACTTTCAAAGAAATCGTGTCGAAGGTGTTGTTGGCCGAGCAAGACGAGAAGGACATCGCCAGAGAGAGGCAGGAGAGACATAAGGCCATTGCTCAGAGAGGCCAGGGCCCGAATCAGCGAGGCAAGGATCGTTTCAAAGGGAAGGGCAAGATAGAGCCGAGTCCTAGACCACCGCCAGTGCCAGTGGATCCCGAGAAGCCTTTGTGTCCTAAGTGCAGCAGACATCATAGAGGAGAGTGCAGATTTGACACTCATTCTTGTTATCGTTGTGGCACGGCAGGCCACATTGCCAGAGATTGTCCTAGAAGAGCGAGCAAGGATAAAGTGCTGGGTCGCATCTTTGCGATGACCAAGGAAGGTATTAATCATGATTCTTCTGTGATCTCTAGCACTATTTTGATTTCAGGCAGAGTAGCTACGACTTTGATTGATACTGGTGCTACTCATTCTTTTATGTCTGAATTGTTTTTGAGATCGTTGTGAAAGCGGACCGGTTACGGTGGCCGGAAGCGCAACGGAAGTCAAAAATTTTATTTAAAATTCAAGAATTTTCGGCCACCTTGTATCTTTGTGCAATATTTACAAAACAAAACCAAAACATACATAGGGTGTTAAAAATGATTACCTATCAACCTCTTGAGGTTGATGTTTGGCACCAACTTTGTTGTGAACAACAAAGCTCTTCTTAAGGAAGAAAAATCTACAAGCTCCTCCTCCTTTGCTTCAAAATCAAGCCCACCACTAGTTAGGTAAACCCCCTCAAGTTTTGCACTAGAAAAACTTAAGGATTTTTCAAAGAGAAGATTTATTCTCAAAGAAAATGAAGAACAAAATGGAAGAAAAATTGGGAGAGAAAATCCCTTAGATTTCGGCCAAGGAGAGATGGGAGAGTGAGTAGTCAAGTCTAGTCTTGGGTGTGGGAAAAGTTGGGAGAAAAGTTGCATGCCTTTGCAATTTTTTTAATAAAAAGTAATCAAGACTCTTCACCTCCAAAGCATGCAAACCCTAGCATGTCTCACATATATTATATGGTTTTTAACACATTAAAAATCATGGACTAAATTTTAATTATCTCAAACACATTTGAGATTAATTAAATACTACTTGAATTTATTCAAGTCCCACTAGTTAAATAATTATTTTAATTGAGCTCTACAAGGCTCAAAATTATTTAATTAATTCAACACTTGAATTAATTTAATTATTTAGACTCTACTAGGTCCACTAGTGTTTAATTAATTTAATTTAGTCCTCAATAATGTTTATGAAAATCACAATTTTCAACTACATTATTTACTTGGCCAAATTTTAATCTTATGAACACTTCCATAAATTAAAATTTATATTTCTCTCATAGAAGTCATACTTCTTTTTTTCTTTACGCTTATAAACACATTTATAAGCCGTTCAACACATTGAACTATTTTACTTCTCATCGGGATTTACAAAGCTAGTACTTGTGTGGCCCTCAATGGTTCATTGATACAACTAGCCGTGGGTTCACATCTCCATGTGATTCGGACTAAACATGTCCTTATTCGAGCATATCCCAATTGATCCATTCTTACTTATCAACTCCTTGATAGTAAGAATGTCAGAACTCAAGTCTGATAGTACCCAACCAATCACGTTAAACGCCTAGCAGCATCGCTTACGTGATTCCTTAGGTATCACATGATAGTGCCTGCAAAAACCATTCAATTATGGTTAGCGTACAGTTGGTCCTTTCAACTCATATATCCCGATCGATTCGACAACTATTGGTTTATAGAGAGTTGTCAATGAATCGATGCTATGTGTCATGTTGTGGTTGCATCGATGGTGTAATCTATGAAACCCCTTTCATAATTACCACCATACTCTGATCAGAGATTTCAACCCACACATACATGAAAAACACATAGGATATCCATACCCGTAGGTAAGCGGTGAATCCCCGGCTACAATGCATCGACTCCTATATGTTTCGCCGTAACACCCAACCTTGCCACCTGATGACCCATAAGAGTCGGTAAACAAGTCAAAGTGAAACGCTAGCACATAGAGTCTCAATGTTGTCCCGGGTCATAAGGACTAATGGTGTACAACCATAAACTAGGACTTTTCCACTCGATAAGTGAGAACCACTTGGAAAGTCCTTTATAGAGGGTTGTTCAGTGCACTCTACAAGGAGCACCTATCTGCATGCTCGGACATCACAATGTCCCCTACCAATGAAACATGGTACTCACATCGCAGATACTAGTCTCTAACTCGAGCGGCCTTTATCCTTCTTAGTGGCGGCTGAATCGACTAGGAACGGTTTAGAATATACAGTATTCCAAATATGAGTTTCATGATACTCATCATATGAGCATCTCATATTCTTTCTACTATTTGTATATTCAAGGACTTTATCTATGCAACTAGCATGGGTATAAAGATAAAGATGCGCCAAATTGATAAATTCAAATATTATTAAAATAAAGATCGTTTATACAAAGAGTTTCATCGTAAACAGTCGGCCAACACTTGGCTCGACGTGCACCTACTCTAACAATCTCCTACTTGCACTAGAGCCAACTACCCATATACTTCAGACCCATTGATTCGGGATGCTTCTCGAATGATGGTCCTGGAAAAGGCTTAGTTAGTGTATCAGCAACATTATCTGCGGAGCCGACTTTGTCGATCGACACTTCTCCTCGTTCCACGATCTCTCTGAGGATGTGGTACTTTCTCAATACATTTTTGGACGTCTGATGAGACCTTGGCTCCTTCGCCTGAGCTATGGCTCCCGTGTTGTCACACATCACCGGGATAGGAGCAACTCCATTTGGAATGACGCCCAACTCTTGGACGAAATTCCTAATCCAAACGGCCTTCTTTGCTGCAGCCGATGCAGCAATGTATTCTGCCTCAGTGGTGGAATCTGCAGTACTGTCTTGCTTGGAACTCTTCCAAGAGACAGCACCACCATTGAGCATGAATATGAATCCGGAGGTTGACTTCGAGTCATCAACATCGCTTTGGAAACTAGAGTCGGTATAGCCTTCCAATTTTAGTTCTCCACCCCCATAGACCAAAAACAACTTATTGGTCCTTCTCAAATACTTGAGGATGTCTTTCACAGCTTTCCAGTGTGGAAGACCAGGGTTGGATTGATATCTACTCACTACACTTAGTGCAAATGCCACGTCAGGACGTGTAGATATCATCCCATACATGATACTACCAATAGCCGAAGCATACGGAATTCGTGTCATCGCCGCTATCTCTGCATCAGTCTTTGGAGACATAGACTTGGATAGGGACACGCCATGACACATTGGTAGATGTCCTCTCTTGGACTCATCCATCGAGAACCGCTTCACGATTGTATCAATGTATGTGGACTGGGTGAGACCAAGCAATCTTCTTGATCTATCTCTATAGATCTGTATTCCCAATACAAAAGATGCTTCACCCAAGTCCTGCATTGAGAACTTACTTGCTAACCATATCTTTGTTGATTGCAACATTCCTACATCATTCCCAATGAGTAGAATGTCATCAACATAAAGAACAAGGAATGTCACAGCACTCCCACTGACCTTCTTATACACACAGGGTTCCTCAGGATTCTTAGTAAAACCAAACTCTTTGATTGTACTATCGAATTTGAGGTTCCAATTCCTCGATGCCTGCTTAAGACCATAAATAGATCTTTGAACTTTGCATACCATATGCTCACTTCCGATAGATGGAAACCCCTCAGGTTGAGACATGTACATCTCTTCCTTAATATCCCCATTAAGGAAGGTTGTCTTCACATCCATGCCATATCTCATAGTCATACCATGCAGCTATGGCTAGCAATATCCTAATGGACTTGAATATCGCAACTGGAGAAAAGGTTTCCTCATAGTCAACACCTTGTCTTTGAGTATACCCTTTTGCTACCAATCGCGCCTTGAAGGTCAATACCTTCCCATCCGCCCCAAGTTTCCTCTTGTAAATCCATTTACACCCTATGGGAACAGTTCCCTCAGGTGGATCCACAAGATTCCACACTTGGTTCGAATGCATGGAACTCATCTCAGATTCCATTGCTTCAAGCCACTTGGATGAATCGGCATGCGATAACGCTTCCTTGAAGGTCCTTGGATCATATCCAAGATTAGGCTCATCATGGCCCTCTTCAAGAAGCAGACCATACCTCATAGGTGGTCTCGAGATCCTCTCGGATCTCCTAGGAGCTTGTATCTCCTCACTTAGCTCATTGGGTGTGGGTTCTACAACTGTGGGTGTCTCTCGAACCTCTTCGAGTTCTATCATCTCGCCCTTTCTATCCAATAGAAATTCCTTTTCCAAAAAGGTTGCATTCCTAGAAACAAACACCTTTGTTTCTTGGGGATGATAGAAATAATATCCAACGGAATTCCTTGGATATCCCACAAAGTAGCATAAAATAGATCGACTATCCAATTTATCTCCCACTGTCTGCTTCACATAAGCAGGGCACCCCCATATTCTAAGATAAGAATACTTGGGAGGCTTACCCATCCATATCTCATATGGAGTCTTGTCAACTGCCTTTGTATGGACATTGTTCAACAACAGTGCCGCTGTTTCAAGCGCATATCCCCAAAAGGATGGCGGCAACTCCGTGAACCCCATCATAGACCGAACCATGTCCATCAAAGTCCGGTTACGACGCTCCGAAACACCATTCAACTGCGGTGTAGCGGGCGGAGTCCACTGCGAGAGAATCCCATTCTCTCTAAGATACTCTTGGAACTCGGCACTCAAGTACTCACCACCTCGATCCGATCGAAGTGTCTTGATGCTTCGTCCCAATTGCTTCTCTACTTCAATTCTGAATTCTTTGAACCTTTCAAAGGATTCAGACTTGTATTTCATCAAATACATATACCCATACCTCGAAAAGTCATCGGTAAAGGTGATGAAGTAGGAATGTCCATGCTTAGTGGTGATGCTAAGTGGACCCCACACATCGGTATGGATCAAATCCAATAACCCTTTGGCTCGCTCCGCATGGCCCTTAAAGGGAATTTTGGTCATCTTTCCTTTTAGACAGGATTCACAAGTCGTGAGAGCATTAATATCGGACATATCAAACATGCCAACTCCCACTAGCTTGTTCATCCTTCTTAGGGAAATATGACCTAATCGAGCATGCCATAATTGTGCCGAATTAAGAGTATCTTGTTTGCGCTTATTTGTTGTTGTTATCGTTTGGACATTGTTAAGTGGAATATCTTTTAATTTTAAGGTGTAGAGATTGTTTACAAGTTCACCGGTACCAAATAAACATTCATTCTTGTAAATATTGCAAACACCTTTGCCAAATAAACAAGAAAATCCATCAATATCAAGCATAGGAATGGAAATAATATTTTTAATCAAGTCTGGTACAAATAAAATATCTCTCAAAACCAACTTAAAATCATTGTTCAATAGTAAGTAAACATCTCCTACGGCTTTGGCAGCAACCCTTGCTCCATTGCCCATCCTCAAGAAGGTCTCACCCTCTCGGAGCCTCCTACTTCTTCCCATCACCTGCAAATCATTACAGAGATGTGAGCCACAGCCGGTATCCAATACCCAAGAAGTAGAGTTAATCGAGATATTTACTTCAATAAAGAACATACCTTTGGCAGAACCCTTCTGCGCAAGATATTCCCTGCAGTTACGCCTCCAATGTCCAGGCTTCTTGCAGTGATGACAGATGTCAACTGTCTTCTCAGCCTTGGCTGGCGCGGCTGCCACTACGGGACTCGGAGTCTGCCTCTTCAAGGGCTCGCTCTTCTTGGGGCGCTTGAAAGAACGCTTCTTTCCCTTCCCAGGTGGACCGGTCTTCGTGCCAGATGAAGAGCCCACATAAAGAACCGACTTCTCCTTTTTGATTGTGGACTCAAAGGTCACAAGCATGTTCACCAACTCTTCAAGGCTGGGCTCGAGCTTGTTCATATTGAAATTCACCACAAAAGGATCGAACGAGTTCGGCAGTGACAACAGTAGCAGATCCGTGGTCAACTCCGATGGCAAGATCAAATCCATGCCAACGAGCTTGTCCACGAGCCCAATCAACTTTAGGCCATGCTCATGGACCGAAGTCCCATCTCGCATGCGTAAAGTGATGAGCTCCTTTACTGTGGCATGCCTCAAAGGTCGAGTCTGCTCACCGAAGAGCTCCTTGAGGTGCATATGAATTCAGCAGCATTCTTAGCATCCTCGAATCGCCTCTGCAGCTCATCGTTCATCGAAGCATGCATATAACACCTCGCCTTCAAGTCATGGTCGCACCAATCCTTGTAGGTCTGCAATTCCTCAGGAGTGCAGCTGGTCGGAGCCTCAGCAGGGGGCGACTCAGTCAGTGTGTATGAAATCTTTTCCGAGTTTAAGACAATCTTTAGATTTCTTAGCCAAGTGATATAGTTAGGTCCGGTTAGAACGTGTTTTTCGAGAATAACCGAAAACGGGTTGCGAATTGATGACATTGTCAAAGATTGTACTGAAAAGTAAAACAGATAAATGTTAATGACTATTTTAAAATATTTAATAAGATATAAAGTTTGGACTTTTACATTATAAATTATCGCTCCCACTGTTTTGACATTTTCACTACCCTCTAGTGAAAACGGGAAACACTTTCCTCAGAAGGTACGTAAGGTCCAATTAGCGAATTGTGATCCCGAATAATATCAGCCATCACAATTCCTAAAAGGTAGTTTCCAATTGCATCGCTATGCAACCCTCTGTGTATACTTTTGTCTCACGTTTGATTAGGACCCAATAATATGACGTCGTTCATCTTTACGTGTCAAGCCTAACCCATCGATATTGAACCTTAATGGACGGTCGCCATGAGTTCCCTCAATAATATGAGCCAAAATCATGGGAGTTCCACGTAGTTCACATCACAATGTCAATGGATGTCACAGCTTTCCGGCACCCAGGGCCCCCTCAATAATATGAGCCGAGCCCCGAGTACTGGTAGCGTTCATCATGCACCCATTGTCGATGGAAGACAAGGAAATTATAAACAAATTTATAATTCCCCTTTTCGGACTTGATATTAATTTTGAATCTTATTCAAAATGAGGGTTTTTAATTTTGAAAGGTCTCATCATTAATTTTATTTTAAAAGCTCGCCATGTTTGATCGTATGTTTGCCGGATTCATGCAACTTTGTTATTATAATAATAATAACGCACATACTCATTATTTATAACATATCATGCATATATTATAAATAGAAAACAAGACAAGGATGATCAATTGCCCCAATACTAATGGCCCGTGTGAGCTAAACACGGGCCTAAGTCCAATCCTAGGGTAAATGCACGGGATGCAAATGCAACTACATTATTACATTAGCATCCAATATTACATGTCTTCGATCTTCATAATCACCAAGGCCACCATCTTCCAATCTTGATCTTCCACTATTCTAATATTTACAATTAAATATCTATGGCACATAGGGATACATCTCATGGGGGTGGGAACAGGGCCATAAACCAAGCCCACTTTAAATTGATAATTATTACAATCATACAACACAAATATCCTAGCATACACCTAGCAAATTGGGCTTGGGCTTTTGATCATCCTTCATGCATAATATCACATATCATACACCATCAATTAATTATCACAATAATTAATTGATCCAATGTAGTATCCCGATGCCTAATTTGAGTTAATTATTGGATTAATTATATTTCGTGGAATCGGAAGGACCGAACCGGGTTCGGATCGTCCGAATAGGGTTCGGATCGTCCGAAGAGGGTTCGGATCGTCCGAAGACAGGTGGCTGGACACGTGGAAGACATGCAGAGTTCGGATCGTCCGATCAGGGTTCGGATCGTCCGAAGACAGGTGTCTGGACACGTGGAAGACATGCAGGGTTCGGATCGTCCGATAAGGGTTCGGAAGGTCCGAAGGGTACAGGGTTCGAATCGTCCGAAGTGGATCAGATCGTCCGATCGTTGTCTATAAATAAGAGGCGCGAGGCTTCACTATTCCCTCGCCAATTCCGAGTGTTCCAGAGCGTTTTAGTCGTTTCTGATAAGTTTTTAGTCTTTTCCCGAGGTTTAGGCACTAGCGGGGAGCTACTGGTTTTGTAGCGGAGCTGTGCTCTAGTTGGGAGCTAGCGGTATCAGTGGGCTGACTACGGACGCAGACTTGATTCTAGGGCTGATTGCTAGGATCTACTGATTTGAGGTACGAAAGTACTATCCGAGATAGCAGGATTGAGTATGCTTTACTATGTGTTGCATGTTTATATGTTGCATTATTATCTGTCATATGATGCATGGTTTATTATGCGGCATTTGCATAATCATGTTGAGCCTGACTATTTTTGAGATAGCCTGTTGAGAGGGTGCTCAGCCCTCGTTTGTTGTGGATGGTTGGACCCCGTTGGCCGACGGTGGTCAGGTCACCGGTATATCCACAGGTTTATTTTGGTATGGGAGCCACCTCCTGGTGCGACGGCGCAGAGTGCTACATACCTTGACGTCATTTACCTGAGCAGTATTTCGATATACCCAGATCCTGGTATCCAGTACATTTTGCATACATGCATGTCATAGTCTTGTATACTCATGCTTTCGGTGCTGAGCGTTTTATGCTCACGTCCTCGGTTTATCTCTATTTTGGACACCCTATTCGATGGGCAGGTCTCAGGTTGGACGGTCCAGGAGGGAGTGGACAGGGAGCTGGCAGAGGTTGACTTGTAGTTATTGGTATTTGTTCTGGTATTTAGTTCAATCTGGTTGTTTAAGTATTTTGTACTTACAGATTCGATTGGGTTGTATTACTGTTTTTCCGCTGTTTTACCTGATTCAGTTTTAATGTTAATTTTGCATGCTTAAGTTCTGATTAGTAGGTGATTCTGGAACGGGTCACTACATTTATGGTATCAGAGCATGCATTAAGATTTTGGGGTTTAGAACTGTTCTTTTGGGTTTAATCTCTGGTAACTTTTGTAGCTAAGAGATGTCTGGTTTTGACGACGATGCTAGTAGTCATGGCAGCGTTGGACGCTGGGGAGACCACGACGATCGGGAGCGTCGTCGAGAGCATCGAGAACGTCGTCAACACCGTCGTGATGAGCCTCAGAGTTTTAGTATGCATCGGTTCTTGCAGATGGGGCCGAAACCTCTTTCGGGCGGTGAGACTCCGGATGTTGCGGAGAACTGGCTTGAGAGGATGGAGAGCTGCTTCAAGACTTTTCAGTGCTCGGCGGAGCAGCAGATTGATACCCTTGATTTCTTGCTGGAGGGTGGTGCGCCCAAGTGGTGGAGGTCTACCTCTGCACCGATAGTTCAGCGACAGGGTCGAGTTCTTTGGGCCGATTTCCGAGCCGCTTTCATGCTGCTTTACTTTCCGCCAGCTCTTCTGCAGACCAAGGCGATTGAGTTGATCAATCTGAAGCAGGGAAGTTTGTCTGTTGATGAGTATCAGCAGAAGTTCTTTGAGTTGCTTCCGTATGTTCCGCATGTCAGTGACAATGCTATGGCCAAGTATAACCATTTTCTTCAGGGCCTCAATCAGGAGATTTATGATCGGGTTGTTGTCTGCGATGATCCGACATCGTATGAAGGCCTTGTAAATCGTTGTCGCCAGGCAGAGGGCAGTTTGTTGAGAGGTCGAGCCATGCAGTCTGCTCGTCCTACTAGTTCTTTGGGTCCCCGCGCCCAAGCATTTAAGAAGGCTGGATCTACTTCTTCTTCATCTGGATCTGGAGGAGTTCACCATTTTGGGAAGAAGAGGGGCCCGTGTCAGCACTGCGGGAAGGATCATCCGACGGAGCGTTGTCGCAAGGTTGCGGGTGCTTGTTACAAGTGCGGTGAGATGGGCCACATGAAGAGAGATTGTCCACAGACGGGCGGAGGATCAGGATCTGGTTCTCAGGCTTCAGTTCATCAGAGGCCACAGCAGGGACAGTCTACTCAGGGTTCTAACCTCCGACCGCGTACTCAAGGGCAGGTCTTTGCTCTTAACCAGGATCAGGCTGCTGAGGAGAACGAGAGAGTTATCGCAGGTTTATTTTTATTATGTGGATTACCTGCTTACGTTCTCATTGATACTGGTGCATCTCATTCATTCATATCTGCGAGATTTGCTAAGCGTCATGCATTACCTTTCACTTCTTTGGACGTAGTGATATCTGTTTCCACACCGATGGGTCATTCGGTGCTAGCTAGACGTCTAGTTTTAGGTTGTCCTCTAGAATTTGAGGGTAATGTTTTAACTGCTAATTTGATGATTCTTGCGATGGAGGACTTTGATTGCATTCTGGGAATAGATGTGCTGACTGTGTTTAGAGCTACTGTGGACTGTTATCAGAAGTTTGTGCAGTTTCGTCCAGTTGAGGGCGACAGTTGGTTTTTCTATGGAGAGGGAGCGCGACCCCCGATGCCTGTGGTTTCTGCTCTGAAAGCCTGTCGTGCTTTAGAGTCGGGCGGGGAAGGCTACCTTATCTATGCTATTGATTCGTCCGCAGATAGTGTCGGTATCAGTGACATTCCAGTGGTTTGCGATTTTCCGGATGTTTTTCCCGAGGAGATTCCTGGTTTTCCTCCCGTTCGGGAAGTGGATTTCGGCATTGATTTAGTGCCAGGCACGGCACCAATCTCTAGAGCTCCTTATCGTTTAGCTCCATCGGAGATGCAAGAATTGAAACAGCAGTTGCAGGATCTTCTTGACAAGGGGTATATTCGACCCAGTGTGTCCCCGTGGGGAGCACCAGTTCTTTTTGTCAAAAAGAAGGATGGTTCTATGCGGCTCTGCATAGATTATCGGCAGTTGAATCGTGCTACGATAAAGAATAAGTATCCGTTGCCACGGATTGATGATTTATTTGATCAACTACAAGGTACCTCTGTGTATTCCAAGATTGATTTAAGGTCTGGTTATCATCAGCTTCGAGTTCATCAGGGAGATATATCGAAAACTGCATTCAGGACCCGGTATGGGCATTATGAGTTTCTGGTTATGCCTTTTGGGGTGACGAATGCACCAGCAGTTTTTATGGATCTGATGAATCGGGTTTTTCGGGAATTCTTGGATAAGTTTGTTGTGGTGTTTATAGATGATATCTTAATCTATTCGCATGATCAGCAAGAACACGCACAACACTTAAGGATTATTTTACAGACACTTCGCGAGAATCAGCTTTATGCGAAGTTGAGTAAATGTGAGTTTTGGATTGACAGGGTTGTATTCCTTGGTCATGTCATTTCTAGCAAGGGAGTTTCAGTTGACCCAAGCAAGGTGGAAGCGGTATTGAACTGGTCGCGTCCGTCGACAGTAGCCGAGATCCGCAGTTTTCTGGGATTGGCTGGGTATTATCGCCGTTTCATTGTCAACTTCTCTCAGATTGCTAAGTCACTCACTCAGCTCACTCGGAAAGGTGTTTCATTTGAGTGGACATCAGAGTGCGAAGAGAGTTTCTTGGAACTTCGCAGACGTTTGACATCTGCGCCTGTTTTGGCTTTACCGTCTGGATCTGGTGGTTTCAGTGTTTACACCGATGCCTCTTTACAGGGACTAGGGTGTGTTCTGATGCAGAATGAGCATGTGATTGCTTATGCGTCGAGACAGTTAAAGCCTCATGAGGAAAACTATCCTGTTCATGATCTGGAATTAGCAGCGATCGTTTTTGCTTTGAAAATCTGGCGCCATTATCTGTATGGTGAGCGATTTGAGATCTTCACTGATCATAAGAGTTTGAAGTATCTGTTCACTCAGGCTGAGTTGAACATGCGTCAGCGTCGTTGGATGGATCTACTCAAGGATTACGATTGTGAGATCAAGTATCATCCAGGATCTGCGAATCTCACGGCCGATGCTCTTAGTCGCAAGGTGAGATTATCTGCTCTTCAGACTTGTGCTGTATCTGGGATTATTCAGGATTTCTGTTCGATGGGATTCAATTGTAAGCATCGGAAGGGAACAGAGAGTATCCGTATAGCTACTATTTTGTCTGAGCCAGTTTTGTATTCTCGGATTAGAGATGCTCAGATGTCTGATTCTAAGATTCAGAAATTAGCTCGGTTGGCTGATAGAGATAATACTTCTGGTTTCCACTATCAGTCCGAGGGTCTTTTGTGCTTATCTGGTCGTGTTGTTGTACCGGAAGATGACACTTTGAGGGAGGAGATTTTGTCCCAGGCTCATCGTAGCAAGTTGAGTGTTCATCCAGGGAGCAACAAGATGTATAAGGATTTGAGGACTCGATTTTGGTGGAAAGGTATGAAACGTAATGTTTATCAGTATGTCTCCAAGTGCCTTGTCTGTCAGCAGGTGAAGGCTGAGTATCGACGACCTGGAGGTTCGTTGCAGAATCTTCCTATTCCGGAGTGGAAGTGGGAGCATATCACGATGGACTTCGTGACTCACTTGCCTATGTCTGTGGGGAATAGAGATGCTATCTGGGTGGTAGTGGATCGACTTACTAAGTCTGCCCATTTTCTTCCGTATAACAGAGATTTCACTTTCGATCGGATGGCACGGTTGTACATTCAGGAGATTGTACGGTTTCATGGTGTGCCCGTGAGTATCGTTAGTGACAGAGATCCTCGATTTACATCTAGATTTTGGGGCAGCTTTCAGCAAGCTTTGGGCACTACCTTGAGTTTGAGTACTGCATATCACCCAGAGACTGACGGTCAGTCAGAGAGGACTATTCGTACTCTTGAGGATATGTTGAGATCTTGTGTGATGGATTTCGGGCCAGCTTGGCAGGATCATCTGCCACTGATAGAGTTTGCATACAACAACAGTTTTCATAGGAGTATTGGTATGTCTCCGTTTGAAGCATTGTATGGTCGACGTTGTCGTACTCCTCTGTTCTGGGAAGAAGTCGGAGAACGACAGGTCGAGGGTCCAGAATTGATTCAGCAGGCCATGGACAAAGTTCTTGTGATCAAACAGCGGATTAAGACTGCTCAGGATCGACAAGCGAGTTATGCGAACTCCAAGCGCAGACCTCTTCATTTTGATGCAGGCGAGAAAGTGTTTCTCAAGGTATCACCTTTTCGAAGGATTCTGAGATTTGGACTCAAGGGTAAGCTATCTCCGAGATTCATTGGTCCTTTTGAGATCTTAGAATGTGTGGGAGATTTGGCCTACAGATTAGCTTTGCCACCGTATCTGTCTAGTGTTCACAATGTGTTTCATGTGTCCTTGTTGAGACGATACGTAGCGGATGAGTCTCATGTTTTGCATCCGACAGAAGTTCAGCTGAATCCGGATTTGTCTTTTGTAGAAAGACCGGTTTCGATCTTAGACCGGAATGATAAGGTACTGCGGAATAAGACTATTCCTCTTGTCTTAGTGCAGTGGCAACGCCGAGGTACTGAAGAAGCTACTTGGGAACTAGAGAGTCGCATGCGGTCAGAGCATCCAGAGTTGTTCTAGTTGTAGTATTTTCAGTAATGATTGTAATTTCAGTTGTACTTTCAGTTGTAATTCATTCTTAAGTTGAATGTATTGTTGTTCAGAATTGTCATTCTTCAGACTCGATTTCGCGGACGAAATCCTTTTTAGGGGGGGAGAATGTAGTATCCCGATGCCTAATTTGAGTTAATTATTGGATTAATTATATTTCGGTGGGATCGGAAGGACCGAACCGGGTTCGGATCGTCCGAATAGGGTTCGGATCGTCCGAAGAGGGTTCGGATCGTCCGAAGACAGGTGGCTGGACACGTGGAAGACATGCAGAGTTCGGATCGTCCGATCAGGGTTCGGATCGTCCGAAGACAGGTGTCTGGACACGTGGAAGACATGCAGGGTTCGGATCGTCCGATAAGGGTTCGGAAGGTCCGAAGGGTACAGGGTTCGAATCGTCCGAAGTGGATCGGATCGTCCGATCGTTGTCTATAAATAAGAGGCGCGAGGCTTCACTATTCCCTCGCCAATTCCGAGTGTTCCAGAGCGTTTTAGTCGTTTCTGATAAGTTTCTAGTCTTTTCCAGAGGTTTAGGCACTAGCGGGGAGCTACTGGTTTTGTAGCGGAGCTGTGCTCTAGTTGGGAGCTAGCGGTATCAGTGGGCTGACTACGGACGCAGACTTGATTCTAGGGCTGATTGCTAGGATCTACTGATTTGAGGTACGAAAGTACTATCCGAGATAGCAGGATTGAGTATGCTTTACTATGTGTTGCATGTTTATATGTTGCATTATTATCTGTCATATGATGCATGGTTTATTATGCGGCATTTGCATAATCATGTTGAGCCTGACTATTTTTGAGATAGCCTGTTGAGAGGGTGCTCAGCCCTCGTTTGTTGTGGATGGTTGGACCCCGTTGGCCGACGGTGGTCAGGTCACCGGTATATCCACAGGTTTATTTTGGTATGGGAGCCACCTCCTAGTGCGACGGCGCAGAGTGCTACATACCTTGACGTCATTTACCTGAGCAGTATTTCGATATACCCAGATCCTGGTATCCAGTACATTTTGCATACATGCATGTCATAGTCTTGTATACTCATGCTTTCGGTGCTGAGCGTTTTATGCTCACGTCCTCGGTTTATCTCTGTTTTGGACACCCTATTCGATGGGGCAGGTCTCAGGTTGGACGGTCCAGGAGGGAGTGGACAGGGAGCTGGCAGAGGTTGACTTGTAGTTATTGGTATTTGTTCTTGGTATTTAGTTCAATCTGGTTGTTTAAGTATTTTGTACTTACAGATTCGATTGGGTTGTATTACTGTTTTTCCGCTGTTTTACCTGATTCAGTTTTAATGTTAATTTTGCATGCTTAAGTTCTGATTAGTAGGTGATTTTGGAACGGGTCACTACATCCAATATTATTGAAGAACCTAAAGGGGGGGTGAATAGGTTCTTTTAGGCCCTTTAGCGTTTTTAAAACGAGTTTGCAAAAATTGCAAGCGGAAGACTTGAGGGACAATCACAAATAAAATGAATGCGTAAAGTAAGTGCGTAAAATAAATGCGTAGTAAAGTAAATGCGTAAAGTAAAGAGGGATAGAGATGTTTATGGAAGTTCGACGAAGAATCGTCTACGTCTCCCCTTCTCGATGAGGATCGAGGTATCACTATATCGACTTGGCTTTAGGAGCTCCAAGCTAGCTTTTACAACCACGCCTCGATGCGTCTACTTGGCCTTGAGGGCTCCAAGGATAGCCACGAACTTTACAACCCACTCGAGAGTATTACTTTCACTCTTTTTCTACAACTCTTTTGATATTACAACTCTTTTAATCAACGCACACAAGAGATAGTAGAAAGCTTTGTAAGAGACAAGAGAGTGGAGTGGGATGATTGAAAATGCATCCTCAAAGGCCTATTTATACTAGTCTTGGACGCCAAGGTTCGGATCTTCTGTTTATGCTTCGGAACGTCCGATGTGATTGAAATCAATTTCCGTAATTTTGGGATGACTTCGGATCGTCCGTTCTTGACTTCGTAGGGTCCGAACATGCGCTTCGGAGGGACCGATCAAACTTCGTATCTTCCGAACAGTTCTTTCAGACAGTGTGTGAACAGCTTCGGAAGGTCCGAACTCAAGTTCGTACCGTCCGAACATTCCCGCGTTTCCAGAGATTTGAAATCTTCAACACTTCGTAGCGTCCGATCATGTCCTTCGTAGCGTCCGAAATCTTACTCGATCAATCAGTCATATCAATTTGTCTCCGCATTGAAGTGATTTGATTGCTTGTGTTCGGAACGTCCGATCACGTCTTCGGAACGTCCGAACGCTCTCCTCGCAGCTTCCGAACAGCTTCTATTTTGCTTCTGAATTGCACAATTTCGGACCGTCCGAACCGAATGTCGGATCTTCCGAACGTAACCTGTTCTTAATTTCCTGCATGCCTCAATATAAAACATTAGTACATTTTTAATCCAAGTTTTGGTATCATCAAAACAAAACTTTGGGATATGTTACAGCATTAAAAACATTAATCTCATCCTCGAGATTTGTTTGCGTTTAAGGCGTAACAATTATATATCTTGATCCAATCACTAACCACCACAATTATAAATTAAATTAACAAAGTATACAAACTCCTTTGTCTACTTTCAAATTAATTTATTTATAATCGAATTTCTTGTAAATCACAATTTACTATAAATAATTAAAGTCCTACTTCAATTATTTATTTTATGAGAAAATATATGCAACAATTGTAAATTTAAATTTAAGGGCTCAAAACTCATTTTTCACCAAAAATATTTTGGCCCATTTAAATTTCACAAATTATGTGTCCTAAGTGCAGCAGACATCATAGAGGAGAGTGCAGATTTTACACTCATTCTTGTTATCGTTGTGGCACGGCATGCCACATTGCCAGAGATTGTCCTAGAGGAGCGAGCAAGGATAAAGTGCTGGGTAGCATCTTTGCGATGACCAAGGAAGGTATTAATCATAATTCTTCTGTGATCTCTAGCACTATTTTGATTTCAGGCAGAGTAGCTACGATTTTGATTGATACTGGTGCTACTCATTCTTTTATGTCTGAATTGTTTTTGAGATCGTTGTGAAAGCGGACCGGTTACGGTGGCCGGAAGCGCAACGGAAGTCAAAAATTTTATTTAAAATGCAAGAATTTTCGGCCACCTTGTATCTTTGTGCAATATTTACAAAACAAAACCAAAACATACATAGGGTGTTAAAAATGATTACCTATCAACCTCTTGAGGTTGATGTTTGGCACCAACTTTGTTGTGAACAACAAAGCTCTTCTTAAGGAAGAAAAATCTACGAGATCCTCCTCCTTTGCTTCAAAATCAAGCCCACCACTAGTTAGGTAAACCCCCTCAAGTTTTGCACTAGAAAAACTTAAGGATTTTTCAAAGAGAAGATTTTATTCTCCAAGAAAATGAAGAACAAAATGGAAGAAAAATTGGGAGAGAAAATCCCTTAGATTTCGGCCAAGGAGAGATGGGAGAGTGAGTAGTCAAGTCTAGTCTTGGGTGTGGGAAAAGTTGGGAGAAAAGTTGCATGCCTTTGCAATTTTTTTAATAAAAAGTAATCAAGACTCTTCACCTCCCAAGCATGCAAACCCTAGCATGTCTCACATATATTATATGGTTTTAAACACATTAAAAATCATGGACTAAATTTTATTATCTCAAACACATTTGAGATTAATTAAATACTCCTTGAATTTATTCAAGTCCCACTAGTTAAATAATTATTTTAATTGAGCTCTACAAGGCTCAATATTATTTAATTAATTCAACACTTGAATTAATTTAATTATTTAGACTCTACTAGGTCCACTAGTGTTTAATTAATTCAACACTTGAATTAATTTAATTTAGTCCTCAATAATGTTTATGAAAATCACAATTTTCAACTACATTATTTACTTGGCCAAATTTTAATCTTATGAACACTTCCATAAATTAAAATTTATATTTCTCTCATAGAAGTCATACTTCTATTTTTCTTTACGCTTATAAACACATTTATAAGCCGTTCAACACATTGAACTATTTTACTTCTCATCGGGATTTACAAAGCTAGTACTTGTGTGGCCCTCAATGGTTCATTGATACAACTAGCCGTGGGTTCACATCTCCATGTGATTCGGACTAAACATGTCCTTATTCGAGCATACCCCAATTGCTCCATTATTACTTATCAATTCCTTGATAGTAAGAATGTCAGAACTCAAGTCTGATAGTACCCAACCAATCACGTTAAACGCCTAGCAGCATCGCTTACGTGATTCCCTAGGTATCACATGATAGTGCCTGCAAGAACCATTCAATTATGGTTAGCGTACAGTACGGTCCCTTCAACTCATATATCCCGATCGATTCGACAACTATTGGTTTATCGAGAGTTGTCAATGAATCGATGCTATGTGTCATGTTGTGGTTGCATCGATGGTGTAATCTATGAAACCCCTTTCATAATTACCACCATACTCTGATCAGAGATTTCAACCCACACATACATGAAAAACACATAGGATATCCATACCCGTAGGTAAGCGGTGAATCCCCGGCTACAATGCATCGACTCCTATATGTTTCGCCGTAACACCCAACCTTGCCACCTGATGACCCATAAGAGTCGGTAAACAAGTCAAAGTGAAACGCTAGCACATAGAGTCTCAATGTTGTCCCGGGTCATAAGGACTAATGGTGTACAACCATAAACTAGGACTTTTCCACTCGATAAGTGAGAACCACTTGGAAAGTCCTTTATAGAGGGTTGTTCAGTGCACTCTACAAGGAGCACCTATCTGCATGCTCGGACATCACAATGTCCCCTACCAATGAAACATGGTACTCACATCGCAGATACTAGTCTCTAACTCGAGCGGCCTTTATCCTTCTTAGTGGCGGCTGAATCGACTAGGAACGGTTTAGAATATACAGTATTCCAAATATGAGTTTCATGATACTCATCATATGAGCATCTCATATTCTTTCTACTATTTGTATATTCAAGGACTTTATCTATGCAACTAGCATGGGTATAAAGATAAAGATGCGCCAAATTGATAAATTCAAATATTATTAAAATAAAGATCGTTTATACAAAGAGTTTCATCGTGTACAGTCGGCCAACACTTGGCTCGACGTGCACCTACTCTAACACGTTGGATATAGTTCCTTCTATTCTTCCCCTCCAGCTTAATGTTGTTTTGCCTTCGGGGGACGTGTTGTGCCCGACGTCTATTATTTATGCATGCCCTGTTCATATTGAGGAGCGAGTTGTTTTTGCTAATTTGATTGTTATCCCGATGGTTGCCTTTGATGTTATTCTTGGCATGGATTGGCTGTCGACCTATCGTGCTGTTATTGATTGCGTTGCTAAGACGGTGACCTTTGCAGATGATAGCATTAAGGGAGGAGTTCTCGCCAGTGCAGGTACTTCGCTGGTCCTTCCTTTTATTTCTTGTCTTGAGGCTGAGAAGTTGATGTGTAGAGGTTGTGATGTGTTTCTGGCTTCGATTGTGGATGTGGATAGATAGATTAAGTTGAATATTGATGATATTGATGTTGTGAGAGAGTTTGCTGATGTGTTTGAAGATGATGTGCCGGGTTTGCCGTCGGATAGAGATGTTGAGTTTGTTATTGATCTAACTCTAGGTACGGTTCCTATTTCTAAGGCTCCGTACCGAATGGCCCCTGCCGAGATGAAGGAGTTGAAGACGCAGTTGCAGGATCTTTTGGACAAGGGTTTTATTCGTCCGAGTTCTTCGCCTTGGGGAGCTCCGGTTCTGTTTGTCAAGAAGAAAGATGGGTCTTTGCGGCTGTGTATCGACTATAGGGAGCTCAACAAAGTGACGATCAAGAACAAGTATCCGTTGCCACGGATTGACGATCTATTTGACCAACTTCATGGTGCCACGGTATTTTCAAAGATTGATCTTCGGTCAGGCTACTATCAGTTGAAGGTTAGGGAGTCCGATATCCCTAAGACAGCGTTCCGGACCAGGTATGGTCACTATGAGTTTCTTGTGATGTCTTTTGGTCTGACCAATGCTCCTTCAGTTTTCATGGACCTGATGAACCGTGTGTTCAAGCCGTATTTGGATAGCTTTGTCATTGTCTTCATCGACGACATCTTGATCTATTCCGAGACCAGAGAGCTTCATGCAGAGCATCTCAGAGTTGTTCTCCGATTGTTGAGGGAGAAGAGGTTGTTTGCCAAGTTGAAGAAGTGTGAGTTTTGGCTGGATCAAATTTCTTTCTTAGGCCATGTTTTTTCGAAAGATGGCATTGCTGTTGATCCAGTGAAGATAGAGGCTATTCAGAGATGGCCTATTCCTACTTCTGTTTCAAGAGGTACGCAGTTTTCTTGGTTTGGAGGGTTATTATCGTCGCTTTATTTCAGATTTCTCCAAGATTGCCTTGCCATTGACCAATTTGACGAGGAAGACTGTGAAGTTCGAGTGGTCCATTGATTGCCAGAGTGCATTTCAAGAGTTGAAGGATAGATTGACGACAGCTCCTGTTCTTTCTTTGCCCAGTGGTTCAGAGGATTTTGTTGTCTATACCGATGCGTCGAAGAAAGGCCTTGGTGCAGTGCTGATGCAGCGAGGTAAGGTTATAGCCTATGCTTCTCGCCAGTTGAAAGATTATGAGAAGAATTATCTGACGCATGATTTGGAGCTAGCAGCTGTGGTTTTCGCCTTGAAGATTTGGAGACATTATTTGTATGGCGAAAAGTGTGAGATCTTCACAGACCACAAGAGTTTGAAGTATCTGTTTTCCCAGAAAGAGCTCAATATGCGGCAGAGGAGGTGGTTAGAGCTTGTCAAATACTATGATTTGACTATTAGTTACCACCCGAGGAAGGCGAACGTTGTGGCTGATGCTTTGACCCGTAAGTCGAGTTCTTCCTTGAGTTCTTTGATTCAGAGACCATTGTTGATGGATTTGCAGAGAGAGGAGATTTCTTTGGTAGTTCCGGGGACCATTGCTCGCTTTTCAGCGTTGGTCATTCGGGCTACATTGACGGACAGGATCCGTAGAGAGCAGACTGATGATGTTCAGTTGACAGAGTTGAGAGCTAGAGCAGAGGAGAAAGGTAACTTAGAGTTTGCGTTGAATGGTGATGGTTTGGTGACTTTCAGAGGCCGTATTTGTGTTCCCGTTGGTGATGATATTCGGCGAGACGTCTTGACAGAGTCTCATACCGCGCCATATTCGATACATCCAGGCAGCACCAAGATGTATCAGGATCTTCGTCGACTTTACTGGTGGCCAGGTATGAAGAAAGATATTGCCGTATTTATCTCTCAGTGCCTAACTTGTCAGCAGGTGAAGATTGAGCACCAGAGACCTGCTGGGACATTGCTATCTTTGCCGATTCCTCAGTGGAAGTGGGAGCATATTACGATGGATTTCGTGACTGGTCTTCAAAGGACGCAGAAGGGTTTCAATTCTATTTGGGTTATCGTTGATCGATTGACCAAGTCAGTGCACTTTCTTCAAGTCAAGACGACGTATTCCATGAATCAATATGCCGAGGATTACATAGCAGAGATTGTTAGACTTCACGGTGTCCCTGTGTCTATCGTGTCTGATCGTGACCCTAGATTTACTTCAGAGTTTTGGAAGAGTTTGCACAGAGCTATGGGTTCACGGTTAGCGTTCAGTACAGCTTATCACCCTCAGAGCGACGGTCCGTCAGAGAGAGTCATTCAGATTCTTGAGGATATGCTCAGAGCTTGTACTATTGATTATTCTGGTAGCTGGGATTCTAAGTTGCCTCTTGTGGAGTTCACGTACAACAATAGCTACCAAGCGACGATTGGCATGGCACCGTATGAGGCACTTTATGGCAGGAAGTGCAGATCTCCCTTGTATTGGGATGAGGTTGGTGAGAGAAAAATGTTGGGACCAGAGTTGGTCCAACAGACGGCCGATATTGTTGCGGTTATCCGTGAGAGGGTGAAGACTGCGCAGTCGAGACAGAAGAGTTATGCCGATGTTCGTCGTAGACCTTTGCAGTTTGAGGTTGGCGATCACGTGTTTCTTAAGATAGCACCTCTCAAGGGTGTGATGCGATTTGGCAGGAAGGGTAAGTTGAGTCCGAGGTTTATTGGTCCATTCGAGATATTGGACAGAGTTGGTGATGGAGCCTACATGTTAGCCCTACCGCCGGATCTTGACAGAGTCCATAATGTTTTTCACGTATCGATGCTCAGGAAGTATATTGCGAATCCTTCCCATATTCTTCGCCACGAGCCATTGGACTTGACGCCGAATTTGACCTACCAAGAGATTCTGGTCCAGATTTTGGATCGCAAAGTTAGAGTTTTGAGAAACAAAGAGATCGGCATCGTTAAAGTCCTTTGGAGGAACCATTTGATCGAAGAGGCTACGTGGGAACTAGAGGATGAGATGAGAGAGAAGTATCCTGAGTTGTTCGTGCAGTGACGTCAATTTCGAGGACGAAATTCCCTTAAGGAGGGGAGATTGTAATAGCCGAGCCCAGTGTACGGTACGGTTTAAGTTTTGTATGTTTATTTGGGTTATTTGATTAGATGTTTAGAGTTGTGTTTATGGGCCATAGTAGTGTTGGTTATTATTGTCTTGAGGTGTAGTTGTTGTTGATTGTTCGTTTCAACGTTTCGGATCGATTTTAGTTGCTTGGAAGTTGTTCATTGCCGTGACCAGAGTGCACCCGCGCTCTAGTAGGAGTGCCCCCGCGGTGTACTATTCATGATTTTAGAGTAGGAGAGCCGTGGCATCACCGCACCCGCGGTGGTGTTGAGACCGCACCCACGGTAGAGACCGCGCCCGCGGTGTGTGCAGCGCCGCACCCGCGGTCCGAGTATTTCAGAAATTGGTGGATTGCCGAGAGCTTAGCGCAACCGCGGTGCTTGTTAGAGCGCACCCGCGGTCATGCATTATTGAGGTATGGGCGAGATATTTAGTAGCTTTTTGCATAAGTTGACTTCACTTTTCCCTTCTTCTTTCCTCTCAATCTCGTTTTTCTCTCTTCAAGCAAGGGTTTTCCTCCATTTCTTTCATTTCCTACCTTTGATTCTTGGTTCTAGATCGATTTTCGAGTAGAGATCGAAGTTCTCCTTGGTGCTAGGAAGCTAAGGTAAGCTTTTGGTTGTGTTATCTCTTGGTTTTGTAGAAGAGATGTTATAGGTTTGATTATTTGTTGGTTTAATGGATTATTTGACTTGGATTCTTGGATATGGAGTTGATGATGGTGTTATTTATGGATTATTGTTGTAGGTGGTGTATCAAGAGCATAGATTGAGGTGTTCTTGTGGTTTGTACGTGGAAATTCATCCCTTTTGCTCACATGATAGTATATGTATTGTGTTTCAAAGATTTTAATGTGTTATTCCCTTCATTGGCTTCATAACTATGTATTGATTCAATTGTATATATATTGGAGACATTGTATGTCTCAATTGTATTGAAAAGGGAATACAAAGAGTATAGTTTCTAAAGTGTTGTTTAAATGCCAAAGAGGGAAGAGTTAAATGTTTTATTGGATTGATAGATACATAGTCAGAGATTGCATGCAATTAGTTGATCAACGACCATAGGCTTATATCCCTCAGAGTTATCGGTTTATATCGATTTGGGATACGAGCACCACAGACAGAGATACTATTGATATCAATCCATACCAGAGAAAAGAGAAATACCATCTTATTGTTATGCTATTGTTATGATATTCATGTTTCAGAGTGATGGTATTTAATGATTTCAAAGCTATTTTTTACAGAGTATGCTATGATCATTGTTGTGTAAGAGTTCCACTTGCTGAGTTTTATACTCATTTCAGTTTTTTTCCTGTGATGCAGATAAGAGTGACGGGCCAGGACGTTGACTGTGGATGGGAGTCATATGCATACGAAGATTGGAAGGAGGTAGTTTGTTTTGCAAGAAATGTTTTGTACATGATCATTAAAATGATGTTTTGTATTTTGATGTATCATTTAGTTGATCATGTTAATACTTTTGATGATATTTGGAAATGTATTTTGAAACTCCTTCCAGTTGTAAGAAAATTTTAAATTCTGCTGTATTTTTAATTGTAACGGGTCAGGGTGTCACAACAATTCCTCGGACCCTTTTCTCGATTTCTCTCTTATTTTCGAAGGAATTATGTTCTATATATATATCATTGCATGCATACATCGAGGTGTCACAATTTTCGCAAAACACGTAGCACCGCGGGTGCGGTAGCTTCAAGACCGCGGGTGCGCTCATGCCTCGGCAGTATTTTCATTTTCTGAATTTCCACGACCGCGGGTGCGGTCTTGTTTGCACCGCGGGTGCGGTCCTGCACCGCGGGTGCAGTCTTGTTTCTTACCGCGGGTGCGGTGAGGCTACTGGAATTTGCCCCAACTTTCTGTCCATGCACCGCGGGTGCGGTGTCTTCCTGAGCGCGGGTGCGGCGCTTGCTTCGGCAACACATTCTAAAATTCAGAATAAATGGCCGCACATTATCTTAAATCGTGTCTCAATTGGCCCTTCAATAATCACGTTAAATTATAAGTCAATAACGTTAATGAACAGTGATTAATTCTCGGGTATTACACTCACCATATCAAGAACACATAGTATGAATCATATCACAATGTCCCCAAAATATGTATATTTCGAACCATGATGGAATTAAACAGTACTTACACCCTTTTGTAGCCTCTGATAAGAGCAACTCAAAATCGAAATCAAATTAAAGTTTGGATGGATAGATCTTGCACAACTTAATTTCTAACTACAAGAACTTGGAAGTTTTTGGTGAATCCTCTCGGTTCTCACTTTCTGAAGGTTGAGGAAAATGAAGATTCACTCAAAGTCTATATATATATGCCATGTGTCAACTCAAGAAGTAATGGTGGATTTCTCGCATGCAGCACCGCGGGTGCGCTAGGTGTAGACCGCGAGTGTGCTCAAGCTTCGGCAGCCCTTTTTATTTCTTAAATTCGACGACCGCGGGTGCGGTCCCATTCTTACCGCGGGTGCGGTGTGGCTACTGAAAAAATGCTCAACTTTCTGTCCATGCACCGCGGGTGCGGTGTGCTTCTCAGTGTGGGTGCCGTGTCCCCTCGGCCTCACCTTCAAAATTTAGAATTAATTAACCGTAGGTGCGGTCTATGCCTAGGCGCGGGTGCGGTCTTCATTTCATGCCACCCTTCATAATCTCATTTGATCAATCTATAATCTAGGGCATTACATGTCTCCTCATCAACATACTCACCTGCATCGATCAAGTCTAGTGAGTCTAAAGACTCAACACGTATAAGCTGGGAAATAGCGAGTACTACATAATAAAACCGCATGCAACTTTAAAGTAGAACATACATACTTGAGCTTGAATTTGCGTACTAAAACTTGAACATACGTACATAACATAGACGTGCCATAACGTGAAAACTTGTCATAAACATACTGCATACTAGAACATACATAACTTCATCATTTTGCGTAGAGGTATGTTTCAAAGCAAGTGACCCATAACATAATAAATGCCTGATCAGACAAACCAAAGTACTGGGCTGACAGGGACGTATCCACTGCCACATACATGATATCCCCGTTCGTAATGTAACGGGCTGGTTGGTCCCCGTTCATAATTTAACGCTTCCCAACCTCGATCTAACCCGTTCATTATTTAACGGGCGGATTGGTCCCCGTTCATAATTTAACGCTTTCCAATCCTAAACATAATTTGGTCACAAGACATTTAGCATACCTCAAAAACTTAAAATATTTTCTTGCACGTCACACATACTTACTTGGCGTTGAGGGATTCGTTGGACTTCGATAGGGGCCCTTGCTGCACATACTGACCATGATTTAACATGCTTAACTCGCATAACTTAGATTTAAGTAATCATGCTCCCTTACGAGTTAAATCAATTCCTTAGGACGTTCTAAAGTTCCCATGACACGACTTTGTAATTCATTGTAATAAACCTTGACCTCTAACCTCAAAGAATACCATAAGTGTGGGGACCCGGGCTCTAACTCAATTCTTTTGGGATTTAATTGGATCTTTGTTCGAAAATGTAGGTCAAAAATTTGCTTTTAACATTAATTCAAATGTATAAATTAAAGCATAACATGTCTTTAAATTAAATAAACAACATAATGTACATACATGTCTGTCTGGTAAAATCATACGCTAGTGTGCAAATCCCAACTACAACATAAGTAGTACAAGTCAAAAGGAAAACACTAGAAATCTTCAACGCCCGTGATCTCCACGCTATCGTCAATCTCTCATCTAGCTCGAGACCCAGATCCTGCCCCACCTGTTGCCATGCACACATACAGACACGACAACAGCCGGATAACTCCGGTGAGAACATATCCCAGTATAAAACATGGATGCATGCAATGTAATAATCATGTACAAAAGCATAGCATATATCAAGTAACATGAATGTAAACTCTACAACATGTAGAAGAATACAAATTTGTATTCAACATTTAAATCTTGACTCGACTCTTTTCTAATCTAGGGATCCCGATGTGAATAAGACGGTCTGTCACCTACCCAACCACTCGGGGCAACGGTACGTCTTATTCCTAGACTTCGGTCAACTCTGTATCGAGGGTCTACACATATAGCAAATCTGCTCCTCTGCGTCGATACACCGAAACGTCTAGTTTTGGCAAGTCTGCCAATATCTCCTATCTCAGGACTCGAATATAAATCTATAAACAAGGCATTACATAATCAAATGTAATAACAATCTAGTATGTGATTTAGGGAAACTCGTATCAAATCTGAATCGAGTTGTGCAATCCCAAGACCACATGAATTATACCTTTCTTGTCGCACTGTCTGTCAAGATCTCGAATCGAATGTCAAACCTGTCACTTCAAATCTGAAATGGCAATATACAAATGTTCTATATCAAAACACCACTCAAGCAAGAATTGGAATAATCAATAATCAGTCTCGGTACAAATTGACGGCATAACGGCGTAATCTCGCAATACCGATCAACTCCAACAATAATACACAATCATAATTCATTCCTAATCTCATCAACACATCCATATATATTCTGAAATCTGCATATACTCGATCCATGTATGCTGGAAAATCGAACCCATAGCATATGACATCCATAATTCGATTCGGTAGTGAATATATCAAGCTCATACTATCGAGAACACATATCTTCAACAAAATCATAAATTCTCCAACACATATGTTTCGAACCATGCTGAAAATGTATAATACTTACACCCTTAGCTAGTTTTTGTTGCAAGGATCACGAATCCGGCCTCGGAATTAAAATCGGATGAACAAATCTTGCACAAGCTCAATTTAAAGCCATGAAGAACTTGAGGAATTTAGAGGGAAGTTCTCGGTTCTTGCCTTCTGAAGATGATGAAATGAAGTGTCAATGCAAGGTATTTATATAGCATGCCATGTGTCAACATAAAAATCAAAGGTGGCACTTCACATGCAGCACCGCGGGTACGGCAACTCAAGAGCGCGGGTGCGCTGTGCTCTCGGCAGCAATGCATTTTCCTAAATGTCGATCACCGCGGGTGCGGCGCTTGCATCACCGCGGGTGCGGTCTCACCACCGCGGGTGCGGTCTTGCACGCACCGCGGGTGCGGTGTTGCTTCGCACATTTCCCTCAACTTTCTGTCACCTACACCGCGGGTGCGGTAGTCTTAGCACCGCGGGTGCGGTGTGGCTTCGGCCCTGCTGCTCAAAATCTCATAATTCATGCATTCTTATCTCTACCAGTCTAACATCAATAATACTGATAATTCTCGAGCCTTATATTTCTCCCCCTCTTAGACTGGAGTTCGTCCTCGAACTCGTAATCATTTAATCATGTAAGTATATATAAAACTGTAAAACAAACTGACGAAATACTTACATCAAATGAATAACCCGGGATGTCTCTGTCTCATCTCTGACTCTGTTTCCCAAGTCGCTTCTTCGATGCCATGACGACTTCATTGAATCTTCACAAGCGGAATGGTCTTGGTTCTGAGTTGTTTCTCTTTCCGATCAAGAATCTGTATCGGTCTTTCAACATAGCTCAGAGTCTGATCTAACTCGGCTTCATCAGGTTGAATGACATGAGAATCATCCGGCATGTATCTGCGCAACATCGATACATGAAAAACGTCATGTATACCTGATAATGAAGGAGGAAGAGCAAGTCTGTAAGCTCGATCGCTAATCTTCTCGAGGATTTCATACGGACCGACGTATCTAGGAGACAACTTTCCACGCTTGCCAAATCTGACAACGCCTCTGAAAGGCTGAAATCTTCAAAAATACTCTGTCTCCCTGCTCAAACACTAACGGTCTACGTCTGACATTGGCGTACTTCGCTTGCCTATCCTGTGCTGTCTTCATTCGTTTCTGAATGATTTTCACTTTTTCGGTCATCTCACGAATCATATCAGGCCCCAACTCGGGTACCTCAGAGATATCATCCCAGTACAACGGAGATCTGCACTTCTTTCCATATAAAGCTTCGAACGGTGCCATCTCAATGCTAGTCTGATAGCTGTTGTTGTATGAAAACTCACACAACGGCAATGAATCTTGCCAACTAGTACCAAAGTCTAGTACTACAGCTCTCAGCATGTCCTCTAAAGTCTGGATAGTCCGCTCTGACTGTCCGTCCGTCTGAGGATGATAAGCAGTGCTCAGGTGTAAAGTCGTACCCAAAGCCTGCTGCAGGCTGTGCCAAAAGTGAGAAGTGAATCGTGGATCCCGATCTGATACGATCGACTTCGGCACACCGTGTAATCTGACGACCTCTCTGACATACAACTCTGCCATCTGATCGTGTCGGTAGGTCATTTTGTACGGAATAAAGCACGCTGATTTGGTCAGTCTGTCTATCACCACCCAAATCGCGTCACAGCCTTGCGAAGATCGAGGTAACTTCGTCACGAAGTCCATGGAAATTTGGTCCCATTTCCATTCAGGAACAGACAAACTCTGAAGTAAACCTCCAGGCTTTTTCCTCTCTGCCTTCACCTGCTGGCAATTCAGGCACTTAGACACAAATTCTGCAATGTCTGTCTTCATCTGCTTCCACCAGAATTGTGTCTTCAAGTCGTTATACATCTTCCTGCCACCAGGATGAATGCTGAACCGACTACAGTGTGCCTCCGACATGATCTGTCGTCTCAAATCTGAAATCTCTGGCACTACTAAGCGGTTATTCACATACAGAACAGAATCTCTAACCTGATATTCTGATATATGACCAGCTCTGACCATATCCATCGATCTCTGAATGCCCGGATCAGTTCTTTGCGCTTCTTTGATCCTCAAAATCAGATCTGGCTCAATCTGAATCGCATCAAGTCGCAACGGTCTACTCTCTGTATCAAATGTCAATCCAGACAAGCAACAATCTTCTACTAAACTCGATACACCTATTGTCGATAAGGAAAGAGCACATACCTTTCGACTCAAAGCGTCTGCCGCTGCATTCGACTTCCCTGGATGGTACTTGATCTCACAATCAAAATCTTTCAGCAGATCAAGCCATCGTCGCTGCCTCGTGTTCAACTCTGACTGAGAAAAGAGATACTTCAAGCTCTTATGATCGGAATAGATCTCAAATTTCTCGCCATACAGATAATGACGCCAGATCTTGAGTGCAAATACAATCGCCGCCAATTCAAGATCATGAATCGGGTAACGAGTCTCGTGCAGCTTCAGCTGTCTAGAGGCGTACGCTATCACGTGCCCTCGCTGCATAAGAACACATCCAAGCCCTCTGTGAGATGCATCACAATATACAACGAACTCACCTGTACCTGAAGGAATCATCAAGACAGGCGCACTAGTCAGCCTCTTCTTCAGCTCTACAAAACTGGCTTCACAATCTTCAGACCATACAAATGGCATGTTCTTCTGTGTCAACTGAGTGATAGGCTTCGCTATACTGGAGAAATCTCGAATAAAACGACGATAATACCCGGCTAGACCCATGAAACTGCGTATCTCTGGCACAGAAGTCGGTCTCGGCCAACTGATCACAGCCTCAACTTTACTCGGATCTACTGCAATACCATCTCCAGATATAATGTGCCCCAAAAAGACAACCTGTTTCAGCCAGAATTCGCACTTGGACAATTTGGCGTATAACTGCTCTTTTCTCAAAGTCTGCAATACAATCCTCAGATGATCTGGTTCGGAATGCAGTCTTCGGAATATCAATGTCTCTAACTCTGAGCTGATGATACCCTGATCTCAAATCAATCTTCGAGTATACAGACGATCCCTGTAACTGATCAAACAAGTCGTCGATGCGAGGCAAAGGATACTTGTTCTTCACTGTTGCCTTGTTCAACTGCCTATAATCAATACACAGTCGCATCGAACCATCTTTCTTTCTGACAAAAAGCACCGGAGCACCCCAAGGAGATACACTGGGTCTGATATACCCCTTGGACAGAAGATCTTCCAGCTGTGCTTTCAACTCTTTCAGCTCTATCGGTGCCATCCTATACGGAGCTCTCGAAATAGGAACACTGCCTGGCACAAGATCAATGCTGAAATCAACCTCTCGAACTGGAGGCAACCCCGGAATCTCATCTGGGAAAACATCTGCAAACTCGCAAACCACTGGCAAATCTGCCAATGCTGGGCTCGACTTCAGTAAATCTACTGAATATACGAGAAAGCCCTCTGCTCCTCTCTGAAGCAATCTACTCATAGTCAGAGCAGATACTAAGGGAATCCGAGATCTGGAACCCTTGCCGTAGAATTTCCACTCATCTGTCATCTCGGGTCTGAATCTGACAATCTTGTGGAAACAATCTACAGTGGCCCTGTACTTGGTCAACATGTCTATACCAACTATACAGTCAAAATCAGCTAAACCAAGTACTACACAATCAAGATCAATCTCATGCCCTTCAAACTGAAGCATACAGTGTCTAACAGTAGTCACAGATATCAAACCACTTCCCAACGGAGAAGCTATAGACACTACCGTAGACATCGACTCAACAGGCAATGCATGTCTCAATGCAAAATGTTCAGAGATGAATGTATGAGATGCACATGTGTCAACACATATGCAGGATAACCGCAAAGAAAACAGTTACCTGCAATGACATCATCTGGCGCCTCCTGCGCCTGCTCCTCTGTCAGGGCAAAAACACGTGCCTGCTGTCTGAGAGGCTGACTCACCGTCTGACTACATCCTGGTCTCTGCTGAGTCTGTGTGGAGGGTGGCTGGAAGGAGTGTACAGAAGATGCCTGTCTCTCCATCTGTGGCGCTGGTGCTGATGATCCTGTGCTCTGGAATCGTTGTGCACCTCTCTGGGGACAAACTCTAGCAAAGTGTCCCTGTTGCCTACAGATGTTGCAGCGTCCCATAACTCCTTGACTACTGCTCCGTCGTATGTCGTCCTCCACACGAGCTACAATACACGCCACTGTAATCTGAACCCTGACCTCTCTGTCGAGATCCACTCGAACTCGATGAACTACTCCCGGACTTCTTAAACTGCTTGCCCTTAGCTTTCAGAAATTCCTTCTTGCCACTACCACTAGCTCCACTGTCAAAACGAGGAGGAGGTGGTGGAAACTGTACGGTAGTAGGCTGTGGCGGTCTCTGCCCCTGAACACCGTAAGAAGCGCCTCGCTGCCTGATCATGCCAGCCTCTGCTCCCTTCGCTCGGTTCAGTGCCTCTGAAAAAGTACTAGGCCGGCCCGTGTTCACCAAGGTAAAGACATCGGGGTTCAGCCCGTTGATGAACTGATCGGCCACTGCCTCGTCGTTCCCGGCCACATGCGGTGCAAATCGAAGCAACGCAGAAAATTTAGCAACATACTCCTCGATGTTCCACTGTCCCTGCCTCAGATTCGCAAATTCAGCTCCTTTATCTTTTCGGTAGGAAACGGGGAAAAATCGCTGATAGAACTCATCCTTGAAGACTTTCCATGTGATATCAATGCCTCGGTGCTCCAAGGCTCTCTTCGTAGTCAACCACCAGCTCTTGGCAAGCTCTTGCATCTGATGTCCAATCAACTTCACACGTCGCTTGTAACGACCCATTACAGGCCCAGTGGACCGCCCATACGGCCCACTGCCCCAATCGACCCAAGGCTATCCCGATCTTGTGACTTGGCCCGTAGGCCCAGTGGGCTTGCCCACCCTGTGGTGTCACTCACGGGCTTTCCATAGGCGTCGTATGGGTTACTCATAGAACTCTTAAGCCCATGAACTTAAGTTTGTGCCTCCCCAGGATCGAACCCAAGATCACATGGATATATAGATACTTGGCACAATCCTGGTGTAGCGGTGACATCCATTTGTGCACCGGATGTGCTACCCTGCTCTGGCTGTGGTATACGTCTAGGCCGCATAAATCTGATTACAAAACTGATTAGTACACAATCAATATCATCTGTCTCAGCCCTCCTCCGATCATAGACTCTGATCGAGAATCGGTTCTGATTCAGGCTTGAAATGCTGTAAATAAATTCAGATAACAATACAACATATAATAGAGAAAGCAATAAATCATGCTAGCATCTCAAAAGCAAGGAAGATGACTCGATCTACCCCGCTCATTCTATTCTATCTCAGTCTACAGAACCTCCAGCTCTGATACCACCTGTTGTGGGGACCCGGGCTCTAACTCAATTCTTTTGGGATTTAATTGGATCTTTGTTCGAAAATGTGGGTCAAAAATTTGCTTTTAACATTAATTCAAATGTATAAATTAAAGCATAACATGTCTTTAAATTAAATAAACAACATAATGTACATACATGTCTGTCTGGTAAAATCATACGCTAGTGTGCAAATCCCAACTACAACATAAGTAGTACAAGTCAAAAGGAAAACACTAGAAATCTTCAACGCCCGTGATCTCCACGCTATCGTCAATCTCTCATCTAGCTCGAGACCCAGATCCTGCCCCACCTGTTGCCATGCACACATACAGACACGACAACAGCCGGATAACTCCGGTGAGAACATATCCCAGTATAAAACATGGATGCATGCAATGTAATAATCATGTACAAAAGCATAGCATATATCAAGTAACATGAATGTAAACTCTACAACATGTAGAAGAATACAAATCTGTATTCAACATTTAAATCTTGACTCGACTCTTTTCTAATCTAGGGATCCCGATGTGAATAAGACGGTCTGTCACCTACCCAACCACTCGGGGCAACGGTACGTCTTATTCCTAGACTTCGGTCAACTCTGTATCGAGGGTCTACACATATAGCAAATCTGCTCCTATGCGTCGATACACCGAAACGTCTAGTTTTGGCAAGTCTGCCAATATCTCCTATCTCAGGACTCGAATATAAATCTATAAACAAGGCATTACATAATCAAATGTAATAACAATCTAGTATGTGATTTATGGAAACTCGTATCAAATCTGAATCGAGTTGTGCAATCCCAAGACCACATGAATTATACCTTTCTTGTCGCACTGTCTGTCAAGATCTCGAATCGAATGTCAAACCTGTCACTTCAAATCTGAAATGGCAATATACAAATGTTCTATATCAAAACACCACTCAAGCAAGAATTGGAATAATCAATAATCAGTCTCGGTACAAATTGACGGCATAACGGCGTAATCTCGCAATACCGATCAACTCCAACAATAATACACAATCATAATTCATTCCTAATCTCATCAACACATCCATATATATTCTGAAATCTGCATATACTCGATCCATGTATGCTGGAAAATCGAACCCATAGCATATGACATCCATAATTCGATTCGGTAGTGAATATATCAAGCTCATACTATCGAGAACACATATCTTCAACAAAATCATAAATTCTCCAACACATATGTTTCGAACCATGCTGAAAATGTATAATACTTACACCCTTAGCTAGTTTTTGTTGCAAGGATCACGAATCCGGCCTCGGAATTAAAATCGGATGAACAAATCTTGCACAAGCTCAATTTAAAGCCATGAAGAACTTGAGGAATTTAGAGGGAAGTTCTCGGTTCTTGCCTTCTGAAGATGATGAAATGAAGTGTCAATGCAAGGTATTTATATAGCATGCCATGTGTCAACATAAAAATCAAAGGTGGCACTTCACATGCAGCACCGCGGGTGCGGCAACTCAAGAGCACGGGTGCGCTGTGCTCTCGGCAGCAATGCATTTTCCTAAATGTCGATCACCGCGGGTGCGGCGCTTGCATCACCGCGGGTGCGGTCTCACCACCGCGGGTGCGGTCTTGCTTCGCACATTTCCCTCAACTTTCTGTCACCTACACCGCGGGTGCGGTAGTCTTAGCACCGCGGGTGCGGTGTGGATTCGGCCCTGCTGCTCAAAATCTCATAATTCATGCATTCTTATCTCTACCAGTCTAACATCAATAATACTGATAATTCTCGAGCCTTACAATAAGTTTTTCCAAAATATTGAAAGGGATCGGTTACGGTGACCGGAAGCGCAACGGAAGTTCAAAAAATCGAATTTTACATACAATATTTCGGCCACCATGAGATTTTGTGCAACAAATACAATAAAACACAAAAAATGACATTCATAGTTTGTTTAGAATTGTACCTATCAATCTTAAAGATTGATGATGGTTCCAACTTAGTTGATATTCAACTAAGCTCTTCAATGACAAGACAATCTTCAAGCTTCCTTTGAGCCCACCTTGCTCAAATATTAAGCCCACCACCAACTAGCTAGAACCACTCTAATTTTGCACTAGAAAAATTAGAGCATTTTTCTTTGAGAAGTGTATTGTTTCCTCAACAATTGAAAAACAAAAATATGAGAGAAAAATGAATAGTATTTTCGGCACTATTCATCCTAGGAGAGAAGGAGAGACATTTTTTTGGTTGTGGGAAAAGTTAAAGTAAAAAGGTTGCATGCCAAGCCTTGGTTATACAAAAAGTTGTCTCCCATCCTTTCACCTCCCATGCATGCATATTATATGGTTTTTAACAAATTAAAAACCATGGACTAAATTTAATTATCTCAAACAAATTTGAGACTAATTAAACATTACTTGAATTTACCCAAGTCCCACTAGTTAAATAATTAATTTAAATTGAGCTCTACAAGACTCAATATAATTTAATTAATTCAACACTTGAATTAATTTAATTATTTGGACTCTACTAGGTCCACTAGTGTTTAATTAATTCAACACTTGAATTAATTTAATTTAGTCCATAATAATGTTTATGAAAATCACAATTTTCAAATACATTATTCAATTGGCCAACTTTTAATGTAGGAACACTTCCATAAATTAAAATTTACATTTCTCTCATAGAAGTCATACTTCTATTTTTCTTTACACTTATAAACTCATTTATAAGTCGTTCAACACATTGAACTATTTTCTCCTTTATAGAAGTCATACTTCTAATTTTCCTTACGCTTATAAACTCCTTTATAAGCCGTTCAACACATTGAACTATTTTTACTTCTCAACGGGATCTAGAAAGCTAGTACTTGTGTGGCCCTCAATGGTTCATTGATACAACTAGCCGTGGGTTCACATCTCTATGTGATTCGGACTAAACATATCCTTATATGAGCATACCCCAATTGCTCCATTCTTATTTATCAACACCTTGATAACAAGAACGTCAGAACTCAAGTCTGATAGTACCCAACCAATCATGTTAAACGCCTAGCAGCATCGCTTACATGATTCCCTAGGTATCAAATGATAGTGCCTGCAAGAACCATTCAATTATGGTTAGCATACAGTACGGTCCCTTCAACTCATATATCCCGATCGATTCGACAACCATTGGTTTATCGAGAGTTGTCAATGAATCGATACTATGTGTCATGTCGTAGTTGCATCGATGGTGTAATCTATGAAACCCCTTTCATAATTACCACCATATTCTGGCCAGATATTTCAACCTACATACACATGATAACACATTGAACTATTTTCTCCTTTATAGAAGTCATACTTCTAATTTTCCTTACACTTATAAACTCCTTTATAAGCCGTTCAACACATTGAACTATTTTTACTTCTCAACGGGATCTAGAAAGCTAGTACTTGTGTGGCCCTCAATGGTTCATTGATACAACTAGTTGTCAATGAATCGATACTATGTGTCATGTCGACTACAATGCATCGACTCCTATGTGCTTCGACAGAACACCCAACCTTGCCACCTGATGACCCCATGAGAGTCGGTAAACAAGTCAAAGTGTAATTCTAGCACATAGAGTCTCAATGTTGTCCCGGGTCATAAGGACTAATGGTGTACAACCATAAACCAGGACTTTTCCACTCGATAAGTGAGAACCACTTGGAAAGTCCTTTAATGGAGGGTTGTTCAGTGCACTCTACCAGGAGCACCTATCTGCATGCTCGGACATCACAATGTCCCCTACCAATGAAACATGGTACTCACATCGCAGATACTAGTCTCTAACTCGAGCGGCCTATATCCTTCTTAGTGGCGGATGAATCGACTAGGAACCGTTTAGAATATACAGTATTACAAATATGAGTTTCATGATACTCATCATATGAGCATCTCATATTCTTTCTACTATTTGTATATTCAAGGGCTTTATCTATGCAACTAGCATGGGTATACAGATAAAGATGTGCCAAAATAATAATATCAAATATTACTAAAATAAAGATTGCTTATACATAGAGTTTCATTGTGAACACTCGGCCAACATTTGGCTCGACGGGCACCTACTCTAACAAATATGAAGTACACGGACCCCGTGCCCAGGTCCGGCTCCGGGTCCGTGTAGGTACTATAAAATGCGTGTCTAGAAAAGGGGAGACACGGACCCTGTGCTTAGGTCCGTGATGTGAATCTTTGTACGAATAAAAGAAAACACTGATCAAAATTGAATCGCGTCCTCAATTTAATATCGAACAAAGAATCGTTGTGTTTTCCCGATCTTTTGAATCAAGTATGGTTGTGATATTCACCTCTAAACTATGGAAAGTCTAGCAACAAATAAACACAAAATAACAATCGAAAATTAGAATGAACCTTCGAAGAACGATGCCTACGACAATCCGCACAAGATCGATCGACAAACGCCACAAAGTTGAAAACTTTGATAAGTTTTATTTTGGTGGAACAAAGAAAAGCTTTGAAAGCTTGAGAGAGAATCTCAAAAGTTTGTATAAAAACTCAAAATAATGTGTATTGTGTGTCAAATTTTCGTCCAAGAAATGTCTTATATCAAAAAGAGAACAAAATCTAATTTCCTAACAAAATAAAACTCTAAAGAAGGTAATTTTTTCTCGCCTAAAACTCTAGGACATGGACCCCATGTGGCCCTCCGTGTCCGGGTCCGTGTACACTCGGGAATAAACTTCATGCTGTAAACAAGGGACACGGACCCCGTGCTCACCTCCGTATACGGGTTCGTGTAGACACTGTCTTCACCAATGTAATAGGGCACGGACCCCGTGCCTGGGTCCGTCTTCAGGTCTGTACAGGTACTGGAATAGCTCATCTCAGGTTGTAAAGGACACGGACCCCGTGTGCAGGTCCGTGTAGTCATTGGTTTCTCCAACAATGCTTGAATAATATTCCGTTGGCCTCCAAACGTGTGGGGACCCGGGCTCTAACTCGTTTCTTTGGGATTAAATGGATCATTTATATAAAAAGTGGGTCAAAATTTTTTTGGCTTTACAACATTAATTCTAATGTATGTATACAAGCACAAGTTCTTTATTTATATTACAACATACAAACATATCTTGTTCTAGTACATTCATCCAACTAGTGTTTAATACAATAAAGCAAATACAAATAGTCCAAGTCTACTAAAAAAACCACTAGTCCTCTGCTGCGCCCGTAGTCTCCACGCTATATCAATTTCGTCTCTGTCTCGACCCAGATCCTGCCCCACTTGTTGTTATGCACACATACAGACATAACAACAGCCGGAAACTCCGGTGAGAACAAATCCCAGTATAAACATGTATACATGCATATAATCAATCTAAACATGAAACAAGCTATTATAAAGGACAATCATATAAACATGCAATGCGAATCAAACCATGTCTGGACTCGACTCGACTAGAACTCTAGGGATCCCGGTGAGAATAAGACGATCTATCACCTACCCTCCCAATCGGGGTGACGGTACGTCTTATTCCTAGACTTCGGCCTGATCTGTATCCACATCTACAATAGGAGACGAATCTTCTCCTAAGCTGTGATATCACCGAACATCTAGAAGTTTGACTGTTTCTGTCAAGACTCCCTATCTTAAATGCAATGCATAACAATCTGTAAACAATGCATAATCATCTCAAAAGATTTGAATACAAGTCTACAAACAAATCACACTCATAATTCAAGATAAACAATAAATCTCGTATGTGGTTTTGGTTGGGAAACTCAAATGTGATCTCATTTGAGTTGTATCTCCCCAAACAAAACATGTATTATACCTTTCTTGTTACACCTTTATCGATGTCGAGGTCTCGATGTCGAAGTGAGGCACAATGAATCTGAAATGGCAATGATCAATACACCTTCTATTAATTCTTAACCCCATTCAACACTTCTACAAATTACTAGTACATCTAAACACAATCTGACGGCAGTAACGGCGTAGTTTCTCGATACCGATCAATCCAACTTCTAACATATATCAATATCTAATTTCCACAATCCATAATCAACCTCATATAAGATGGTATTCTCAAAAATCTGCATAACTCAACAATAAACATGCTGAAAAATCATAGCAATTGAGTACGATATCATTCCTCCGTTCCGGCTTCGAATCTACCATCATCAACTTAACAAGAACACATAATCTAGTGTAATTCATAATTCCCCCAATCACCCTATCTCGAATCATGCAGGAAAGAAAAGAAACTTACTGTAATGCCCAAGAATTATAGTTGATAAAAAGAAAATTGAAGATTTCTTGAGCATGCAGGACCGCACCCGCGGTCTGGGAAGTCCCGCACCCGCGGTGGCACAAGAAATGAAATATTTCTACAGTAGCAGTGGCGCATATGCGCGAAAAGAAGTGGCGCATATGCACGACACCTACAGTAGCATCGGCGCATATGCGCGGAAAGAAGCGGCGCATATGCGCGACATATCCAGAATCTGTGGCGCACATGCACGAGTTCAGGCGCGCATATGCGCGGAAACTCCAGAACCCTTGGCGCATATGCGCGAGATGAAGCACGCATAGGCGCGAGGAGACATTGCCGAGACATTATGTCTCGCGCATATGCGCGAGTTTAGGACGCGCATATGCGCGAGAAATCCAGCATGCACACTAAGATGACACATGGCATGACCTATATAATGTGTAATATCTTCATTCTTCATGTTGAACAGCAAGAACCGAGGAGAGATATTTCAGAAAATCTTCAAGAGTTCCTCATACCTTTAAGTTTTGATTTGCTAAGAATTTCATATCAGATTTTCGATCCAAGCTTATATCCGTGTTCCGTGCGTTGAGGGCTACGAAAGGATGTAAGTATCTTTGAATTCCAACATGATTCAGATTTTATGTGTTGGAGAAATTAAGATGTGATTGCTATTAAATGTTCTTAAGAATATAGACATCGTAATAACGTAAACGAATCGAGAAAATGATACCATACGTGATTGTTATGAATTTCAGCATGTTTAGAACTAAGATTATGCATATTTTGAGATATTGACATAGATATTATGATGATTATGAGTTGAGGATGGTATGGTATCGATATATGTTGAGATTTGATTGACCGGTATCGAAAAATTACGTCGTTATGCCGTCGATTTATACAGAGATTTATTAAGAATTGTATAAGACTTATTGTGAGTTGTATGTTGATATGGTATCTATCAACAATTGTCATTTCAGATTCATCTTACCTCACTTCGACATCGAGACCTCGACATCGATAAAGATTTAACAAGAAAGGTATAATTCATGTGATGCTTGGGGAGATACAACTCAAATGAGATTCAAATCGAGTTCCCGACAAAATCACATACTAGATTATTTGTTATGTTTGAATATGATTATGTTTGTTTATAGATTTATATTCAAACCTTTTGATACTATCATGCTTTGTTTATAGAATATATTCAATGCATTTAAGATAGGAGAGTCATTGACAGAGTTGTCAAACACTAGACGTTCGGTGATATCGCAGCAATCAGGGGGAGAGTTGACTCCGATTGTAGTCGTCGATATCGACTAGACCGAATTCTAGGAATAAGACTGTACAGTCATCCCGATTGGGAGGGTAGGTGACAGAGAGAGACGTCTTATTCACACTGGGATCCCTAGAATTAGAGTTGAGTCGAGTCCAGATATGATTTAATTTGCATTGCATGCACATATTAATGTCATTCATGATAGCATGTTTCATGATCCGATTGTTTATATGCATGTATACATGTTTATACTGGGATTTGTTCTCACCGGAGTTTCCGGCTGTTGTTATGTCTCTATGTGTGCATAACAACAGGTGGGGCAGGATCTGGGTCACGCAGAGGATAAGAGACTGTTGATAGAGTGGAGGCTACGGGCATAGCAGACTACTAGTTGGTTGTACTAGACATGTACTGGATTTTATGAACCCTAGTGTATGATTGTATTAAAACGGATTTGTATGTACATTATGTTTGTATGTTGTAGAATAAATAAAGATCTTATGCTTGTTTATATACAATTGATTTAATGTTTAAAAGCAAATTTTGACCCACATTTTCGAGCAAAGATCCAATAAATCCCAAAAGAATTGAGTTAGAGCCCGGGTCCCCACACTTACATCACTTTAAAGCTCTCGATGCAAGGATCAATAATATCTATTTGGTATAAAATTTGGATAGCTCAATCTTAAGAAATCTTACCTAAACCTTGAAGAACTTGAGGAAATTCTTGGAGGAAGCTCGGTTCTCAGCTGCTGGAATAAGAGAATGGCTGAGTCATGCCCCAAGTATATATATATATATATATATGCCATGTGTCAAGTTAAGAACAAAGGTAGCTTTCTCGCATGCAGCACCGCGGGTGCGGTCACGTTAGCACCGCGGGTGCGCTATGCTCTCGGGAACCCTATCATTTTCACAAAATAGAGACCGCGGGTGCGGTCTCTGCAAGACCGCGGGTGCGGTCCTTCTGCACCGTGGGTGCGGTGATGCTACGGATAAAATGGCCAACTTTCTGTCAATACACCGCGGGTGCGGTGTTTCCTAACACCGCAGGTGCGGTGTGGCTTCGGCCAGGCTCATCCAAAATTCCATAATTCATGAAATATTTGATACTTTCATCTTATGACATGCATTCTCATATCCTCCGAGTATCATTTTAATGAAAACTAATAATCTCGAGCATTACATTTCTCCCCCTCTAAGAAATGATTTCGCCCTCGAAATCGTAGGCAATTATCAAACATACATGACAAGTAATATAATCAATACTGAAAATTTACTTACGTCATGTAAATAGTTCGGGATAGTTTTGTCACATATACACTTCTATTTCCCAAGTCGCTTCCTCGATACCATGACGACTCCATTGGACTTTCAATAACGGAATAGTCTTCGTCCTGAGCTTCTTTTCTTTCCGATCAAGAATTTGTATCGGTTGTTCAACATAGCACAAGGTCTGATCAAGCTCAGCTTCGTCAGGCTGAATGACATGAGAAATATCTGGCATATACTTACGCAACATTGACACATGAAAGACATCATGTATCTCGGATAACGAAGGAGGAAGAGCAAGTCGATAGGCTCGGTCGCCAATCTTCTCTAAGATCTCGTAAGGACCAACGTATCTAGGAGACAACTTCCCACGCTTACCAAATCTGACAACGCCTCTGAATGGGGAAATCTTTAAAAATACTCGGTCTCCTTGCTCGAATATCAACGGTCTACGTCTGACATTGGCGTATTTGGCTTGCCTATCTTGTGCCGTCTTCATTCTCTTTTGAATGACTTTCACTTTCTCAGTCATGTCACGAATCATATCTGGCCCAAGTTCTGGTACCTCTGAGACGTCATCCCAGTACAGCGGAGATCTGCACTTCTTGCCATATAAAGCTTCAAACGGTGCCATCTCAATGCTTGTCTGATAGCTATTATTGTAAGAAAATTCGCAAAGAGGTAGAGAATCTTGCCAACTAGTGCCAAAATCTAGCACTGCGGCTCTTAACATATCCTCTAAAGTCTGGTTAGTCCGCTCTGACTGTCCGTCTGTCTGAGGATGATAAGCAGTACTCAGATGTAATGTCGTACCTAAGGCCTGCTGTAAACTGTGCCAGAAGTGTGAAGTGAATCGTGGATCACGATCTGATACGATAGACTTCGGCACAACATGTAATCTAACTACCTCTCGGACATATATCTCTGCCATCTGATCATGTCCATACGTCATTTTGTACGGAATGAAGCAAGCGGATTTGGTCAGTCTGTCAATGATGACCCAAATCGCATCACAGCCTTTAGATGATCGAGGTAACTTTGTCACGAAATCCATGGAAATGTGATCCCATTTCCATTCTGGAATAGCTAAACTCTGAAGTAGACCTCCGGGCTTCTTCCTCTCGGCCTTCACCTGCTGGCAATTCAAGCACTTAAACACAAATGCTGCGATATCTGACTTCATTTGCTTCCACCAGAACTGTGTCTTCAAGTCATTGTACATCTTTCTGCCACCAGGATGAATGCTGAACTGACTACAGTGTGCTTCGGACATAATCTGATGTCTCAAGTCTGAAACATCTGGCACTACGAGACGGTTATTGACGTACAAAACATGCTCACGCACATGATATTCTGATAAATGCCCTGATCTGACCATCTGAATCGATTTCTGCACATTTTGATCCATTCTTTGTGCTTCTTTAATCCTCCAAATCAAATCAGGTTCAACATGAATGGAAGCAAGTCGTAGTGGCCTACTTTCTGTATCAAATTCTAATCCAGACAAACAGCAGTTTTCAACTAACTTTGTAACACCTATCGTCAATAATGATATGGAACAAACCTTTGGACTCAAGGCGTCCGCTGCTGCATTTGACTTCCCTGGATATTATTTGATCTCGCAATCAAAGTCTTTCGGTAGATCAAGCCATCTACGCTGCCGCATATTCAGTTCTGATTGAGAAAATAGATACTTCAGGCTTTTGTGATCGGAGTAAATCTCAAATTTCTCGCTGTAGAGATAGTGACGCTAGATCTTTAATGCAAATAAGATAGCCGCCAATTCAAGATCGTGAATGGGGTATCGAACTTCATGTGGCTTCAATTGTCTCGAGGCGTATGCGACCACATGACCTCGCTGCATAAGAACACACCCCAAACCTCTGTGAGAGGCATCACAATATACAACGAAATTACCTGTACCTGAAGGTATCGTCAGTACTGGAGCACTAGTCAGCTTCTTCTTCAATTCCATGAAGCTAGACTCACAATCCTCAGACCATACAAATGGTGCATTCTTCTGTGTCAATTGTGTAATTGGCTTCGCAATACGGGAGAAATCTTGGATGAATCGTCTATAGTATCCTGCTAGACCTATGAAACTACGTATCTCTGGCACAGAAGTCGGTCTCGGCCAGCTGATCACAGCTTCCACTTTACTTGGATCTACAGCAATACCATCTCCAGATATGATATGTCCCAAGAAGACAACTCAATTCAGCCAAAATTCACACTTTGATAATTTAGCATACAATCTCCCATTCCTCAAAGTTTGCAACACAATTCTGAGATGCTCTGCATGCTCATTTCTGTCCTTTGAATACACCAGAATGTCATCAATAAAGACAATCACAAAATCATCTAAATACCTTTGAAAAATTCGGTTCATCAAGCTCATAAATACCGCTGGAGCATTTGTTAAACCAAAAGGCATGACAATAAATTCGCAATGTCCATACCTGGTTCGAAATGCGGTCTTCGATATGTCTACATCTCGAACTCTGAGCTGATGATATCCGGATCGCAAATCTATCTTTGAATAAACAGAGGATCACTGTAATTGATCAAATAAATCATCGATGCGCGGCAATGGATATTTATTCTTCACTGTCGCTTTATTTAATTGCCGATAGTCTATACACAATCGCATCGATCTATCTTTCTTCCACACAAAGAGCACTGGTGCGCCCCAAGGAGATACACTAGATCGGATATATCCCTTGGCTAGTAGATCTTCTAATTGTGCTTTCAGTTCTTTCAGTTCAACAGGCGCCATCCTATAAGGAGCTCGAGATATAGGAACAGTACCTGGCATAAGATCTATACTAAAATCTACCTCTCGAGCTGGAGGTAACCCTGGGATTTCATCTGGGAATACATCTGCAAACTCCCGTACTATTGGCAATTCTGCCAATGTCGGGCTCGATTTCTGTACGTCTACAGCATAAACAAGGAACCCATCTGCACCTCTCTGCAACAATCTATTCATAGTCAAAGCCGAAATCAAGGGAATCCGAGATCTGGAACCCTTTCCATAGAAATTCCACTCTTTTGTCATTTCTGGTCTGAATCTGACAATCTTGTGGAAACAATCCACGGTGGCTCTGTACTTAGTTAACATGTCAATCCCAACAATACAATCAAAATCATCTAACCCAAGTACTATGCAATCTAGATCAATTTCATGACCTTCAAATTGTAAGATGCAATGTCTAACCGTGGTCACAGCTATCAAACCACTTCCCAACGGAGAAGTAATAGACACTACATCCGACAAAGACTCAACAGGCAGGGAATGCAATAATGCAATTCGTTCTGAGATGAATGTATGCGATGCACCCGTATCTATCAATATATAGGCAGGATAACCGCAAAGAGAACAGTTACCTGCTATGACATCATCTGAGGCATCCTGTGCTTGCTCCTCTGTCAATGCAAATACTTGAGCCTGTTGTCGAGGAGGTTGGCTCACGGTCTGGCTACCTCTGGCTCTGGGCTGCGTCTATGACTGTGGTGGCTGGAAGGAGTGTACAGATGAAGCTGGCCTCTCAGGCTGAGCTACGGATGCAGATGACCCTGCACCTCGAAATCTCTGTGAGCTCCTCTGGGGACACACTTTGGCGAAGTGCCCTTGTTGCCTACATATGTTACATCTTCCCCCTACACCTTAACACTGCTCTGTGGCATGCCTGCCACCACAAGAACTGCAATATACACCCGTGCACCTTGTACTCTGATCAAAACCACTCTGTCTGGATCCACTGGAGCTCGACGAACTGCTCCCAGGTCTTTTGAACTGCTTCCCTTTCACTTTCAACTGATCTTTTCGCCCGCTGCTACTACCACCGGTATCAAATCTAGAAGGAGGTTGTACTGGAGGTAATGGCGGTCTCGGACTCGGGGCCACATACGGAACACTCCGCTGCCTAAGCAACCCTGCTTCTGCTCCTTTGGCACGGTTCAATGCCTCAGCGAAATTGTTGGGTCTTCCAATATTTACCAATGTAAAGATATCGGGATTTAAGCCGTTTATAAACTGATCCGCTACGGCCTCATCACTACCTAAAACATGAGGTGCAAAACGAAGCAAAGAAGAGAATTTAGCGACGTACTCTTCAATATTCAGTTGCCCTTGCCTCAAGTTTGCAAACTCAGCGCCTTTATCTTTACAGTAGGATATAGGAAAGAATCGCTGATAAAACTCTGTTCCAATGCTCTTTTGATGTTCAACCACCAATTCTTAGCCACGTCTTGCAATTGATGGCCAATGAGTTTCACTCGTTTCTCATCACTGTATTCTAGAGACTCGAATAGCATCTCGATATCTTCCAACCTGCTTTCACATTCGATTGGATTTTCTGTACCTCGTAAGGTAGGTGGTCTGAAGGACTGGAATCGTTTTAACAGAGTCTCCATGGGTGTAGCATTAACGTCCAATTGATCCCCGGATGTGCTGCCCTGCTCTGGTGCTGTGGGTCGTAGAGGCACTGCTGCTCTTCTAGGAGGCATATATCTGATATTCAAATAAATTAGTATATCATCTATACAACTGTCTCAGCCCTCCTCTGATCATTTATCTCTGATCCAGAATCGGCTCTGATTCATTCTTTACTAATACATGTTGTAATTCAGGTCAGATAACAATACAACATGCAATAATGAAAGCAATAAATCATGCTAGCACATCAAAAAGCAAGGAAGAAGACTCGATCTACCCCGCTCATTCTATCTTATCTTAATCTAAAGGATCTATCGCTCTGATACCACCTGTTGTGGGGACCCGGGCTCTAACTCTTTTCTTTGGGATTAAATGGATCATTTATATAAAAAGTGGGTCAAAATTTTTTTTTTCTTTACAACATTAATTCTAATGTATGTATACAAGCACAAGTTCTTTATTTATATTACAACATACAAACATATCTTGTTCTAGTACATTCATCCAACTAGTGTTTAATACAATAAAGCAAATACAAATAGTCCAAGTCTACTAATAAAACCACTAGTCCTCTGCTGCGCCCGTAGTCTCCACGCTATATCAATCTCGTCTCTGTCTCGACCCAGATCCTGCCCCACCTGTTGTTATGCACACATACAGACATAACAATAGCCGGAAACTCCGGTGAGAACAAATCCCAGTATAAATGTGAAGGCCCAAAAATCCTCGCTTGAAAATTTGCAGAAAATTTAAAATTTTCTTTTTAAATAATTAAAATGTCTCATTCATAATTAAACCGATAAACAAAGTTTGATATTCAAGATGGCAGCGGAATTAAATATTTGTTTGCAAAATAACAATTTAAGAATATCCAACAACTGATAAAATGTTTGCATAAAAATAACAAATGCTGAACTGAGGTCCTCGGGTGCCACTACTGCCGACCCAAGCTGGCTCACTGGTCCCCGCACTCGGCCCTGGCCTCATCAGTACCTACAACAATCAAGTCTAGTGAGTCTAAAGACTCAACATGCATATATCGTAGGTAACGAGTAAAATATAATTTTCATGGATAAAATATTATGTCATGAGCAATACTGGAAATAACTTGTACTGAGCAATTATAATGCGTGCATAACTGAACTGAAAAATCATAGTAAAAATGTTTGCTCCTTGGAGCCCTGTACTGAAATAACTGGTAATAATTTTCTGTTGAGATTATGGTCTACGCATGTGGCCCCTGCACTGAACTGAACTGATCGGTAACTGGCTACCGGGGAGTATAAAACTGAACTGAGCTGGCCGGTCACTGGCAACCGGGTGGTACCAAACTGAACTGAGCGGTCACTGGCGACCGTATAAAATAATGCTCCCATAATAGTGAATTGACCACAAGCAATATCGCATAAATCTCAAAAATAAGTATTTTCTATTTTTATGCACGTAATATAATTAAATGGCATAATGAAAATTCCTATGTTGTTTTACCAACTGGATTGGATCGCTCCCAGGCTCGTTGCAACCTAAATATGTCATGAAAAATATGTAATAGCTTTTACTTGACCAAACTATGCAACTAAGTTCGAAAATGCGACAACTACGTCTAACGACTCCGTATTTAATCATGACTCCGAACCAACCCGAACCAACACTGAATTATCATATAGTCATGATTAAAATACGCTAAAAATGATGAATTAATGCTACTAAAATAGTGAGGGTCGAAATCTAGGTGAATGGAGGCCAAAACAAGAAACGCTCTTTCGAGAGTCAATTTGGCACATCGCACCGTAAATTCTCGTACGACCTCAAAAATGTTCCGAATCATGAACGGTCAAAAACATGACCTTCCTAACTCAATAAGGCACTGTCCAGTCCAAGGCCATAGGCTAAAAGCCAACCAATAACTCGAATGTAGCCTCTGAACCGTCACAGCAACTTGCTGTCCAAAAATACAGCAGCTGTACATGTGCTTTTCTTGTGTCGTTTTCGAGTCTGCCGGCCATTGGGGCTTGAACCACCGACCAGAGACCCTTACCAACATCCCAAGGAATGATTTGAACCATGGCTAAGGGCCCTAGGCCAGCCACAATTCGAAATATTCCAGCAACAATCGAAAGGAGTTCACCCAAGAGCAATTCTGCACGTCGGGGTATGGTTCTTGTTTTGCTGTCACGGATCGTTCCAGTGGCCATTTGATTGACCATGGCACAATCTAGACATCTAGGGCATGGTATATTGCTTAATAACTAACTAATTAAGGTTTGGTTAATAATTGAAAAGATTAGAATGTTAAAATTTACATGGAATGGGTCAAAGGTGAGTTGGCAAAATAATTGTCTAGGTACTAAGGGGTGGCCGAAATTCTTGGAAATAAAATGAAGGGAAATGTTGATTATGAAGTAAATTTACAATCCTTAAAAGCCTTATCTATCCTTTAAATAATTTAGTGAACTAACCCCTTAGTTATTGAAACTTAAATGAACTAATTTTCTACTCACCTCAAGTTGTATAAATAATTTCTTAAGCCTTCATTATAACTTAAATTAACTTACTTGCTAGCTAAATTAAATTCTGGAAATATTTTCTGAATCTTAAATTTTATCTCTAAACTCCAACTCCAGTCCGGCCTCATTGAAATAACTGAAATGATAAAAATCAAACTATTGCATTAAATAATTAACTTAAGTAAAAAAAATCATTTAAATACTCATGCAATGAAATCAATTTAATTTAAAATACTAGAATGGCTTATACGTAGTCTGATTTATGAGTTCTACAATCCTTCCCCCCTTTAAAGAAATGTCGTCCTCGAAATTAGAACTCACCGAATAACTCGGGGTAACGATCTCTCATCTCCGGCTCAGACTCCCACGTAACTTCCTCCTCTGAATGGTTGAGCCATTTGACTTTGACTCGCTTAACCAGCTTGTTCCGAAGCTTCTTCTCTTGTCTGTCTAATATCTGTACTGGCCTCTCCTCATAAGATAGGTTCGGAGTAAGTTGCAACGGCTCAAAATTCAGCACATGCGAAGGATTTTCCATATACTTCCTTAGCATAGAGACGTGGAACACATTGTGTACTCCGGCCAGATTCGGCGGAAGAGCCACACGATAAGCAAGCGTCCCAACTCTGTCAAGGATCTCAAACGGTCCAATGAATCTCGGACTGAGCTTCCCTTTCGTTCCAAATCGCATAACACCTTTCATAGGTGCTATCTTCACAAAGACGTGGTCGCCAACGGCAAACTCTAGGTCTCTCCTTCTCTGATCTGCATAGCTCTTCTGTCGACTCTGAGCAGTCCTCATCCTATCACAGATCTTGACTACTACATCGGCAGCCTGCTGAACAATTTCTGGACCCAACTCTGCTCTCTCTCCTACTTCATCCCAATGAACATGAGATCTACACTTACGGCCATACAAAGCTTCATACGGTGCCATACCAATAGAAGACTGGAAGCTGTTGTTATAGGTGAACTCTACCAATGGCAATTTCGACTCCCAACTCCCTGAGAAGTCAATCACACAAGCACGGAGAAGATCCTCTAAGATCTGAATAACTCGCTCTGACTGCCCATCTGTCTGCGGATGGAAAGCTGTGCTAAACAGCAACTTCATACCCATAGTCGAATGCAAGCTCTTCCAAAAAGAGGAAGTAAATCTAGGGTCTCTGTCAGATACGATAGAAACTGGAATACCATGAACTCGGACTATCTCCCGGATATACAACTCTGCATACTGAACCATGGTGAAAGTCATCTTAATAGGCAAGAAGTGCGCTGATTTGGTAAGACGATCAACAATCACCCAGATAGCATTCGATCCTCTGACCGACTTAGGCAAACAGGTAACAAAGTCCATGGTAATATTCTTCCACTTCCACTCGGGAATGGGAAGAGGCTTGAGCAAGCCGGCTGGTCTCTGATGCTCTGCCTTCACTAGCTGACAAGTCAGACACTCAGATACAAAACGTCTGATGTCCTTCTTCATCCCAGGCCACCAATACAACAACTGCAGATCTTTGTACATCTTCATACTCCCAAGGTGAATGGAGTACGGCGACATATGGGCCTCTGATAGATTATCTGCTCGGATAGTATCACTGTTAGGAACCCACATCCTGTCTCGGTATCGCACTATACCGTCGCTGACGGAATATAAGACACTGCCCTTGGCTTCATCTCTCTTCTTCCACTGTGTCAATTGCTCATCTGCTGACTGACCGCTGCGAATACGGTCAAGAAGAGAGGACTGAATCGTCAAGGTAGATAGACGAGGAACTCTACCGTGAGGATAAGTCTCAAGATCAAACCTCTGTATCTCAAGCTGAAGAGGTCTCGAAACTGTCAAATGAGCCATCACTGTGACTTTTCTGCTCAATGCATCCGCAACTACATTAGCTTTACCCTGGATGGTAGCTAATGTCACAGTCATAATCCTTCACAAGCTCCAACCAACGCCTCTGACGCATGTTCAGCTCCTTCTGTGTAAAGAAATACTTGAGGCTCTTGTGGTCGGTAAAGATCTGGCACTTCTCTCCATACAAATAATGCCTCCAGATCTTCAGGGCGAATACTACGCTGACAACTCTAGATCATGGGTGGGATAGTTCTTCTCGTGGATTTTCAGCACTCAAGAATCATATGCTATCACTTTCCCATGCTGCATCAATACTGCGCCAAGACCGAGCTTCGAAGCATCGGTATACAGAACAAACTCTCCGGGCCCTGACGGCATGGCCAAAACTGGTGCTGAGATAAGAGCTTGCTTCAAAGTATCAAAGCTCTTCTGACAATCCTCGCTCCATACAAATTTCACATTCTTCTTGGTCAATGATGTAAGCGGAACTGCGATAGATGAAAACCCCTTGATGAACTTCCTGTAGTAACCTGCTAAGCCAAGAAAACTGCGAATCTCAGACGCATTCTGTGGCACAACCCAATCTCTGACCGCAGCAACTTTTGCTGGTCTACCTCAATACCACTACTTGAAACAATATGGCCTAAGAACGCCACCTTCTCCAACCAGAATTCGCATTTTCTGAACTTCGCGAACAACTTATGCTTCTGCAAGGTCTGCAACACTGTGGTCAAATGTCGGCTGTGATCCTCTTGACTCTTGGAGTAGACGAGAATGTCGTCTATGAACACTATCACAAACTGGTCAAGATATGGCTGAAATACGCGATTCATGAGATCCATGAAGATCGCCGGCGCATTCGTCAGACCGAACGGCATCACAAGGAACTCATAGTGACCATAACGAGTCCTCAAAGCAGTCTTGGAAACATCAGCATCCTTCACCCTCAACTGGTGATAACCGGAACGCATATCAATCTTGGAGAAAATCGAAGCTCCCTGCAACTGGTCAAACAAATCCTCGATCCTCGGAAGTGGGTATTTGTTCTTCACTGTAACCCTGTTCAATTCCCGGTAGTCAATGCAAAGTCTCATAGAGCCATCCTTCTTCTTAACAAACAAGACTGGCGCGCTCCAAGGTGAGAAACTAGGGCGAATGAACTCCTTGTCAAGAAGTTCCTGAATCTGCTTCTTAAGCTCTGCCATCTCTGTCGGTGCAAGTCGGTACGGCGCCTTTGAGTTAGGAACCGTACCTGGCATAAGCTCGATGGAAAACTCCACTTCTCTCTCGGGTGGCATACTAGAGACGTCTTCGGGAAAAACGTCTAAGAAATCTCTGACAATCGGAACATCTGAGGCTGACTGGCTAGGTTCCTCGGGGACTGATAAAAAGGTTGCTAGAAACGCCCGATACCCTCTATGCATGAGCTTCCTAGCCTGAACATAAGGAATAATGCGCGGTAAGGGAAAGTACCTGTCCGGCTCAAATAAGAACTGCTCCATTCCTGGCGGTCGGACAAGAACAGATCTCCGCTGTAAGTCTATCAACACTCTATTCCTCAATAGCCAGTCCATCCCTAGGATGATGTCAAATTCTGGCATCGGTAGCACGATCAGATCCGCATAAACAAGATTACCGTGCAGCTCAAGATCTATATCTCGGATAACATTGGTAGCTGCCATCTCCTCGCCTGACGGCAACACTACTGAAAAGGATGTGTCTAGCCCAATGGTTTTGATCTTGAGAAAGTTTGCAAAGACCTCCGAAATAAACGAGTGAGTGGCCCCTGAATCTATCAGGGCCTTGGTAGCGGAACCAGATATAAAAATTCTCCCTGAAAGATCGGAACTCTAAGTTGAACCCAATAGCTACAAGAGTTAAACTTATAGGCATGCAAAGATCAAAGTTCTTCTAACTTAAATCCCAAAACTAATATTGAGCAGAGCATGCAATCCTATCACAGTTCTAAGTTCAAATCTAAATCCCGATTCCCAGAACACGGAAATTCAAATAATAACTTAAAGCTTAAAATTACCTGTCAACAACATAGTCTCTGGGTTTGTTTCCGCGGCATGGAGAGCAAAAACTCTGCCTTGGGTAGGCAGATTCCTCTAAGGGCACTGCAGCAACATGTGATCTGGACTACCACATTTAAAACACTTTCCTGAGCCAGACATACATGCTCCAAGATGGCGGCGTGAGCACCTGGGACAAACTGGGTGCTCAAAAGTCCTCGGGGATGGGCGTCCTCGTTGCTGCTGCTGCTGCTGGCCTCTGTTTCTAGGCGGTCCATGAAAAGGCCTCTTGTTCTGCTGCTGATGCTGATGAGGAGGAGGGCGGTGTGGTACCTGGACTGGGCGCTTGCCCTGGCGATCCCTCTCAATATCCCGCAGATCCTGCTCTGCGGCTAGAGCTTTGGAGACAGCAATCTCATAAGTAGTAGGGTTAGACACCCTAACATCACGGCGCAAGATCGGCCGTAGACCCACCAAGAAATGCATCATCTTGGCTCTGGCATCATTTACGATCAGGGGCACAAAATGACAGCCCCTCTCGAACTTACGGATGAACTCCGTAACCGTCATATCTCCTTGCCTCAAGCTCATAAACTCAGTGGTCAACCTCGTGCGCACTTCCTCAGTAAAATATTTGGAGTAGAAAACCTCCGTGAAGCGTGTCCATGTCAGCATAGCCAAGTTCAGGGCTACTGACGCTCCTTCCCACCATAAGCGGGCATCTCCACTGAACAGATAAGTGGCACATCGGACTCTGTCTGCATATCCAAGCTCCATGAACTAGAAGATAACCTCGAGGGATTTGACCCATCCCTCGGCAATCATGGGGTCAGAAGTCCCAGAAAACTCCTTTGGACGCATCTTCATAAACATCTCATAGACAGCCTCGGACCCTGTCGGCCTGGCTGCGGCAGCAACAACGGCATTGTTTCCCGCAAACTGTGCGAAGAACTGCGTCATCCCAGCTAGCATCTGAGCATTCATATGAGGCGGAGAGGGTGGAGGTAAGTCTTCCTCCCGCCTACATTCCTCACCGTCCTCATGACAGCGCTCCTCGCCACCTCTCGGGCGTCCAACCTGGCGTCTAGGGGGCATACTGTTCAAAACATAACCCATACGTAACTAACATGCATAATTCCATAACTTATTCAAATTTAAATACTGAACGATAAAAATCTGGACGTAATATATATTTCATGAAGACATGCTGTTAAAAAATCCATGCTTTAAATAAAATGCTTGTAATGTAAAACTTACAGACCGAAGACGTGGCTTCGTGAGTTTCTCGTGGTCAATAGTAGTGTAACCCTTTACAAGAACATAGGCTCTGATACCAACTGTGAAGGCCCAAAAATCCTCGCTTGAAAATTTGCAGAAAATTATAAATTTTTTTTTTAAATAATTAAAATGTCTCATTCATAATTAAACCGAGAAACAAAGTTTGATATTCAAGATGGCAGCGGAATTAAATATTTGTTTACAAAATAACAATTTAAGAATATCCAACAACTGATAAAATGTTTGCATAAAAATAAAAAATGCTGAACTGAGGTCCTTGGGTGCCACTACTGCCGACCCAAGCTGGCTTACTGGTCCCCGCCCTCGGTCCTGGCCTCATCAGTACCTACAACAATCAAGTCTAGTGAGTCTAAAGACTCAACATGCATATATCGTAGGTAATGAGTAAAATATAATTTTCATGTATAAAATATCATGTCATGAGGCATACTGAAAATAACTTGTACTGAGCAATTATAATACGTGCATAACTGAACTGAAAATCATAGTAAAAATAATGTTTGCTCCTTGGAGCCCTGTACTGAAATAACTGGTAGTAATTTTTCTGTTGAGATTATGGTCTACGCATGTGGCCCCTGCACTAAACTGAACTGATCGGTAACTGGCTACCGGGGAGTATAAAACTGAACTGAGCTGGCCGGTCACTGGCAACCGGGTGGTACCAAACTGAACTGAGCGGTCACTGGCGACTGTATAAAATAATGCTCCCATAATAGTGAATTGACCACAAGCAATATCGCATAAATCTCAAAAATAAGTATTTTCTATTTTTATGCACGTAATATAATTAAATGGCATAATGAAAATTCCTGTATTGTTTTACCAACTGGATTGGATCGCTCCCAGGCTCGTTGCAACCTAAATATGTCATGAAAAATATGTAATAGCTTTTACTTGACCAAACTATGCAACTAAGTTCGAAAATGCGACAACTACGTCTAACGACTCCGTATTTAATCATGACTCCGAACCAACCCGAACCAACACTGAACCATCATATAGTCATGATTAAAATATGCTAAAAATGATGAATTAATGCTACTAAAATAGTGAGGGTCGAAATCTAGGTGAATGGAGGCCAAAACAAGAAACGCTCTTTCGAGAGTCAATTTGGCACATCGCACCATAAATTCTCGTACGACCTCAAAAATGATCCGAATCATGAACGGTCGAAAACATGACCTTCATAACTCAATAAGGCACTGTCCTGTCCAAGGTTATAGGCTAAAAGCCAACCAATAACTCGAACGAGCCTCTGAACCGTCACAGCAACTTGCTGTCCAAAAATACAGCAGCTGTACATGTGCTTTTCTTGTGTCGTTTTCAAGTCTGTCGGCCATTGGGGCTTGAACCACCGACCAGAGACCCTTACCAACATCCCAAGGAATGATTTGAACCATGACTAAGGGCCCTAGGCCAGCCACAATTCGAAATATTCCAGCAACAATCGAAAGGAGTTCACCCAAGAGCAATTCTGCACGTCGGGGTATGGTTCTTGTTTTGCTGTCACGGATCGTTCCAGTGGCCATTTGATTGACCATGGCACAATCTAGACATCTAGGGCATGGTATGAACCGTGGCTAAGGGCCATAGGCCAACCAAGATCCACACCATTCTACCAAATTGAACACACACATGCTGTAAAATGAAGAGGGGCGAAAGGGTGCAGAGGCTGTTCTTGGGTTTGATTTAAAAACCGATGCACCATGGACCAAGCCACCAAAAGGGCAACTTCGTCACATCTTAGACATGCTAGGGAAGTGATCTAACCATGGCTATGGGCCTTGGGGCAGCCAAGATCAGATTCGTTCCCCACATGACAGCAAACAGAATTTTGAAACACAAATCTGCACCTATGGGGAGGTTGCTTTTATTTCGGTTTTCCAGCAAGCATGGGGCTTGTTTTAATGGACCAACATGTTCCTAATGCATCCTATTACATGTATAGGAGTCGCCTTGGGAGCTTGGAACCGAACCAATACCTGAAACCAACACAGCAAAGCAACCCGTGAAGAGCATCAAGAAAACCGAAAATCTGCATGTGTTGTTTTCTGAAAAATTCTTGAAACATTTCAGTTTTTGGCTATCAAAACCTGTTCATATAATGAAAATAATTGATAATAGGATTTGATTGAAGAGTCAAGGAAGAATATGCATGCCTGGTTTCGTTTTGAAAGAAAAACGAAAGAATGAGACGATCTGGCGCGGAGGAGATGGAGCGATTTCTTTTCTTGCTTGCTACTAAATTTTTCCTCTTGTGTCTAGCTATGCAACCCACGGTTTTCTACTCTGAAATGGATCTCATTTTCGGTCATGGAGGGGTGAGAATTATGGTATGCAAGGTGAGGGGCAAGATCCACAAACAAAGGGTTTAAATGCATGACCAAGTCTACCACTCATTTAATATTTGCACATATTTGTCAAGTCTTCTTGGGGAATGCCTTGGCCGATTCTTACATGGTATCCAAGGCTTGGATATTGCTTAATAACTAACTAATTAAGGTTTGGTTAATAATTGAAAAGATTAGCATGTCAAAATTTACATGGAATGGGTCAAAGGTGAGTTGGCAAAATAATTGTCCAGGTACTAAGGGGTGGCCGAAATTCTTGGAAATAAAATGAAGGGAAATGTTGATTATGAAGTAAATTTACAATCCTTAAAAGCCTTATCTATCCTTTAAATAATTTAGTGAACTAACCCCTTAATTATTGAAACTTAAATGAACTAATTTTCTACTCACCTCAAGTTGTATAAATAATTTCTTAAGCCTTCATTATAACTTAAATTAACTTACTTGCTAGCTAAATTAAATTCTGGAAATATTTTCTGAATCTTAAATTTTATCTCTAAACTCAAACTCCAGTCCGGCCTCATTGAAATAACTGAAATGGTAAAAATCAAACTATTGCATGAAATAATTAACTTAAGTAAAAAAAATCATTTAAATACTCATGCAATGAAATCAATTTAATTTAAAATACTAGAATTATGCATGGCTTATACGTAGTCTGATTTATGGGTTCTACAATAAACATGTATACATGCATATAATCAATCTAAACATGAAACATGCTATTATAAAGGACAATCATATGAACATGCAATGCGAATCAAACCATGTCTAGACTCGACTCGACTAGAACTCTAGGGATCCCGGTGTGAATAAGACGATCTATCACCTACCCTCCCAATCGGGGTGACGGTACGTCTTATTCCTAGACTTCGGCCTGATCTGTATCCACATCTACAATAGGAGACGAATCTTCTCCTAAGCTGTGATATCACCGAACATCTAGAAATTTGACTGTTTCTGTCAAGACTCCCTATCTTAAATGCAATGCATAACAATCTGTAAACAATGCATAATCATCTCAAAAGATTTGAATACAGGTCTATAAACAAATCATACTCATAATTCAAGATAAACAATAAATCTCATATGTGGTTTTGGTTGGGAAACTCAAATGTAATCTCATTTGAGTTGTATCTCCCCAAACAAAACATGTATTATACCTTTCTTGTTACACCTTTATCGATGTCGAGGTCTCGATGTCGAAGTGAGGCACAATGAATCTGAAATGGCAATGATCAATACACCTTTTATTAATTCTTAACCCCATTCAACACTTCTACAAATTACTAGTACATCTAAACACAATCTGACGTCATAACGGCGTAGTTTCTCGATACCGATCAATCCAACTTCTAACATATATCAATATCTAATTTCCACAATCCATAATCAACCTCATATAAGATGGTATTCTCAAAAATCTGCATAACTCAACAATAAACATGCTGAAAACTCATAGCAATTGAGTATGATATCATTCCTCCGTTCCGGTTTCGAATATACCATCATCAACTTAACAAGAACACATAATCTAATGTAATTCATAATTCCCCCAATCACCCTATCTCGAATCATGCAGGAAAGAAAAGAAACTTACATCACTTTAAAGCTCTCGATGCAAGGATCAATAATCTCTATTTGGTATAAAATTTGGATAGCTCAATCTTAAGAAATCTTACCTCAAACCTTGAAGAACTTGAGGAAATTCTTGGAGGAAGCTCGGTTCTCAGCTGCTGGAATAAGAGAATGGCTGAGTCATTCCCCAAGTATATATATATATATGCCATGTGTCAAGTTAAGAACAAAGGTGGCTTTCTCGCATGCAGCACCGCGGGTGCGGTCACGTTAGCACCGCGGGTGCGCTATGCTCTCGGCAACCCTATCATTTTCACAAAATAGCGACCGCGAGTGCGGTCTCTGCAAGCCCGCGGGTGCGGTCCTTCTGCACCACGGGTGCGGTGATGCTACGGATAAAATGGCCAACTTTCTGTCCATACACCACGGGTGCGGTGTTTCCTAACACCGCAGGTGCGGTGTGGCTTCGGCCAGGCTCATCCAAAATTCCATAATTCATGAAATATTTGATACTTTCATCTTATGACATGCATTCTCATATCCTCCGAGTATCATTTTAATGAAAACTAATAATATCGAGCCTTACAAAACGTTCTCCCATGCATCTCGACCCCTTCATGCTTGCTCATGACTCCCTGTAGTCCCTCCTTGAATTTCTTTAGTCGTCCCCTCGTGACTGGTCCCTACGACAACTGCAAAGGATCCCATTCTTTCCTTGGGGCTTGACGTTTCGTGTTCGCATCAGTCCGTGTAGGGGTCCGTGCAGACTCTGGAAAAAGGCACTCCGGAAGAACAAAGGCACGGACCCTGTGTCAGGGTCCGTGTACTGGTCCGTCTACCTACTGCACGACGAAACTTGTGTGAAAATTTTTATATGATGTTTCCTCCTCCTCACCCAACTCCATGGCTACGAATTGACACCCCATGACACTCCCTAGGACACCAAGGCTTTATACTAACCCCCAACAATCTGAAAGAAATCGTTCCCAAAAGCGACGATTGACAACCAATGACTCAAAACGACTCAAGCACGGAATTTGACACCAAATAGTATCCTATGACTTCTAATGGATTCAAGCACTTAGCGACACTAAACGAAACACTCATTATCGATCCAACCTCATACAAAACATGTCTAAATGCAGCAACGATCGCCCGACGATTTCCAACGAAGTATGCAACACAAAACTTCAAGAACTTATCAATAACATGATTTTCTGAAAACATGGTTTGAACAGTTCCACGAAAAACATCATAAATCAGTCAATTTTCGTCCAAAAATCTCGAATTTTATATCAAATCGAAGGCATCAAAAATTCTACAATTTTCTTGTTGAAAGTTTTCTCAAAATCTCGACTGAAAATTCGCAGTTTCAACCAGAACAGTAAAAACGTGATTTTTGATCCCTAAAATGGTTTCAAAAGTGATCCCAACACAATTGATCAAACTTCTACACATCGTACACATGGTTTTACGCATAAATAACAATGAACGCATAATATGACATGATTGATGCATCAAGAACAGAATAAACGTGCATTTTGATATTTAAAAATACCGATACGACGATACCGAAGCGGAGACGGTGCGAGGCTCGATCCGGGACGATTGTGGCACTAAAATCTTGCGATAAAACCAACGAGAACCTACTGGAAAATCGAATGGAAGGGGGCGGCTGTTTTCACCTCTTAGAACCCTAGTTTTCTCCTCTCAAAATAATAAAAATCTGATTTGTGAAAGTGTGTGCGTGTTAAGCGATTTTTAGTTTTTGTAAAAGTGTGTGTGTGTGTGTGTGTTAAGGTAGTGATTAGGGAATAAATTTTGCTTAATTCAATAATTAACATGCTAATTTAAAAATGCTAATACTCCCCTAATTAAAGAAAATACACATTAATTTTAAATAGCTCCTTAATTAAAATAACACCCACAAAATAAAAGTTTAAAAGTCTTAAACTCTCAAAATTACTAAATAAGTGATTTAAGATTGAAAATGCTAAAACTCAATAAATTATTTAAAACGCCCCATTCCCGACTTAAAATAAAATAATCGACTGTAGCCCTGTACTTGGTTAATGTATCGATACCGATAATACAATCAAAATCAGATATTCCAAGCACAATACAGTTTAACTCCATCGTATGCCCATCGTACTGCAGTATACTAGATTTAACAGATTTCACTGACATCAAACATGTCCCTAACGGAGAAGAGACAGACACTACCGCAGACAATGACTTAATAGGTAACACATGATTCAATGCAAACCTCTCAGAAATAAAAGTATGTGATGCACCAGTATCAATTAACACATATGCATGATAACCAGAAATAAAACAGTTACCTGCCACGACATTATCAGGTGCATCCTGTGTCTGCTCCTCAGTCAAAGCGAATAATCGGGCCTGCTGTGTAGGAGGCTGGCTCGCCGTCTGGCTCCCTCCTGGCCTCTGCTGTGACTGAGTAGGCGGTGCTGGCTGAAAGGAATGAACGGCAGAAGATCGTCTTCCTGTCTGAGCCACTGATCCAGCTAACTCAGTGGCCTGGGATCCCTGGGCACCACGCTGTGGGCACACTCGGGCAAAGTGTCCATGCTGCTTACAAATGCGGCAGTTGCCGAACACTCCTCGGCACTGCTCAGTGGAATGCTTCCCTCCACAAGTGCTACAGTAGGGTCCTGTGTAACTCTGGCCCTGACCAGTCTGTCTAGAGCCATTCGAACTAGATGAGCTACTTCCAGCTTTCTTGAATTTCTTCCCCTTAGCTTTCAGGAAGTCTTTCTTTCCACTACCACTGCCGCTCTCAAATCGGGGAGCTGGTAGAGGCAGCTGTGATCTCAGTGCTGAAGGCCCAAACGAGGCATCTCTCTGTCTCATTAAACCGGCTTCGGCTCCTTTGGCTCGGTTCAAGGCATCGGTGAAACTGTTTGGCCTTCCGGTATTCACTAAGGTAAAAATTTCAGGATTTAGGCCATTTATGAACTGATCCGCAACGGCCTCATCATGTTCAGCCACATGAGGAGAAAATCGGAACAATGTAGAAAACTTAGCCACATAGTCCTCAATGTTTAACTGGCCTTGTTTCAAGTTTGCAAATTCGGCTCCCTTGTCCTTCCTATAAGATACTGGAAAGAACCGTAGATAAAATTCAGTCTTAAACACATTCTAGGTAATGGCCGTTCCTCGTTGTTCCAATGCCCGTCTAGTCGTAATCCACCAGGATTTAGCAACGTCATGCAGTTGGTGTCCTATCAGTTTCACCTTCTTTTCCTCCGTATATTCCAAAGATTCAAACATCGCTTCGTCCAACCAACTTTCACATTCCACGGAATTCTCCGTACCTTTCAAAGTCGGTGGATGGAATGACTGAAATCTTTTCAACAATTGCTCTATTGGAGTAGGGGTCACATCCATAGGAGGATTCGATGTACTACCCTATTCAGGTACTCTTCTCGGAGGCATATCTGATAATCGAAGAGGTTAGTAATTCCAACTACCACATATCAGTTTCAATCTTCCTCGGATCATCTTACAGCTGATCCATTCCGAATAATACACAATACCATATCAAAATCAGGTATTCAGGCAAATATGTATTAAAACAGGAACTCATGCTAGCAATCAAAAGCAGGAAAGAAAACCTCAATCTACCCCGCTCACTAGCTCCTATCTCAATCTCAAGGATCTATCGCTCTGATACCACCTGTTGTGGGGACCCGGACGCTAATCAAGTTCTTAATCATCATTGGGACTAATTAATCAATTATAAAACAGGGTCTAATTTTTTTTTTTAAAGTGCGGAACGTAGTGACGTACAACATATATACATCTCAGTATATAAAATACAATACAAGTCCTGTACTGCCTGCATTCAAACTAAACTAAGGTTTAACAACTCATGTCAAGTGTTCCAACCCTATTATACATCAAAATCAAAGTCCGGAATCTCCACTCTAATCACGATATTTCTTCATCTCCTCAACCCTGAACATGTCCCACCTGTTGTCATGTACACATACAGACAAGACAACAGCCGGATAATTCCGGTGAGAATATAATCCCAGTATAAATCAACGAAACATGCAATCATATAAACAAATATAAAGCATGTAATCAGGTAACAGATATATGTATCAACATCTGAAACATAATCAATATCAAACTGTCGACAATGCTCGTGACTCCACGACTCAGACTAGACTTAATCCTAGCCTAGGGATCCCGGTTTCCAGACATTGGCATTCCATATCGACCAACAGTAATTGAAAAGACTCCAGTTCTATCCACGTCGATATAGTATCGATCACCAGTAATAGAGAAGCTCTGTTTCTATCCACATCAGTATAGTATCGATCACCAGTAATAGAAGAAACTCCGATTCTATCCACATCGATATAACAACGATCAACAGTAATAGAAGAAGTTATAATTCTATCCACATCGATACGGTACTAATCACCAGTAATAGAAGGAGTTATAATTCTATTCACATCGATAGCCAATTATCCAGTGACAGACTATGGCACTACCGCCAATACAATATCTCATGACATCGTGCAATGTGCCCGTGGTGATCCCACCACTATCAGGCACTTCTGTCATCAGACTACTCGTCTAATACCTGCTATCTATAAATCAAAAGAAAAAGTACATCAACCAATTCAATGCAATATCAATGCAATAAAATAAAGTATGTGATTTAGGGAAACTCAAGTCTAAACCGACTCAAGTCGATCTCCCAATACCACATTGACTTATACCTTTCTTTCGTCGGTTTCTGGCTCAGTCGCAGTCCTGAACTCACAGCCTATCTGGCAATGACAATATCAATAGTCTCATATCAATATACCTTTCAAATCAATATCAATCTGATCAATCTTGATTTAATTCAAAATCAACGGCATAATGGTACAATTCCAATATCCCCGTCAATACAATATCCTCAGATCACAGTTACAATCCATAAGCCATATCCAATACAATCCGTAATCCAATCACAATTCAAATCTGTCTGGTATAAATCAATATACCCTAGAAAATTCATAACAATTCCATAATCAGTCCGTTTCTTAATCTGACTTCGATTCTACGATATCTAACCTATCAAGAACATCATATATGAATTCCATTCAATTCTGACAATAGCATAATTTCAAAGCATGTCAAAACGTAGTAAAACTTACGTCAAGTTGTAGTCTACGTTGCTAGGAACTCGGTACCGAAGTCGGATTACAATTTGAACAGACGGATTTTACGCAATTGAAGTTTGAAGCACAAACAGCTAAATTTCCCTGGAAACCACGATTCTTATTTCTGAAGAATGATTTGCATGCTTATATATATATATATATATATACATCTCTGGCATGCAGTAAGCCAAGTGGCTCGGTGTGCCTATTGCACGTCTCGCGCATATGCGCGACATCATGCGGCGCATATGCGCGAGACCTACTAGTCTGCGCATTGTTCTCCTCGGCAGCTCGCGCATATGCGCGAGACCTAATGGAATCCTTCTTGCCCCATCGCACAGCTCGCGCATATGCACGCCCTCCTGTCGCGCAAATGCGCGAGACCTACTGTCCAATTCGCGCATGTGCGCGTCTCATGTCGCGCATGTGCGCCGATGGTACTGTCCTCGCACATACATTTTCACACGTTACCTCAAATCGTGTCTCGGTTAATCCTTTCATAATCATATCAAATTATAACTCAATAATTATAGATTGGTAGGATTAAAATTACGGGCAATACATAGTGTGTGTAAAAGTGTGTGTGTGTGTGTTAAGGTAGTAATTAGGGAATAAATTATGCTTAATTCAATAATTAACATGCTAATTTAAAAATGCTAATACTCCCCTAATTAAAGAAAATACACATTAATTTTAAATAGCTCTTTAATTAAAATAACACCCACAAAATAAAAAGTTTAAAAGTCTTAAACTCTCAAAATTACTAAATAAGTGATTTAAGCTTGAAAATGCTAAAACTCAATAAATTTTTTAAAACGCCCCATTCGTGACTTAAAATAAAATACCGCATAAAATTTCCAAAATCGTCACCTGTTTTTCCTCGATCCCGCCTCGAATAATCGCCTGAAATATGAAACTTGAAAAACATTCTAACGTGCATCACATAAACATGAATAATTAAAATAATGCAGTTAAATAAATCATGCAATACTAAGACTCATTATAAAATTAATTAAAATGCTTTAATGATTAAACAAATGCATGGGTTGGTTAGCCCTACCGCCAGATCTTGATAGAGTTCATAATGTTTTTCATGTCTCCATGCTCCGGAAGTATATTGCGAATCCTTCCCATGTTCTTCGCCACGAGCCATTGTATTTGACGCCGAATTTGACGTATCAAGAGATTCCAGTCCATATTCTGAATCGCAGAGTTAGAGTTTTGAGAAACAAAGAGATCGGCATTGTTAAAGTCCTTTGGATGAATCATTTGATTGAAGAAGCCACGTGGGAACCAGAGGATGAGATGAGAGAGAAGTATCCCGAGTTGTTTGCGCAGTGACGTCAATTTCGGGGACGAAATTCCTCTAAGGAGGGGAGATTGTAATAGCCAAGCCTGGTGTACGGTACGGTTTAAGTTTTCATAAGTTTATTGACTACTTGGTCAAGTTTAAGTATAGTTTGGATGTTAAGAGTTTCAATTTAGGATTTATAGTATGGTTGATTATAAATGATGTGTAGTGCTATTGTAGCGGCGTTACGATTAAATTCATGATAAATTGTATATTTATCCAAATGAGAAGAGGCCTTTTCAATTAGAAATATATGACATAAGGCTATAACTTTCTTATTTTGAGTTTTGTTCAAATCATTGTGGAAGATAAGCCAAAAGTGCCCCGAAGTGTGTCGTGCATTTCGTCATTCCTCCAGTGACACATGTTGGGAGATTTGGCATAACGTTTTGCTCAAACCTCCAAATGATCTGAAATTTGGAGAGATCCAAGGAAAGACATAGGGCTAAAACTTTTTAGTTTACCACTTTTTCTAATTCGGAAGGGAAGAGGCGTTTCTGAAGCGATCTTTAACGTGGCAGTGCGCAGAGCGGCGCCCGAGCGGTAATTTATGACCGCCCGAGGGCCACTACTTCTAGAACTTTGGGTTTCGGGCAGAATCATCGGCGCCCAAGCGGTAATTTTCGACCGCCCGAGCGCCGAGCACAGTACCAAAAACATTTTTTCGGATTTTAAGTGTTTAAATGCAAGAGTTGGTCTCATTTTTCCTCATTTCTATTCCTCCATCTCGATTCTTCTTCTCTTGGGAGACTAGGGTTCCAACTTCTCTCCTTTCTTTTCTTTAATCCAAGCTTCTTGTTAGTTATTTGTGTTGAGAGCAAGATTATTTTGGGATCAAGGAAGCTAAGGTAAGCTTTTGGTTTGGTTATTTCTTGGTTTTGGTGTGTGAGATGTTATGGGTTTGTGATGGTGTTGATTCTTTGGCTTTTATGGTATTGTTGTTGGATTATTGGGTTATTGATTGTGTAAATTATGGTTTATTGTTGTAGGATTGCTGTCAAGAGATTAGATACAAGGTTCCAAGTGGTTGTAAGTGGAATCTCATTCTTATGCTCACATGATAGTATATGTATTGTGTTTCAATGGTTTTAACATGTTATTCCCTTCCATTTGATCCATATTATGTATTGAATTACTTGATTGTATATTTGAGACAATTGAATGTCTCAATTGTGAAAAAGGTAATACAAGAGAAAAGATTTTACAAAGTGTTTGATTAAATGCCCCAAAGAGAGTTTAAAATAATTTATGGATTGATAGATACATAGACATAGATTGCATGCAATTAGTTGATCAACGACCATAGGCTTATATCCCTCAGAATTATCGATTTATATCGATGGGATATAGGTATAGAGATAGAGATACTATATAGATATCAATCCAACAGAGAAAAGAGAAATACCATCTTATTGTTATATTATTGCTATGTTATTCATGATTCAGAGTTGATGGTATTTAATATTTTTAAAGCCATGTTTTACAGAGTATGCTATGTACATTGCTATGTAAGAGTTCCACTTGCTGAGTTTTATACTCATTTCAGTTATTCATGTGATGCAGATAAGAGCGACGAACCAGGACGTTGATTGAAGCCGGGGTCATATGCATATAGAGATGGAAGGAAGTGGAAGATTATTTTGTTATACATGATCAAAATGATATTTTGTATTTTGATGCAACACTTTTTGGATCATGTATATTCTTTTGATGGTATATATATTAGAAATGTATTTTGAATCCTTCCTCCTTTTAAAGAAAAATTTTAAATTCCGCTGTTATTTTATAAAATGGGTCAGAGGTGTCACATAAAGCCTGCTGCAAACTGTGCCAAAAGTGTGAAGTGATCGTGGATCACGATCTGATACGATAGACTTCGGCACACCATGCAATCTGACTACCTCTCGGACATATATCTCTGCCATCTGATCATGCCGATACGTCATTCTATACAGAATAAAACATGCAGATTTGGTCAATCTGTCAATAATGACCCAAATCGCATCACAGCCTCGGGATGATCGAGGTAACTTCGTCACGAAATCCATGGAAATGTGATCCCATTTCAATTCAGGAATGGCTAAACTTTGAAGTAACCCTCCGGGCTTCTTTCTTTCAGCCTTCACCTGTCGGCAATTCAAGCATTTAGACACAAATTCTGCAATATCTGACTTCATCTGTTTCCACCAGAATTGTATCTTCAAATCGTTGTACATTTTTCGGCATCCAGGATGAATGCTAAACCGACTACAGTGTGCTGCTGATAGAACCTGTTGTTTCAACTCTGAAACATCTGGCACTACAAGACGGTTATTCACATACAGAACAAAATCATGTACCCAATATTCAGACTGGTGACCTGATCTGACCATCTGAATTGACCTCTGAACATTCTGATCTGTTCTTTGTGCTTCTTTGATTATCATAATCAAGTCTGGCTCAACTTGAATCGAAGCAAGTCGCAATGGTCTACTACCTGTATCAAATGCTAATGCAGACAAACAACAGTCTTCAGTCATATTCGTAACACCTATCGTCGACAAGGATAGAGCACAAACCTTTCGACTCAAGGCATCCGCTGCTGCATTTGACTTCCCTGGATAGTATTTGATTTCACAATCGAAGTCCTTCAACAAATCGAGCCATCTGCGCTGTCTCATGTTCAATTCTGACTGAGAAAATAGATACTCCAGGCTTTTTTGATCAGAGTAGATCTCAAATTTCTCGCCATAAAGATAATGACGCCAAATCTTTAGTGCAAATACGATAGCAGCCAATTCAAGGTCATGAATTGGGAATCGAATCTCGTGTGGCTTCAGCTGTCTAGAGGCATATGCAATCACATGACCTCGCTGCATAAGAACACATCCTAGTCCTCTGTGGGATGCATCACAATATACAGCGGAATCGCCAGTACCTGAAGGAATCATCAAGACAGGTGCACTGGTCAGCCTCTTATTCAACTCTAGAAAACTAGATTCGCAATCCTCAGACCACACAAATGGCGCATTCTTCTGTGTCAACTGGGTAATCGGCTTCGCAATACTGGAGAAATCTTTAATGAATCGTCGATAGTACCCTGCCAAACCCATGAAACTGCGTATCTCTGGTACAGAAGTCGGTCTTGGCCAACTGATCACAGCTTCAACTTTACTCGGATCTACAAAAATACCGTCTCCAGATATGATATGACCCAAGAAGACAACCTGTCTCAGCCAAAACTCACACTTTGACAGTTTAGCATATAATATTTCATTTCTCAATGTTTGTAACACAATTCTCAACTGATTGGAATGTTCATTCAAATTCTTAGAATATATCAAAATATCATCAATAAAAATTGTGGGGACCCGGACGCTAATCATCTTTGGGATTTAAATTATCAATTAAGATAAAACAGGGTCTAAAAATTTTTCGTTTTAAGATATAACTGCGGAAGGTAATGGAATCTAAATACTATACATGTCTGTATAAATACATTTCAGTATTAAAGTACAACAAGCTAATTTCAGGTTCAACTACTAAAGTCCAGTAATAAAACCAAGTCTACTGTAAGTCCGGAATCACCACGCTACACTCGTCTTCTCTCATCATCATCTTGACCCTGATCCAGCCCCACCTGTTGTCATGCACACATACAAAACAAGACAACAGCCGGATAACTCCGGTGAAAATAAATCCCAGTATAAAACATGGTAAGCATGTATATATTCAAAATAATTCATGATTAGAATCAAAATAATAGATTTCCTAATCTACGAAATCCATTTAAACTCGCATGCAATTTAAATCAATAAATATGCACATAAACAATCTAAATCATACAAACATGGTATCATAACTGAAAGCAATAACGATGGGTCCCATGATCTAGGAGCCACATCCATATGAGCATGCCGTCCTAATCAAATCTTGTCTAGACTCGACTCAACTATAACTCTAGGGATCCCGGGGTGAATAAGACGTCACTGGCTGTCACCTACCCAACCAATCGTGGTGCTGTACGTCTTATTCCTAGACTTCGGCCTGATCTGTATCCACATCTACAATAGGGGAGGTGATCTTCCCCTAAGCTGAGATATCGCCGAACGTCTAGAGTCTGCCTGATCTCCAGACTGTCCTATCTTAATGCATGAATAACAATTTATCATCATAACATAATCATATAAAACATAACAAGAGTATAGTATGTGATTTAGTGGGCAACTCAACGCGATCTCAATTGAGTTGTTCTTCCCGAATATCACATGAATGATACCTTTATCTTCCCCGTCTGAGGAAGACTAAGTCTCGAAGTCCAGTCTGTCCATATCCGATCTGAAATGACAATAACAAATATACTGTATCAATGTATAATTCAATTCACAATCTGTTCTGATCAATACCCAATTCAGTACAAAATCTGATCAATGTCTGAACATAATACAATCTGAGTAATTACGGAATCTGATCCATCTCAATCAATACTGAATCTGATCAATATAAATCAACTGATGTTTCGACGGCATAATAATACAATCTGACTAACCCCGTCATTCTCAACATCACAAATATAATACCAGAACTCGCAATCAATACTGATACAAGTGATAATCTCAATAACAATACGAATCTGATATGAAATCTCAGTCAAATCAACTCCAAAAATCATAACAATTATATAAACACTCTGTTTCTTATTCTGACTTCGATTCTATGATGTCTAACATGACAAGAACATCATATATGAATCCTATTCAATTCTGACCACAGCATAATTTCAAAACATGTCTAAACGTAACAAAACTTACGTCCAGTTGTAGCCTGTGTTGATAGGAACACAGTACTGAAGTCGGATTCAAAATCAGACGGGCGGATTTTTCATAAAAGGCGTAAGGATTTCTGGAGGAATTTCTCGAACTTCCTTTCCTTCGTTTCTTTTGTCTGAAGAATGAGCTTGTCTATATATATATATATAATATATATATATATAATATATATATATAAATATATATATATATATATATCAACGATGCATGCAAACTGAAGCGTGGCACCTTGCATGCTTTCCGGGTGGCGCTCGAGCGGTTGAAATATACCGCTCGGGCGCGGAACATACTGTCCGGAATTCCAAATCGCACCCTTGGCGCTCGGGCGGTCGAAATCTACCGCCCGGGTGCCGAACCTTCTGTCCGAGCAATAATTTGTGATGCATTGGCGCTCGAGCGGTGCTTTTCTACCGCTCGAGCGCCGAAGTTTCTGCCCAAATACTTGGCTAACAAGTGCAACGACGCCCGGCCTTGTCATATCGGTTCATTTGAGTTCTTATAATCTCAATCATGTCAATTAATCAACGTCTGATTATAATGATTTAATCTCGGGCATTACAAAAACAATCACAAACTCATCCAAGTACCTCTGAAAGACTCGATTCATTAGTCCCATAAACACCGCTGGAGCATTCGTTAAACCGAAAGGCATGACAATAAATTCATAATGTCCATACCTCGTTCGGAATGCAATCTTTGGTATATCAACATCTCGAACTCTGAGCTGGTGATATCCGGATCTCAAATCAATCTTAGAATAAATAGATGATCCCTGCAACTGATCAAATAAGTCATCAATGCGAGGCAAAGGATATTTATTCTTTATCGTTGCCTTGTTCAGTTGCCGGTAATCAATACACAATCTCATTGAGCCGTCTTTCTTTCTAACAAATAGCACCGGAGCGCCCCGAGGAGATACACTAGGTCTGATATATCCCTCGGCTAGAAGATCTTCTAGTTGTGCTTTCAATTCTTTCAATTCAATAGGCGCCATCCTATAGGGAGCTCTCGAAATAGGAATGGTACCTGGTAGAAGATCAATACTAAAATCTACCTCTCGCACTGGAGGTAACCCTGGAATCTGGTCAGGAAACACATCCGCAAACTCCCGTACTACTGGCAAATCTGTCAATGCCGGGCTCGATTTCTGTAGGTCTACAGAATAGATAAGGAACCCTTCTGCTCCTTTCTGCAACAATCTATTCATAGTCAGAGCAAACACTAAGAGAATCCGAGATCTGGAACCCTTACCGTAGAATTTCCACTCTTCTGTCATTTCGGGTCTGAATCTGACAATCTTGTGAAAACAGTCTACGGTGGCTTTGTACTTAGTTAACATATCAATCCGGACAACAGAATAAAAATCAGATAAACCAAGTACAACACAGTCTAAATCAATCTCATGCCCCTCAAACTGTTGTATACAATGTCTAACTGAAGTCACAGATATCAAACCACTTCCCAACGGAGAAGAAATAGACAATACAGTAGACAATGACTCTACAGGCAACACATGTGTCAATGCAAAATGTTCATAAATGAATGTATAGGGATGCACCTGTGTTTATCAACACATATGCAGGATAACCGCAAAAGAAACAGGTACCTGCAATCACATCGTCTAGTGCATCTTGGGCTTGCTCATCCGGCAATGCAAACACCTGAGCCTGTTACATGGGAGGTTGGCTCACCGTCTGGCCACCTCTGGCTCTAGGCTGGGACTGTGTAGGCGTGGGTTGGAAGGAATGGACAGACGAAGCTTGCCTCTTGGGCTGAGTCACTGATGCTGATGACCCTGCACTCTGAAATCTCTGGGCACCTCTCTGGGGACAGACTGGCGAAATGTCCCTGTTGCCTACAAATATTACATCGACCTGTCACTCCCTGACACTGCTCAGTGGCATGCCTGCCTCCACAAGTATTACAATAAACACCTGTATATTCTGAACTCTGGCCAGGACCTCTCTGTCTTGACCCACTGGAGCTCGACGAACCTACTCCCTGATTTCTTGAATTGTCTATCCTTGGCTTTCAGAAAATCCTTCTTGCCACTACTACTGCTCCCACTATCAAATCGAGAAGGAGGTGGTGGAAACTGGGCGGCGGGCTGTGGCGGTCTCTGACTCTGAGCATTATAGGAAGCCCATCGCTGCCTAATCAAGCCAGCCTCTGCTCCTTTTGCTCAGGTTCAGTGCATCAGAGAAGGTGTTGGGTCATCCCGTGTTCACCAAAGTAAAAATATCTAGGTTTAAACCATTGATGAACTGGTCCGAGACTGCTTCGTCAATCCCTGCGACGTGGGGTGCAAACCGAAGCAAGGAAGAAAACTTGGAAACATATTCTTCAATGTTCAATTGCCCCTGTCGTAGGTTTGAAAATTCTGCACCTTTATCCTTTCGATATGACACTGGGAAGAAACGTTGATAAAATTCATCTTTAAATACTTTCCAGGTAATATCGATACCTCGGTGTTCTAAGGCTCTTTTTGTGGTCAACCACCAGCTTTTCGCAACTTCTTGCAACTGATGCCCGATTAGTTTCACTCTTCGTTCGTCTATATAGGCAAGAGATTCAAAAAACATCTCTATATCTTCTGGCCAGCTCTCGCAATCCACTGCATTTTCTGTCTCTTTCAGAGTCGGTGGTCGAAAAGACTGGAACCATTTCAACAAAGTCTCCATTGGTTTAGCAGTCACGTCCATCTGAGTACCAGACGTACTACCCTGTTCTGGCACCTGACCTGCAGCCGGTTGTGGTATTCTTCTAGGCGGCATATCTGATATTCAAACAGGTTAGTACACAGTCTATACAAGCTGTCTCAGCCCTCCTCTGGTCATATACCTCTGATCCAGAATCGGTTCTGATTCAAGCTTGACAAATATATGCTGCAATCAACTCAGATAACAATACAACACGTAATAGAGAAATCAATAAATCAAGCTAGCATATCAAAAGCAAGGAAGATGACTCGATCTACCCCGCTCATTCTATTCTATCTCAGTCTACAGAACCTACTGCTCTGATACCACCTGTTGTGTAGACCCGGGCTCTAACTCAGTTCTTTTCGGGATTAATTGGATCTTTTTTCAAAAATGTGGGTCAAATTTTCGCTTTTTAACATTACGTCAAATGTATATAAACAAGCACAAGGTGATGAGAAACCTCGTACGAATGAGAAGCAAACACGATTATCGAAATCGCACCCTCGACTCAATAACAAACAAGGATCGATATGTTTTCTTCTTCATCATGTCATCACAATAATCCTGCAAAGAATAATTTGAAAGGGGATCGGTTCCGGTGACCGGAAGCGCAACGGAAGTTAAAAAAATCGGATTTTTGACAAGAAATTTCGGCCACCGAGTGATATTGTGTAGCAAATACAATGAAACACAAAAATGACATTCATAGTGTGTTTAGAATTTTACCTATCAATCACAAGGATTGATGTATGGCTCCAACTAAGGTGTAAACACCTTAGCTCTTCAATGGTAGAAACTATCTTCAAGCTTCCTTTGAGCACTCCTTGCTCAACTATTAAGCCCACCACCAACTAGGTAGATCCTCTCATATTTTGCACTAGAAAAATATGAGGATTTTTCAAAGAGAAGTGTAGTGTTTCTTCAACAATTGAAGAACAAAAAAATGGAGGAGAAAATAAGAGAGGATTTCGGCCATCACATGTTAGCAGAGAGTGAGGAGAGTTTTCTTGGTTGTGAGAAAAGTTGTGTCTAGCATGTGCATGCCATGCCTCGGTTGTGCAAAAAGTTGTCTCCCAACCTTTCAACTTCCTAGCATGCATATATTAAATGGTTTTTAACAAATTAAAACCATGGACTAAATTTAATTATCTCAAACATATTTGAGACTAATTAAACATTACTTGAATTTATCCAAGTCCCACTAGTTAAATAATTAATTTAAATTGAGCTCTACAAGATTCAATATGATTTAATTAATTCAACACTTGAATTAATTTAATTATTTGGACTCTACTAGGTCCACTAGTGTTTAATTAATTCAACACTTGAATTAATTTAATTTAGTCCATAATAATGTTTATTAAAATCACAATTTTCAAATACATTATTCACTTGTCCAACTTTTAATTTAGGAACACTTCCATCAATTAAAATTTACATTTCTCTCATAGAAGTCATACTTCTATTTTTTCTTTACGCTTATAAACTCATTTATAAGCCGTTCAACACATTGAACTAATTTCTCCTTTATAGAAGTCATACTTCTAATTTTCCGTACGCTTATTGTGGGGACCCGGACGCTAATCAAGTTCTTAATCATCATTGGGACTAATTAATCAATTATAAAACAGGGTCTAAAATTTTTTTTTTTAAATTGCGGAACGTAGTGAAATAAAACATATATACATCTCAGTATATAAAATACAAATCCTGTATTACAAAAAATTTATTCAAACTAGAGTTTAACATCTAATATCAATTGTTCAAACCCTATCTCAGATCAAAGTCCGAAGTCTCCACTCTAACTCGATCTCTCCTCATCTCCTCGACCCTGAACCCGTCCCACCTGTTGTCAAGTACACATACAGACAAGACAACAGCCGGATAAACCGGTGAGAATAACTCCCAGTATAAATCAATGAAACAAGCAATCATATAACAAATATAAAGCATGTAATCAGGTATCAACAATATGTAACGAATCTGAAACATAATCAATAACACACTGTCAACTATACTCGTAGCTACAAAATTCAGACTAGACTCAATCCTAGTCTAGGGATCCCGGTTCCAGAAGTTGGCATGCGTATATCGACTAGCAGTAATAGAAAAGACTCAAGTTCTATCCACGTCGATATGGTATCGATCAACAGTAATAGAAAAGACTCCAGTTCTATTCACATCGATACGGTATCGATTACCAGTAATAGAGGAAGCTATTATTCTATCCACATCGATATGACATCGATTAACAGTAATAGAAGAGCTACTAATCTATCCACATCGATACAATACTGATTAACAGTAATAGAAAAAGCCACCATCCTATCCACATCGATAGCCAAACATCCAGTGACAGTCTTTGGCACAACCGCCAATACACCATCTTATGACATCGTGCAATGTGCCCGTGGCGATCCCCCACTAACGGCACTTCTCTCATAAGATTACTCTTCTAATACCTGAAATCTATAACTCAAGAAAACAAGTATAACAATCAATCAATGCAAATATCAATCCAATAAAGTAAAGTATGTGATTTAGGGAAACCCAAGTCTAAACCGACTCAAGTCCATCTCCCAATACCACATTGACTTATACCTTTGTCTTCATGATCTGACGAAGACGAAGACTCCATTTCACGTCTGTCCATGTCAATCTGAATTCACAATATCGAATAGACTGTGTCAATATACAGCTCAGTTCAAAGCCTGTTCTGATTAATATCGAATCAAGACATAATCCAATTCATATCGACAATATCACGATATAATCACAATCAATACTGAGTCTGATCAATATCAATTCATTGATGTTTTGACGGTATGACAATAAAATTTCAGTAACCCCGTCCATCCAAACATCACAGATATAATCCCAGAGCACATAATCAATATCGATACTAGTCATAATCTCAATAACAATACATATCTGATATGAATTCTCAGTCACACCGACTCTGAAAATCCTAACAATTACATAAACGGTCCATTTCTCAATCTGACTTCGCTTCTATGATGTCTAGCATGACAAGAACATCATATATGAATCCTATTCAATTCTGACAATAGTCTAATTTCAAAACATGTCAAAACGTAGCAAAACTTACGTCCAGTTGTAGTCTACGTTGATAGGAATACAGAACTGAAGTCGGATTCAAAATCTGACGGACGGATTGAAATAAAAAGGCGTAAGGATTTTCAGCACAAAAGCATAACCCTTTTCTCGATTATTCTTTCTTTTCCTTCTTCGTAAATCCTGAAGGATTTGTATATATATATATAAATATATATATATATTTGGTTGCATGCATTTGATACGTGTCATCTTTCATGAATTTCGGCCGGCGCTCGGCGGTAATAAACTACCGCTCGAGCGTGGCATCCTCTGTCCAAATCCTTCCCGGATTGTACATTGGCGCCCGGGCGGTTACAAACTACCGCCTGGGCGCCACTTCTTCTGTCCAAGATGTGTTCCTATTGGACTTTGGCGCTCGGGCAGTCATTTCTTACCGCTCGAGCGCCAATGTTCTGTCCAAAAATTGCACCCTTCAAACATAATTTTATTTCGTGTCCCGATTAATCCTCTCATAATCATATCAAATTATAAATCAATAATTACAGATTACTAGGATTACATTTCCGGGCATTACACTTATAAACTCCTTTATAAGCCATTCAACACATTGAACTATTTTTACTTCTCAACGGGATCTAGAAAGCTAGTACTTGTGTGGCCCTCAATGGTTCATTGATACAACTAGCCGTGGGTTCACATCTCCATGTGATTCGGACTAAACATGTCCTTATATGAGCATACCCCAATTGCTCCATTTTTATTTATCAACTCCTTGCTAATAAGAACGTCAGAACTCAAGTCTGATAGTACCCAACCAACCATGCTAAACGCCTAGCAGCATCACTTACATGATTCCCTAGGTATCAAATGATAGTGCCTGCAAGAACCATTCAATTATGGTTAGCGTACAGTACGGTCCCTTCAACTTATATATCCCAACCGATTCGACAACCATTGGTTTATCGAGAGTTGTCAATGAATCGATACTATGTGTCATGTCGTAGTTGCATCGATGGTGTAATCTATGAAACCCATTTCATAATTACCACCATACTCTCATCAGAGATTTCAACCTACATACACATGATAACACATAGGATATTCATACCCAAAGGTAAGCGGTGAATCCCCGACTACAATGCATCAACTCCTAAATGTTTCGACAGAACACCACACCTTGCTACCTGATGACCCCATGAGAGTCGGTAAACAAGTCAAAGTGTAATTCTAGCACATAGAGTCTCAATGTTGTCCCGGGTTGTTGCGACTTTGATTGTTGCACTCCCAAGAGCAGGTTGTCCCCAAGTAATATAATTCGGTGAGTCCGAATATCGTATCCAAAGGGAAGCTAAGGTAATTACAAGTCCACTACAATGTCTTTTTGTTTTGTTTTTTTTTTCTTTTTAATTTTAATTGTTTGAATATTTAATGGGTAAATTTTAATTGTTGAAATTTTAATTTAAGTAGTTGAGATTAAAGGATCCACTCTTGGTATTTTAATAAAGTTAACATTAACGAACAATATTGAAATCCACTTAATAAAATGGTTCCAATATATTAAATAATCATATTTATATTATGTTATAAATTATTATCTCATAAATATATAATATACACCAAAACTTATAAATGTGATCAAGTATTTATTGTGCTATATATATATATATATTTGTAAACACCAAATCAAGGTTCCCACTTTAAATGGTTGGTAAAACCAAACTAACATTTAAATGGTGCCAAAAAAATATTATTATGATATATTTATATATAATAAATCAAGGCATCCACTTTAAATGGTTGGTAATACCAAACTAACATTTAAATAGCTCCAAGAATTTAGTGTAACATATAGCAACAATAAATCAAAACTCCCACTTATAAGTAGGGTATAAAAATACTTAAAGAAATAAATATAACATAAACAATAAATAATGATTAAATAATATAAAACATAGATTCTTACCTTATAATAACCTTATTATCATGCCAAAAGCTTCACCTTATCATCTCAACTTTAGGAAGTTAGCTATTCAGCATTCAAAGTGTAAAACTTTGAATATGAAATTAACATGCTAATTATATTTAAATGAAGAAATAAAAGAAAAATATAGAGAGAACTATTATGAACTCAAAGGTTTGTTCATAGAATGAGGGATATCCTAATACATTACAATACTCCCCTATTTATAGCCAAATTTGGGGAGACAACCACAAATAAAATATTATTTTTTACACATAAGTCTTCATTGGTGTTCCAAGAAATTAATATTATATTACACATCACTTTTGAAAATCTTCTTCTCCGAATTTGCTTCTTCAAAATAAAATGAAACATGTGGATAATTGAGTTGTCTAGTTGTGGTATTTTTTTCAGAATATTTGACCAAGTAATTTGAGAGATATGGTCAAAATACTAAAGCATGGTAAAACTGCCACTCCTTTGGTAACTTTAATTGTTGCTTAATTTGATCCCACTTGTGAGAGGATTTTTTTCTCATGCTTGTCAACAATATTGTAGATATTATAATCAACTTTCTACAGGTCCAAGAATCATCTTAATCCCATTTGCAACGCCAAGGTTATTCTTGTTTTATCGAACCTGTAAAAAATAGTAAAAACTTATAATTACACAACAACTTATATTTTATACAATTTATTATAAAACATATAATATTTTAACATTTAATAAAACAAAAACTATATATTTATATTATAAAACATTTAATTAATGTACAATTTTTATGTTTATCACACCTCCCAACCAGCTTATTGCTTGTCCCTAGCAATTTAAGCGTTAATAGCAATACAAAACATATTGATTAATTTAAATAGAAATGTAATCAGAACTATCTAAATGTTTAAATTAAATTTGAAAATGTGGGGACCCGGGTTCTAACTCAATTCTTTCTGGGATTAAATGGATCATTAATAAAATGTGGGTCAATTTTTCGCTTTCTAACATTAAATCGAATGTTAACATAAAGCGTTTCATTTTTATTTTAAACAAACATAAATCAACAACTATTACATGTCGTGATCCAGTAGCCTTACTTGTTATACATGTTACAAGAACAACATAACATCTCTAGTATCAACATAAAAAGTCTTCTGCTACACCCGGCATCACCACGCTATCAACTCTCTCTTCCTCGTCGTGACCCTGATCCTGCCCCACCTGTTGTCATGCACACATACAGACACGACAACAGCCGGATAACTCCGGTGAGAACATATCCCAGTATAAAACATGGATGCATGCAATGTAATAAATCATGTACAAATGCATAACATAAATCAAGTAACATGAATATACATCTAAACATGTAGTAGAATACAAATCTGTATTCGACAATTCAAATCTTGACTCGACTCTTTTCTAATCTAGGGATCCCGGTGTGAATAAGACGGTCTGTTACCTACCCAACCACTCGGGGCAACGGTACGTCTTATTCCTAGACTTCGGTCAACTCTGTATCGAGGGTCTACACATATAGCAAATCTGCTCCTATGCGACGATACACCGAAACGTCTAGTTTTGGCAAGTCTGCCAATCTCTCCTATCTCAGAACTCGAATATAAATCAATAAACAAGGCATTACATAATCAATGTAATAACAATCTAGTATGTGATTTAGGGAAACTCGTATCAAATCTGAATCGAGTTGTGCAATCTCGTGACCACATGAATTATACCTTTCTTGTCGAATCGTCGGTGTCGCAGTCGAAGTCTCGAGTTCACAATAACCAATATAATCTGAAATGGCAATGTGTAGACACACTCTATCAACAAGCATCTCAACTAACTCAATGTACAAATCTGTAACTGATTTCAATACAATTCAACGGCGTAACGGCTTATTTCTCAATACCGGCCAACTCAATCTCAACATAACAATATCATAATCAATCTCAATAACTCATAATCTCATCCAATACAAACATGTATACCAAATTCTGCATACTCTTCACATAATACATGCTGGAAAATTGAACCTATAGCATACGACATCCGTAATTCAATCCGTTTACGTTTCTACGATGCTTAGCATATCAAGAACACATAATCTATGTCAAATCTGAATTCTTCCAACACATCATTTTCGAAACATGCTGTAAATGAACAATACTTACATCCTCTTGTAGCCTTCAAAGAGAGGAACACAAATCCGGTCTCGGAATTAAAATCGAATCTCTAAATCTTGCACAAGATAATTTCTAAAGAATGAAGAACTTGAAGTTAAGCCATGGAAACTCTCGATTCAGATGCTGAAGACATGAAGAATGAAGTGTCATTCCAAACTATATATATACCATGCCATGTGTCAAGTGGAGAAACAAAGGTGGCAATCTCGCATGCAGACCGCGGGTGTGGCAACTCAAGAGCGCGGGTGCGCTATGCTCACGGCGAATTCATCAAAAAATGTTGCACCTAGACCGCGGGTGTGGTCCTTACATGACCGCGGGTGCGGTCTCACACCGCGGGGGCGGTCACGCTATCACCGCGGGTGCGGTGTCTGTTCGCACAAAACTCATTTTTTTTTCTATCTTTACACCGCGGGTGCGGTGATGTTAATACCGCAGGTGCGGTCTTGTCTCGGCCATGCTTACTCAAACTCACATTTTTCATGTCATGCATAATCCTCTTCAACCCTCACATCGATGACACGGATAATTCTCGAGCCTTACATTTCTCCCCCTCTTAGACAAGAGTTCGTCCTCGAACTCATAACAACTTAATCAATCATAGTAAAGGAAGCAATGACAATAGAACTGAAAGAAAACTCACATCATACAAATAGCTCGGGATGCCTCTGTCTCATCTCAGACTCTGTCTCCCAAGTTGCTTCCTCGATGCCATGACGACTCCATTGCACCTTCACAAGTGGAATGGTCTTGGTTCTAAGCTTCTTTTCCTTCCTATCCAGAATCTGTATCGGTTGCTCGACGTAGCTCAAAGTCTGATCTAACTCGGCTTCGTCAAGTTGAATAACATGAGAATCATCTGGCATGTATCTGCGAAGCATCGATACATGAAAAACATCATGTATACCGGACAATGAAGGAGGAAGAGCAAGTCTGTAAGCTCGATCGCCAATCTTCTCAAGGATCTCATACGGACCGACGTATCTAGGAGACAACTTTCCACGCTTGCCAAATCTGATAACGCCTCTGAAAGGTGAAATCTTCAAAAATACTCTGTCTCCCTGCTCGAATACTAACGGTCTACGTCTGATATTGGCGTATTTCGCTTGCCTATCCTGTGCCGTTTTCATTCGTTTCTGAATGATCTTCACTTTTTCTGTCATCTCACGAATCATATCAGGCCCTAACTCTGGTACCTCAAAAATATCATCCCAGTACAACGGAGATCTGCACTTCTTTCCGTATAAAGCTTCGAACGGTGCCATCTCTATGCTCGTCTGATAGCTGTTGTTGTATGAAAACTCACACAATGGCAATGAATCTTGCCAACTAGTACCAAAATCTAGTACTACAGCTCTCAGCATATCCTCTAAAGTCTGGATAGTCCGTTCTGACTGTCCGTCTGTCTGGGGATGATAAGCAGTGCTCAGGTGTAAATCCGTACCCAAAGCCTGCTGCAAGCTGTGCCAAAAGTGAGAAGTGAATCGTGGATCACGATCTGATACGATCGACTTCGGCACACCATGCAATCTGACGACCTCTCTGACATACAACTCGGCCATCTGATCATGTCGATAGGTCATCCGGTACGGAATAAAACACGCTGATTTGGTCAGTCTGTCTATCACAACCCAAATCGCGTCACAGCTCCAGCGAAGATCGAGGTAACTTCGTCATGAAATCCATGGGAATGTGGTCCCATTTCCATTCAGGAACAGACAAACTCTGAAGTAGACCTCCGGGCTTCTTTCTCTCTGCCTTCACCTGCTGGCAATTCAGGCACTTAGACACAAATTCTGCAATGTCTGTCTTCATCTGCTTCCACCAGAATTGTGTCTTCAAGTCGTTATACATCTTCCTGCCACCAGGATGAATGCTGAACCGACTACAGTGTGCTTCCGACATGATCTGTCGTCTTAAATCTGAAATCTCTGGCACCACTAGGCGGTTATTCACATACAGAACAGAATCTCTGACCTGATATTCTGAGATATGACCAGCTCTGACCATATCAATCGATCTCTGTACATTCGGATCAGTTCTCTGTGCTTCTTTGATCCTCGAAATCAAGTCTGGCTCAATCTGAATCGCAGCAAGTCGCAACGGTCTATTCTCTGTATTAAATGTCAATCCAGACAAGCAACAATCTTCTACTAAACTCGATACACCTATAGTCGACAAGGACAAAGAACATACCTTTCGACTCAAGGCGTCTGCCGCTGCATTCGACTTTCCTGGATGGTACTTGATCTCGCAATCAAAATCTTTCAGCAGATCAAGCCATCGTCGCTGCCTCATGTTCAACTCTGACTGAGAAAGAGATATTTCAGGCTCTTATGATCGGAGTAGATCTCAAATTTCTCGCCATACAGATAATGACGCCAGATCTTAAAAGCAAAGACAATCGCCGCCAATTCAAGATCATGAATCGGGTAACGAGTCTCGTGCGGCTTCAGCTGTCTAGAGGTGTATGCTATCACGTGCCCTCGCTGCATAAGAACACATCCAAGCCCTCTGTGAGATGCATCACAATATACAACGAACTCACCTGTACCTGATGGAATCGTCAAGACAGGCGCACTAGTCAGCCTCTTCTTCAGCTCAACAAAACTGCTCTCACACTCTTCTGACCACACAAATGGCATGTTCTTCTGTGTCAACTGGGTAATCGGCTTCGCTATACTGGAGAAGTCTCGAATAAAACGTCGATAATACCCGGCTAGACCCATGAAACTGCGTATCTCTGGCACAGAAGTCGGTCTCGGCCAACTGATCACAGCCTCAACTTTACTCGGATCTACCGCAACACCCTCTCCAGATATAATATGCCCCAAGAAGACAACCTGTCGCAACCAGAATTCACACTTGGACAGTTTAGCATACAACTGCTCCTGTCGCAAAGTCTTCAGCACAATTCTCAGATGATCTGCATGCTCAGTCAAACTCTTCGAATACACCAAAATGTCATCGATAAATACAATCACAAAATCATCTAAATATCTCTGAAAAATGCGGTTCATCAAACTCATAAACACCGCAGGTGCATTCGTCAAACCGAAAGGCATAACAACAAACTCGTAATGTCCATACCTGGTTCGGAATGCAGTTTTCGTAATATCAACGTCTCTAACTCGGAGCTGATGATACCCTGATCTCAAATCAATCTTCGAATATACAGAAGATCCCTGTAACTGGTCAAATAAGTCGTCGATGCGAGGCAACGGATACTTGTTCTTCACGGTCGCCTTGTTCAACTGCCTATAATCAATACACAGTCGCATCGAACCATCTTTCTTTCTAACAAAAAGCACCGGAGCACCCCAAGGTGATACACTGGGTCTGATATATCCCTTGGACAGAAGATCCTCCAACTGTGCTTTCAACTCTTTCAACTCTATCGGCGCCATCCTATATGGAGCTCTCGAAATAGGAACAGAACCGGGCATAAGATCTATGCTGAAATCAACCTCTCGAACAGGAGGCAACCCTGGAATCTCATCAGGAAAAACATCTGCAAACTCGCAAACCACTGGCAGATCTGCCAATGCTGGGCTCGTCTTCAGTAGATCTACTGAATATACAAGAAAGCCCTCTGCTCCTCTCTGAAGCAATCTACTCATAGTCAGAGCAGATACTAAGGGAATCCGAGATCTGGAACCCTTGCCGTAGAATTTCCACTCATCTGTCATCTCGGGTCTGAATCTGACAATCTTGTGGAAACAATCTACCGTGGCTCTGTACTTGGTCAACATGTCTATACCAACTATACAGTCAAAATCAGCTAAACGAAGTACTACACAATCAAGGTCAATCTCATGCCCCTCAAACTGAAGCATACAGTGTCTAACAGTAGTCACAGATATCAAACCACTTCCCAACGGAGAAGCTATAGACACTACTGTCGACATCGACTCAACAGGCAATGAATGTCTCAATGCAAAATGTTCAGAGATAAATGTATGCGATGCCCCTGTGTCTATCAACACATATGCAGGATAACCGCAAAGAAAACAGTTACCTGCAATGACGTCATCTGGCGCCTCCTGCGCCTGTTCCTCTGTCAGGGCAAAAACACGTGCCTGCTGTCGAGGAGGCTGACTCACCGTCTGACTACCTCCTGGCCTCTGCTGTGTCTGTGTGGAGGGTGGCTGGAAGGAGTGTACAGAAGATGCCTGTCTCTCCATCTGTGGCGCTGCAGCAGACGATCCTGCACTCTGGAATCGCTGAGAACTCCTCTGTGGGCACACTCTGGCGAAATGCCCCTGCTGTCTGCAGATGTTGCAGCGTCCCAGAACTCCTTGACACTGCTCTGTGGCATGTCGCCCTCCGCACGAACCACAGTATACACCACTGGAATCTGAACCCTGACCTCTCTGTCGAGATCCACTCGAACTCGATGAACTGCTCCCAGATTTCTTAAACTGTTTGCCCTTAGCCTTCAGAAATTCCTTCTTACCACTACCACTAGATCCACTGTCAAAACGAGGAGGAAGTGGTGGAAACTGTACGGTAGTAGGCTGTGGCGGTCTCTGCTCCTGAACACCGTAGGAAGCTCCTCGCTGCCTGATCAAGCCAGCCTCGGCTCCCTTCGCTCGGTTCAGTGCCTCTGAAAAAGTACTAGGCCGGCCCGTGTTCACCAAAGTAAAGACATCCGGATTCAATCCGTTGATGAACTGATCGGCCACTGCCTCGTCATTCCCGGCCACATGCGGTGCAAATCGCAGCAAAGCAGAAAATTTAGCGACATACTCCTCGATGTTCCACTGTCCCTGTCTCAGATTCGCAAATTCAGCTCCCTTATCTTTCCGGTAGGAGACGGGGAAAAAACGCTGATAGAACTCATCCTTGAAGACTTTCCACGTAATGTCAATGCCTCGGTGCTCCAAGGCTCTCTTCGTAGTCAACCACCAGCTCTTTGCAACCTCTTGCATCTGATGGCCTATCAACTTCACACGTCGCTCGTCAGTGTAAGCCAAGGACTCAAACAGCATCTCGATATCATCCAGCCAGCTCTCGCATTCTACTGCACTCTCTGTGCCTTTCAGAGTAGGCGGATGGAAAGACTGGAATCTCTTCAATAAAGTCTCCATCGGCGTAGCGGTGACATCCATCTGTGCACCGGATGTGCTACCCTGCTCTAGTTGTAGCACTCGTCTAGGCGGCATAAATCTGATCATAAAACTGATTAGTACACAACCAATATCATCTGTCTCAGCCCTCCTCTGATCATATACCTCTGATCGAGAATCGGTTCTGATTCAGGCTTGAAATGCTGTAAATCAATTCAGATAATACAACAACATATAATAGGGAAAGCAATAAATCATGCTAGCATCCCAAAAGCAAGGAATATGACTCGATCTACCCCGCTCATTCTATTCTATTTCAGTCTACAGAACCTACAGCTCTGATACCACCTGTTGTGGGGACCCGGGTTCTAACTCAATTCTTTCTGGGATTAAATGGATCATTAATAAAATGTGGGTCAATTTTTCGCTTTCTAACATTAAATCGAATGTTAACATAAAGCGTTTCATTTTTATTTTAAACAAACATAAATCAACAACTATTACATGTCGTGATCCAGTAGCCTTACTTGTTATACATGTTACAAGAACAACATAACATCTCTAGTATCAACATAAAAAGTCTTCTGCTACACCCGGCATCACCACGCTATCAACTCTCTCTTCCTCGTCGTGACCCTGATCCTGCCCCACCTGTTGCCATGCACACATACAGACACGACAACAGCCGGATAACTCCGGTGAGAACATATCTCAGTATAAAACATGGATGCATGCAATGTAATAAATCATGTACAAATGCATAACATAAATCAAGTAACATGAATATACATCTAAACATGTAGTAGAATACAAATCTGTATTCGACAATTCAAATCTTGACTCGACTCTTTTCTAATCTAGGGATCCCGGTGTGAATAAGACGGTCTGTTACCTACCCAACCACTCGGGGCAACGGTACGTCTTATTCCTAGACTTCGGTCAACTCTGTATCGAGGGTCTACACATATAGCAAATCTGCTCCTATGCGACGATACACCGAAACGTCTAGTTTTGGCAAGTCTGCCAATCTCTCCTATCTCAGAACTCGAATATAAATCAATAAACAAGGCATTACATAATCAATGTAATAACAATCTAGTATGTGATTTAGGGAAACTCGTATCAAATCTGAATCGAGTTGTGCAATCCCGTGACCACATGAATTATACCTTTCTTGTCGAATCGTCGGTGTCGCAGTCGAAGTCTCGAGTTCACAATAACCAATATAATCTGAAATGGCAATGTGTAGACACACTCTATCAACAAGCATCTCAACTAACTCAATGTACAAATCTGTAACTGATTTCAATACAATTCAACGGCGTAACGGCTTATTTCTCAATACCGGCCAACTCAATCTCAACATAACAATATCATAATCAATCTCAATAACTCATAATCTCATCCAATACAAACATGTATACCAAATTCTGCATACTCTTCACATAATACATGCTGGAAAATTGAACCTATAGCATACGACATCCGTAATTCAATCCGTTTACGTTTCTACGATGCTTAGCATATCAAGAACACATAATCTATGTCAAATCTGAATTCTTCCAACACATCATTTTCGAAACATGCTGTAAATGAACAATACTTACATCCTCTTGTAGCCTTCAAAGAGAGGAACACAAATCCGGTCTCGGAATTAAAATCGAATCTCTAAATCTTGCACAAGATAATTTCTAAAGAATGAAGAACTTGAAGTTAAGCCATGGAAACTCTCGATTCAGATGCTGAAGACATGAAGAATGAAGTGTCATTCCAAACTATATATATACCATGCCATGTGTCAAGTGGAGAAACAAAGGTGGCAATCTCGCATGCAGACCGCGGGTGCGGCAACTCAAGAGCGCGGGTGCGCTATGCTCACGGCGAATTCATCAAAAAATGTTGCACCTAGACCGCGGGTGCGGTCCTTACATGACCGCGGGTGCGGTCTCACACCGCGGGGGCGGTCACGCTATCACCGCGGGTGCGGTGTCTGTTCGCACAAAACTCATTTTTTTTTTCTATCTTTACACCGCGGGTGCGGTGATGTTAATACCGCAGGTGCGGTCTTGTCTCAGCCATGCTTACTCAAACTCACATTTTTTATGTCATGCATAATCCTCTTCAACCCTCACATCGATGACACGGATAATTCTCGAGCCTTACAGAAAACTGTCAAAGTTATATCAAGATCATCATAATTATAATTTATGAAATAATTTGAGATGATTAATTCAAAGCTTATTCAGGTAGTTAAATGTACACGGCCTTCAAAAATTCCTAGTAAGAGTCTCAACTCCATATCCTCACAGGTTAATAAATGTTTCAATTTATGGCAACGATTTCTCTCATGGAGTTGGAATACAGATAAATGCTCAGAAAAATGGTTTACACAATGCAGACAGACAAACGAGCCAAACTAATCAAAAGATAGGAAATCCATTGATTTAAAATCCAGTTTTTCTTATTATATATATATTTTTTTTTCCTGATTTTTTTTTTTTTACATCATGGAATCAAACTAAGTTTATGCTTCTTGACCACATATTTATTTAATTTGTACAACGTATTTCTCTCTCTCTTTCTTTTTTGTTATTTGTATTTTTATGAGAGAAAAATGGGTCGCAGCATATAACTTAAATTACATAAATCTTCAACATCTTTCTTTCTTTTTTTTTCTTCGCTTTTTTTTTTTATTTCTGGAAATATCAATTTTTTTTTTCAAAATAAGAACTCAAGATCTAAACAATTGATAGCCTCTCCGATGATCAATAAAGGCTCGCAAGCTGTTTTCTCAATCCTCTCCACTCACTCACAAAATATGTGTGAGTTCAAAAATTTTAGGCACTCTTATAAGGTATATCTTGGGCCATATACTTTAATACCTAATTTTATCACAATGGTTGATCACTCAAAAAGATTTCATAAATCATATTTTTATATTGATCAGAATATTAAAATGACCTTTTTTCAAATAAAAATTTAAACATTCTTAAATAGATTAATGCATGTTCTAATTTAAATCTTTCAAATATGTAATGTATGACATTTTTGCAAAAATTACTAAGGTACAAACACTAAACATGGTTTTATTTTAAAATAATATTTAATTTTTTAAAAAAAAAATTGTTTTTTTTTAAATGTGTTCTCCCCCCAATCAGAATATGACATTGTCCCTAATGTCAAAATAGCTATTAATAAAGAGTACATAATGAAAGAGATATCACCTGGAATTTTATTGAAGATAACAAACTGAAACAAACGCAAACCAATCCACGACTTTTGAATCAATGATCCAACTTCCTTTTCTTACTGCTTGATTGCGACCAATTGATCTTTGTTATCATCGGATCAGGCTTATGAACAAAAGCTTCCAAATCATCAATTAATTGATCGGCAGTCGAAGCACAGATGAGTATCCGTCGTGAATTTTCTGAAATGAAATTCTGTTCCACAGCTTTATCAAGAAATGTCAACAAACTGTCATAATAATTATTGATATTCAACAAGCCCACAGGTTTATTATGGATATTAAGTTGTGCCCAAGAAATAGTGTGAAAAATTTCTTCTAATGTACCAAAACCACCTGGTAGTGCGATAAAAGCATCAGAATTTTCAATCATTTTGGTGATTCTTTCATACATAGAAGAAACTTTTAATTCTTCCCCAATCGTAACACCTGTAATATTTCCTTCAGCTAAAGCTGTAGGAATAATACCCAAAACCTGACTACCTCCAAGATGAGAAGATGTTGAAACAGATCCCATTAACCCAATATTACCTCCCCCATATACCAAGTGAATTTTTCTCTCAGCCAATATCTTTCCAAGATTATTCGCTGCTTCTACAAACACTTCATTTTTTTCAGGACTCGACCCACAAAATACACAAATATTTTTCAATGTTTGTGCAGAGGATCCAGCCATGTTTTTACTTTCTTTTTTTTTCTGCGAAAATAGAGAGAAAGATGAGAGATTTTATAGGGTAATATGTTATCATGACAAAACTATGGGTCACAACTGTAAACAGAATAAATAGTAAAAACAATAATGACACACATGCATATAAACAGTAGTGTGATTGTGGCTCACAATTTTCCTCTGGTTTTACGTCCAGAAACGGCTTCAACGCCTTCTATGAGTCGAGGATATGCTTCCCATCCAATTTTCTTATAAATTGGCAAACAGGGTCTTTTTTAGTCGGATTCCCAAGACTATGACGCTCATCTTGAAATTGTTTCCATAAACGGAGAAGTTCAATATGCACATGTCCACTAGAATGCGTCTCAAGAGTCAATAAGATGTTATCTAAAGACTCCTTACTCAGCCCATTCTTAATGAAACCAATTTTATCTTCTCTGTTATTGGAAACACATCCCAAAGATCTGCATCGTTTGTCACAAGTCCATCTCGCACACTTATGACAAACCCCTAAACTTTTGGCCCTTCGTTTTTTCGCATAAGTGCTTTTTCCTAATCCAAGCAAATACCGAATGAGCAATGATTGTGGAACTTCTCCTCCTAATCGGACCTTAGCTTCTATTACAAGACGAATATCTTCTGGAATTTCTTTTTGCATTAGCAATCTCAATCTTTCACACCTTCCTGCATAAATTTTTCTTAGAACATTTTCAGAAACAGAGGGAAAATATTTACAAATTTTTGAGAGAATTTCATCCATTTTGAAAAGAAAAGAAATGATTTTTTTTTTATTTTTGTATCAGCAATTGTGGGAAACTGATTTAACCGACTATGAGACTCACGGAGTACCGTTATCCGCCATTTAACCGGGAAAATAAAAAGATTAAGGAAACCTGAAATAAAAACAAACAAAATTAAATGCAACATAAAAATTTAAGGATCAGAAAGGGAAATAAACTCTTCTTCAAAGATTTCATTTTCCAAAAATGATTTAAGCCTTTGTCCATTCACTTTAAAAACATCACCATTTTTAGTATTTTCAATATCCACAGCTCCATAAGGATACACATGCTTTACAACATATGGGCCTGTCCATCTTGATCGTAATTTTCCTGGGAATATGTGAAGTCGAGAATTATAAAGCAAAACTTTTTTACCAATATCAAAAGATTTTCTAAGAATTGTTTTATCATGAAATGATTTGATTTTTGCTTTATAAATCCTTGAATTCTCATACGCATCATTTATGAGTTCATCAAGTTCATTAAGTTGCAATTTACGCAATTTGTTGGCATCATCCATGCTTGAATTTAAAGTTTTGATCGCTCAATAAGCTTTATGTTCCAATTCCACAGGCAAATGACAATGTTTTCCATAAACCAACCTATAGGGAGACATATTCAATGATGTTTTAAAAGCTGTTCGATATGCCCAAAGTGCATCATTAAGTCGCAGAGACCAATCTTTTCTATTTGAGTTAACAGTTTTTTCCAAAATTTGCTTTATCTCCCTATTAGCTAATTCAACTTGTCCATTTGTTTGAGGATGATAAGGAGTTGTTACTTTGTGATTAATACCATATTTTTTCATTAATGAAGCAAATGGTTTATTAACAAAGTGAGTTCCCCCATCACTTATCATAGCTCGAGGAATTCCGAATCTACTAAAAATATTTTCTTTCAAAAATTTGATGACGATTTTATGATCATTTGTTCGACATGGAATTGCCTCTATCCATTTGGAAACGTAATCAACTGCAACTAAAATATACAAGTATCCAAACGACGGTGGAAAAGGTCCCATAAAATCAATTCCCCAACAGTCAAAAATTTCGATTTCAATGATAGGATTCAAAGGCATCATGTTTCTTTTTGAAATCGCACCCAATTTTTGACAATTTTCACAGATCTTGCAGATTTCGTGGGTGTCTTTAAACAAAGTGGGCCAATAAAATCCACACTGCAAGATTTTTGCAACCGTTTTCTTTGAAGAAAAATGTCCTCTGCATGCTTCTGAATGACAAAATTTAATGACACTACTTACCTCATTGTCGGGTATGCAACGTCGAAAAATTAGATCTGGACAGTACTTGAACAGATACGGATCATCCCAATAAAAGTTTTTTACCTCATTCAAAAATTTTCTCTTATCTTGGGAACTCCATTGCGGTGGCATTTTTCCTGTCACAAGAAAATTTACTATGTTAGCAAACCAAGGTGTAGTAGTAACTGAAAATAGATATTCATCAGGAAAATTATCATTAATTGGTGTCATTTCACAAGATGATCCTGTTACTAGTCTCGATAAATGATCGGCTACAACATTCTCGGTTCCTTTTTTATCTTTGATCACAATGTCAAATTCTTGGAGCAACAAAATTGTAGTATCCCGATGCCTAATTTGAGTTAATTATTGGATTAATTATATTTCGGTTGGATCGGAAGGACCGAACCGGGTTCGGATCGTCTGAAGAGGGTTCGGATCGTCCAATCAGGGTTCGGATCGTCCGAAGACAGGTGGCTGGACACGTGGAAGACATGCAGAGTTCGGATCGTCCGATCAGGGTTCGGATCGTCCGAGACAGGTGGCTGGACACGTGGAAGACATGCAGGGTTCGGATCGTCCGAACAGAGTTCGGATCGTCCGAAGTGTGCCGGATCGGATCTTCCGAAGTGGATCGGATCTTCCGATCGTTGTCTATAAATAGAGGCGCGAGGCTTCACTTTTTACTCGTCAATTCCGAGTGTTCCAGAGCGTTTTAGTCGTTTCTGATGGGTTTCTAGTCTTTTCCCGAGGTTTAGGCACTAGCAGGGAGCTACTGGTTTTGTAGCGGAGCTGTGCTCTAGTTGGGAGCTAGCGGCATCAGTGGGCTGACTACGGACGCAGGCTTGATTCTAGGGCTGATTTCTAGGATCTACTGGTTTGAGGTACGAAAGTACTATCCGAGATAGCATGATTGAGTATGCTTTACTATGTGTTGCATGTTTATATGTTGCATTATTATCTGTCATATGATGCATGGTTTATTATGCGGCATTTGCATAATCATGTTGAGCCTGACTATTTTTGAGATAGCCTGTTGAGAGGGTGCTCAGCCCTCGTTTATTGTGGATGGTTGGACCCCGTTGGCCGACGGTGGTCAGGTCACCGGTATATCCACAGGTTTATTTTGGTATGGGAGCCACCTCCTGGTGCGACGGCACAGAGTGCTACATACCTTGACGTCATTTACATGAGCAGTCTTTTGTTATACCCAGATCCTGGTATCCAGTACATTTTGCATACATGCATGTCATAGTCTTGTATACTCATGCTTTCGGTGCTGAGCGTTTTATGCTCACGTCCTCGGTTTATCTCTGTTTTGGACACCCTATTCGATGGGGCAGGTCTCAGGTTGGACTGTCCAGGAGGGAGCGGACAGGGAGCTGGCAGAGGTTGATCTGTAGTTGTTGGTATTTGTTCTTGGTATTTAGTTCGATCTGGTTGTTTAAGTATTTTGTACTTACAGATTCGATTGGGTTGTATTACTGTTTTTCCGCTGTTTACCTGATTCAGTTTTAAATGTTAATTTTGCATGCTTAAGTTCTGATTAGTAGGTGATTCTGGAACGGGTCACTACATTTATGGTATCAGAGCATGCATTAAGATTTTGGGATTTGGAACTGTTCTTTTGGGTTTAATCTCTGGTAACTTTTGTAGTTAGAGATGTCTGGTTTTGACGACGATGCTAGTAGTCATGGCAGCATTGGACGCTGGGGAGACCGCGACGATCGGGAGCGTCGTCGAGAGCATCGAGAACGTCGTCAACACCGTCGTGATGAGCCTTGGAGTCTTAGTATGCATCGGTTCTTGCAGATGGGGCCGAAACCTCTTTCGGGCGGTGAGACTACGGATGTTGCAGAGAAATGGCTTGAGAGGATGGAGAGCTGTTTCAAGGCTTTTCAGTGCTCGGCGGAGCAGCAGATTGATACCCTTGATTTCTTGCTGGAGGGTGGTGCGCGTAAGTGGTGGAGGTCACTACATTTTTGGGAAGAAGAAGGGCCCGTGTCAGCCTTGCGTGAAGGATCATCCGACGGAGCGTTGTCGCAAGGTTGCGGGTGCTTGTTACAAGTGCGGTGAGATGGGCCACATGAAGAGAGATTGTCCACAGACGGGCGGAGGATCAGGATATGGTTCTCAGGCTTCAGTTCATCAGAGGCCACAGCAGGGACAGTCTACTCAGGGTTCTAACCTCCGACCGCGTACTCAAGGGCAGGTCTTTGCTCTTAACCAGGATCAGGCTGCTGAGGAGAACGAGAGAGTTATCGCAGGTGTTTTTTTTATTATGTGGATTACCTGCTTACGTTCTCATTGATACTGGTGCATCACATTCATTCATATCTGAGAGATTTGCTAAGCGTCATGCATTACCCTTCACTTCTTTGGGCGTTGTGGTATCTGTTTCCACACCGATGGGTCATTCGGTGTTAGCTAAACGTCTAGTTTTGGGTTGTCCTCTAGAGTTTGAGGGTAATGTTTTAACTGCTAATTTGATGATTCTTGCGATGGAGGATTTTGATTGCATTCTGGGAATAGATGTGCTGACTGTGTTTAGAGCTACTGTGGACTGTTATCAGAAGTTTGTGCAGTTTCGTCCAGTTGAGGGCGACAGTTGGTTTTTCTATGGAGAGGGAGCGCGACCCCCGATGCCCGTGGTTTCTGCTCTAAAAGCCTGTCGTGCTTTAGAGTCGGGCGGGGAAGGCTACCTTATCTATGCTATTGATTCGTCCGCAGATAGTGTCGGTATCAGTGACATTCCAGTGGTTTGCGATTTTCCGGATGTTTTTCCCGAGGAGATTCCTGGTTTTCCTCCCGTTCGGGAAGTGGATTTCGGCATTGATTTAGTGCCAGGCACGGCACCAATCTCTAGAGCTCCTTATCGATTAGCTCCATCGGAGATGCAAGAATTGAAACAGCAGTTGCAGGATCTTCTTGACTAGGGGTATATTCGACCCAGTGTGTCCCCGTGGGGAGCACCAGTTCTTTTTGTCAAAAAGAAGGATGGTTTTATGCGGCTCTGCATAGATTATCGGCAGTTGAATCGTGGTACGATAAAGAATAAGTATCCGTTGCCACGGATTGATGATTTATTTGATCAACTGCAAGGTGCCTCTGTGTACTCCAAGATTGATTTAAGGTCTGGTTATCATCAGCTTCGAGTTCATCAGGGAGATATATCGAAGACTGCATTCAGGACCCGGTATGGGCATTATGAGTTTCTGGTTATGCCTTTTGGGGTGACGAATGCACCAGCAGTTTTTATGGATCTGATGAATCGGGTTTTTTCGGGAATTCTTGGATAAGTTTGTTGTGGTGTTTATAGATGATATCTTAATCTATTCGCATGATCAGCAAGAACACGCACAACACTTAAGGATTATTTTACAAACACTTCGCGAGAATCAGCTTTATGCGAAGTTGAGTAAATGTGAGTTTTGGATTGACAGGGTTGTATTCCTTGGTCATGTCATTTCTAGCAAGGGAGTTTCAGTTGACCCGAGCAAGGTGGAAGCGGTATTGAACTGGTCGCGTCCGACGACAGTAGCCGAGATCCGCAGTTTTCTGGGATTGGCTGGGTATTATCGCCGTTTCATTGTCAACTTCTCTCAGATTGCTAAGCCACTCACTCAGCTCACTCGGGAAGATGTTTCATTTGAGTGGACATCAGAGTGCGAAGAGAGTTTCTTGGAACTTCGCAGACGTTTGACATCTGCGCCTGTTCTGGCTTTACCGTCTGGATCTGGTGGTTTCAGTGTTTACACCGATGCCTCTTTATAGGGACTAGGGTGTGTTCTTATTCAGAATGAGCATGTGATTGCTTATGCGTCGAGACAGTTGAAGTCTCATGAGGAAAACTATCCTGTTCATGATCTGGAATTAGCAGCGATCGTTTTTGCTTTGAAAATCTGGCGCCATTATCTGTATGGTGAGCGATTTGAGATTTTCACTGATCATAAGAGTTTGAAGTATCTGTTCACTCAGGCTGAGTTGAACATGCGTCAGCGTCGTTGGATGGATCTACTCAAGGATTACGATTGTGAGATCAAGTATCATCCAGGATCTGCGAATCTCACGGCCGATGCTCTTAGTCGCAAGGTGAGATTGTCTGCTCTTTAGACTTGTGCTGTATCTGGGATTATTCAGGATTTCTGTTCGATGGGATTCAATTGTAAGCATCGGAAGGGAACAGAGAGTATCCGTGTAGCTACTATTTTGTCTGAGCCGGTTTTGTATTCTCGGATTAGAGATGCTCAGATGTCTGATTTAAGGTTCAGAAATTAGCTCGGTTGGCTGATGGAGATAATACTTCTGGATTCCACTATCAGTCCGAGGGTCTTTTGTGCTTATCTGGTCGTATTGTTGTACCGGAAGATGACACTTTGAGGGAGGAGATTTTGTCCCAGGCTCATCGTAGCAGGTTGAGTGTTCATCCGGGGAGCAACAAGATGTATAAGGATTTGAGGACTCGATTTTGGTGGAAAGGTATGAAACGTAATGTTTATCAGTATGTCTCCAAGTGCCTAGCCTGTCAGCAGGTGAAGGCTGAGTATCGACGACCTGGAGGTTTGTTGCAGAATCTTCCTATTCCGGAGTGGAAGTGGGAGCATATCACGATGGACTTCGTGACTCACTTGCCTATGTCTGTGGGGAATAGAGATGCTATCTGGGTGGTAGTGGATCGGCTTACTAAGTCTGCCCATTTTCTTCCGTATAACAGAGATTTCACTTTCGATCGGATGGCACGGTTGTACATTCAGGAGATTGTACGGTTTCATGGTGTGCCCGTGAGTATCGTTAGTGACAGAGATCCTCGATTTACATCTAGATTTTGGGGCAGCTTTCAGCAAGCTTTGGGCACTACCTTGAGTTTGAGTACTGCATATCCTCAGAGACTGACGGTCAGTCAGAGAGGACTATTCGTACTCTTGAGGATATGTTGAGATCTTGTGTGATGGATTTCGGGCCAGCTTGGCAGGATCATCTGCCACTGATAGAGTTTGCATACAACAACAGTTTTCATAGGAGTATTGGTATGTCTCCGTTTGAAGCATTGTATGGTCGACGTTGTCGTACTCCTCTGTTCTGGGAGGAAGTCGGAGAACGACAGGTCTAGGGTCCAGAATTGATTCAGCAGGCCATGGACAAAGTTCTTGTGATCAAACAGCGGATTAAGACTGCTCAGGATCGGCAAGCGAGTTATGCGAACACCAAGCGCAGACCTCTTCATTTTGATGCAGGCGAGAAAGTGTTTCTCAAGGTATCACCTTTTCGGAGGATTCTGAGATTTGGACTCAAGGGTAAGCTATCTCCGAGATTCATTGGTCCTTTTGAGATCTTAGAATGTGTGGGAGATTTGGCCTACAGATTAGCTTTGCCACCGTATCTGTCTAGTGTTCACAATGTGTTTCATGTGTCCTTGTTGAGACGATACGTAGCGGATGAGTCTCATGTTTTGCATCCGACAGAAGTTCAGCTGAATCCGGATTTGTCTTTTTTGGAAAGACCGGTTTCGATCTTAGACCGGAAGGATAAGGTACTGCGGAATAAGACTATTCCTCTTGTCTTAGAGCAGTGGCAGCGTCGAGGTACTGAAGAAGCTACTTGGGAACTAGAGAGTCGCATGCGGTCAGAGCATCCAGAGTTGTTCTAGTTGTAGTATTTTCAGTTATGATTGTAATTTCAGTTGTGCTTTCAGTTGTAATTCATTCTTAAGTTGAATGTATTGTTGTTCAGAATTGTCATTCTTCAGACTCGATTTCGCGGACGAAATCCTTTTTAGAGGGGGAGAATGTAGTATCCCGATGCCTAATTTGAGTTAATTATTGGATTAATTATATTTCGTGGGATCGGAAGGACCGAACCGGGTTCGGATCGTCTGAAGAGGGTTCGGATCGTCCGATCAGGGTTCGGATCGTCCGAAGACAGGTGGCAGGACACGTGGAAGACATGCAGAGTTCGGATCGTCCGATCAGGGTTCGGATCGTCCGAGACAGGTGGCTGGACACGTGGAAGACATGCAGGGTTCGGATCGTCCGAACAGAGTTCGGATCGTCCGAAGTGTGCCGGATCGGTTCTTCCGAAGTGGATCGGATCTTCCGATCGTTGTCTATAAATAGAGGCGCGAGGCTTCACTTTTTACTCGCCAATTCCGAGTGTTCCAGAGCGTTTTAGTCGTTTCTGATGGGTTTCTAGTCTTTTCCTGAGGTTTAGGCACTAGCAGGGAGCTACTGGTTTTGTAGCGGAGCTGTGCTCTAGTTGGGAGCTAGCGGCATCAGTGGGCTGACTACGGACGCAGGCTTGATTCTAGGGCTGATTTCTAGGATCTACTGGTTTGAGGTACGAAAGTACTATCCGAGATAGCATGATTGAGTATGCTTTACTATGTGTTGCATGTTTATATGTTGCATTATTATCTGTCATATGATGCATGGTTTATTATGCGGCATTTGCATAATCATGTTGAGCCTGACTATTTTTGAGATAGCCTGTTGAGAGGGTGCTCAGCCCTCGTTTATTGTGGATGGTTGGACCCCGTTGGCCGACGGTGGTCAGGTCACCGGTGTATCCACAGGTTTATTTTGGTATGGGAGCCACCTCCTGGTGCGACGGCGCAGAGTGCTACATACCTTGACGTCATTTACCTGAGCAGTCTTTCGTTATACCCAGATCCTGGTATCCAGTACATTTTGCATACATGCATGTCATAGTCTTGTATACTCATGCTTTCGGTGCTGAGCGTTTTATGCTCACGTCCTCGGTTTATCTCTGTTTTGGACACCCTATTCGATGGGGCAGGTCTCAGGTTGGACGGTCCAGGAGGGAGCGGACAGGGAGCTGGCAGAGGTTGATCTGTAGTTGTTGGTATTTGTTCTTGGTATTTAGTTCGATCTGGTTGTTTAAGTATTTTGTACTTACAGATTCGATTGGGTTGTATTACTGTTTTTCCGCTGTTTACCTGATTCAGTTTTAAATGTTAATTTTGCATGCTTAAGTTCTGATTAGTAGGTGATTCTGGAACGGGTCACTACAAAAATCCATCGTATCAGTCGTGGCTTTGCATCCTGTTTCGTCAACAAATATCTAATAGCAGAATGATCAGTAAACACAATAGTCGTTGATCCAATCAAATAAGAACGAAATTTATCCAATGCAAATATTACAGCAAGTAGTTCTTTTTCAGTTGTGGAGTAATTCATTTGAGCATTGTTTAAAGTTCTACTTGCATAATATATCACATAAGGCTTACCGTTTCTTCTCTGACCCAGTACTGCACCGACTGCATAATCACTCGCATCACACATGATTTCAAATGGTAAAGACCAATCAGGAGGTTGCATGATAGGAGCTGATGTTAAATGTGGAATGATTTTATCAAAAGCATTTTGACATTCTTGAGTCCACTCAAATGCACTGTCTTTTGTTAAGAGGTTACAAATGAGTTTAGAGATTAAACTAAAGTCCTTTATAAACCTCCTATAAAATCCAGCATGTCCCAAAAATGAGCGAATTTCTTTAATGGTTTTTGGAGGGGGTAAATTTGCAATGACATCCACTTTGGCTTTATCAAGTTCAATTCCATGAGATGACACGACATGTCCCAGAATAATCCCAGAAGTAATCATGTAATGACATTTTTCCCAATTTAAAATAAGACCTTTTTCCTCGCATCTTTTTAAAACTTTTTCCAAATTTTCAAGACAATTATCAAATGTATTCCCAAAGACAGTTAAATCATCTATGAAAATTTCCAAACAATTTTCAACCATGTCGCAAAAAATGCTTAGCATACATCTTTGAAATGTTGCTGGGGCATTGCATAATCCAAATGGCATCCTTCTAAATGCAAATGTTCCAAAAGGACATGTGAATGTAGTTTTATCTTGATCTTCGAGTGCAATGGGAATTTGATAATAATCTGAATATCCATCAAGAAAACAGTAGTATGGATGACCTGCTACTCTTTCTAAAATTTGATCCAAAAATGGTAATGGAAAATGATCTTTTCTAGTGACGTCATTTAATTTTCTACAATCAATACACATCCGCCAACTAGATGGGACTCGACTTGTTAACAATTCACCTTTTTCATTTTTTATCACTGTGATGCCAGATTTTTTCGGAACTACTTGTGTTGGGCTTACCCACTTACTATCAGAAATAGGGTAGATAATCCCAACATCAAGTAGTTTGAGAACTTCAGTTTTCACAACATCTTTCATGTGTGGATTTAATCTCCTTTGTGGTTGTTGAGATGTTTTTGCATTTTCTTCTAAGTGAATTTTGTGTGTGCAAATTAGTGGATTAATGCCCTTAAGATCTTTTAGTGTCCAACCAATTGCATTTTTATGTCTTTTAAGCATATCAACTAATTTATCTTCTTGATCACTTTCTAGTTTGGAAGAAATTACCACTGGATATGTTTCATCTTCTCCAAGAAATGCATACTTCAATTCTTCTGGCAAGGGTTTTAACTCCAATATTGGTGGTTCTTCTTTGTTCTCATAATTTGCATCAAATTCTTTCTCTGATCCTGTTAACGAGTGATACCTGATAAAATCATCAAGATCAATTTCAATATTTTCTTTAACAGTTTCAATTGAACAAATATCTAATTGATCACGAGTACTCCCTTATTGAATGTTTTCTTCCACAAGAGTTTCAATAAGATTTTCATCTTCACTTTAATCTCCTTTGTCATGTGGTTGCTTACAAAGATTAAAAACATTGAGCTCCAAGGTCATGTTACCAAATGACAACTTCATTATTCCATTCCTGCAATTTATAAGAGCATTAGAAGTTGCTAAAAATAGACGTCCCAAAATTACAGGAATTGCATTACAAGCTTCGATAGGTTGTGTATCTAAAACTATGAAATCGACATGATATACAAAGTTATCAACTTGGACCAACACGTCTTCTACCATACCTCTTGGCATTTTAACAGATCTATCGGCAAGTAAAAGTGTTACAGAAGTAGGTTTTAACTCGTCTAGATTGATTTCTTGATAAACTGAATATGGAAGTAAATTCACACTAGCTCCAAGATCAAGCAAGGCTTTTTTAATCTTTCGTTCTCCAATAATACAAGAAATAGTAGGACAACCAGGGTCTTTGTATTTCAAAGCATTATTATTTTGAATGATTGCACTTACTTGTTCTGCTAAAAATGCTTTCTTTTTCACATTCAATTTTCTTTTCACAGTGCACAAGTCTTTCAAAAATTTGGCATATGATGGTACATGTTTTATTGCATCTAATAAAGGAATATTAACTTTTACTTGTTTAAAAATATCATATATATCAGAATTCAAATTTGATTTTTTTGTATTTTCCAATGCATGAGGGAATGGTGGTGACACTGTCTGTTGAACCTCCTCTTTGGAAGTTATGGGTTCCACTTCCTTACCCTTTGAAGTTAATTTATCATCATCTTCACAAGGTTCAAGAATGGATTTTTCCACAACCTTACCACTTCGAAGGGTAATAACAGATTGTACCTGATCCATCGGTTGAGTTCCAGAAGTTCCAGTTTGTGAATGATGATCCTTGGGATTAGGCAGAGGTTGTGAAGGAAATTTACCTTTTTCATGAACATTAAGTGCAGATGCAAATTTAGCAAGAGTATCTTTCAAATCTGTCATGGTTTGAGCAATTTGAGTATTGATAGACTCTTGCTTTGCAATGAAAGAATTCAATGTATCTTCCAAATTTCTTTTAGGTGGAGGAACATAAGGTGCATAATTTTGAAAATTTTGTTGATTTTGAAAATGTGGTTGCGGAAATTGTGCAACATTATCATTCCTCCAACTAAAATTTGGATGATTTCTCCAACCTGGATTGTAACTTTGAGAAAATGGTTCAAAATTTTGCCTTTTGAAATTGTTCAAAACATTGGCTTGTTCATGAAGACATTCTTTAAAAGAGGGTAAAGTGGGACAATCTTTTGTAAAATGATCACTTGTATCACAGATGTGACACGCAATTTCTTGAACAGATTTTAATTGACCATTCTTTTTCAATTCAAGTGCCTCAACTTTTCTTGCCAAAGAGGTAAATCTAGCTTGAAGATCATGTTCATCTTTGAGAGTGTACATACCTCCACCAGATGTAGGAGATTGAATCTTGTTTGAGGGTTCGATTGTACCTATAGTGTCCCAATTTTGAGCATTTTCAGCTAACGAATCGAGATACTCAATTGCCTCGTTTGGATCTTTATCTTCAAATGTTCCATTACACATAAATTCAACCATTTGCCTATCTTTAGGTGTTAAGCCTTCATAAAATTGAGAAACAACTCTCCAAATTTCAAAACCATGATGTGGACAAAGATTAAGCAATTCTTTGTATATATCCCAACACTGATAAAAAGTTTCTCCTTGTTTTTGAGTGAAAGTGATGATTTGCCTTTTGAAAGAATTTGTTATATGAGATGGAAAAAACTTTTTCAAAAATTGTTGTTGCAATTCATCCCAAGTTCGAATGGATCCCGATCTAAGATTTTGTAGCCAAGTTTTAGCTTTATCTTTTAAAGAAAAAGGAAAAAGCTTAAGTCGAATGGTGTTCATGCTACAATTTAGATCATTATATGTGTTGCACACTTCTTCAAACTCTCGTAAATGCATGTATGGATTTTCAGAATTTAAGCCATGAAAGTTGGGTAAAATTTGGATAATACCAGGCTTAAAATTGAAATGAGATGCATCAGGAGGGAAAACTAGACATGAAGGTGCACTAGTACGTGTAGGATTCATGTGATCTCTAAGTGTTCTTCGTCTATCATGATCATGTTGAGATTGAATTTCATCTTGATTTTCTTGGATGGGTTCTTCCGCCATGTTTTGTAAAAATAAAGGGTTGTTTCGAATGAGTCGACCACTAAGTGTACGTGACCAAATGCTCATGAAAATACAAATGCAAATGCAAAAGAATAAAAACACACAAAAGCAATAAAAATTCAAATAAAGAAAAATAAACTATAAACAAAATTAAATAGACTTAAAATTAAATTATACTTCCCCGGCAACGGCGCCAAAAACTTGTTGCGACTTTGATTGTTGCACTCCCAAGAGCAGGTTGTCCACAAGTAATATAATTCAGTGAGTCCGAATATCGTATCCAAAGGGAAGCTAAGGTAATAACAAGTCCACTACAATGTCTTTTTGTTTTGTTTTTGTTTTTGTTTCTTTTTAATTTTAATTGTTTGAATATTTAATGGGTAAATTTTAATTGTTCAAATTTTAATTTAAGTAGTTGAGATTAAAGGATCCACTCTTGGTATTTTAATAAAGTTAACATTAACGAACAATATTGAAATCCACTTAATAAAATGGTTCCATTATATTAAATAATCATATTTATATTATGTTATAAATTATTATCTCATAAATATATAATATACACCAAAACTTATAAATGTGATCAAGTATTTATTGTGCTATATATATATATATATATATATATATATATATATATATATATATATATATATATATATATATATATATATTTGTAAACACTAAATCAAGGTTCCCACTTTAAATGGTTGGTAAAACCAAACTAACATTTAAATGGTACCAAAAAAATATTATTATGATATATTTATATATAATAAATCAAGGCATCCACTTTAAATGGTTGGTAATACCAAACTAACATTTAAATGGTTCCAAGAATTTAGTGTAACATATAGCAACAATAAATCAAAACTCCCACTTATAAGTAGGGTATAAAAATACTTAAAGAAATAAATATAACATAAACAATAAATAATGATTAAATAATATAAAACATAGATTCTTACCTTTTAATAACCTTATTATCATGCCAAGGGCTTCAGCTTATCATCTCAACTTTAGGAAGTTAGCTATTCATCATTCAAAGTGTAAAACTTTGAATATGAAATTAACATGCTAATTATATTTAAATGAAGAAATAAAAGAAAAATATAGAGAGAAATATTATGAACTCAAAGGTTTGTTCATAGAATGAGGGATATCCCAATACATTACAATGCACCTTTATTTATAGCCAAATTTGGGGAGACAACCACAAATAAAATATTATTCTTTACACATAAGTTTTCATTGGTGTTCCAAGAAATTAATATTATATTACACATCATTTTTGAAAATCTTCTTTTCCGAATTTGCTTCTTCACATAAAACGAAACATATGGATAATTGAGTTGTCTAGTTGTGGTATCTTTTCAGAATATTTGACCAAGTAATTTGAGAGATATGGTCAAAATACTAGAGCATAGTAAAACTGACACTCCTTTGATAACTTTAATTGTTGCTTAATTTGATCCCACTTGTGAGAGGATTTTTTTCTCATGCTTGTCAACAATATTGTAGATATTATAATCAACTTTCTACAGGTTCAAGAATCATCTTAATCCCATTTGCAACGCAAAGGTTATTCTTGTTTTATCGAACCTGTAAAAAATAGTAAAAACTTATAATTACACAACAACTTATATTTTATACAATTTATTATAAAATATATAATATTTAAACATTTAATAAAACAAAAACTATATATTTATATTATAAAACATTTAATTAATGTACAATTTTTATGTTTATCACGGGTCATAAGGACTAATGGTGTACAACCATAAACTAGGACTTTTCCACTCGATAAGTGAGAACCACTTGGAAAGTCCTTTTATGGAGGGTTGTTCAGTGCACTCTATCAGGAGCACCTATCTGCATGCTCGGACATCACAATGTCCCCTACCAGTGAAACATGGTACTCATATCGCAGATACTAGTCTCGAACTCGAGCGGCCTATGTCCTTCTTAGCGGCGACTGAATCGACTAGGAACTATTTAGAATATACAATATTCCAAATATGAGTTTCATGATACTCATCATATGAGTATCTCATATTCTTTCTACTATTTGTATATTCAAGGTCTTTATCTATGCAACTAGCATGGGTATACAGATAAAGTTTTGCCAAAACAATAATTTCAAATATTATTAAAATAAACATTGCTTATACATAGAGTTTCATTGTGAACACTCGGCCAACACTTGGCTCGACGGGCACCTACTCTAACAATCTCCCACTTGCACTAGAGCCAACTACCCGTATGCTTCAAACCCATTGATTCGCGATGCATCTCGACTAATGGTCCAGGTAAAGGCTTAGCTAGTGGATCAGCAACATTATCTGCGGAGTCGACTATGTCAAAAGACACTTCTTCCTCTCTCCACAATCTCTCCGAGGATGTGGTACTTTCTTAATACATGTTTGAACTTCTGATAAGACCTGGGCTCCTTTGCTTGAGCTATAGCTCCCGTGTTGTCACACAACACCAGGACAGGAGCAATTCCATTAGGAATGACGTCCAACTCTTAGACGAAATTCCTTATCCAAACAGCCTCCCTTGCTGCATCTGATGCAGCAATGTATTCGGCCTCTGTGCTGGAATCCGCAGTATTGTCTTGCTTGAAACTCTTCCAAGAGACATCAGTACCATTGAGCATGAATACAAACCCAGAGGTTGACTTCGAGTCATTGATATCGCTTTGGAAGCTAGAGTCGGTATAGCCTTCCAATTTCAGTTCTCCACCCCATAGACCAAGAACAATTTATTGGTCCTTCTCAACTACTTGAGGATGTCTTTCATAGATTTCCAGTGTGGAAGACCAGGGTTCGATTGATATCTACTCACTACACTTAGTGCGAAAGCCACGTCAGGACGTGTAGATATCATCTCATACATGATGCTACCAATCGCTTCATTCCTACGTCAGGACGTGTAGATATCATCTCATACATGATACTACAAATCTCATACATGATGCTACCAATCGCATCATTCCTTATGGCGTGTCCCCATAAGGAATGCTTGTCATCGCCGCTATCTCTGCATCAGTCTTGGGAGACATAGACTTTGATAGAGACATGCCATGACACATTGGTAAATGTCCTCTCTTGGACTCATCCATCAAGAACCGCTTCACGATGGTATCAATATATGTGGACTGGGTGAGACCAAGCAATCTTCTTGATCTATCTCCATAGATCTATATTCCCAAAACAAAAGATGCTTCACCCAAGTCCTATATCGAGAACTCACTTGCTAACCATATTTTAGTTAATTGCAACATTCTTACATCATTCTCAATTATTAGAATGTCATCAACATAAAACACCAGGAATGTCACAACACTCCCACTGACCTTCTTATACACACAGGGTTCCTCAAGGTTAGGCTCATCATGGCCCTCTTCAAGAAGCAGACCATACCTCATAGGTGGTCTCGAGACTTTCTCGGATCTTCTAGGAGCTTGTATCTCCTCTCTTGGCTCTTTGGGTGTGGGTTCTATAATTGTGGGTGTTTCTCGAACATCTTCGAGTTCTATCATCTCCCCTTTTCTATCCAATAGAAATTCCCTTTCCAAAAGGTTGCATTCCTAGAAACAAACACCTTTGTTTCTTGGGGATGATAGAAATGATATCCAACTGAATTCCTTGGATATCCTACAAAGTAACATAAAATGGATCGACTATCCAATTTATCTCCCACTACCTGCTTCATATAAGAAGGCTCCCCATATTCTAAGATAAGAATATTTGGGAGGCTTACCCATCCATATCTCATATGGCGTCTGCCTTTAAATGGACATTTAGTGGAATATCTTTCAATTTTAAGTTATAGAGATCGTTTTCAAGTTCTCTAGTACCAATCAAACATTCATTCTTGTAAATGTTGCAAACACCTTTGCAAAATAAACAAGAATATCCATTTTTATCAACATAGAAATGGAAACAATGTTTTTCACCAAATCCGGTACAAACAAAACATCTCTTAAAAGTAACTTAAAACTATTGTTCAACAATAAGTAAACATATTTAATAGCCTTGGCAGCAACTCTTGCTCCATTGCCCATCCTCTAGAAGGTCACACCTTCCTTAAGCTTTCTACTTACTTCCCATCACCTGTAACTCATTACAGAGATGTGAGACACAACCGGTATCTAATACCCAAGAAGTAGAGTTAATTGAAATGTTTACTTCAATTTAGAACATACCGTTTCCAGAACTCTTCTGGGCCAGATATTCCTTGCAATTTCGCCTCCAATGTCCCGGCTTCTTGCAGTGATGACAAACATCACTAGTCTTGTCAGCCTCAACTGGTGTGGCTGCCACAACGGGATTCGGAGATTGCCTCAACAAGGGCACGTTCTTCTTGGGACGTTGGAAAGAACGCTTCTTTCCCTTCCCATGTGGATCAATCTTCGTACCACATGAAGAACCCACATAAAGAACCAACTTCTCTTTCTTGATGGTTGATTCAAACGTAACAAGCATATTCACCAACTCCTCAAGGGTCGGCTCCATCTTGTTCATGTTGAAGTTTACCACAAAAGGATCAAATGAGCTAGGCAATGATAACAACAACACGACGGTGGTCAACTCCGAAGGCAAGATCAGATCCATGCCAACGAGCTTGTCCACGAGCCCAATCAACTTTAGGCCATGCTCATGGACCGAGGCCCATCTCGCATGCGTAAAGTGATGAGCTCCTTGACTGTGGCATGCATAAGAGGTCGAGTCTGCTCACCAAATAGCTCCTTGAGGTGAAAATGAATGTCAGCAGCATTCTTTGCATCCTCAAAACGCCTCTGCAGCTCATCATTCATAGAAGTCAGCATATAACACCTGGCTATCAAGTCATGGTCACACCATTCCTAGTAAGCCTGCAATTCCTCAGGAGTGCAGTCAGTCGGAGCCTCAACAGGGGGCGACTCAGTCAGTGTATATGCTACCCTTTCCGAATTCAAGACGATTTTCAGGTTTCTTAGCCAAGTGAGGTAATTAGGTCCAGTTAATAAGTGTTTGTCGAGTATTACGGATATCGGATTGCGAATCGAAGACATTGTTAATTTGTACTGAAAAGTAAAAAACAGATAAATGTTAATGACTATTTTTAAAATATTAAATAAGATATAAAGTTTGGACTTTAACTTTATAAATTTTCGCTCACACTGTTTTGACATTTTCACTACCCTCTAGTGAAAACGGGAAACTCCTTTCCTCAGTAGGTACGTAAGGTTCAATTAGCGAATTATGATCCCGAATAATATCAGCCAATCATAATTCCTAAAATGTAGTTTCCAATTGCATCGCCATGCAACCCTCTACGTAAACTTTTGTCTCACGTTTGATTAGGAGCCAATAATATGACGCCGTTCATCTTTACGTGTCAAGCCTAACCCATCGATATTGAACCTTAATGGACGGTCGCCATGAGCTCCCTCAATAATATGAGCCGAATTCATGGGAGTTCCACGTAGTTCACATCACCATGTCAATGGATGTCACAGCTTTCTGGCACCCAAAGCTCCCCCAATAATATGAGCCGAGCCCCGAGTACGGGTAGCGTTCATCATGCACCCATTGTCGATGGAAGACAAGGAAATTATAAACATATTTATAATTCTCCTTTTCGGACTTGATATTAATTTTGAATCTTATTCAAAATGAGGGTTTTTTAATTTTGAAAGGTCTCATCATTAATTTTATTTAAAAGCTCGCCATGTTTGATCGTATGTTTGCCGGATTCATGCAACTTTGTTATTATCATAATAATAACGCACATACTCATTATTTATAACATATCATGCACATATTATAAACAGTAAACAAAACAAGGATAATCGATCGCCCCAAAACTAATGGCCCGTGTGAGCTAAACACGGGCCTAGGTCCAATCCTAGGGTAAAAGCACGGGATGCATATGCAACTATTACATTAGCTTCCAATATTTACATGTCTTCGATCTTCATAATCATCATGGCCACCATCTTCCAATCTTGATCATCCACTATACTAATATTTACAAATAAATATCCATGGCAAATAGGAATACATCTCATGGGGGTGGGAACGGGCCATAAACCAAGCCCACTTTATAAATTGATAATTATTACAATCATTCAACACAAAATATCCTAGCATACACCTAGCATATTGGGCTTGGGCTCTTGATCATCCTTCATGCATAATATCACATATCATACACCATCAATTAATTATCACAATAATTAATTGATCCAATATTATATATCTTGATCCAATCACTAACCGTCACGATTATAAACTAAATTAACAAAGTATACAAACACCTTTGTCTACTTTCCAATTAATTTATTTATAACCTAATTTCTTATAAATCACAATTTACTATAAATAATTAAAGTCCAACTTCAATTATTTATTTTATGAGAAAAATTTGCAACTTTTGTAATTTTAAACTTAAGGGCCCAAAATCTTTTTTTTCACCAAAAACATTTTGGCCCATTTAAAATTCACAAATATGTTAGCCATCCAATGGACCCAACAACTCATGGCCCATGACACTTTGATATTTCAAAACACCTTTTGAAAACCCTAGTCGTCATCGCCGTCGCCGGATTCCGACAGAAAACAAATTTTTTTTAATTTTCAACGGGGCTGTTCGGGCAGCCCCTCGGGCTGCCCTAGCTGCCCGAAATGGGCAGCCCCTCGGGCAGCCCGAGCTGCCCGAAACGGGCAGCAACATGCTGCCCAAAATTCCACACAATAAGCCTCGGTTTTTGGTTGCAAAAATACACTCATGCGGTTAGAAATCGATCTCAACATAATATCTTGTAATTGCTACAACAAAATTTGTAACCATAGCTTGGATACCACTGGAAAGGGGATCGGTTACGGTGACCGGAAGCGCAACGGAAGTTAAAAAAATCGGATTTTTGACAAGAAATTTTGGCCACCAAGTGATATTGTGTAGCAAATACAATAAAACACAAAAATGACATTCATAGTGTGTTTAAAATTTTACCTATCAATCACAAGGATTGATGTATGGCTCCAACTAAGGTGTAAACACCTTAGCTCTTCAATGGTAGAAACTATCTTCAAGCTTTCTTTGAGCACTCTTTGCTCAACTATTAAGCCCACCACCAACTAGGTAGATCCCCTCATATTTTGCACTAGAAAAATATGAGGATTTTTCAAAGAGAAGTGTAGTGTTTCTTCAACAATTGAAGAACAAAAAATTGGAGGAGAAAAGAAGAGAGGATTTCGGCCATCACATGTTAGGAGAGAGTGAGGAGAGTTTTCTTGGTTGTGAGAAAAGTTGTGTCTAGCATGTGCATGCCATGCCTTGGTTGTGCAAAAAGTTGTCTCCCAACCTTTCAACTTCCTAGCATGCATATATTATATGGTTTTTAAAATATTAAAAACCATGGACTAAATTTAATTATCTCAAACATATTTGAGACTAATTAAACATTAATTGAATTTACCCAAGTCCCACTAGTTAAATAATTAATTTAAATTGAGCTCTACAAGACTCAATATGATTTAATTAATTCAAAACTTGAATTAATTTAATTATTTGGACTCTACTAGGTCCACTAGTGTTTAATTAATTCAACACTTGAATTAATTAATTTAGTCCATAATAATGTTTATGAAAATCACAATTTTCAAATATATTATTCACTTGGCCAACTTTTAATTTAGGAACACTTCCATAAATTAAATTTACATTTCTCTCATAGAAGTCATATTTCTATTTTTTCTTTACGCTTATAAACTCATTTATAAGACGTTCAACACATTGAACTAATTTCTCCTTTATAGAAGTCATACTTCTAATTTTTGTTACGCTTATAAACTCCTTTATAAGCCGTTCAACACATTGAACTATTTTTACTTCTCAACGGGATCTAGAAAGCTAGTACTTGTATAGCCCTCAATGGTTCATTGATACAACTAGCCGTGGGTTCACATCTCCATGTGATTCGGACTAAACATGTCCTTATATGAGCATACCCCAATTGCTCCATTCTTACTTATCAACTCCTTGATAACAAGAATGTCAGAACTCAAGTCTGATAGTACTCAACCAACCATGTTAAACACCTAGCAGCATCGCTTACATGATTCCCTAGGTATCAAATGATAGTGCCTGCAAGAACCATTCAATTATGGTTAGCGTACAGTACGGTCCCTTCAACTCATATATCCCGACCGATTTGACAACCATTGGTTTATCGAGAGTAGTCAATGAATCGATACTATGTGTCATGTCGTAGTTGCATCGATGGTGTAATCTATGAAACCCATTTCATAATTACCACCATATTCTGATCAGAGATTTCAACCTACATACACATGATAACACATAGGATATCCATACCCAAAGGTAAGCGGTTAATCCCCGACTACAATGCATCGACTCCTATATGTTTCGATAGAACACCCAACCTTGTCACCTGATGACACCATGAGAGTCGGTAAACAAGTCAAAGTGTAATTCTAGCACATAGAGTCTCAATGTTGTCCCGGGTCATAAGGACTAATGGTGTACAACCATAAACTAGAACTTTTCCACTCGATAAGTGAGAACCACTTGGAAAGTCCTTTTATGGAGGGTTGTTCAGTGCACTCTACCAGGAGCACCTATCTGCATGCTCGGACATCACAATGTCCCCTACCAGTGAAACATGGTACTCACATCGCAGATACTAGTCTCGAACTCGAGCGGCCTATATCCTTCTTAGCGGCGGCTGAATCGACTAGGAACTATTTAGAATATACAATATTCCAAATATGAGTTTCATGATACTCATAATATGAGCATCTCATATTCTTTCTACTATTTGTATATTCAAGGTCTTTCTCTATGCAACTAGCATGGGTATACAGATAAAGTTTTGCCAAAACAATAATTTCAAATATTATTAAAATAAAGATTGCTTATACATAGAGTTTCATTGTGAACACTCGGCCAACACTTGGCTCGACGGACACCTACTCTAACATAATTAACATCGCTCGGGATTGAACCGGCTATATCATTACAATGACAATAAACTACTTTGTACAAAGGTACTTTAAAGGGTTTATTCAAAAATACACAAGTCTCAACCTCACTTTTTTTACTCTTTTGGGCCTTCAAATTATATTTCTTTTCGTTTTCTTTTCCTTTGGCCTCTTTTTCTATATCATTTTCTTTAATATCATATTTTTCATCTTTTTTTCTTTTCATGGCCATCTCATTCTTTTGTTCTCTCTTTCTTTCGGCCATTTTAATTTCTTTTTCACTCAATCCAAGAATAAATTTAATTGATCCTCAAGAACATTTGGATTCAATTGAACCAATAAAACATTTTGTTCCTCAAGAAATTTATCCACAACAATTTTTCGTTGCCCATTTTCCTTCTCCATAGTACACAAAATAGGTATTTCTCCTCCACCTAATGATTCAGCTTCCACTGTACATCGTTCAACAACATTCATCTCACTAACTAATGGAATAACATCATCTTCAACTCTATTAATCACCACCTCAAATTCATGTTCAAATTCACCAACAATCTCAACTTCAGATACAGGTTCAACAACAACCTCTACATCCACTTGAGATTCAATCTCAACATCAGCATCAACCTCCATTTGAGATTTAAGCTCAACTGGCGATTTTACTACAGTAACTTCCTCACGTCGACATTGACTGATATCATGCCCGACTTCTAGACACCAACAACATATAATATCACAAGTACTAGAATTTGAGTTTTTAAATGTACCTTGGTATTCATATTTGCTAGCTTCACGTCTCGATTCCTTCTTTGGAGTAGCAATGATTTTCTCTCCCAAGCTCCTCCGCCAAGTGGATGTCAAAGACTCCCTATCCACATCACGTTCACTTCTTCTGCCCACTCTTCTATTCTCCTCACATCGCCTATCATTACCATGATCCACGTGCAAAGCTCTATCCCCACAAAATCTACTAACTCGTACTATTCCCATAATCTTGCCTATCATACTTTTTCTCTCCTTCACTCCGCCTATACCTCTCACGTAGAGGCTTAAACTCCTTCTCCAATATTCTATCCTCATATTCGCATCTACCCGCATTTTTAGATTTAAACCTACTCCCACTAGCACTACCCTCAAGTCTATCAAACCTCTCACGTAAATGCTCCATTTGGGTCCTCATTATCCTACTAAAATGATCGAACAATGCCTCCATCTGGACCTTAGAAAGTCCTTGGTTCGTGTCATCTCCTACCTCCTCCAATTTTCTTTCAAACATTGTACCTGCAAGAAATGTTAGTAGAAATAAAAAAAAAATTCCTTACCCAAATTCTCACGGTCACTCCAAAGAAAATTCGCTCCTCTCCTCTCTATCTATTTTTTTTTTCACTTCAAATACTCACCGGTCACTCCAAAGAAATAACGCTCGCACTCAAATATTTTTCACTCGAATTTTGATAGTTCTTTCAAAGATGTGATCCATCTTTATATTTTTTTTTTATCAAACTAACAAGATTCAACTTGTGAACACTTGCAACTGTCTCACTTGGATTGCACAAAAACAAGAACAATAGAATAACACAGAACAAATTTTTTCGAGAATTCTGGATTATCAAATAACAAAGGATGATAGAAATAATGCAGATCGAACAAAGGATAACACAAAACTGAAACAGAACGAATTTTTGTTTGTGTTTTTGGTAAATATGACAATAGAAACAAAAAGATACCACAGATCTGAGAACAGAATGAAATTTGAGACAGATCTGAAAAATAACAACAACGATAACTTACTTGAATTCAATGAGCCAAAGCTCTGATACCAAATGATGCGAAACCTCGTACGAATGAGAAGCAAACACGATTATCGAAATCACACCCTCAACTCAATAACAAACAAGGATCGATTGTGTTGTCCCGATCTTTTGAAACAAGTAACGATTTGTGATATTCATCTCTAAGCGATTAACACTTAGCAACAAACATCAACGATAAGAACAATTGAATTTCAAACGAACCTTCAAAGATCTTGTTTTGACAATCCGAGCGAAAAACAATCGACAAACGCCACAAAGATGAAAATCTTTGATAAGTTTGATTAGGTTTTCTTCTTGTGAAGAACAAAGCTAAAAGCTTTGAAATTTGGGAGAAACTCCTCAAAATATTTTTATCAATCTTCAATAATAATTTTCGTTCATAATGCCTTACAAGCATTAAATAGACAATAAAATACAAGAAAAACAACATAAAGTAGTGTAAAAAGTCATAAAGAACTTGTCTAGCAAATTTGACACGGCACTGCGCGCGGTGGCACATGAACTGGCGCAGCCGCGCGCATGGTTCTGCACCCAGACAGCACGGGGCGCGCGGTAGCGCCACTTTTGGCGCGGGTGCGCGCCCTGGTGCGCGCGGGCGCGTTGCTTCTGGCGCTAGCGCACGCGCTGTTTTGCTCTCCGCTAGCGCGCGCTTCTGCACTGCTTCTGGCGTGCGCACAGTTCTGCCCATATGCGCTAGCGCGTGCTACTGCACTGCTTCTCTCGGGCCATTTTGCATTCATATGCTTAGTTGTTCGGGATTCCTTCATTATACTATTGGTTGAATTCCACCACTTGCTTGGATATGCTAGATTAATCATTATTGAGCTTGAAGATCCGAAACAACGACGCTCCCTAAATCTCCTTCCAATCATTTGAACACTGTGCCCAGCCAGATTCATATCACAAGCTCTACATTTATTTTGTCAAACAAATATAATATACATGTCTCGTTTTATCCATATTCTACAAATCAGTCACTAAATACATTACAGATCAAATGTACAAACTACTAGTGATCTTTTGCGCCCTTAGTCACCACTCTATCTCGATCTCATCTCTGTCGTGACCCAGATCTCCGCCCCTCCTGTTGTTATGCACACATACAGACATAACAACAGCCGGAAACTCCGGTGAGAACAAATCCCAGTATAAAACATGTATGGATGCTAATACATAATCATAAAGCATGCATGAAAGCAATAACAATGGGTTCCATAGTCTATGAAACCAATCTATATGAGCATGCAATTCAAATCAAATCATGTCTTGACTCGACTCGACTCTACTCTAGGGATCCCGGTGTGAATAAGACGTCACTGTCTTTCACCTACCCTCCCAATCGGGGTAACTGTACGTCTTATTCCTAGAATTAGGCCCTGTCTGTATCGAATGTGTACAATCGGATTGAATCTGATCCGAAGAGACGATACCACCGAACGTCTAGTTTGGCAAGTCTGCCAATGACTCTCCTATTTTAAATGCTTGAATATAAATCTATAAACAAGACATCATCATATCACAAGATTTGAACATAATTCTATAAACAAATCAATATCATATCAAAAGATAAACAACAATTCTAGTATGTGATTTTGTTGGGAAACTCAAATTGAATCTCATTTGAGTTGTTTCTTCCCCAAACAAAACATGAATTATACCTTTCGTCACACAATCTCTGTCGTTGTCGAAGTATCGAAAACGAATCTGTCAATATCAAATCTGAAATGGAAATGTTGATACATATTCTATCAATCTCTAATCTCAATCAACACATATCCAATTAAATACTTGACCTCGGTACAATTTGACGGCATAACGATGTAATTTTTCAATACCGGTCAATCCAATTCTGGACATATATCACCAATTCATAAGTCTCAACTCATAATCATCATCATAAGCATATGATAGTACTCACAATCTGTATAACTTAACTCTAAACATGCTGAAAAATAGTAACAATAGCATACAACGTCCGTTCTTCGATACGGCTGCGAATAACCGTTACTAATAATCATAAGAACATGTATTTACAAGCATAACAAAGTTTCCCCAACAGCAATATCTCAAATCAGGTTGAAAGTGAATGAAACTTACATCCTATTGTAGCCCTTGAATAGAGGAGCTCAGCTCAAAACCGAAATCGGATTAACGTTTGGATGATTGAATCTTGTAAAATCAAAGTCCTAAAAAGGTTGAAGCTTTGAGGAATTTATCTGGAGCTTCTCGGTATTCCTCAGCTGAAATGGCAAGGACAAGTGTTATCATTTTTCAAGCAACACGTCTCGCGCATATGCGCGACATCACCCGCGCATATGCGCGAGACCTACTGGTCTCGGCAATGCAAATCATAACACCTCGAGCATATGCGCGCTTCATCTCGCGCATATGCGCCAAAGCTTCTGGAGGTGTCGCGCATATGCGCTCTTTATCTCGCGCATGTGCGACAATATCTCTGGACGTGTCGCGCATATGCGCGCCTTATCTCGCGCATGCGCGCCGATGCTTCTAGAATTGTCGCGCAGATGCGCGCATGTACGCCATCTGTTCTGTCCAATTTTAAATATTTTCTCATCTTTTCAATGTCTTTCCTACTCCCATCTCACTTAGTACTTCTCATGGCATGTCATGCATTCTCATATCTTCGAATATCACGTCAGTGAAGACTAATAAATCTCAACTTTACGTCATGCATACTCATATCTTCGAATAACACATCAATGAAGACTAATAATCTTGAGCCTTACATCGCAAATAATCCATTTATATAATACAGATAATCATATCAGATCTCAAATCGAATACAAGAAGGAGATATACAGAAACTACGATAACTCATATCAAGTTCTGTCTTTCAAATATGAATCTTGATTGCAACAGATTGTATTCAGAGTGGCGCAGCGGAAGCGTGGTGGGCCCATAACCCACAGGTCCCAGGATTGAAACCTGGCTCTGATACAACCTGTTGTGGGGACCTGGACGCTAATCATTTCCTTAATCGTTTTTAATATCAAAATAAATAATTAATAATGTGGGACGGTAATTTTTTTTAAAAAAAATACACAGCGGAATCGTAATGTAAATCAATCTAATTTACATATTAAAGTTAAAGTACCAGTCTAGTACTTAATACATTCCTATTAAACTAGATTTCAATTACTAAAGATCAAGTACTGAATCTTAGTCCATTTATGAGCTCGGATCTCCATTGTGGGGACCCGGGCTCTAACTTTTTCTTTGGGATTCAATGGATCATTAATATAAAAGTGGATCAAATTTTTCGCTTTTCACATTAAATCTAATGTATATACACAAACATAAAGTCTTTATTTATTTAACAAACATAATGTACAAACGTAAGGTACAAACATGTCTTGATCCATTCTTAGTTAACAACTAGTAATTAAATACAGTACATGATAAAAGTACAACTACTATTCCCTCTGCTAAGCCCGAGATCACCACGCTATGTCCATCTCTCATCCTCTGCGTGACCCAGATCCTGCCCCACCTGTTGTTATGCACACATACAGACATAACAACAGCCGGAAACTCCGGTGAGAACAAATCCCAGTATAAACATGTATACATGCATATAATCAATTAAATATGAAACATGCTATCATGAATGACATCATATGCACATGCAATGCAATGCGAATCAAACCATGTCTGTACTCGACTCGACTAGAACTCTAGGGATCCCGTGTGAATAAGACGTCAATGGCTGTCACCTACCCTCCCACTCGGGGTGACGGTACGTCTTATTCCTAGATTTCGGTCAGAACTGTATCAACGGCTGCAATAAGAGTAATGGCTACTCCTAAGCTGAGATATACCGAACATCTAGATAGTTGACAATGACTGTCAACGACTCTCCTATCTTAAATGCAATGAATATCCATCTGTAAACAAAGCATGCTTATATTCATATCTGAATATCACAATGATCATATATAGGTGAATACAATGCTAAAATCAAAGCATAATCATGTTACAAGATTTGAATATAATTCTATAAACAATTCATAACATGATACCATATATACAATAATTCTAGTATGTGGTTTTAGTTTGGGAACTCAAATAATATCTTATTTGAGTTGTGGCTTCCCAAACAAACATAGCTTATACCTTTCTGGTCGTAAACTAAATCAAAGTCTCGAAGTCGGGACACAAACTGTCACTCCAAATCTGAAATGGAAATGTTGAAACATACAATATCAATTCCCAACTCAATTCAATACATATACTATCAATGATCAATCTCGGTATGAACTTTATCGGCAGACCGACGTAATTCTCAATACCGATAACTCAACCAATACTCGGTATAATCTCTACAAGCCATTCCATCAATAACAACACTCATAATTATCAACTTCGCCATGAGATATTACCCAAAATCTGCATATTTAACTCTAAATATGCTGGAAAATAATAACAATCGCATACGATATCCGATATTCAACCCGCTAGTGAATATACAATGCTCACTATGCCAAGAACATAATATAACCATCATATTACACTTTCTTCCATATCTAAATTTCAAACCCTGCTAGAACTTAAAGAAACGTACATCACTTTGAAGCTCTTGATGCAAGGATCAATAATCTAAGCTTGGATTTAAAATCGGATAACTAAATCTTGATAAATCTTACCTCAAAGATTAAAGAATTTGAAGAATTCTTGGAGAAAGGCTCGGTTCTCAGCTGCTGAAAATGAGAAAGGACGATTCAGCACTAATTCATATATATACCCCTGCCATGTGTCACGTTAAGAAGAAGAGTGGATTTCCCGCATGCAGCACCGCGGGTGCGGTCACGTTAGCACCGCGGGTGCGCTATGCTCTCGGTCACAATTTCATTTTCCTAAAATGTAGACCGCGGGTGCGGTCTTTACAACACCGCGGGTGCGGTGTGTACACCGCGGGTGCGGTCTTGTTGCACCGTGGGTGCGGTGTGTACACCACGGGTGCGGTCTTGTTGCACCGCGGGTGCGGTGTAGCTTCGACTTTTCTTGTTCAAATCCACAATTGCATGACCGCGGGTGCAGTCTTGTTCTGAGTGCGGGTGCAGTCTTGCAAAACCCTCATTTCTCATGTATTTTCTTCCCTCATTGCATTTCATGCTTTCTCATATCTTCCGAATATCATTTTAATGAAAACTAATAGTCTCAAGCCTTACATCCATGCTATCTAGTCAAGCCTCGTTCTCTTCTTGACCCTTATCTTGTCCCACCTGTTGTCATGCACACATACAAACAAGACAACAGCCGGATAACTCCGGTGAGAATTATATTCTCAGTATAAACCATGTATATATGCAATCATAAAAACAATATAAAGGCATATAACAGTTATTCCTAACATATATCAAAATCAGAACATGAATCCATAGTAAGAATAAATCCTATTCTAAACATGTACCATTGATCAGGAACATAAATCGACATGTACTATATTCAGGAACATATTTAACAGAAACCTATTAATCAGACTCGTGACTCCACGTTTTAGACTAGACTCAATCCTAGCCTAGGGATCCCGGTTTCCGGATGTGGGTATTCCTATATCGACCAACAGTAATAGAAAAGACTCCAGTTCTATCCACGTCGATATAACCAAACATCCAGTGTCCTGAACTAACCGTCATGGACTGTGGCCCTATCGCCAATATCCTGTCCTGTGACAAAGTTCAATGGGCCAGTGACGAGTCCTCACTATTCGGCCCTTCTGTCACAAGATCAAATGTCTACGACTAGGCACATTTGCCTATGACTCAAGACATACATTGTCTATAAATCCATATACCAAATATATCAATCACATTCAATTGCAAATAACAATGCAATAAAATAAAGTATGTGATTTAGGGAAACTCGAGTCACACATCACCCGAGTTGCGCAATCCCAACTCAACATTAATTTATACCTTTATCTTCACGGTCTGACGAAGTCGAAGTGTCGAAGTCAAGTCTGTCTATATCAAATCTGACATATCAGTATCAAATATACCGTGTCAATATATACCGCTTAACTCAAAGCTTGTTCTGATCAATACACAACTCAAAACATAATATGATCAATATCGAATCAAGACACAATCTAATCCATATCGACGATATCACGATATAATCGAAGTCAATACTGAATCTGATCAATATCAACCCACAGATGTTTCGACAATATAACAATACAGTCTCCGTAACCCCGTCAATTCCAACATCATAGATCTAATACAAGAACTCATAATCAATATCGATATAAATCATAATCTCAACGGTAATACAAATCTGATATAAATCTCAATCAAATCGACTCCGAAAATCATAAAAATTACATAAACAATCTGTTCTTCATTCTGACTTCAAATATACAATGTCTACTGTATCAGAAACATCATATTTGATTCATATTCAATTCTGATAATATCATAATTTCTAATCATGTCTAATCGTAACAAAACTTACGTTTAGTTGTAGCTGTCGTCGCTAGGAACTCGGTACTGTACTCGGATTTCAATTCGGACAGACGGATCTCCAAATCTTCAATCCGAAATTGAAATCTTACCTCGGAGTCTTTTTTCTCGATTCCTTACCTTAATTCTGAAGAATGAATCTGTTGTATACGTATATATATATTATAATGTGGCACACTCCTTTTTGCAGCACGTCTCACGCATATGCGCGACCACCGTTGGCGCATATGCGTGAGACACAATTACTTGGCGCGTGTCTCGGCAGTTCTCTCGCACATATGTGCGTCACTCTTCCGCGCATATGCGCCCCAGGTTCTGGATGTTTCACGCATGTGTGCGCATTCAAGCCGCGCATGTGCGCGCGTGGTTCTGTCTTCCTCGCCCATGTGCGCCCATACATGTCGCGCATGTGTGTGGGGACTCTTCCTTGCACCTTATGTCAAATCTTATTTCGGCTCTCCCGGTCTGATCCGTTCCGTTTATAATCATCTCAATTAATAAATAAATCATTTCAGATTACAGCAATAAATCTCGGGCCTTGCAAAGGCAGTGACCAGAGTGCACCCGAGGTCGGTTTTGCAGCGCACCCGCGGTCGGCATTTTCAGATTTTTGGTTGAGTTGCCGAGTGCACACCGCACCTGCGGTGCATGTTGGAGCGCACCCGCGGTGCTTGTACAGTAAAGTCGTGTTTTCGGATTTTAAGTGATATAAGGCATGAGTTGGTTCACTTTTTCTCATTCTTTTCCCCTCATTCTCGATTTCAGCTCTTAGGGAGGTTAGGGTTCTTCATTCCTTTCTTTCCTTTCTTTAATTCAAGGTTCTTGTTGGGTATTTGAAGTGGGATCAAGGTTAATATTAGTTCAAGGAAGCTAAGGTAAGATCTTGGTTTAGTTTATTCTTGGTTTTGGTGTGAGAGATGATATGGGTTTGTGGATTGTGTTGGTTTTTGGATTAATTGATAATGGTTTATGATTATTGAGATGATAATGGTACAATATATGGTTTATTGTTGTAGGAACTCAACCAATGGTTTAGGTTCAAGGTTCCAAGTGGTTGTAAGTGGAATTTCATTCCTTGTGCTCACATGATATTATATGTATGGTGTTTCAATGATTTTAATGTGCTATCTTCATTTGATTCATGATTATATATTGATACACTTGTTATATATATTGGAGGCATTTTATGTCTCAATTGTGAAAAAGGGAATACAAAAGAAAAGAGTATGCAAAGTGTTTGATTTAATGCCCAAAAGAGAGTTCAAATGATTTATTGGATTGATAGATACATAGTCAGAGATTGCATTCAATTAGTTGATCAACGACCATATGCTTATATCCCTCAGATTTATCGATGTATATCGATGGGATATAGGTACAGAGATAGAGATACTATATAGATATCAATCCAACAGAGAAAAGAGAAATACCATCTTATTGTTTTATTATGCTATGTTATTCATGTTTCAAGAGTTGATGGTTTTTAATGATTTCAAATCCATGTTTTACAGAGTGTGATATATATCCATTGTTATGTAAGAGTTCCATTTGCTGAGTTTTATACTCATTTCAGTTATTTCATGTGATGCAGATAAGAGCGACGAGCCGGGACGTTGATTGGGGCCGGAGTCATGTGCATAAGAGAAGCAATGAAGAAGGCTATTTTGCTAGCTTTTCGACATGTCACAAAAATGATATTTTGTATTTTTGTTGTATCATTTGATTGATCATGTATATACTTTTGATTATACATTGACATGTATTTTAAATCCTTCTTTCTTTTGAGAAAATTTTAATTCCGCTGTTGTTTTATTAAAACCGGTCAGAGGCGTCACATTTAGTGGTATCAGAGAACCGTTCTTCGGACCAATGCATATAACTTCGTCTACTTTCAACGGTCCGGGTATGTCTTCTTCTACATCTTTTCATTGTTATCTATTTATATGTATTATGTGAGCACATTGTAGGAATATGCCTCCTAAGAGAAAGGATTCAGAGGGTGAGGATAGTTCTTCCTCGAGAGTTGTCGACGAGTTCGGCAAGTTGCTGAAAGAGCAAGCCAAGGTTCATAGTGATCAGATCCAACAGTTGCTACGTTTGCAAGGCACAGGTCAAGGTAGAGGCCAAGTGAGAGGCCAAGTGGCACAAGCATTTGGTACTGATGGGATCTTTACTGCTTTCAAGAGGATGGATCCGCCTGAATTTGCAGGAAGCACCGATCCATTGGTGGCCGTGGAGTGGATCAAAGCTCTTGAGGCAATTTTCGATCATCTCAACTATGAAGACAAGGACAGAATCAGTTGTGCAGTGTTCATGCTAGTCAAAGCTGCACGTATTTTGTGGAATGCTACCAAGGTAGGTGTTGATGTTCCGACATTGAAGTGGCAAGAGTTCACGAATCTTTTCTATGACAAGTACTTCCCAGACGCACTTCGAGCTAGGAAGGTGACTGAGTTCTTGGAGCTTTGACAGGGAGGTAAAAATGTTGATGAATATATTCTGAAGTTCGATGAGGGCTATCTGTTTGCCCCGTATATTGCTTCCAATGACAAAGACAAGGGTGCTCATTACACTAGAGGCCTTAGAGCAGAAATCAGAAGAGACAACAACATGTCTAAGGCGGTGACATTTAAAGAGATTGTGGCTAAAGCTTTGTTAGTCGAGCAAGATGAAAAAGACATTGCCAGAGAGAGACAGGCGAGGCAGCAGGCCATTGTTCAGAGAGGTCAAGGTTCAAGTCAAAGAGGAAAGGAACGTTTCAAGGGGAAAGGCAAAATACAGTCGAGTCCTAAACCACCGGCAGTTCCATTTGATCCCGAGAAGCCATTGTGTCCCAAGTGCAATAGGCATCATCGGGGAGAGTGCAGATTTGGTACTCATACTTGTTATCGTTGTGGCACTGCAGGCCATATTGCCAAAGACTGTCCGAGAGGCTCGAGTAAAGAGAAGGTGCAGGGTCGCATCTTCACCATGACGAAGGAAGGTATAAACCATGATTCTTCTGTGATCTCTAGCACTATTTTAATTTCAGGCAGAGTAGATACGACATTGATTGATGCAGGTGCTACTCATTCTTTTATGTCTGAATTATTTTTGAGATCTTTGGGCATAGTTCCTTCTGTTATTCCCCTCCAGTTTAATGTTGTTTTGCCTTCTGGGGATGTGTTGTGTCCGACATCTGTTGTGTATGCGTGCTCTGTTCAAATTGATGAGCGAGTGGTTTATGCCGACTTGATTGTTATTCCAATGGTTGCATTTGATATTATACTTGGCATGGATTGGCTATCAACCTATCATGCAGTGATTGATTGCGTTGCTAAGACGGTGAAATTTGCAGATGATGGCAATAAGGAAGGTATGCTCGCCAGTGCAGGTACTTCGCTGGTCCTTCATTTTATTTCCAGTCTTGAGGATTTACCAGGCGAGTATAACGTGAGTTCTACTTTTAATGTTAGTGACTTGTCATTGTTTGATGTAGGTGACGAGCTGGATTTGAGGACAAATCCTTTTCAAGAAGGGGAGGATGATGCGAACACGGATGGTCAAGTCCCAAGGAAAACATGGGACCCTTAGAGTTGCCGAAGGGACCAATCACGAGGGGACAACTGAAGAGATTCAAGGAAGCGTTGCAGGGGCTTATGAGCGAGGAAGAAGGACTTACAAGCGAGGTGCAAAGTGCTGGAGGGTTCGTGATGCATGGGAGTAAGTTTGGAAGCCAAAGGAACATTATTCAAGAAATAAATGAAGAGGAGTCCAGAAGCATCGGCGCCCGAGCGGCAAAAAATTACCGCCCGAGTGCCACACCTACTGTCCGAGGCGAAAAATTCCAGAAAACCTCGCGTCCGAGCGGTCATAAACTAACGCCCGAGCACGAATAGTACAGAACCTCGGCGCCCAAGCGGTTAAATCCTACCGCCCGAGCACGAGCCAGTTGCGGGAAATATTGACTTTCCTAGTTAGAGTTTTAATTATTTTAGCAACTAGATTTTTGTTATCTTTTTGATATGTAAGACTATTTGCACGAAATTTTGACACACTTTTTCATATTCATTATTGATTTTTATCAAAGTTTAGAGTTTTTCTCTCAAACATTCAGAGCTTCGCTTGTTATTCAAAAATCAAACTTATCAATATTCGTCTTGTGGCGTTTGTCGATCGTGCTTGTGCGGATTGTCATAGACTTGTTCTTTGAAGGTTTCCGTGATTATTTATTGCTAGACTTTTCATAGTTTAGAGGTGAAAATCACAACACACACACTTGATTCAAAAGATCGGGACAACAACGATTCTTTGTTCGTTATTGAATTGAGGGTGCGATTAGATTTTTAATCGTGTTTGCTATTCGTTCGTACGGAGATTCACATCAACCTCCCTCTCCATCTTATTTCAAATTTGTACCTGCAAGAAAACGTTAGTAAAAACAAAATAATCCTCACCCAAATACTCACGGTCACTCCAAAGAAATTCACTCGTCTTTTCTCTCAATTTTTTTTTGCTCACAACAAATACTCACCGTTCACTCCAAAGAAAATGCACTCACACTCAAGTAATGTCACTCAAATTAGAGAGTTCTCTCGAGGGCTCATGCTTTGTATTTGAGTATATCAAACAATCAAGTTTCAACTCGTGAACAATTGTGACCGACTCACTTGAACTACCTAGACAAGAAATTCGAAGATTTAAAAAAAAATTGATTGTGAGAGGCAATTGAATATGACTCTCTAAAGGAAATTGAACAAGATACCAAAAAGAAATAATGGTGAATTTTCGGAATTTTTGTACTTTTTTTTGGCTGAGTACTAATCGAAAATTCCAAAAAAAAAGACACCAAAATTTCGAGAATCACAGACTCTCGAAAAAAAATTTTGAAGAACGATAGAACAGAAAGCATATCTGAAAACGAACGAAGAACTAACACAGATCTGAAAATTTAAGAACAAGATAACTTACTTGAATTCAATGGACCTAAGCTCTGATACCAAATGATGTGAATCTTTGTGCGAACGAATAGCAAACACGATTAAAATTGAATCTCGTCCTCAATTCAATAACGAACAAAGAATCGTTGTTGTCCCGATCTTTTGAATCAAGTGTGTGTGTGTGTGTGTGAATTTCACCTCTAAACTATAAAAAGTTCAGCAACAAATAATCACGGAATAAACAATCGATATTATGACAAACCTTCAAAGAACAAGTCGAAGACAATGCCACAAAGTTAAAACTTTGATAAGTTTGATTTTGTTTAACAAAGAAAAAGTTTTAATTGTTTGAGAGAAAACTCAAGAACAATGATAAAATATCAATAATAATCTGAAAAGTGTCAAAATTTCGTGCAAATATGTTTACATATCAAAAAGATTGCAAATCTAGTTACCAAAATAATCAAAACTCTAAACTAGGAAACTAGGATTTTCCCGCAACTGACTCGCGCTCGGGCGGTAGAATTTGCACGCTCGAGCGCCGAGGGTTCTGAACTATTCGCGCTCGGGCGGTAAGATATGACCGCTCGGGCGCGAGGCGTTCTGGAATTCTTCTCCTTGGACAGTAAGTGTGGCGCTCGGGCGCCGATGCTTCTGGACTCATCTTCATTTATCACTTGAATAATGTTCCTTTGGCTCCCAACCTTACTCCCATGCATCAAAAACCCTCCAGCACTTTGCACCCCGCTTGTAAGTCCTTCTTCCTTGCTTATAAGCACCTGCAATGCTTCCTTGAATCTTTTTAGTCGTCCCCTCGTTATCGGTCTCTCCGGCAACTCTAAAGGGTCCCATACTTTCCTTGGGGCTTGATCATCCGTGTTCGCATCCACAGATGGCGCCCGAGCGGTAGTTTTCCACCTGCCCGAGTGCCAATGCACCATAAGAGGAGAAATTGGACAGAAAGTAAGGCGCCCGAGCGGTACTTTTTGACCGCCCGAGCGCCAGTGTTCCATGAGAATAATTCTTGGGCCGAACATGCCGCACCCGAGCGGTACTTTTCCACCGCCCGAGCGCCGATTGAAATGCACAAAAATTCTGAAGAAGTTTCTTCATAGCTTAGATTGTTAGTTTTAAACGATCCGACCAACCGATTTTCAGTCCGAGCCTAGATTATTGATCCTCGCATTTCTAGCTACCAAAGGATGTAACTATTGCTACATTTGAGCATGTTTTGAAGTTAAGATGTTGGGGGAAATAAAATTTTGATTTTTATTATGCGTTTTTACGATTATTGTGAACCTATATTCGTAACCGGATTGAAAAACGGATATGATATGAGATTTTTGTTCAAATTCCAGCATGTCTTGAGTTGAGTGATATGGATTTTGAGAGTATGGAAAATGTTTGTGATGATTGTGAGTAATTTTTATTGATTATTGATCTTTGAGATGACCGGTATTGCAAGATGACGCCGTTATGCCGTCGAAATGTACCGAGATTGAATAATTAATCCGTATGCATATTTCCTTTGAGTTAGAGGTGGATATTTACATTATGTATATGTTAATTCAGATTGGTATTGACAGATTTGATATCGAGATTTCAAGACTTCGATTTGTTCAACCGAGACTACGACAAGAAATGTGGGGACCCGGACGCTGATCTTCTTCTTAATCATCTTTGGGATTTAATTATCAATTAAGATAAAACAGGGTCTAAAATTTTTCTTTTTAAAATACAAGTGCGGAAGGTAATGGCATCTAAATAATATACATATCTGTATAAAACTACAACTCAGTATAAAGATACAACAATTTCTTAACTAATCTAAAATTCAACCACTAAGTTCTAGTAATAAAACCAAATCTACAGTAAGTCCGGAATCACCACGCTAACTCGTCTTCTCTCATCGTCATCTCGACCCTGATCCAGCCCCACCTGTTGTCATGCACACATACAAAACAAGACAACAGCCGGATAACTCCGGTGAGAATAAATCCCAGTATAAGACATGGTAAGCATGTATATAAACAATCTAAATCATAAAACATGCTATCATGTATAGAAACAATCTATTTCATAATCTATGAAATTAATCAAACAAGCATGCAGCTCAAATCAGATAAACATGCATATAAACCATCTTAATCATAAAACATGCTGACCCAACTGAAAGCAGTAATGATGGGTCCCATGATCTAGGAGCCACATCCATATAAGCATGCAGTTCTAATCAAATCATGTCTAGACTTGACTCGATCTATAACTCTAGGGATCCCGTTGTGAATAAGACGACACTGTCTGTCACCTACCCTCCCAATCGAGGTGATGTCCGTCTTATTCCTAGACTTCGGCATGATCTGTATCCACGTCTACAATAGGGGCGGTGATCTTCCCCTAAGCTGTGATATCGCCGAACATCTAGAAGTCTGGATGATCTCGCAGACTTTCCTATCTTAATGCATGAATACAAAATCTGTAAACCAAGCATAATAAGATAAAACATAAAAAAGAATATAGTATGTGATTTATTGGGCAACTCAAGGATGATCTCGATTGAGTTGTTTCTTCCCGAATATCACATGAATTATACCTTTATCGTCCCTGTCTGACGAAGAAGATGACCTGTATCCAAATCTGTCCATATCAAATCTGAAATGACAATATCGAATACGATGTATCAGTGAATAACTCAATATACAATCTGTTCTGATCAATACTTAATTCAGTATACAATCTGATCAATATCTGAACAAGATACAATCTGAGTCATATCAATAATATCACAATCTAATCGAAATCATATCTGAATCTGATCAATCTAAATCAATCTGATGTTTTGACGGCATAACAATACAATCTGAATAACCCCATCAGTTCTGAACATCACAAATATAATACTGGAACTCATAATCTGTGTCAATACCATTCATACTCTGAATACTAACACAATTCTGATATAGAATCTCAGTTAATATCTTTCAAAAATCATAACAATTACAGAAACGATATGTTCTTTAATCTGACTTCAATTCTATAATGTCTACGGTAGCAGAAACACCATATCTGAATCATATTCAATTCTAGCAACATCATATTTTCAAGACATCGCAAAACGTAACAAAACTTACGTCCTTGTGTAGCTCGTGTCGAGAGGAACTCGGTGTCGTACTCGGATTTCAAAACAGACGAACGGATTTCATAAAATCGCAACTATAAGCTTCGGAGGAAATTTGAGAGCTTTTTTCCCAATTCTTCGTTTTCCTTTTTCTTTACTGAAGGAGATGAACTTTACATGCATATATATATATACACGTTGCATCATGAGGAAAACGTGGCACACTTTTCAAATTTTTGCCTAATTCTCTCAAAATTACGAAAATGCCATTGCCATCCCATAATTACGAAAATGCCATTTCCCTCAAATAATTACGAAAATGCCATCCGAAAATCACAAGATTGCCATTCAATATTTAAATCAATTATTTAATTTTCGGGTTCTCACAAAAATGATGACATCTCGGGCCTTACAAGAAAGTTATAATTCAATGTTGATTAGGGAAGACACAACTCGAATTAGATTCAATTTGAGTTTCTCAAAATCACATACTAGATTGTTTATAATTTGATATGGTTATGCCTTGTTTATAGATTTATAGCAATGCACATGAGATAGGTGAGTCGTTGGCAGATATGATAAGATACCGGATGTTCGGTGATATCGACGTACGTAGGAGAAGATCGACTCCTATTGTAGATATTCGATATAGAGCAGGACGAAGTCCGGGAATAAGACGTACCGCCACCCCGATTGGGAGAGTAGGTGGGAGATTGTTACGTCTTATTCACACCGGGATTCCTAGATTTAGATATGAGTCGAGTCAAAGAATAAGAGTCAAAGAGTTTTATCTGTATTCACTAATGTGTTTTAATTACTGATTCATGTATTATGATTTTGTATGTAATTGCATGACAAGCATGTATACATGTTTTATATTGAGATTTGTTCTCATCGGAGTATACGGCTGTTGTTGTGTCTGTGAGGTATGACTTCCGTCCTTATCTTAATTCTTTGATGTATCGTTTTCAAGTGCTTGGAGAAAGTGTTGCAAATGTGGTGGTTAAGTGGTCGGATGTAAATTTACCTTTCTTCCTTGATTGTTATGAATTTGAGACCATGGATGAATTGCATGTACCTACTATGAATTTTGATGTCTCACTATTTACTAAGTTGATGGGGTTTGCTTGCTACAATGGTTTATATACATTTGACTTAGATTTTTGTGATGAAATGAGATATTGCATTGGTAGTACATGGGACGTGTCCTATCTCCATGATTCATATTTGATTGGTGATGGTTGTGAAGATTACATGGATAGTACATTTAGTTTGTTCTATTTTCATGATTTATGTTGGTTTGATGATGGTTTTGAGAGGTGCAAGGATGAACATGATTATTTCTTTGTTCATGATGAATACATGTTTAAAGAGAATAAATTTTCCATCCTACACCCATTGCATGAGTTGATGTTTGATATTGAGGCACATGACATGTGTTTAATTATTAGCCATGAAGTAACTAGAGCCATAGATATGATGCATGAATTTTTACTATGGTTGCATATGAGAAGGCATATTGAGTGGAAGTGTGTAACATGCATTGCACATAAGAATTTTTATGATCATAATGAATACAATTTTAAGGAGGATAAATTGTTTATTCTTTCATTGCATGAATTACATTATGGTGAAGCGTATCTTAGTGGCTTGATAATTGACATAATGCATGATTATATGTGTTGGTTGCATACGAAGCGATACGTTTGGTTTGAATGTCATACATGCATTGCATATGGGAGAATTACATGTCGAGTGTATTCATATGTGGTGCATCCGTTATACTTTATTCCTAGTGACCTATGGTCGTACACGTGTGTGGATATTATTTTGGTGTTAACTAGGTCTAAGAAGGAGAGAAATCTTATTTTTGTGATGCTTAATGGTTTTTATCATATGGTGTCATTTATTATTTGGTATGTGGTAAAGTTGATGAGTTTATAGGAAAGACAACGGGGACGTTGGGAATTCGAGTGCTCAAGGAGCAAGCGAACAATTGCACCTACAAACTTGAGTTTAAAGGTAAGCATGTTGATAATTTAATCTTTTATTACTAACTTGCTTCGTTTCTGCGTATGTAGTCAAGATTTGAGGACAAATCTTTTTGAAGAAAGGGAGTATGATACGAATCTGGCCGGGCATGGCGTTCAATGGATTGGGAGGATGTTCAAGGATTCCTTGCATGGAGGCATGAGCGATCGAGGAGAGCTTGCAAGCAAGATTTCATGTCTTGAAGAGTTCGTGATACATGGGAATGAGCTTGGAGGCCATAAGATCATTGTGGAAGTGTTAAATGAGCATGAAGGCAGAACAATTCGCGGCGAGAAGTGAACTCCAGAACCATCAGCGCCCGAGCGGTAAAACATTACTGCCCGAGCGCGAACAGTCCAGAAGACCCTGCGCCCGAGCGGTAGAAAACTCGCCCCCGAGCGCGCCTGCTGCGTGAAGAAAATTTGATTTCCTATTTTAAGAGTCCTAATTGTTTAGGTAACTAGATTTTGATATCTTTTAGATTTGGTACACAATATATGGACGAAATGTATTCATTGTAAACACTATTATTCTGATTTTAATCATACTGATTGAGTTTTCTCTCAACTTTTCAAATCACGGCTTTGAATACACTTCGTGTGTTTCTCAAATCAAACTTATCAAAGTTAATACTTTGTGGCGTTTGTCGATTGTTCTTCACTCGGATTGTCAAAGACGAGTTCTTTGAAGGTTCGCTTGAATTTCGATTGTTTATCTTTCGTTAATATTTGTTGCTAAATTCGTCGTAATTTAGAGGTGAATATTACAGACTTACTTGTACAAAAAGATCGGGAAAACACCACCGTTTCTTTATTTCATCGAATCGAGGGCGTGACTCCGTTTTTTAGCGCATTTGCTTTTCGTGGGTCAAAGAATCGCATCATCATAGTTGTTGTGTTGGCAACTAAACTTACCTCATCGCGATGGTACTTCTATTCTCGAGGCTCGGACCATTGGGTTCTCCCTTTAGTAAGACTCACTTGTCTCCTTGGAATAACAACCCCAAGAACCTGCAAATAAGAAATAGCAATGCTCGGAATTGAACCGGCTATATCATCACCATAACAATAAACCACTTTGTACGAAGGTACATGAAATGGTTTATGCAAAAATAAACATCTCTCCATCTCACTCTTTTGGGCCATAAAGTTCTTTTTCTTTTTATTTTCTTTGGCCTCTTTTTCTTGTTCTTTTTCTTTTATCTCATTCTTTTCTTCTCTTTTTATTTCTATGGTCATCTCACTCTTTTGTTCAATCATTCTTTCGACCATATCACATTTTTTTCGGCTCTTTTCAATACATTTCAATTGATCATCAATAATTTCTTTTCGTTTCAATTGAGCAAAAGAAATATGTTTTCTTCAAATGTTTTGAGCAACAAAGTTTCTTCTTTCCTACTATCCTCCTCCTTAATAGACAAATCACACATTTCTTTACCACTCAATGATTCACTTTCCACTGTACACAATTTAACATCATTCGACTTATCAACTAGTGGAATACTATCATCAACAACTTTCTCAACCACAACCTCAAATTCATGTTATTCTACAACCGCAATTTCATGTTCAGATTCTCCAACAATCTCAAACTCCACTTGAGATTTAAATTCAACCGACAACTCTACTACTGTCAGCTCCTTACGTTGACATTGGCTAGTATCATGCCCAAATTTTAAACACCAACAACATATAATATCAAAAGTACTAGAATTTGAGTTTTTACTTGTACCTTGATATTCATATTTTCTAGCTTCAACTCTCGACTCATTCTTTGGCCTAGCAATGAGTTTCTCTTCCAAGCTTGTCCTCCACGTGGATATCAACGACTCCCCTTGCAAACCACGTTCACCTCTTATGCCAACTCCTCTATCTTCCTCACATCGCATATCATCATCCCTATCCAAATGCGACGCTCTATTCTTTCCAAATCTACTAAATCGTCTATCCCCATCAACATGCCCATTACATGTCTCCTCTTCTTCGCACCACCTATATTTTTTTCGTAGAGGCTTAGACTCCTTCTCCCACATTTTATCCAACGCTCCTAACATTAATTGAAATTGACGATCGTCAATCATTATACCTGCAAGAAAAGGTTAGTATAAAACAATAAAAGATAAGTTTTCTCACCACGAATCCTCACTGATCACTCCAATGGAAATTCACTCGACTCTCCTTTTTTTTAATCTTTTTTTTTTCTCACTACAAAATACTCACCGGTCACTCCAAAGAAATAACGCTCGCACTCAATTGTTTTCACTTGAATTTGATAGTTCTCTCTAAGATGTGCTCAAGCTTTATACTTGTATATCAAACTAACAATATTCAACTCGTGGACACTCGCAACTGTCTCACTTGGACGGCACAAAACAAAGAACACTAGAATAAAGCAGATCTTACAACAATACAAAGGATAACACGGATCCGAAAACAAAAACGGAAGTATAACACAGATTTGAAAACAGAACAAAGCTTTAGAAAGATCTGAAAATAACAACGAAAGGATAACACAGATCTGAGAACAGAATGAAATTTTAGACAGTCTGAAAATAAAAACAAAAGGATAACACATATTTGAAAACAAAACGGATTTTTTTATTTTTTAATTTTTAGACAGATCTGAAAATAGAAACGATAAGGATAACACAGATCTGAGAACAAAACGAAATTTTAAACAGATCTGAAAATAGCAACGATAACTTACTTAATTCAAAGAGAACCAAAAGCTCTGATACCAAATGATACGAATCCTCGTACGAAAGAAAATCAAACACGATTAATTGAATCGCGCCCTGAATTCAATAACGAACAAGGATCGATTATATTGTCCCGATCTTTTGAAACAAGTAACGATTTGTGATATTCACCTCTAAGCGATTAACACTTAGCAACAAATATCAACGATAAGAACAATTGAATTTCATACGAACCTTCAAATAACTTGTTTTGACAATCCGTGCGAAAACAATTGACAAACGCCACAAAGATGCAATCTTTGATAAGTTTGATTTTTGTGAAGAACAAAGCAAAATGCCTTGCAAATTTGAGAGAAATCCTCAATATATTTGATATATGTCCGAATTATTTTGTTCATGGGCTCATACAATCATTATATAATAAATAAAACATGAAAAAGTAGTGTAAAAAGTCATAAAGAAAGTTGTCTAGCAAGTTTGACACGGCAGTGGGTGCGGAGGCGCGTGAACTCACGCAGCCGCGCGCAAGGTTCTGCACCCGGACAACACGGGGCGCGCGGTGCCGCCACATTTGGCGCGGGCGCGCTGCTTCTGGCACTGGCGCGCACGCTGCTCTGCGCTAGCGCGCGCTGCTGCACTGCTTCTGGCATGCTGCTGCTTCTGCACATCTGCGCTAGCGCGTGCTGCTGCACTGCTTCTCTCGGCCCATTTTTCACTCATACGTTTTGTTGTTCGGGATTCCTTCATTATATTATTTATTGAACTCCACCACTTGCTTGGATATGCTAAATTCATCATTATTGAACTTGAAGGTCCGAAGCAACGACGCTCCCTAAATCTCCTTCCAATCATTTGCAAGCCACGCTCGATCAGATTCGTATCAAGTACCCTTCAGACTCGGCGGTTGAAATGACTGAAACCTCTTCAAAAATTTTTCTATCGGAGTTTCTGACACATCCATCTGATAAACCGAAGTGTTACCTGATTCTGGAATTCTTCGAAGAGGTATCTGATTACCAAAAGAATTAGTAACCAAATACAACAAACCTGGTTTAGTCCTCCTTCGATCATTTTACTGCTGATCAAGAATCGGTTCTGATTCATTCTAAATAGTACATATTACCAATTAAATCAAATCATTCAGGTAAACATGTATTATAAAGCAGTAAATCATAATGACATGCTAGCATGTAAAAGCAGGAAAGAAAACTCAATCTACCGCGCTCACTCTATTCTATCTCAATCTCAAGAACCTACTGCTCTAATACCACCTGCTGTGGGGACCCAAACATAATTCGTCTTTTTAATCATTACTAAGAATCAATATAACAATTAAGTAGTGTGGGACATAAATTTTTTTTAAAATGCGAGTGCGAAAACGTAATGTATTCGATCTGATATACATATCAAAATAAAGGTACAAGTCTTGTAAAACATTTATTTATCTCAACTAAAGTTCAGTCTCTAGATCAAATACTGAAAACCAATCTACTCTAAGTTCGGATCTCCACGCTAATTCTGAATCTCTCATCCTATATCTGTTCTTGATCATGCCCCACCTGTTGTCATGCACATATACAAACAAGACAACAACCGAATAACTCCGGTGAGAACATAATCCCAGTATAAACAATGTAAACATGCAGTCATATAAAAGTATATAAAAGCATGAAACACATATCAATAACATGTATCAAAATCTGAAAACATGAAATGATATAACATTGTAAATCAACTCATGACTCGTCATCTCAGACTCGACTGATCTCTAATCTAGGGATCCCGGTTGAATAAGAACGCAACGTTCTCCCACCTACTTTCCCCAGCCAAATGGTGGTATGTCCATATTCCCAGACTTTGGCTATCTATATCGAATATCTGCAATAGAAGTCGATCTACTCCTAAGCACATCGATATATACCCAAAAGTCCAGTGACTTGGTGGTTCTGCCAAAGACTAGGCATATCTGCCCAAGACTCTAACGAGCTTTGCTATAAATCAATAGAATAAGCATATCAATATCACACATTGCAACATATCAAGGCAATGGTAATTCGGTATGTGATTTTGGGAAACTCGAGTTAAATCAAACTCGAGTTGTGCAATCCCAAATCAACATTGATTTATACCTTTCTCTTCTCGGTCTGATGAAGTCGAAGCCTCAAATTCCGATCTGTCCATACTCAATCTGGAAAATGAAAATATCGAATATGCTATGTCAATGTACAACTCAATTCAAGACCTGTTCTGATCAATACTCAAATCAAGACATAATTTGATCAATGTCAATTATACAACAATACTGTAAAGTCCCGAAAATTTGAAAATCCACGTGAACCACACGCATGCAAGTTATTAAATTTCTTTGGTATTTTATTAAATTTTTTTAAAGCATTAAATGGTGTTTAATTATTTTTATGCATTTTATGCATAATTTATGCATGATAGGATTTATTTAATGATATTTTAAAAGTTCATGTACTATGATTTTTAAGTTGCATTTTGCGCTCGAACGAGGAACGGAAACCGGAGAATTTTCAAGAAAAATATTTTTATTAGAAGATTAATTTTTATTAATTACTATAAGATGTTTTAAAGGTATTACTCAAGAATTGGGATTTATTTGGTATTTTTACTCGCAAGATTTTATTTTTAACAGTACGCAAATGTTATCAAATCGACAGACATTTTAAAGGTTCGGCTATTATTTTCAAAACCTTTTCAACATGAATTATTTTACGGGAGTGTGTTAAGATCTAATGAGCCTACTTTTAAGTATTATTGGGCTTAATCATCTTGTTAACCTTTTTAGTTAATTAATTCAGGACCATTAACTATATGATTATTATATAATTATCACCTAAATCACTAATTAACCAAAACCTAAAAGTAAACCAGCCATCACCCTTCCCCCTGCTGCAATCTCCCTCAATTTCAGAGCAAACCAACGAAGAAGCCTCGGTTTTTGGCTTGCCTTTGCAAATGAAAAATCCATCCGAGTCCCTTGTCTCGTTCGTGCTATTCAAATCATCAGGCATGCCTCATCCTTTCATTTCTGCATCATACACGTTGAATAATTTCTGATAAGTGTGTTTTTGTACATAGAAACCTCGATCCAAAATATGTCATGGAAGGGAAACGGGTCTTGTCAAATCTTTGCATATGTTTTCTCAACTCACGTTTACTGGTCTTGTGCAAGGGCCTGCTGTTTGGTTGTTGTTAAGGGGACGTACAGGAGAGTAGAGTGAGGATGTGAATTTGGCGTAAAGTTTGGACAGTTTTGGGAGAGGGCCGAGAGGAGTAGGAGTGATGGGCTTTCTCGTTTCGGGTAGGGATCAAGCGAGGGGTCGAACCAGCGGCACAAGAGCTAAACCGAACCATTTACTAGGCCCTGGTGGGCTGGATACACAGCTTGATAAGGCTTGACAGCTGCTGGGTCTGCACACAAACCGTTCGAGCTGGTGCAAGCACTAAGGGGTAGTCGCGGTGAGAGTTTGGGTATTGCGCGGCTCTTCACAGGCTGCACCTTGCATGTGGTCGATTGCGTGGTTAAGATAGGTTCGTTAGGGTCTAATCTAGGTCCATGTTAGGTGGGTTAAGAGCTGGTGCATCGGTGATTACCTGATGGAGTGAAATTGGGAAAAGGGTGCATGAGGTGGTGAATTGTGAATGGACCGAGAGCTTGATCGGTGCTGGAAACTTCAACCGTGAATTTAGAGGACTAGTAACATTATTTAAGGAGTATTCTAGTGTTTGTAAAATTTAAAAAAAAGTTTGGAAAGTTTTAGTTAATTTACGGTTCGATTCGGGTTAAAACCGGGGCTCTGGTCTAAGTTTTAAAACGAAACGGTTCAGTTGTATTTTTTTTTTGCTCTAATTTACTTCTAAGAATATTTTAATAATGTTTGGGATATTTTAAGGAGTTTGGTAAGCTTCGGGTCAATTTTAGAGGTCCGAGGTTGTAACGATAATTTTTCGGGTTTCCAGGGGCAAAATGGTCATTTTGCACCCGTGATGAGATTTAGGTCAAGACAACGTCCTGAGCACAAATTCATGATATTTTAAATGTCCATGCATCATGTTTACGATTTTTACGCAATTATGATAAATAAGGTGCATGCTTGGTTTAAAGGAAAAATTACGTATATGCATGTTTTTATTAAGTGATGAATATGATGACACGTTTTGAAGGAAGTGATTTAGTTGTGACTAACATGATGACACGATGATATGATTGGAGATATCGTGAGGGAGAAGGCCCCAGAGGGAGCCCGTTTACGGGAGAATGCCCCAGAGAGAGCCCGACGATCGTATTTCCATTGACATGATATGATGATATGATAGGCTCGGGCTCAGTTGACGGGTGAGAGTGTCGCTCATGTCCCCCGCCGCCGGGTACCGCGGTTACACGTAGATGGATCCATCGACTGACATGATGACATGATGATACGAAAGTCATAGCTAATGAACGGAATTCAAATTAAGATTTTAACACGTATATGCTAATATGATGATACATGCTATTATCATGTTTTGACAGGTCACAGTTACGCATATGATATGATAACATAATAATACATGTTTTGACACGTTACGATTTTACACGACACACATATATTCATGTTTTTAAGCTCATGAAATGTATGTTGATTATGCTATTTTTCACTGTTGTGTGCTACATATATGTACTTGTTATTACTGGCACAGGTGTGTTGAGTCTTTAGACTCACTAGGCGTGTGTGATGCAGGTGAGCATTTTGATCAGGAAACCGGAGGTGCCGTAGACTGAGTATTCAAGCGTGTGTGTGGTGACACGACCCGAGGACCATTATTTTCCGCATACTGATTCATATTTTTTTAGGAGTTAAACATTTTTACATGTTGATGACATTACGATTTTTATGCGTTTACGTTTATGTTGATTTTGGATGACGTTAGTTATTTTTCAACTGCTTCATTCTTGTTGGTAAATAAATATGATTATTTCAAAGGTTATTTTATAATTGCAAGCTTTTAAAACAAAATGAAAAAAAAAATTTCGCATTTTTAAAACAAGTAGACGTCTTTGTTGGTATCAGAGCAAGTGTCCTGTATAGGGTTGTGCCACCGCCATCTTCTGCCGCTCAGTCTTCAAGCCTCAAGTCTGTAAGCTTTTATGAATTAAATGTTTTAATGATTTTAATGCTATCACCTGCATGCTTACATGATATATGCATTACGGTAAATGTTTATTTGTCTTTATGTTTTAAGATTAGATGCTTTAAAATTTTTTATGGCTGTTACGACATAAAAGGAGAAATTATATGATTTTCATTCATGCTGGCTTTGTGGTGGAATTGGACATGTATAAGAATTTTGCTATTGGACACTAGGAAAGGTCGGAAATTATTTGACTATATTAATTTTTATTAGTAGTACTGAAATTCTGCTCGTGGATTAGAAGTTAAACTGGAAAATTATGAATGATTTTGGAGCTTTTAAATTTTCTAAGAAAATATTGATGGTTGGGGATTGTTAGTTGAGTTAGTTTTTGAGGATTCCATGTAAGGATTATTGATTCGAAGACTACGACGATTTTTTGAAGTGTAAAGCGTAGAATTTATTTAGGGTACATGCTCTACCTCGTTGGGTTTAAGGATGGAATTGTATGAATTGAAAATTTTAAGGACTTAATTGTAGTAACCAATAATTTAAGGACCTAAGTGCAAAAATGAAATTCAAAGGGACTATTTTTGAATTTACCAGATTTTGGGATTAAATTCAGAGTTTCGGGAATTTTAAGGTTTAACGAGGCTAAAATCAAAAATTTTATGGGGACAAAAATGCAAATTATAAAGAATTGTAGGGCCAAAAATATAATCTTTGAGAACTTTAAGGGCCAAATTGCAAATTATGAAATTTTTGAGGATTAAATTGAAACTTTTGAGGAATACTTGGATTACATCAGTAGTTTTTCGAGATTATGAGAATTGATTTTGGGTTTAATAAGCTTGAAATTATTGAACTTTATGTTACGAGAAACCTATAAAATAGAATTAAGAACGCCGAGAACTTTTGGCTAATTATGGAATTTTAGGAATTTAGGACAAATTGGATAATTTTTAAGGAAATTAAGAATTAATGTTGCAATTTTAAGAAATTGGGGGATTAGTTTAGCAGTAAGTAAGAATTTAATAGTTTAAATGATAGGAATTTTCGGTGATTTAGGCTTGAAGGATATTTAGAATATTGGGATATCTGGGTTATAAGGTTATAAGAACTGGTAATCAAAGACATTGTAGGATGAATCAATTTTGGGTTTGAAAATTTAAGTGTTAGTGAAATAATGTTGTGACAAATTAAGAATTTGAAATGATGACAATTTAAGGTGAAGTTGATCAGTTAGTTAAGTTATAAGAGTAGACATTGAGCTAAAAAAATTTTGGGAACTTAAGTTTGATATATCATAAGTTTTAATCATGATCTTACGAGTTAAACTTATACTTTTGCGCGACTTGGGTGCGCGCATATGCACGAGCAGTCCAGTATCCAACGTTTTGGGACAGAAGCTTTGGCGCATATGCGCCGGATTGAGGCACGCATATGCGCCAGCTGTTACGAAGCCGAGCATCGAGACAAGAGGTCTCGCGCATATGCGCGACGCTTGAGCGCGCATATGCGCGAGTCATGCAGAACGGAAAAGTGCCAGTTGCCTTACATGCGACGTGTGTATATATGTATATATATATATGTGGGGACCCGGGCTCTAACTCAGTTCTTTTCGGGATAAATCGGATCATTGTTCAAAATACGGGTCAACATTTTGCTTTTAACATTAAATCAAATGTATATAACTCAAGCAAAAGATAGTTCTATATTTATTTCATTTCAACAAACATAATATACATGTCTTGTTTCATCCAGATTCTACAAACCAGTATTTAAATACAGTACATATCAAAAGTACAACTACTAGTTCATCTGCTACGCCCGTGATCACCACGCTATGTCCATCTCTCATCTCTGTCGCGACCCAGATCCTGCCCCACCTGTTGTTATGCACACATACAGACATAACAACAGCCGGAAACTCCGGTGAGAACAAATCTCAGTATAAAACATGTATGCATGCTGATACATAATCATATCTCATGAATGAAAACAATAACAATAGGCTCCATAGTCTATGAAACCAATCTATAAAAACATGCAATTCAAATCAAATCATGTCTTGACTCGACTCAACTCTAATTCTAGGGATCCCGGTGTGAATAAGACGTCAATGGCTGTCACCTACCCTCTCAATCGGGGTGACTGTACGTCTTATTCCTAGACTTCGGTCATATCTGTATCGAATGTCTACAATCGGATTGAATCTGGTCTGAAGCGTCGATACCACCGAACATCTAGTTTGGCAGGTCTGCCAAAAACTCTCCTATCTCAAATGCTTGAATATAGATCTATAAACAAAGCCTCATCATATCAAGAGAATTGAATATAATTCTATAAACAATTCAAAATCATATCAAAAGATAAACAACAATTCTAGTATGTGATTTTGTTGGGAAACTCAAATTAGATCTCATTTGAGTTATATCTTCCCCAAAAAAAACATGAATTATACCTTTCGTCGCACAATCTGTGTCGTAGTCGAAGTCTCGAAGACGAATCTGTCAATATCAAATCTGAAATGGAAATGTTGATATATATTCTATCAATCTTTAATCTCAATCAACACATATCCAATTTTGTAAAACGGAGTCAAAAGATTAAAACCATAAACAATCTCAAATGGCGAATAATTCGTAGTTGAATGCATGCAACGATTATACGCAAACTCAACAAATGGTAAACAATCTTCCCAATTCTTTAAGTTCTTTTTAAGAATAGCACGCAAAAGTGTTCTTAAAGTTCTATTGACAACTTCAATTTGTCCATCCGTTTGAGGATGACATGTAGTAGAAAACAACAATTTTGTGTCAATTTTAGCCCATAACGTCTTCCAAAAGTAACTCAAGAATCTAACATCGCGATCAGAAACAATAGTCCTAGGCATGCCATGCAACCTAACGACTTCTCTAAAGAATAGGTCTGCAATGTGAAATGCATCATCAGTTTTGTGACAAGCAATAAAATGTGTTATTTTAGAAAACCTATCCACAACAACAAATATAGAATCCCTCCCCTTCTTTGTCCTAGGCAACCCCAAAACAAAGTCCATAGAAATATCAACCCAAGGTTCACTAGGGACGGGAAGTGGTGTATACAAGCCATGTGGTTGTGTTTTAGATTTAGCTTGCCTACAAGTAATGCACCTATCACAAACACGCTCAACGTCACGTTTCATGTGTGGCCAATAGAAGTGTTCATGCAATGCACTTAAAGTTTTAGCCACACCAAAATGTCCCATTAGACCACCCCCATGCACTTCCCTAACAAGTAATTCACGAATGGATGATCTAGGAATGCACAACCTATCTTCTTTAAACAAGAAACCATGATGCAAATAAAATTTGTCATGTGGACCATGCATACATGTTTCAAATTCATTCTTAAAATCCTCATCTAGCACAAATAATTCCTTCACATGCTCAAATCCGAAAACTTTATACTCCAAAGTAGAGACTATTACATACCTCCGTGATAGTGCGTCGGCCACTACATTTTCCTTACCTTGCTTGTACTTGATGATGTAGGGAAATGTTTCAATGAATGCCACCCACTTGGCGTGCCACTTGTTCAACTTCTGCTGCCCCTTAAGGTGCTCAAGAGATTCATGATCCATGTGAATCACAAACTCCTTAGGCCTCAAGTAGTGCTGCCACGTCTCTAGAGTTCTCACAAGTGCGTAGAACTCCTTATCATACGTGGGGTAGTTCAAGGCTGCTCCATTGAGCTTCTCGCTAAAGTACGCCACTGGCCGTCCTCCTTTCATCAAAACTCAACCAATACCTACACCTAACGCATCACATTCAATTTCAAAAGTGTTAGAAAAATCAGGTAAAACAAGTAAAGAAGCATTAATCAATTTGTGCTTAATAAGATTAAAAGACTTCTCTTGCTCCTCGCCCCAATAGAATGAAACGTTTTGCTTAATTACCGCCGTCATCGGTGCTGCAAGTGTGCTAAAATCCTTTACACACCTCCTATAGAAGCTTGAAAGTCCATGAAAACTTCGGACTTGACCAAGAGTAGTAGGCGATGGCCAATCTCGAATAGCACTTACCTTGTCTTCATCCACTTGTATTTTTAGAGTAGGTGCCCGTCGAGCCAAGTGTTGGCCGAGTGTTCACAATGAAACTCTATGTATAAGCAATCTTTATTTTAGTAATATTTGATATTATTATTTTGGCACATCTTTATCTGTATACCCATGCTAGTTGCATAGATAAAGCCCTTGAATATACAAATAGTAGAAAGAATATGAGATGCTCATATGATGAGTATCATGAAACTCATATTTGTAATACTGTATATTCTAAACGGTTCCTAGTCGATTCAGCCGCCACTAAGAAGGATATAGGCCGCTCGAGTTCGAGACTAGTATCTGCGATGTGAGTACCATGTTTCATTGGTAGGGGACATTGTGATGACCGAACATGCAGATAGGTGCTCCTTGTTGAGTGCACTGAACAACCCTCCATAAAAGGACTTTCCAAGTGGTTCTCACTTATCGAGTGGAAACGTCCTAGTTTATGGTTGTACACCGTTAGTCCTTATGACCCGAGACAACATTGAGACTCTATGTGCTAGACTTACACTTTGACTTGTTTACCGACTCTCATGGGGTCATCAGGTGGCAAGGTTGGGTGTTCTGTCGAAACACATAGGAGTCAATGCATTGTAGTCGGGGATTCACCGCTTACCTTCGGGTATAGATATCCTATGTGTTATCATGTGTATGTAGGTTGAAATCTCTGGCCAGAGTATGGTGGTAATTATGAAAGGGGTTTCATAGATTACACCATCGATGCAACTACGACATGACACATAGTATCGATTCATTGACAACTCTCGATAAACCAATGGTTGTCGAATCGGTCGGGATATATGAGTTGAAGGGACCGTACTGTACGCTAACCATAATTGAATGGTTCTTGCAGGCACTATCATTTGATACCTAGGGAATCATGTAAGCGATGCTGCTAGGCGTTTAACATGATTGGTTGGGTACTATCAGACTTGGGTAAATTCAAGTAATGTTTAATTAGTCTCAAATATGTTTGAGATAATTAAATTTAGTCCATGGTTTTTAATTTGTTAAAAACCATCTAATATATCATGCATGGGAGGTGAAGGGTTGGGAGACAACTTTTTCTATTTTCAAGGCATGGCATGCACATGCTTTAACTCTACTTTTTGCAAGTCCAAGACAAGTCTCCCTTCCCCCCATTATTGAGATACCATGGCCGAAATCCTCTACACATTCTCTCCAAGTTTTCTCTCAATTTTCTTCTTCAAGTGTTGAGGAATGAAAAACACTTCTCGAAGAAAAATGCTCTAATTTTTCTAGTGCAAAATTAGAGTGGTTCTAGCTAGTTGGTGGTGGGCTTAATATTTGAGCAAGGTGGGCTCAAAGGAAGCTTGAAGATTGTCTTGCCATTGAAGAGCTTAGTTGTATATCAACTAAGTTGGAGCCATCATCAATCTTTTAAGATTGATAGGTACATTTCTAAACACCCTATGAATGTCATTTTGGTGTTTTATTGTATTTGTTGCACAAAGAACATGGTGGCCGAAATTTTCTACAAGAAAATAAAATTTTTGAACTTCCGTTGCACTTCCGGTCACCGTAACCGATCCCCTTTCATGTATCCCCTGTGAGCTTACCACAAAACTAAGAAAGACAAGTTTGCTTGTACAAAAATCACATTTCTTTAAGTTAGCATATAGATTTTCGGCCTCAGTGTGATTAGCACAAGTCTCAAGTGATTAACATGCTCATCCAAGTCTTTTTGCTATATACTAGGATATCATCAAAGTAAACAAAAACAAATTTTCCTAGGTATGCACGCAAGACATGGTTCATTAACCTCATAAAAGTGCTAGGAGCGTTAGTTAAGCCAAAAGACATGACCATCCACTCATATAACCCATACTTGGTTTTAAAAGCCGTTTTCCACTCATCACCTTCCCTCATCCTAATTTGGTGATAACCACTCTTCAAATCAATTTTGCTAAAGATACAAGCACCATGCAATTCATCTAACATATCATCTAGTCTAGGTATGGGATGCCTATACTTAATGGTAATGTTATTAATTGCCTTAAAATCTACACACATACTCCATGAGCCATCTTTCTTAGGAACTAATAAAACAGGTACCGCACAAGGTGACATGGACTCACGCACAAAACCCCTATCTAACAACTCACTTACCCGTGGAAGCTCCTTGGTCTCCTCCGGATTGCTCCTATAAGCTGGACGATTTGGCAATGCACTCCCGGGCACCAAATCAATTTGGTGCTCAATCCCTCTCAATGGTGGTAGTCCTTGAGGTAGCTCCTCCGGAAATATATCATCAAATTCCTGCAAGAGTGAAACAACAAAGCTCGGAAGGAACCCGGAAATATCACTTGTGTTAAAGAGGTTCTCTTTATAAAGAATCAACACAAGTGGTTCTCTTTCCTCTCATTTTCTTTCCTCTCATTTTTATTTTGTATGGCTATCTCACTCTTTTTATCACTCTTTTTTTCAGCCATCTTATTTTTGTTTTCAAAGGCCATCTCACTTTTTAGTTCACTCTTTTTTTTGGCCTCATCTCTCTTCTTTTTTTTCAAATGGTCCTCCAACACTTGCTTTGGGGACACGGGAAGTAAAACAATGGAATCTTTCTTCATCATAAATGAATACCTATAAAACAATGGAATCTTTCTTCATCATAAATGAATACCTATTCTTGTACCCATCATGTGTCACCCGCCTATCATATTGCCAAGGTCTACCCAACAAGATATGACATGCATGCATGGGTACCACATCACACAAGACCTCATCCACATACTTCCCAATAGAAAATGACACCAAAACTTGTTTGTTCACCTTCACCTCCGCACAATCGTTCAACCATTGAAGCCTATATGATTGAGAATTCTTTAATGTAGGTAAACCCAATTTTTTCACCATCTCATTACTAGCCACATTGGTACAACTCCCCCCATCTATGATTAAATTGCAAACCTTTTGATTTACAAAACACCTAGTATGGAACAAGTTTTCCCTTTGGTTAATCTCCTCCTCCTTGACTTGGGCACTCATGATACGCCTAGTCACTAGTGCTTCACCTACAACCGCTCCATATCCCTCATCAGGATCCTCTAACGCAGGCATCTCATCATCATCGTCTTCCACCTCACTTTGAGACTCATACTCACCATATTCATTCAAAATCATTACCTTTTTATTAGGACACTCACTAGCAATATGTCCTAACCCTTGGCACCTAAAACATCTAGTATCTCTAGAACGAGTAAGAGGAGTTTCAGATTTACCTTCCAATCCTTGTTTAGGCGCCTCTTGCTTGCTCTCAATCTTGGGCTTGATCACCACTTTATTTTCATCACGTTTTGCTACATTTGGTCGCCAAGAAGATGATGAACTCCCAGTTTGATTAGTGCGGCCAACTCCACGTCTTTTGAGTTGTTGCTCCACCTTTATGGCCATTTGCACCATCTCGTCTAGATCCAAGTAGTGCCTAAGCTCCACTTGATCTTGAATTCCATGTTCAAACCACAAAGAAAATGATCCATGGTCGCCTCACTATCCTCCTCAATGTTTGCCCTAATCATGACTAACTCCATCTCCTTGTAGTAGTCCTCAACACTCTTCACCCGTTGCCTTAAAGTTTGTAACCTCTTAAATATCTCCCTATAGTAGTGATTGGGCACAAACCTTTTTCTCATCACTCTTTTCATCTCATCCCAAGACTCAATAGGTATCTCATTATACCTCCTTCTAGTGGTCACTAGTTGATCCCACCAAATGAGAGCACAGTCTAAGAATTCCACCACCGCCAACCTCACTAGTGGTGACATTCAAACACAAACTCTACCCTCTTTTCCCACTCTAAATACGCCTCCGGGTCAGATTTCTCATGGAACGATGGAATTTTCATCTTAATGCTACCCATGTTACCATCTTCCCTATCCTCATCATATCTACCCCGTACGGCTTCTCTTTTTCCTCTACCATATCTTCTACCTCTTCCATTCCTACCCCAATTTTCATTTTGACTCTCCTCATCTCCACCAAAATCATACTCCTCATCCTCTCTACTCAAATCCTTAGGTTTAGACTTACTCCCACTAACACCAACCTCAAGATTATTTTCAATGGCTGAAATACGATAGTTTAAACTATTATTTTTATTTTGTTAAATTTTTGCTTGTTCTTTAAGATTATCAATCTCTTTAACTAAATCATGTATAGTAACTGGATTTTGTTTACTATATTTCTGTTGTAGAAGATTTTTAACTTCTTTCATTGAATAAGCTTGTTCTTGTTTAACCAAAAATGTTATTATTATTGCTAGTTGATGTAGTATTCTCCATTTGATCTATAATTGTAGATTTTAATACTGGATCCTTAATCATTTTAAGGAATTTTAAAATATTATTGTTTGTTAATACATTAATATTTAAATCTTGAAATTGAGACATAAGTTTATAAACTCATCATTTTTATCCTCTATAGGATTAATACAAGATTTTCCTAGTATACAGTTATTGCATTCTTCTAAATCTGAAATATCATATTCATTATCTATAATATCTTCGGAATTATAAGATTCTGAAGAATTCTCAGTTTCACTATCTGAATTAATATTCGAATCCATTATTATTTTAAATAATGTTTCTTTTATATTTTCATCTATATCTAAATTATTAATTTTGTTTTTAGCCCAACATTGATTAGTATAATGTCCTGGCTTTTTACATTTTCTACAAATTATTAATTTATTTTTAGCTTTATCAGCTTTCCTACCAGATTTCCATGATTCACGGATTTCTTTTCTTTTTTCTATCTTTTTGTCTATAAGACAAATGTCTTTTCTTATAAATCTTATCAACTTTATCTTTAATTTTCTTCTTACCTTTATTAGGTAACTCCATACCAAATTGATCACAAAATTTAGCTAGTTGTTTTTTTCTCTAGTAAATTCTGTCTTTTAATTTGATTATTTAATTTTAGTTCATTACAGAGAGCTAGACCCTCTTGAATACAAGTATTTATTAAATTTCCATAAGTATAATTATCATAAGAAATATTTATATCATCTTTTCTTAATACTTTTTTAACCCTTTCAGCAAATAAAAAAGGTAGACCATCTATAAATTTAGCTTTTTAAAGACTATTATTACAGTCTGGAATCTCATAAATACGAGATAAGAAAGTATCTTTATACCATCTAAAATCAGTAAGTGTTTTACATTTTAGATTACTTAATAAAGTTCTAATTTGTTCACTATTATCAGTTAATTTTCCAGTAAAATGTTCAATCATAGTCAATATTAATGTATAAACTACATTTTCTGATTGAATATTATTCTCTATCTTTATGGAATTAAAAATTTCATCTTTTTAAGAATAATGTAAATAATTATCCGACCAACCTTTAAGTTGGCCAGTAAATCCGGCTGTTATCATTTTAGCAATATTTTTATCAGTATTGCCTGATGTTTTACAAACAATACTATACATAAGCATTCTGTGAGCAGTATTATAAATTTGCTTATCACTAAAACCATCAATATTCCATTCATAAATATTTTCCCATTATAACTATGAGCAAAAATATATTCTTGTTATTCAATAAGAACATCCATGGGAGTAGTTTTATTATAATAATATTTGGTTGTGGTAGGTCTATCTGCCCATTTAATTTTATTAATTTCTTCATCAGAATGATTATTAATTTTTTCTAATTCTTCAAACTTTTCATTAAGAGTATTTAAATTAATATTTCTAAATTTTTCTCCTGATAATTTTTCTATTTTAGAAACAGAATTTTTAAATTTAAAATCCTTTATATCAGGAGGGAATTGTATATATGAAGTAGCAACAAAAACAATATTAGTTTCTGGTTCTTCTATATGAACATCTGGTTTAGTTTTATTAATAGCTAAAATAATTTTATCAATACGATCATTAAGAGAATTAATCTCTTCTCTTATTATAGTAAGATATAAATTTGTGCAATTCTGTTTTTCAATTATTTGATTAATATGTTTAACAGTAATTTGTAACATATCATTCTCAAATAATTTTGAAAAAGCAGTAAAATTTAAAATTTTATTATTTTTTTTATAATAAAAGATTGTTGAGGAGGATAAACAGATTTTTGAATCTGTCCTGAAGAAAGTTTATAATTTCTTTCAAGAATAGAAATATAATCTATAATAACCAAGGAACAAAATGTATTAGTTTATTCTGGTTTTCACAATATTTATAAAATGTTGAAACAATATAATCAAACTCTTCTTCAGAGATACTTTTAAAATATCAATCTCTGAAAGATTCTCATTTGGGTAAATAAAATTCTGCATTGATCTTTGCTCTAGCAGAAGATCCTTTAGTAAAATCAATTTTTGATTTACTATTTATTAAATACTAAAATTCATTTCTGAAACAGTATCAGTTTCTCTAACTTTTTGAAAGTTACTTTTATGAACAATATTATTTTGATTCATAATTAAATCATCTACTATATCTTGTACAGAAGACTCTACATCTTCTCTTATCTGAGAAGTAGAAGCTCTAGAAGTCTGAGGAACATCCATCATATAATCTAAAGGTGAAATAAAAGAATGACTAGATCTTATTATTCCCATAAGGGATTGTTTCCAATTCAAATTTCTACCATATTTTAAAGCTGCTATAAAGTTTTCTAGTAGTCCTTCTAAAGTTAAAGGTCTAAATACAATTTGAATTAAACCTATATGAATAAATCTGTAATTTTTCCTATAAGGCATAATATCTTTATTGTTTAATAATCTAATAACCATCTCATTATTATGAAGAGGTATTGATGATTCTGTAGTTTTAACTACTTGTTGAAAACCAATTCTTTCAAAAGTTCCTAACTTATAGATCATTTTAGATTCTATATTAGGAATAGTCAATTTATTTAATAAATCTAAATTTTCAGGTAAATCATATTCTTCATTTAAACTGTTTTTAACAGTTTCTTTCATACTGAAAATATTCATTTGAATAAAAAGTGCTAAATTATTAACCAGACTATTTCCATGGCTCTGATACCATCTGAGGCTTAGAATCAAAGAGGAATCTGATACGTGGCATTGTTTTACCAAATTTTTCCTTAGTGGCTTTCACACACATGGAGATTATTGGTTTCCAGCCTATATACCATTTTCAACTCATACAGAGCTAAGAAAATGAAGAATTTAAATTTCAGAATAATAATGAATATAATATTCTTGTTTGGAATTTTTACAAAACACAAAAGATTTACAAAATATATACCAAAGAAATTAAACAACAAAGGATTTATCGAGGGCCCAAAGAATCATAATTCATAAAAATTATAGAACCCGAAAATCAGATTACGTATAAGCCATGAATAATTTCTATTATTTAAATTAAAAATGAATATTTTACATATTTATGAAGTGTTTTAATTATTTTAAAAATAGATGTTTAGTTTTATCTTTTCAGGATAAATACGCGAGGCCGGACTGGAGTTTGGAGATTAGAGATAAAATTAATAATAAGAAAGACATTCCTAAATTTAATTTAGGTCCAAGAATAATTTAATTTAAAGGAAAAGAATGTCCTTGGGATTTAATAAATTAATTAGAGTTAAGTTGGTAAATAAGTTATTAAGTTAATATTTAATTAAAGCTTAAAAAAAATATGTAAATAAAAGGAGGATGAATTAATCTAGGTATAAAATAGTCAAGAAATTAAACATAACATTTAAATACTTAAATTTTAAGTCAAGTATGCCATGCAACGTTCTACTCTAAATTAAATTGTCATTCATAAATATATATATATATATATATATATATATATATATATATATATATATATATATATATATATATATATATATAATTAATGTATTAAACCTTAAGAATTCAAAATGCAAGAATTAAAACACTAACATACCATGCAAGAGGTAGTAATAATATTTTGTTAAGACAATTCAAAAATTGTAGTAAACCTCATTCAAATCACCTCATTAGCCTTTAAGGTGAATACAATTCCTCACCTTTAATTCATTATTATTAGTGAATTCAAACACAATAATATACCTAGAGTCTTCCTTAACCCATCATGCTAGTAACTGAACGAAATCATGCAAGGAAAGGAATCGGCAACTAAGGGAGAAGACACAATTCAAAAACCCATTCAACTCTTGCACTAGTAACTCCTAACTAAATGCATATTATTACCCCCTTAACACCTCCTATAACACCCTTATTCATTGCCTAACAAACCTACACCCTCACCTTCGAAAATGCATCAGAATATCAGCAGCTTAATCGTGTAAGAATAGCACAAGAACAAGAAAGGAAATCCAACTCCGTTCCGTCGCGTCGTATTGTCGTTTTGATTTGTTTTTTCAAAACAAATTCCAGGCATGTATATATTGTTTCTTTGCTCTTCAATCAAGTTCTATAGATATGTTTAAACCATTATGTAAGTATGATTCAAGCAAGAACATGAAAATGACAGCAAGAAATTTTTAGAAAATTCTGTACAGCATCTCGGCCCTTGGTATTTATCTTCACGGTTGAGTTGTTTTTGCTGAGTCCAGGTGGTTGCTTCGGTTCCAGGCTGTCAAGGCTTCATATAGGCATGCTTCAGAGGGTGTTAGAGTGTTGTTAGTACATTTGTTTCAGTCCATACACTCAGTACAAAGAATGGACAGCAACAATTCCATTAAGTGCAGATTTTGTCAAAAATATTCTGTCAATTGGTTGTTTGGGATGGGAGTTCGAATCATGGCTGTCCTAGGGACTGTAGCCATGGTTAGAACCCTTCCTTATCATGTCAAGGACGTGACCAAGGTGTTCTTTCAAAGCTTGGTTAATGGTCCCATCGAATTTTTAAAACAAAACACACACATGTCCCATGGTTCATTTTTCTGGTATGGGTGATGAGTTTCGGGTTCTATGTGTTTGGATGGATTGTGGCCTGCTTATAACCTATAGCCATGGTTCATACAACACTCCATCATGTCTAGATCAAGATATGGTTGATGAAATGGCCACTGGAACGACCCACGACAGTAAAACAACTCAATACATTCCACTGCACAGATTTGATGCTATCGGTTGATACTTTCTGTTGTCCTAGGTGTTGGCTTGGGTTGTGGTTGGCTTTTAGCCCTTAGCCATGGTATAAGACATGTCTTAAGATGTTGGTAAGAGTCTTTGGGTGGCGGTTCAAGCCCTTGGTCATAAAATTTCAGAGTTACACCTGAAATACACAAGATGCTCCTGCTGCACGTTTGACAGCAACTTTGGGTCACATTTTTTGTGCTTGTTTGAGTTCTTGGTTGGCTTTTAGCCCATGGCCTTGGACTGGATAGTACCTTAATGAGTTAGGAAATTCATGTTTTTGCCGTTCGTGGTTTAGTCGAGTTTAGAGGTCGTACGAGAATTTACGGCGAAAGGTGCCAAAATGACTCTCGAAAGAGTGTTTTATGTTTTTGGATTCCTTTCACCTATTTTCGTTTTTACAGTTATTATGCATATTTTTTCAGTAGGTTTGGGGTATTTTAATCATGGTTAAACGTCGATTTAATGTTGGTTCGGGTTGGTAGAAAGCCATGGTTAAAAATCAATTTATTGGTTCTAATCGTCTCGTTTTTGGTTTTATTGTTAAGTTTTTGTCAATTTAAGATTTATTTCATGTGTCACATATTAGTAGTAAGTCGCAGCAAGCCTGGGAGCGATCCAACTCATCCGGTAAAAATAAGGTTATAATTATATTACGTGCATAAAAATACAAAATGTTTATTTTTGAGATATATGTTATATGTCTTGTGGCCACCTTATGCTTATGGGTTTGGAAGTCGGTAGGAACAACCGAGGACCTCTCCGCCCGATGACTTACGACCGGTTTATGATTATGTATGGGTACGAACATCCAGTCCAAGGGCTGAGGTTGATCTCTACCGCCCAGTATACTGTGGTTTAGTCTGATCAGGCGCTTACGCTATGTTATGGGCAACTTGATTAGAAACATTATCTCTACCAGAAAAATTACGACATGTTATGACAGAGCTCTATTGAGCGAAGCTTTTATGTATGAATTTTCAGATATGCACGTAGTTATAATTATTCATGATATGATTTTCACTGTACGCTCTACGATACTTTATTTTTATGATGCATGCGATTTTATGATATATTTACTTGTTATTCACGATATATACATGTTGAGTCTTTAGACTCACTAGACTTGATTGTTGTAGGTATTGATGAGGCCGAGACAGCAAGCGGAGACCAGTGAGCGATCTTGGGACAGCAGTAGTAGACCCGAGGACCTCATGATTTAGTTTATGCACCTTTTATCATTCAAACTTAATTTTAACATGTTGGATTATTTTTAAATTGCTGTTTGAAATACATTGTTGACTTCCACTGTTATTTTAAAGTTAAAACTATTTACATGTTTAATTTGTAAATTGGGAAAGTTATTTATTTATTTATTTAGAAAATTTTTTAATAATTCCGCAAAATTATGAATACGAAATATGGGCCTTCACAGTTGGTATCAGAGCCTATGATCTTGTAAAGGGTTGTACTAATACTGCTCTCGAGAAGCTCATGAAGTCACGTCTGCGGTCTGTAAGTTTTATGATTACGCATTTATTTTAAAGCTTGAAATATTTTTACATCATGATTGCATGAAAGATTTTACGCCAAGATTACGATTATGCATTATTTATTTAAATTTAAAGAAATAGTGGAATTATGCATGTTGGTTACGTATGGGTTATAATTATGGAACAGTATGCCTCCTAGACGCCGTGTTGGACGCTCGAGAGGTGATGATGAGCGCCGTCATGAGGACGGTGAGGATCAGAGATAAGGGGAGAACGAGGATAGAGATTTACCACCACCCCCTCCACCAGACATGAATGCCCAGATGCTAGCTAGGATGACTCAGTTCTTCGCTCAGTTTGCGGGGAACAATGCAGTGGGATCCAGATAGATGGGACCAGAAGCTATCTATGAGTGGTTTATGAAGATGCGACCAAAGGAGTTCTTAGGGACGTCCGATCCTATGGAAGCCGAGGGTTGGATTAAGTCCCTTGAGGTTATTTTCGAGTTTATGGGGCTTGATGATGGAGATAGGGTTCGATGTGCGACCTACCTTTTCGGAGGAGACGCTCGCCTATGGTGGGAAGGAGCATCAGTGGCATTGGATTTGACTACTTTGAGCTGGGAGCACTTCACATAGGTATTCTATTCTAAATATTTTACTAAGGACGTGCGTTCGAGGTTGACCACGGAGTTCATGACACTGAGGCAGTGAGACTTGACTATTACGGAGTTCATCCATAAGTTCGAGAGGGGATGTCACTTTGTACCCCTAATTGCTAATGATGCTGGAGCTAAATTGAGGCATTTTCTGAATGGTCTGCGGCCGGTCTTACGCCGTGATGTTAGGGTGGCTGGCCCTACTACCTATGACGTTGCTGTTTCCAGAGCTCTAGCGGCAGAGCAAGACCAGCATGATATTGAGCGTGATCGCCAGGGTAAACGACCATTTCAGGCACCACACCGCCCTCCTCAGCCGCAACATCAGAATAAGAGACCTTTCCACGGCCCACACAGGAACAGAGGGCCGCAGCAGCAACAGCAGGGACGAGCAGTCCCGAGGACAGTTGAGTATCCAGTCTGTGCCAAGTGCTCACGTTGTCATGCTGGGCCTTGTATGTATGGTTCGGGAAAGTGTTACAAATGTGGTAGTACTGACCACATATTGAAGAATTGCCCTCAGAAGAATCTGCCTTCCCAAGGCAGAGTTTTTGCTCTCCATGCTGTGGAGACTAACCCGGAGACGATGCTCATGACAGGTATCCTAAATCCTTAAGTTGTATTTGAAGTTTAATGTTTTGGGTTAAGATTTTGAACTTAGAATTTATGATAGGATTGCATGTTCTAATCAGTGTTAGCTATGGGAATTTAGGTTAGAAGAACTTTGACCTTTGTATGTCTATAAGCATAGTTCTTGTAAAACTATTGGGTTTAGCATAATATTCCAATCATTTAGGGAGAATCTTTATAGCCGGTTCAACTACGAAAGCCTTGATAGATTCAGGGGCTACTCATTCGTTCATTTCAGAAACCTTTGCAAATTCTCTCAAGATCAAATCAATTGGGCTAGACATAGCATATTCCGTAACATTGCCTTCTGGAGAGGAGATGACAACCACTAATGTGATCCGAGATATAGACCTTGAACTTCATGCTAATCTTGTGTATGCGGATCTTATCGTTCTGCCGATGCCAGAATTTGATATCATTCTAGGGATGGACTGGCTATTGAGGAACAGAATTTTGATTGACTTCTAGCAGAGATCTGTTCTCGTCCGACCGCCGGGGATGAAACAATTCTTATTCGAGCCAGACAGGTATTTTAATTTACCGCGTATGATATCTTGTGTCCAGGCTAGGAAGCTCATTCATAGATGTTGCCGAGCATTTTTAGCTACTCTTGTATCTGTTCCCGAGACTCCCAAACAGTCAGCATCCGATGTTCCAATCGTCCGGGATTTTCTAGTCGTTTTTCCTGATGACGTCTCTGGATTACCACCTGTGCGAGAGGTGGAATTTTCTATTGAGCTTATGCCCGGTACGACACCGATCTCAAAGGCGCCGTATATATTAGCACCGACGGAGATGGCAGAACTCAAGAAACAGATTCAGGAACTTCTTGACAAGGAGTTCATTTGCCCGAGCTTTTCACCATGGGATGCATCGGTCTTGTTTGTGAAGAAAAAAGATGGTTCGATGAGGCTCTGTATTGATTACCGGGAGTTGAACAGAGTTACAGTGAAGAAAAAATACCCACTCCCGAGGATTGAAGATTTATTTGATCAGTTATAGGAAGCTTCAGTATTTTCCAAGATCGATCTGCGTTCTGGGTATCATCAGTTACGGGTGAAAGATGCCGATGTTCTCAAGACTGCTTTCAGGACTCGTTATGGACACTTCGAGTTCCTTGTGATGCCGTTCGGTTTGACGAATTCGCCAGCGATCTTCATGGATCTCATTAATCGCGTATTCCAGCCGTATCTTGATCAATTCGTGATAGTATTCATAGATGATATTCTCATCTAATCAAAGAATCAAGAGGATCACAGCAGACATCTGACACAATACTGCAGACCTTACAAAAGCACAAACTATTCGCGAAGTTCAGCAAATGCGAGTTCTGGTTAGAGAAAGTGGCGTTCTTAGGCCACGTCGTGTCTAGCAGTGGTATTGAGGTAGACCCAGCAAAACTTGCAGCAGTCAGAGATTGGGTTGTGCCGCAAAATGCATCAGAGAACCGTAGTTTCCTTGGGCTAGCAGGATACTATCGGAAGTTTATTCGGGGATTCTCCTCCATTGCAGTTCCACTCACATCATTGACGAAGAAGAATGTTAAGTATGTGTGGAGCGAGGAATGTCAGAAGAGCTTCGATACATTGAAGCAAGCTCTTATTTCAGCACCAGTGTTGGCCCTGCCGTCAGGACCCGGAGATTTTGTTTTGTATATAGATGCTTCGAAACTTGGGTTAGGCGCAGTATTGATGCAGCATTGGAAGGTGATAGCGTATGCTTCTCGTCAGTTGAAGATTCATGAGAAGAATTATCCTACCCATAATCTAGAGTTGGCAGCCGTAGTATTTGCATTGAAGATTTGGAGGCACTATTTGTACGGAGAGAAGTGTCAGATCTTTACCGACCACAAAAGTCTCAAATACTTCTTTACACAGAAAGAGTTGAATATGCGGCAGAGGCGTTGGTTGGAACTAGTGAAGGACTACGACTGTGACATTAGCTACCATCCTGGAAAAGCTTATGTAGTTGCAGACGCGTTGAGCAGGAAAGTCGCAGGGATGGCTCATTTGGTGGTTTCGAGACCTCTTCAGTTTGAGATGCAGAAGTTTGATTTAGAGACATATCCTCGAGGTAGAGTTCCTCGTCTATCTACTTTGACGATCAAGTCTTCTCTTCTAGACCGTATTCGCAGTGGACAGTTAGCAGACGAGCAGCTAGCTAAGTGGAGACAGAGAGATGAAGCCAAGGGCAGTGTCTTGTACACAGTTAGAAACGGTATTGTTAGATATCGAGACAGGATGTGGGTTCCGGGCAGCGATTCTATTCGAGAGGATATCTTATCTGAGGCCCATATGTCGTCGTACTCTATTCATCCTGGGAGCACGAAGATGTACAAAGACCTGCAGTTATTATATTGGTGGCCAGGGATGAAGAGGGATATCAGACGATTTGTATCCGAGTGTCTGACATGTCAGCTAGTGAAAGCGGAACATCAGAAACCAACAGGTATGCTCAAGCCTCTTCTTATTCCCGAGTGGAAGTGGGAGAATGTCACCATGGACTTTGTTGTCGGTCTGCCGAAGTCAGTCAGAGGGTCGAATGCTATATGGGTGATTGTTGATCGTCTTACGAAATCAGCCCATTTCTTGCCTATTAAGACGACTTTCTCCATGATTCAGTATGCAGAGTTATATATCCGAGAGATCGTTAGACTTCATGGTATTCCCGTTTCTATAGTGTCTGACCGAGATTCTAGATTCACTTCCTCATTTTGGAAGAGTCTACATTCAGCTATGGGCACAAAGTTGTTGTTTAGCACAGCTTTTCATCCACAGACAGATGGTCAGTCCGAGAGAGTTATCCAGATATTGGAGGATCTTCTTCGTGCATGTGTTCTTGATTTCTCCGGGAGTTGGGAATCAAAGTTACAGTTGGTGGAGTTTACCTATAACAACAGTTTCCAGTCGTCTATAGGTATGGCACCATATGAAGCACTGTACGGTCGTAAGTGTAGATCGCCTATTCATTGGGATGAAGTAGGGGAGAGAGCAGAATTGGGTCCGGAGATTGTGCAGCAGACTTCTGATGTAGTAGCTAAGATCCGTGATAGGATGAGGACTGCTCAGAGTAGACAGAAAATTATGCGGATCAGCGAAGGAGAGATCTAGATTTTGCTGTTGGTGACCATGTTTCCGTGAAAATAGCATCGATGAAAGGTGTTATACGGTTCGGGAAGAAAGAAAAGCTCAGTCCGAGATTCATTGGACCATTTGAGATCCTCGACAGAGTTGGGACATTAGCTTATCGTGTTGCCCTTCCGCCGAATCTGGCCGGAGTACACAACGTGTTTCATGTCTCTATGTTGAGGAAGTATATGGCGAATCCATCGCATGTCCTGAACTTTGAACCGTTACAGCTCACTCCGAACTTGTTTTATGAGGAAAGACAAGTGCAAATTTTAGACAGACAGGAGAAAAAGTTTCGGAACAAAATGGTAAAGCTAGTGGAAGTCAAGTGGCTCAATCATTCGTAGGAGGAAGCTACATGGGAATCTGAGCCAGAGATGAAGAATCGATATCCCGAGTTATTCGGTAAGATTTAATTTCGGGGACGAAATTTCTTTTAAGGGGGGGAGAGTTGTAGAACCTGGAAACTAGATTACATATAAGCCATGCATAATTTGTAATATCCAAGCTTGGTGATCGGTATGGCTTAGGATTTCTTATATTTATTGACTATTTGGGTAAGTTTAAGTATAGTTTTGATGTTAAGGATGGCGATTTATGATTTATAGTATTGTTGATGATATATGTTGTGTAGTTCGATTGTAGCGTCGTTACGATTAAATTCATGATAATTCGTATGTTGAGCCAATTGGTATGAGGCCAATTGGAGTGGTTAGCTAAGACATAGAGGTATAACTTTCTTATTTTGAGTTTGTTCAAATCATTGTGGAAAGTAAGCCAAAAGTGCCCGAAGTGTGTCGTGTGTTTCGACGTTCCTCCAGTGACACATGTTGGGAGATTTATCATAACGTTTTATTCAGACCTCCAAATGATTTCAAATTTGAGATGTCCATGAAAAGACATAGAGCTACAACTTTGTAGTTTACCATTTTTCCAAATTATGACGGGAAGAGGCGTTTCGGAGGCGATCTTTGGAGAAGCTGTGCGCAGAGTGGAGAGCGCACCCGTACTCTAAAAGATGTCCGCACCCGCGGTCTACTGTTTCAAATTTTTGGATGAGTTGCCGAAGGCATAGCGCACCCGCGGTGCATGGGATAGCGCACCCGCGGTCTGTGAACAGTAAAGTCGTGTTTTTGGGGTTTTAAGGTATAAAATAGGTGGAGACTTCACTTTTCTCTCATTTCTTTCCCATTCTCTCGGTTTCTTCAGAGCAAGGAAGCTGGGGTTCCTTTTCCTTTCATTTCCTTCCTTTGATTCAAGCATTTTGTTGGATTATTGAAGTGAGATCAAGATAGTTTTGGGTTCAAGGAAGCTAAGGTAAGCTTTTGGTCTAGTTTATTCTTAGTTTTTGGTGTTGGAGATGATATGGGTTTGTTGATGGTGCTGGTTTATGGATTAATTGATATGGGTTTTTGATTATTGAGATATTGATGGTATTATATATGGTTTATTGTTGTAGGAATTCAACCAAGGGTTTAGATTGAAGATGTTCTTGTTGGTTGTAAGTGGAATTTCATTCCTTATGCTCACATGATATTATATGTATGATGTTTCAATGATTTTAAAGTGCTATTCCCTTTATTCGATTCATGATTATGTATTTATAAACTTGTTATATATATTGGAGGCATTTTATGTCTCAATTGTGGAAAAGGGAATACAAGAGAATAGAGTCTTCAAAGTGTTTGATAAAATGTCAAAGAGAGATTTCAAATGATTTATGGATTGATAGATACATAGTCATAGATTGCATGCAATTAGTTGATCAACAACCATAGGCTTATATCCCTCAGAGTTATCGATTTATATCGATGGGATATAGGTAAGAGACAGAGATACTATATAGATGTCAATCCATACCAGAGTAAAGAGAAATACCATCGTTATTGCTAAGTATTGCTATGATATTCATATTTCAGAGTTGATGTTATTGAATGTTTTCAAAGCCATGTTTTACAGAGTATGCTATGTACATTTCTATGTAAGAGTTCCACTTGCTGAGTTTTATACTCATTTCAGTTATTCATGTGATGCAGATAAGAGTGACGGGCCAGGACGTTGATTGGAGCCGGGGTCATATGCATAAGAGAAGGAAGGAAGAAGAGTATTTTGTTAGCACTTTGGCATGATCATTAAAATGATGTTTTGTCTTTTGTTGCATCATTTGATTGATCATGTATTTATACTTTTTGTTGTAAATATTGAAAATGTATTTATGTCAAGAGAAGTTTTAAATCATTCCTTCCTATAAGAGTAAATTTTTTAAATTCCACTGTTATTTGAAAAGATCAGAGCAAGAGGTGTCACATTTAGTGGTATCAGAGCACCGTTCTTCGGACCAATGCATATGACTTCGTCTCCTTTCAACAGTACGGGTATGTCTTCTTCTACATCTATTCATTGTTATTTATTGATATTTATTGTGTGAGCACATTGTAGGAGTTATGCCTCCTAAGAGAAAGGCTTCAGAGGGTGAGGATAGTTCTTCATCTAGAGTTGTCGATGAGTTCGGCAAGTTATTGAAAGAGCAAGCCAAGGTCCATATTGAGCAGATCCAGCAGTTGCTCCGTTTGTGAGGTGCAAGCCAAGATAGAGGTCAAGGGAGAGGTCAAGTGGCACAAGCAGTTGGTACTGATGGGATCTTTACTACTTTCAAGAGAATGGATCCACCGGAATTTGCAGGAAGCACTCATCCGTTAGTGGCCGTAGAATGGATCAAGGGACTTGAGGCTATTTTCGATCATCTCAACTATGAAGACAAGGACAGAATCAGTTGTGCAGTGTTCATGTTAGTCAAAGCTGCACGTATTTGGTGGAATGCTACCAAGGATAGTGTGGACGTTCCAGCTTTGAAGTGGCAAGAGTTCACTGATCTTTTCTATGAAAAGTACCTCCCTGACGCACTTCGAGCTAGGAAGGTGACTGAGTTCTTGGAGCTTCGACAGGGAGGTACGAATGTTGATGATTACATCTTGAAGTTCGAGGAGGGGTGTCTGTTTGCCCCGTACATTGCTTCCAATGACAAAGATAAGGGTGCACATTTCATTCGAGGCCTTCGAGCAGAAATCAGAAGGGATATCAACATGTCGAAAGCAGTGACATTCAAGGAGATTGTGGCTAAGGCTCTGTTGGCTGAACAAGATGAGAAAGACATTGCAAGACAGAGACAGGCGAGACAGCAGGCCATTGCTCAGAGAGGTCAGGGTTCGAATCAAAGAGGAAAGGATTGTTTCAAAGGGAAAGGAAAATTAGAGCCGAGTCCTAAACCACCGGCAGTTCCATTTGATCCCGAGAAGGCATCATCGGGGAGAGTGCAGGTTTGGTTCTTATACTTGCTACCGATGTGGCACTGCAGGCCATATTGCCAAGGATTGTCCGAGAAGAGCAAATAAAGAGAAGGTGCAGGGTCGCATCTTCACCATGACGAAGGAAGGTATAAATTCTGATTCTTCTGTGATCTCTAATACTATCTTAATTTCAGGCAGTGTAGCTACAACATTGGTTGATAGAGGTGCTACTCATTCTTTTATGTCTGAACTATTTTTGAGATCTTTGGGTATAGTTCCTTCTGCTATTCCCCTACAGTTTAATGTTGTATTGCCTTCGGGAGATGTGTTGTGCCCGACATCTATTGTGTATGCGTGCTATGTTCAAATTGATGAGCGGGTGGTTTATGCTGATTTGATTGTTATTCCGATGGTTGCGTTTGATAATGTACTTGGCATGGATTGGCTATCAACTTACCGTGCAGTGATTGATTGCGTTGCCAAGACGGTAAAATTTACAGATGATGAAAATAAGGAAGGTATGCTCGCCAGTTCAGGTACTTCGCTGGTTCTTCCTTTATTTCGTGCCTTGAGGCTAAGAAGTTGTTGTTTAGAGGTTGTGATGGGTTTTTGGCATTGATTGTTGATATGGATAGAATTGTGAAGTTGATGATATTGATGTTGTGAGAGAATTCCCTGATGTATTTGAGGATGATGTGTCAGGTTTACCGCCGAACAGAGATGTAGAGTTTGTGATTGATCTAGTTCCGGGTACGGTTCCTATTTCTAAGGCTCCGTATAGAATGGCCCCTACAGAGATGAAAGAGTTGAAGACGCAGTTGCAAGATCTTTTGGAGAAAGGTTTCATTCGACCGAGTTCTTCGCCTTGGGGAGCTCCGGTTCTTTTTGTCAAGAATAAAGATGGGTCATTGCGTCTTTGCATTGATTACAGAGAGATCAACAAAGTGACTATCAATAATAAATATCCGTTGCCACGGATAGATGATTTGTTTGATCAGCTGCAGGGGCCTACCGTGTTTTCAAAGATCGATCTGCGATCTGGCTACAATCAGTTGAAAGTTAGGGAGTCTGATATCCCTAAGACGGCGTTCCGGACCAGGTACGGTCATTATGAATTTCTTGTGATGTCTTTTGGTCTGACCAATGCTCCTTCAGTCTTTATGGATCTTATGAACCAAGTGTTCAAGCCGTATTTGGATAGCTTTGTCATTGTTTTTATCGATGACATATTGATTTATTCAAAGACCAGAGAGCTTCATTCAGAACACCTCAAAGTTGTTCTTCAGTTGTTGAGAGAGAAGAGGTTGTATGCTAAGTTGAAGAAATGTGAGTTCTGGTTGGAGTAGATTTCTTTCTTAGGCCATATTGTCTCGAAAGATAGTTTAGCTGTTGATCCAGCAAAGATAGAGGCGATACAGAAGTGGCCTATTCCTACCACTGTAACAGAGGTACGCAGTTTTCTTGGTTTGGCGGGTTATTATCGTCGCTTTATTTCAGATTTTTCCAAGATTGCCTTGCCTTTAATCAATTTGACGAGAAAGACTGTGAAGTTTGAGTGGTCCAATGATTGCCAAAGTGGATTCCAAGAGTTGAAAGATAAGTTGACGACAGCTCCGATACTTGCATTGCCCAGTGGTACAGAGGACTTTGTTGTTTATACCGATGCATCAAAGAAGGGTTTTGGTGTAGTGCTGATGCAACATGGAAATGTTATAGCTTATGCTTCTCATCAATCGAAAGATTATGAGAAGAATTATCCTACGCATGATCTGGAGCTAGAAGCTGTGGTTTTCGCCTTGAAAATCTGGAGACATTATTTATATGGCGAAAAGTGTGAAATTTTCACGGACCACAAGAGTTTAAAGTATTTGTTTTCCCAGAAAGAGCTCAATATGCGGCAGAGACTTATTGCCTTGCCTCTGTAATTCAGAGTTTGGAGTGAATGGAGATGGTTTGACGACATTCAGAGGCCGTATTTGTGTTCCTACTGTAACTCCCCAGATTCGACGACTGTCCTCACTGTACCAAGACAAGTCTTTTTAGCGTGCTTATGTCCTCACTCACACGCACCATGAGAAACTTCTCAGGAGGTCACCCATCCCAAAATTGCCCCAAGTCAAGCACGCTTAACTTTGAAGTTTTTATGTGATGAGCTACCGAAAAGAAGATGCACCTTCGTGATATGAGTAGTACCAATCAAATCTTATAAGCTCTCTTTAACTGTACAGTCCATTACATTGAACAGTCTCGGAATCCCTCTCTTTCCGGTGTAAGAACGGTTCATTCATTTTCCCTCCACCTAGAAGCCTGGCAGGAGTCGCTCATTGTCCGTGCCACCTCATGGCACCGGCGATCACCCCCCGCCCTCTTCAGCCCCTGGCCTCACATGCCCACCAGCTTCCGCTTGGTTCGTCCCCGAACCACACTGCACTCGGAGAGGTCGGCTCTGATACCAACTGAAGCGTCCTGTCCTTTTTATTGCTTTAAAAGTACTAGACAATTTTTTTTTTCTCACTCAACCCTTGGCCATGTACATTTACCATATGAAAATATTTTTATAAAATATTTTGCCATTTGAAATAAAACGTCGACCAACTAGAATTTAAAAATCAAGTGATATAGTCATAAAAACGAAGTCGTCAAATGTTTTACCAAACCTAGAAAGCAATAAATGTTGAAAAGTGTAGCCCATACTAAACTTCTCAAAATCTCTCAAAACATAGATAAAATGTCGTAAAAATCTTTAACTTAAAATCATAAACTTAAATGCGGAAATAGAAGCGCTTGTCCTCGGGTTGTGTGGACCGACAGTCTAGCAAGTCACTCGTCAAGACCTTCAATATCATAATTATTAATATCACCTGCATCAACACATCTAGTGAGTCTAAAGACTCAACACGTCCTATCTTTGGTAACAAGTAATGCGTAATACAATTAACATATAACAGTGAAAAATATTTGTACTTAAAATTTCATTTTCATGAAGATGCATAAAATTAAACTTAAGCATTTTCGTAAACATTTTCGTGATGCATAAAAACATTTTCATAAAACATAAACATATTCATATTCATATTCGTATTCATGTTCATATGCTTATCCATATTCGTATCCATATTCATATTCGTATTAATGTTCATGTTTGTTGAATTCAGATTGTGATTGTGACTCGTATTCTTAATCTTAATGGGCGATGGATCCATCTAGAAAACCACAGTACTGGGTGGCGGGGACACCAGCAACACTCTCACCGGTCAACTGGGCCTTGGCCTACGTATTAACATATTCGTATTCGTATCACGTATTCGTATTCGTATCTGTATCCAAGGAAATACGATCGTCGGGCTTCCACTGGGACCATAACCTCACGATATCTCCAACATATCAGTAGTCGCAATCCCTTCACATCCTTCAACATGTTATCACAACTTAATAAAAACCATGCATATACGTATCGTTTTTATTTTTGAAACCAAGCATGCACCATTTCTTTTAAATGTCCAATAATTAAATCCATAAAATTTCATGAACACTTTAAAAATCATAATTTAACATATCAAAATTCATAATCATCCATAATCATTGAAAACAATCATATTAACATATAAAACAGCATTCAGGACACTGCCATGACATTTACTAATTTTCTAGGTGTAAAAAGACTGTTTTACCCCTAGACGTAAAATTTCACGTTTTAGACATTTTCTTAGTTTGATTGACTCTAACATGTCCCAAATAATTATTTAAGCCTACATGAATTTTTTCATATTTTTATTTAGCCTAATTCGCCGACTTTTAAATTAATCTTTAAATATAACGTATTAATGTGTTTTAATCACGAATTAAACCAAAACTTAATATAAAATTCCCAAATTAAAAACTTAGGCTTCTTATAATTATTTAAGCTTAAACCTAAATTTTCATAGTTTTATGAAGCTTAAAACTAGGCGTTTCAATTAACTCGCAGCGGAAGTTTTAAAAATTTTATTTTATTTTGACAATCAAAATATATTTGTTTGGACGCTCGTATGATTTTCATATACAAACATTCATAGGATGATTAGTAATATACCTTTGGTGAATAAATCACATGGCTCCAACTACTCCGGTATTAGCGGATGTAGCTCTTGTTGTAAATCCCTACGAACATTCTTCGATCTTCTAATCCGGTCCACGACTGGAATACTTGTTCCTCTTCTAACTTGCACTAGAAAGCATAGAAGATATTTGCGTTGAGATAGAACACAAAAAGAATCGACCCAATACCTATCAAATAGGGTAGCCGAAACTTTTCTTGCAAAACAAGGTGATTTTGAGAGCAGCTTTCCCTTTTTTTATTGGAAGAGCCGAAATCTATTTTTTTTTGAATTGGGATGTGGGGATCCCGGACGCTAATCAAGTTCTTAATCATAAATGGGACTAATTAATCAATGACAAACAGGGTCTAAATATTTTTTTTTTAAAATGCGGAACGTAGTGAAATCAAACCATATATATATATCAGTATATATATAAAATACAAGTCCTGTATTTCACACATTTATTCAAACTAGGGTTTAAAAACTACTATCAAGTGTTCAACCCTATCTCTAGTCCAAATCCGGAGCCTCCACGCTAATCACGATCTCTCTCATCTCCTGGACCCTGATCCTGTCCCACCTGTTGTCAAGTACACATACAGACAAGACAACAGCCGGATAAACCGGTGAGAATATACTCCCAGTATAAATCAATGAAACATGCAATCATATAAACAAATATAAAGCATGTAATCAGGTAACATGAATATGTATCTTAATCCGAAACATAAACAATACTCGTAGCTACATTATTTAAGACTAGACTCAATCCTAGTCTAGGGATCCCGGTTTCCAGATGTGGTATTCCTATATCGAATTCCGTAAAGGAGGGAACCATAATCTCTATTACTCGATATAACCAGTGCCCCGGTATTCCTATATCGAATTCCGTAATAGAAGAATTCCAACCCCTTTACTCGATATAACCAAATATGGTGTTCCTATATCGAATTCCGTAATGGATTCCATTACTCGATATAACCATACATCCAGTGTCCTGACCTATCCGTCATGGACTGTAGCTCTATCGCTAGCATCCTATCTTGTGACATCGTGCAATGTGCCGTGGCGATACCACCACTATCCGGCACGATGTGTCACAAGACAGTTCGACTAATACCTGTCATCTAAATATCAAGAGCACAAGTATATTAATCAAATAAATGCAAATATCAATGCAATAAATAAAGTATGTGATTTAGGGAAACCCAAGTCCAAGCCGACTCAAGTCCATCTCCCAATACCACATTGACTTATACCTTTCTTTGCAGTCTCGGTTTCCCGCTCAGTCAAAGTCCTGACCTCAAGGCCTGTCTGGTAATGACAATATAAATAATCTTATGTCAATATACCAGTCAATTCCATAATAATCTGATCAATCTGGATTTAATTCAAAATCAACGGCATAATGGTACAATTCCAATATCCCCGTCTATACCAATTCACCCGATAATAGTTACAATCCATAACCCATATCCAATACAATCTATAATCAATCCATAATCCAAATCGGTCCGGTATCAACTGATTATTATCAGAAAATCACAACAATTCCATAATCAGTCGATTTCGTAATCTGACTTCGATTCTACGATGTCTAACATATCAAGAACACCATATATGAGTTCCATTCAATTCTGACAATAGCATAATTTCAAAGCATGTCAAAACGTAGCAAAACTTACGTCAAAGTGTAGCCTACGTCGATAGGAACTCGGTACCGAAGTCAGAATCAAAATCAGACGGACGGATTGATCGCACGATTGAATTTAAGATCAATTTGGAAAAGGGGTCTCGATTTCTTCTTTTTCCTCTGATTCATTTCGTTTCTGAATATACATATATATATCCGTGCATGTATTACACGACGTGGCCCATTCCTTTACCGAACACGTCTCTCGCTCGGGCGGACATAAGTTTCCGCCCGGGCGAGTAACTCTCGGCCCTCGCAATTCAAGCAGTCTCGCTCGGGCGAGCACAAACTTCCGCCCGAGCGAGTAACTCTCGGCCCTCTTTCAGAACTCCGTCTCGCTCGAGCGCACAAAAACTTCCGCCCGGGCGAGACACTTTCGGCCCACCTCATGGCTCTTCCTATTTCTTGGTCCGGGTTATAATCGTGTCCACTAATAATCAATAATCTCAGATTAACATGATACAAAATCTTGGGCATTACATTTCTCCCCCTCTAAGATACGATTTCGTCCTCGAAATCACGAGCATTTCATTCGTATCAATTAGGAGTATATACAAACACTGTATAAGAAATTTACATCAGTGAAATAATGCTGGGAATTCCTGTCTCATATCTGATTCAGTCTCCCACGTGGCTTCTTCAACACCATGACGAGTCCATTGAACTTTCACAAGAGGAATCGTCTTTGTTCTGAGCTGTTTTTCTTTACGATCTATAATCCGGATCGGTTTCTCGACATAACTCAATGTCTCATCCAGCTCAGTCTCGTCTGGTCGAATCACGTGAGAATCATCAGGGAGATATTTCCGCAGCATCGATACATGAAAGACATCATGTATCTCAGATAATGAAGGCGGCAAAGCAAGTCGATAGGCACGATCTCCTATCTTTTCGAGAATCTCATAAGGACCTACATATCGTGGAGACAATTTCCCTTTCTTGCCAAATCTGCTAACACCTCTGAAAGGAGAAATCTTCAGGAATACTCGGTCTCCAGCCTCAAATACCAACGGTCGTCGTCTGATGTTGGCATACTTGGCTTGTCTGTCCTGAGCTGCCTTCATTTTCTTCTGAATCAATTTCACTTTCTCGGTCATATCTCTGATCATCTCAGGTCCAGTCTCAGGAACTTCAGAGATATCATCCCAATACAGAGGGGATCGACATTTCTTTCCGTACAACGCTTCGAATGGTGCCATCTCAATACTCGTCTGATAGCTGTTGTTGTACGAAAACTCACAAAGAGACAATGCATCTTGCCAAGTAGTGCTAAAATCTAGTACCACTGCTCTCAGCATATCTTCCAGGGTCTGGATAGTTCGCTCTGACTGTCCATCGGTCTGTGGATGATATGCGGTGCTCAAATGTAACTTCGTACCAAGAGCTTGCTGTAAACTCTGCCAGAAGTGCGAAGTAAATCGAGGATCACGATCTGAAACAATCGACTTCGGCACTCCGTGCAATCTAACCACTTCCTTGACATAAATATCAGCCATCTGATCATATCGGTACGTCATCTTGTATGGAATAAAACATGCTGATTTGGTCAATCGATCAATCACGACCCAAATCGCATCACAACCTCGGGAGGATCTCGGCAACTGTGTCACAAAATCCATGGAAATGTGATCCCATTTCCATTCAGGAATGGACAAACTCTGTAACAATCCTCCTGGTTTCTTTCTTTCAGCTTTCACCTGTTGGCAATTCAGACACTTGGCTACAAATTCGGTCACATCAGATTTCATTTGTTTCCACCAATACTGTGTCTTTAAATCATTATACATTTTTCTGCCACCAGGATGAATACTGAATCGACTGTTGTGCGCTTCTGACAATATCTGTCGTCTCAAATCTGAAACATTCGGCACAACCAGGCGATTATTCACATACAAGACGTTATCACGTACCTGATACTCTGATCGATGTCCTGCTCTAACCATCGATACTGATTTCTGTACATTCTGATCACCTCGCTGAGCTGCCTTAATTCTCATAATCAGCTCTGGTTCTACTTGCACCGTATAAAGTCTTAACGGTCCATAATCTGTTTCAAATTCTAATCCAGACAAACAGCAGTCTTCTATCAAATTCGATACACCAATCGTCGATAAGGATAGTGCACATACCTTTCGACTCAGTGCATCAGCTGCTGCATTGGACTTCCCTGGATAATACTTGATTTCACAATCGAAATCTTTCAATAAATCCAGCCATCTTCGCTGTCTCATATTCAATTCTGATTGCGAGAACAGATATTTCAAGCTTTTATGATCAGAATAAATTTCGAATTTCTCACCGTACAGATAATGTCGCCATATCTTCAATGCAAAGACTATGGCTGCCAATTCAAGATCATGAATTGGGTAACGAGTCTCATGTGGTTTCAATTGTCTAGAGGCATAGGCAATGACATGCCCTCGCTGCATCAGTATACATCCCAACCCTCTGTGAGATGCATCACAATAAACCACAAAGTCACCAGTACCTGAAGGAATCGTCAACACAGGCGCACTGGTTAATCTTTTCTTTAATTCAAGAAAACTGGTCTCACATTCCTCAGACCAATTAAACGGGGCATTTTTCTGAGTCAACTGTGTAATCGGTTTGGCAATACTCGAAAAATCTTGAATAAATCGTCGGTAATATCCTGCCAAACCCATAAAACTGCGAATTTCCGGCACAGATGTAGGTCTCGGCCAAGAAATCACTGCCTCAACCTTACTAGGATCAACTGATATACCGTCTCCCGATATAATGTGACCCAAAAACACAACCTGTTTCAGCCAAAACTCGCATTTCGACAGTTTCGCATACAACTTCTCAGTTCTCAGAATTCTCAACACCGTCCTCAGATGATTAGCATGCTCAATCATATTCTTTGAATAAATCAATATATCATCAATGAATATGATCACAAAATCATCTAAGTATTTCTGAAAGACGCGGTTCATCAATCCCATAAATACCGCTGGTGCATTCGTCAAACCAAAAGGCATGACAATAAACTCATAATGTCCATACCTCGTTCTGAATGCTGTCTTTGAGATATCAGAGTCCCTGACTCTCAGTTGATGGTATCCAGATCTCAAATCGATCCTGGAATACACAGATGAACCTTGCAACTGATCAAACAGATCATCAATACGAGGCAAGGGGTATTTATTCTTTACCGTTGCCTTGTTCAGTTGCCTATAGTCGATACAAAGTCTCATCGACCCGTCTTTCTTCCTCACGAACAGTACTGGAGCACCCCAAGGAGATACACTCGGTCTGATATATCCTTTGGCCAGTAAATCCTCCAACTGTTCTTTCAATTCTTTCAACTCGATCGGTGCCATCCTGTAAGGAGCTCTCGACATCGGAACTGTTCCTGGCATTAGCTCAATGCTGAAGTCTATCTCTCGAATCGGAGGCAATCCCGGAATCTCATCTGGAAAGACATCAGCAAACTCGCACACCACTGGCAAATCTGCCAATGCTGGGCTCGTTTTCAGTAAGTCAACTGAATATACCAGGAATCCATCCGCTCCCTTCTGCAATAATCGAGTCATATTCATTGCAGATATTAAAGGAATTCTCGCTCGACAACCCTTACCATAAAATTTCCACTCCTTTGGGGACACACTAGAGCAAAGTGTCCTTGCTGTCTACAGATACGACAGCTGCCAACTACTCCTCGGCCCTGATCTGTGGAATGTCTCCCTCCACAAGTACAACAGTACGGTCCTGCATAGCTCTGGATCTGACCGGTCTGTCTAGAGCCACTCGAACTGGACGAGGTAGTCCCTGATTTCTTGAATTGCTTCCCTCTAGCCTTCAAGAAATCCTTCTTTCCGCTACCGCTGCTGCCACCTTCAAATCTAGGAGGTGGTTGCTGTCCCGGTGCTGGAAGCACAAACGAAGCCTCTTTCTGCCTCATCAGGCCTGCCTCGGCTCCCTTGGCTCTATTCAGGGCATCGGTGAAATTGTTGGGCCTCCCAGTATTCACCAGCGTAAAAATCTCAGGATTTAGGCCATTTATGAACTGGTCTGCTACGGCCTCATCATGTTCAGCTACGTGGGGAGCAAATCGGAGCAGTGTCGAAAACTTAGCCACATAATCCTCAATGTTCAACTGGCCTTGTTTCAGGTTTGCAAACTCGGCTCCCTTGTCCTTCCTATAAGACACTGGAAAGAACCGTAGATAAAATTCAGTCTTAAACACATTCCAGGTAATTGCCGTACCTCGCTGTTCCAATGCCCTTTTTGTCGTAATCCACCAGTGTTTAGCACCGTCATGCAACTGGTGTATTATCAGTTTCGCCCTCTTTTCCTCCGTATACTCCAAAGAGTCAAACAGTGATTCAATGTCGTCCAACCAACTTTCACAATCCACGGAGTTCTCCGTTCCTTTCAAAGTCGGTGGATGAAATGACTGAAACCGTTTCAGCAATTTCTCCATTGCTGTAGGTGTCACATCCATGGGAGGATTCGAGGTACTCCCTTGTTCTGGCATTCTCCTCGGAGGCATATCTGATAACCAAAAGGGTTAGCGGTTCCAACAATAATCCTGTTTCAAGCCTCCCTGGATCATCTTACAGCTGATCCATTCCAATAATACACAATACCATATCAATAGCAGATAAGTCAGGTAACATGTATTAAAGCGGTAAACATGCTAGCAATCAAAAGCAAGGAAAGAAAATCTCATTCTACCCCGCTCACTAGCTCCTATCTCAATCTCAAGGATCTATCGCTCTGATACCACCTGTTGTGGGGACCCGGACGCTAATCAAGTTCTTAATCATAAATGGGACTAATTAATCAATGACAAACAGGGTCTAAATTTTTTTTTTTAAAATGCGGAACGTAGTGAAATCAAACCATATATATATATCAGTATATATATAAAATACAAGTCCTGTATTTCACACATTTATTCAAACTAGGGTTTAAAAACTACTATCAAGTGTTCAACCCTATCTCTAGTCCAAATCCGGAGCCTCCATGCTAATCACGATCTCTCTCATCTCCTGGACCCTGATCATGTCCCACCTGTTGTCAAGTACACATACAGACAAGACAACAGCCGGATAAACCGGTGAGAATATACTCCCAGTATAAATCAATGAAACATGCAATCATATAAACAAATATAAAGCATGTAATCAGGTAACATGAATATGTATCTTAATCCGAAACATAAACAATACTCGTAGCTACATTATTTAAGACTAGACTCAATCCTAGTCTAGGGATCCCGGTTTCCAGATGTGGTATTCCTATATCGAATTCCGTAAAGGAGGGAACCATAATCTCTATTACTCGATATAACCAGTGCCCCGGTATTCCTATATCGAATTCCGTAATAGAAGAATTCCAACCCCTTTACTCGATATAACCAAATATGGTGTTCCTATATCGAATTCCGTAATGGATTCCATTACTCGATATAACCATACATCCAGTGTCCTGACCTATCCGTCATGGACTGTAGCTCTATCGCTAGCATCCTATCTTGTGACATCGTGCAATGTGCCGTGGCGATACCACCACTATCCGGCACGATGTGTCACAAGACAGTTCGACTAATACCTGTCATCTAAATATCAAGAGCACAAGTATATTAATCAAATAAATGCAAATATCAATGCAATAAATAAAGTATGCGATTTAGGGAAACCCAAGTCCAAGCCGACTCAAGTCCATCTCCCAATACCACATTGACTTATACCTTTCTTTGCAGTCTCGGTTTCCCGCTCAGTCAAAGTCCTAACCTCAAGGCCTGTCTGGTAATGACAATATAAATAATCTTATGTCAATATACCAGTCAATTCCATAATAATCTGATCAATCTGGATTTAATTCAAAATCAACGGCATAACGGTACAATTCCAATATCCCCGTCTATACCAATTCACCCGATAATAGTTACAATCCATAACCCATATCCAATACAATCTATAATCAATCCATAATCCAAATCGGTCCGGTATCAACTGATTATTATCAGAAAATCACAACAATTCCATAATCAGTCGATTTCGTAATCTGACTTCGATTCTACGATGTCTAACATATCAAGAACACCATATATGAGTTCCATTCAATTCTGACAATAGCATAATTTCAAAGCATGTCAAAACGTAGCAAAACTTACGTCAAAGTGTGCCCTACGTCGATAGGAACTCGGTACCGAAGTCAGAATCAAAATCAGACGGACGGATTGATCGCACGATTGAATTTAAGATCAATTTGGAAAAGGGGTCTCGATTTCTTCTTTTTCCTCTGATTCATTTCGTTTCTGAATATACATATATATATCCGTGCATGTATTACACGACGTGGCCCATTCCTTTACCGAACACGTCTCTCGCTCGGGCGGACATAAGTTTCCGCCCGGGCGAGTAACTCTCGGCCCTCGCAATTCAAGCAGTCTCGCTCGGGCGAGCACAAACTTCCGCCCGAGCGAGTAACTCTCGGCCCTCTTTCAGAACTCCGTCTCGCTCGAGCGGACAAAAACTTCCGCCCGGGCGAGACACTTTCGGCCCACCTCATGGCTCTTCCTATTTCTTGGTCCGGGTTATAATCGTGTCCACTAATAATCAATAATCTCAGATTAACATGATACAAAATCTTGGGCATTACATGGGAAGAAGCCGAAAGTTTATATCAAAATTGCCCAAAAGATTTTGGATGCTCTGTACGTGAGATAAGGATCAAATCCTTATAATATTTTCTAATATTTTATTAACTTAATTAATTACTTAATTAAGTTAATCAAAGAGTCCAAAATCTTTATCCCAACCCTTGGAGAATCTCGATGCATATATTATGGAGGCTAGGTTTTTAGGTCTCCCATTTTATAAAAACATCTATGGTCTAATTACCATAATAAAATAATTGGACCTATTTAATTAACATTAATGGGCTTGGTTAATTAATTGGACCAGTCCAACTAGTTTAATTAATTAATCAAAGTCCATTAAACTTTAATTATTTAGTATGTTGGACTTGTACTCCTACAAGCACATTAAAAATACTTATCACTATGTTTAATTTAATATTTAATAAACTCAACCTTTGAGCTTTAATAAATTAAATACTTTATAAATTCAACATTTGAATTTAATATTTAAATTATAAATTCAACTCCTTGAATTTTATCACCTCCAAAATTTAATATTTAATAAACCCAACTTTTGAGTTTAATAAATTAAATTCTCAAATTTTATAAATTCAACTCCTTGAATTTCTTCTCTCGAAATTTCATAAATTCAACTTCTTGAATTTAGTATCTCATAAATTCAACTCCTTGAATTTATTTTCTCAAAATTTAATTACAATAAATTAAACTCCTTGCATTTACTATATCATATATAAATTCAACTCCTTGAATTTATTCTCTCAACGGGAACAAATAATCCAGTACTTGTGTGACCCTCAATGGTTCAGGGATACAGCTAGCCGTGGGTTCACAACTCTTTGTGATTCAGGACATAATCCTTTATTCGGGCTTACCCTAATTAGCCCCATTCTTTCTATCAACACTTTGATCAAGAATGTCAGAACTCATTTCTGATTGCACCCATCAGATCATGGTAAGAGCGTCTAGTAGCATCGCCCCATGATCCCCTAGGTATCACTGATAGTGCCTACAAGAACCAGTCGATTATGATTAACGTACAGTACAGTCCCTTCATCTCATATATCCCAATCGAATCTGCAACCATTGGTTCATCGAGGGTTGCATATTAATTCGATAACTATGTGATAACTATAATAGTGGCATCGCGTGTACTATTTGGAGAACTCCTTCTCCAACGTACATCTCGTACTCTGGCCAGAGATTCCATGCACTATTATTTCATTAGATCACATAGGATATCGACACCTGTAGGTGAGCGGTGAATCCCCGACTACAATGCACTGGCTCCTATATGTGTCGCAACTGTACCCAACCTCGCCACCTGATGACTCTCCTGGAGCCGGTAAACGAGTCAAAGCACAGCCCTAGCATATAGAGCCTCAGTGTTGTCCCGGGTCGTAAGGACTAATGGTGTACAATCATAACCACGGACTTATCCTCTCGATGAATGATAACCACTTGGAAAGTCCGAGGGAGGGTTGTTCGGTATAATCATCATATGACTACCCATCTGTAGGTTTGGACGTCTCTATGCCCTTACCAAGAAACGCAGTACACAACATCACAGATGCTAGTCTCGAGCTCAAGCGACCTTTATCCATGTTTTAGGCGGCTGAATTGACTAGGAACGAATTTAGAATATGCAGTGTTTACAAATGAGTTTCAACATCGAATAACGATTCATTTGTATTAAAGCATAATCAAGGACTTTATCAATGCTGCTTGCATGGGTATACAGATAAAGTATAACGAAGACCATAAAAAGTTAAATTATATTAAAATAAAGATTGTTTATTTCATTTGAGTCAATAAATTCTCTAGCCAACCGTTGGCTTGCAGGGCATCTACTCTAACAATCTCCCACTTGCCCTAGAGCCAACTACCCTTAATCCCATTGCTTCGCGATGCTTTTCATATAATGGTCCTGGAAAGGGCTTTGTAAGTGGATCAGCAACATTATCTGCAGAGGGGAGACTTTCGACTGATATGTCTCCTCTTCCCACAATCTCCCGTATGATGTGGAACTTCCTCAATACATGTTTGGATAGCTGATGAGACCTTGGTTCCTTTGCTTGTGCAATGGCACCAGTGTTGTCACAGTACAACGGGACTGGATCAACTCTATTAGGAATAACGCCCAACTCTTGGACAAAATTCCTCGTCCAAACTACCTCTTTGGCTGCATCAGATGCAACAATGTATTCAGCTTCAGTGGTGGAATCCGCAACGATGTCTTGCTTGGAACCTTTCCAAGAGACAGCCGCGCCATATAGCATGAATACAAAACCAGAGGTCGATTTCGAATCATCTACGTCACATTGGAAGCTAGAATCAGTGTAGCCTTCCAATTTCAATTCTCCACCCCATAGACCATGAACAAGTTCTTATTTCTTCTCAAGTACTTAAGAATATCTTTCACGGCCTTCCAATATATTGGACCAGGGTTTGCCTGATATCTGCTTGTAACACTCAGAGCGTAAGCAACATCATGACGTGTCTTTATCACACCATACATGATACTACCAATGGCTGAAGCATATGGAATACGTGTCATCATCTCTATCTCTTCATCAGTTTTAGTACACATAGCTTTAGATAGAGTAATACCATGACACATTGGTAAGTATCTTCTCTTGGACTCTTCCATAGAGAATGGTATCGATATAGGAGGCTTGGGTGAGTCCGAGCATCCTCTTTGATCTATCTCTATAGATTTGTATTCCCAATACGTAGGATGTTTCACCCATATCTTTAATGGAGAATTTACTGGCTAACCATACTTTAGTTGATTGCAATAATCCCACATCATTCCCAATGAGCAGGATATCATCAACATAAAGTACTAGGAATGTCACTACACTCCCACTAACCTTCTTGTACACGCACGGTTCCTCAAGATTCTTAGCAAAACCAAACTCTTTGATAGTGCTATCAAATATGAGGTTCCAACTCCTTGACTCCTGCTTGAGACCATATATTGATCTCTGAAGTTTGCATACCTTATGCTCACTTCCTACTGATGTGTGTCCCTCAGGTTGAGACATATAAATTTCCTCTTTGATGTCTTCATTGAGGAACACAATCTTTACATCCATTTGCCATATCTCATAGTCATACCATGATGCTATGGCTAGTAGTAATCTAATGGACTTAAACATAGCAACTGGTGAAAAAGTTTCTCATAGACAACTCCTTGCCTTTGAGTATAACCTTTTCCAAGCACTCTTACTTTGAAGGTCACTACCTTCCCATTCGCCCCAAGCTTTCTTTTGTAGATCAATTTGCACCCTATAGGAACGATTTCCTCAGATTGATCTACCATCGTCCAGACTTGGTTTGAATACATAGAGTCCATTTTTGACTGCATGGCTTCAAGCCATTTGGTTAAATCAGTATCAGATATTGCTTGCTTAAAGTTCATTGGATCATATCCAACACAAGACTCATCATGGTCTTGTTCATGAAGAAGCGTATATCTAGCAGGTGGTCTAATAACCCTATCAGACCTCCTAGGAGCTTGTACTTCAACTACTGGTTGTTGGAGATTAGGTTCAACTACTATAGTTGAGGGAGTATCTTGAATTTCTTCAAGTTCTATCATCTTGCCTTTTTCTATCTAATAGAAATTCTTTTTCCAAAAAGGTGGCATTTCTTGAAACAAACATTTTGCTTCATTGGGATGATAGAAATAATATCCAACAGAATTCTTAAGATATCCTACAAAGTAGCACAAAGTGGATCTACTATCCAACATGTCTCCCACTGTCTGCTTCACGTAAGCAAGACATCTCCGTATTCTCATGTAAGAATATTTGGGAGTTTTTCTCATCCATATCTCATATGGTGTTTTATCCACTGCTTTAGTATAGACATTATTCAACAAAATTGCCGCAGTTTCAAGCGCAAAGCCCCGAAACGATGTAGTCAATTCAGTGAATCTCATCATTGATCGAACCATGTCCAACAAGGTTCGCTTACAATGTTCAGAAACACCATTCAATTGTGGTGTTGCTGGTAGAGTCCACTGTGAGAGAATCTCATTCTCTTTTAGATAACCCAAAAATTCAGCACTTAAGTATTCTCCACCTCGATCAGATCGAAGTGCCTTAATACTTCTTTCTTGCTGATTTTGTACTTCAGATCTGAACTCTTTGAACTTTTCAAATGCTTCTGATCTGTGTTTTATCAAATAAACACACCCATACCTCGAATGGTCATCAGTAAAGGTAATGAAGTAGGATTGCCCATATTTTGTGCTAACACTTAGCGGGCCACAAACGTCTGTGTGGATCAAATCCAGTAGACCATGTGCACGTTCCACGTTTCCATTGAATGGAGTCTTAGTCATTTTTCCTTTTAGACAGGACTTACAAGCATGTAGAGAATTTATGTCTGACAAGTCAAACATGCCTTCTCCCACTAGCTTGTGCATCCTTCTTTGGGAAATATGACCTAGTCTAGCGTGCCATATTTGTGTGGGATTTGGATCATCTAACTTTCTTTTGTTTGTTGTTGAAATCATTTTTACTCGGACATTCACTTATCATTTCCAGAACATTTCTAGCGCATATTTCTTATGTCCGGACTTCTTGCAGTGAAATAAATATGTTCTGACTTATCGGGCTTTGTAGGTCTTTTAAGTGTCTTTTAGAGTTTGCTTCTTATTAGGATTGTTTTTCTTGTGAGGGGCGGAACATTTCTTTCCCTTACCTTGTGGGTCATTTTTCGTCCGACGAAAGGCCCATTATAAAACAACAATTTTTCTTATTTTATGGTGATCTCATAAGTCATAAGCATATTGACTAGCTCTTCAAGGCTATCAGATATCTTATTAAACTTGAAGTTCACCATAACCCCGTCAAATGAAGAATAGAAAGACAACAAATTGATGTTATCAATTAACTCGTTATGAATCATATATTCGAGGCCCACCACATTATCAATAAGCTAGTCTTATGTACACCATGCTCATGGGCCAAAGCTCTATCTCGCATGCGTGTAGTCATGAGCTCCTTGAAAGTGGTGTGTATAGTTTCATGCACCATGCAACTCTTGCATGTGCATTCGAATGTCAGCAGCATTCAAAATTTCCTCAAACTGTCACTACAGTTCATTTGACGTAAAAGCGAGCATGTTACACTTTAGCTTGCATACTATGGTCCTACCATCTTGCATGCTTTGTCAGTTCAACAGGACTGACATTAGTGTGTATGTCATTTTCTCCGAATTCAGAACAATTTTCCCAACCAGTCTTGATAATTAGATTCGATAAGCTTGTTAATAAACAATTGATTACGTGACGAAATCAAAAATATATTGATACGGAAACAGAATAATGGTTGCTGATTATTTTAAAATAATTTTAAGATAAAAATATTGATTTCATTTTATAAATTACCCTCCCACTATTTTGACATTTCCACCACCCTCTGATGAAAAAGGGAAATCGTATTTCCTTAGTAGGCACGTAGAGTCCAATTAGCCAATTATAATCCCGAATAATATCAGCCAATTATAATTTCTAAAAGGTAGAGTCCAATTGCATCCCTATGCAACCTCCGCGTGTTTTGCCTCACGTTTAATAAGGACCCAATAATATGACGTCGTTTATTTTCGTGTGTCAAACCAACCCATCAATATTGAATTGTAGTAGATGGTCGTCATGAGTTCCCCCAATAATATGAGACGAAGTCATAGGAGTTCCACTCAATTTACATCATATGTCCGGTGGAAGTCACAGCTTTCCGGCGTACAGGCCTCCCCAATAATATGAGCCAGACACTGTCCGCGGGTAGCGATCAACATGCAACCACGGTTGATGGAAGGCAAGGAAAAATTAAACTCCTTTAATTTTTACTTTTTCGGTTTGATATAAATTTTGAATCTTATTCAAAATGAGGGATTTTAACTTTAAAATTGTCTCATCATTTTAATTTAAAAATCGTGTGCCACGAGTTTGTATGTTTGCCGGATTCATGCAACTATATTATCTAATAATATACATACATGCACACTACTATATATCGCATATATCATAATATGACATTCAACAATAAAATAAGGATGATCGATCGCCAACACTATTAGATCCATGTGAGCCATACATGGATCATGGTCCAAACCTAGGTAAATGCAGGGATGCAAATGCAACTACTACAAGAGCTTTCAATATTTTACATGTCTTCGTCTTGATCATCAGGCCCACCATCTTCCAGTCTTGATCTCCCACTATTTCTAATATTATATTTAAATAGCCATGTCACATAAGGGATACATCTCATGGGGTGGGAACGGGCCATAAACCAGGCCCACTTTAATAATATCAAATATTAAAAAAAAACGAATAAAACAGTAAAATATCCTAACATACACCTAACACATTGGTCAAGGCTCTCGATCATCCTTCATGCATTTAATATCAAATATTAACATCAATTTAATTAAACAATTTAATTAATTGATAAATCATATATCTAATAATTTATCACTAACCACCACAATTATTAAAGGATTTAATAAATTAAATAAACTCTTTTATTTAATTTCCAATTAAATCAATAATAATTGATTTCTTGTAAAAACTCATTTTTACCATAAATAATTACAATCATATTCTAATTATCTATTTCAAAAGAAAATTATTAATTTTCCAAAAATTAATTTCCAAAATAAAAATTGAATCAATTTTCAAAAATATCAATTTTACACAAAAATTTGAAAATCAGAAAATCGCACCCTATGCCCAAACAATTCAAGCCCAACATTCAACACGCTTCCCGAGACGATCCCGAGCAGCCGCCCTCGCTGCCCGAACGCTTCGGGCAGTGGCGGCGCTCCTGTGCGCGCAGCGCGGCGTGCGGACGTTCCACACGCCGCGCGCGGACGCTCTGCGCGGCGCAGACATTCCGTGCGGCGCGCGCGCAGCTGCCGCGCGGACACTCCGCCCAGCGCGCGCGCTGCGCGCTATGCGCAGGGCGCTGCGCCCGCAGCCCTGCGCACAGGATCTGCCCGGAACTGTTCCGGGCAGACCGAGTTTTTTTTTTTTTTTTTGAAAAAATAATTTTTTCATGGTGCTAAATTTTCTGAAAAATTTTCTTGTGTGGTTAGAAATAAATTATTCAATATCAAAACCATACGATTTAGAAAAAAAAAACTGGCTCTGATACCACTGTTGGATCTCGGTTTTCTACACGCCCAAACGCAGCGGAAGTTTTAAAAAATTTCTGGTAGCGAATTCCGTAATAGAAGAAATTCCAATTCTATTTACTCGATATAACCAAATATCTGGTGTCCTGACCTAACTGTCATGGACTATAGCTCTATCGCTAATATCCTATCTTGAGACATCATGCAATGTACCCGTGGTGATACCACCACTATCAGGCACTTCTGTCACAAGATTACTCGTCTAACACCTGTCATCTCTAATTCAAGAGAACAATTATATCAATCAACTCAATGCAAATATCAATGCAATAAAATAAAGTATATGATTTTGGGAAACTCGAGTCAAACCTCACTCGAGTTGTGCAATCCCAACTCAACATTAATTTATACCTTTATCTCCTCGCTCAGAAGAAGAAGAAGAAGTCCCGAATCTACCTCGGTCCATTCCCAATCTGGTAATAACAATCGAATAGGTATAATATCAATACACAACTCAATTCATTACCTGTTCTGATCAATACTCAAATCAAAACACATAATCTGATCAATGTCGAATCAAGGTGCAATCTAAATCAATACCGAATCTGATCAATATTAATCAACTGATGTTTCGACGGCATAACAATACAATCTCGATAACCCCGTCAGTCCAAACATCACAAATATAATACCAGACTCATAATCAATATCGATACCGGTCATAATCTCAATAACAATACATATCTGATATGAAATCTCAGTCAAATCGACTCCAAAAATCCTAACAATTCCATACGCAGTCTGTTTCTCAATCTGACTTCGATTCTATGATGTCTAATATGACAAGAACATCATATATGAATTTTATTTAATTATGACAATAGTCTAATTTCAAAACATGTCAAAACATAGCAAAACTTACGTCCAGTTGTAGCCTACGTCGCTAGGAACTCGGTACTGAAGTCGGATTCAAAATCAGACGTATGGATCCTTCAAAATCAAAATCTAAGCAACCTTAAAGCTTTGAGGGACTTTCTCGATTTTCTTTGCTGTTGGTCTCGTAGGAATGAAGAACATATACATTATATATTTGCATGCAAGGACAAGTGTCTTATTCAAGTCATAATTGCACTTTAGTTCCTCAACTTTTTACTATTTGCAAATCGGTCCCCGCACAATCTTTTAATTAAATTTCAATCCTAATTAATTACAAAAATCATGGAATTTAATTCATTATTCCAAGATTGGTAAATTAAATAATCTCGTATTAAAATGATATAATCTCGGGAGTGCGCCAATTGTTCTGCCCTGCTCGCGCATGTGCGCCGTTCACTCTGGAATTCTCCCTCGGCATTTCACCCTCCTCGCGCATATACGCGCCCTGTCTCGCGCATATGCACGAGAGGTTCTGGACATTCCGCGCATGTGTGCGAATGCCACCCTCGCACTTATATTTCGCGTCTTTTCTCGTCTCTCCCGGTCTAATTCTTTCCGTCCATTTTTACCTTAATTAATCACCAAATCGTTTCAGATAAATTTCAAATTACGGTAAATATACCCAAATCATTTCAGATTACGGTTATCAAATTCTCGGGCCTTACATTTCTCCCCTTCTAAGATATGATTTCGTCCTCGAAATCACAAACAATCAACTCGTGGAATACAGATAATCATATCAGATACCAATTCAGATATGAGAAGGAGATATATATAACCTACGATAATCTCATATCAACACAATAATTCGTGATATAATCAATTTCTGATAGAATCAATCTCAAAGCACTGGTTATACAATATCCGTATATACCAGTCGATAACTCATGATAAGGTAATCTCATCATTTGCTCCAAAATCTAGTAATCCCCATTAAGATTATTATTTCTGATCAAGTTCAGCTTCGTCAGGTTGAATGACATGAGAAATGTCTGGCATATATCTTCATAACATCGATACATGAAACACGTCATGTATTCCGAATAGAGAAGGAGGAAGTGCAAGTCGATAAGCTCGATTGCCAATCTTCTCAAGAATCTCGTAAGGACCAATGTAACGAGGAGATAGTTTCCCGCGTTTGCCAAATCGAACAACGCCTCTGAATGGAGAAATCTTTAAGAATACTCTGTCTCCCGCCTCAAATACTAACGGTCTACGTCTGATATTGGCATACTTTGCTTGTAGATCTTGTGCTGTCTTCATCCTCTTCTGAATGAGTTTCACCTTCTCTGTCATGTCACGAATCATATCTGGCCCAAGTTCTTGTACTTCTGAATCGTCATCCCAATATAGCGGAGATCTGCACTTCTTGCCTTACAAAGCTTCAAACGGTGCCATCTCGATACTCGTCTGATAGCTATTATTGTAAGAGAATTCACAAAGAGGTAGAGAATCTTGCCAACTAATGCCAAAATCTAGCACGACGGCTCTCAACATATCCTCTAATGTCTGGATAGTCCGTTCTGACTGTCCGTCTGTCTGAGGATGGTAAGCAGTACTCAGGTGTAATGTCGTACCTAAGGCCTGCTGTAAACTGTGCCAGAAGTGTGAAGTGAATCGTGGATCATGATCCGATACGATAGACTTCGGCACTCCATGCAATCTGACTACCTCTCGAATATAAATCTCCGCCATCTGATCCTGTCTATACGTCATTCTGTATGGAATGAAACAAGCAGATTTGGTCAATCTGTCAATAATAACCCAAATCGCATCGCAGCCTCTGGATGATCGTGGTAACTTCGTCACAAAATCCATGGAAATGTGATCCCATTTCCATTCTGGAATGGCTAAACTTTGAAGTAATCCACCAGGCTTCTTCCTCTCAGCTTTCACCTGTTGGCAGTTCAAACACTTAGACACAAATTCGGCAATGTCTGACTTCATTTGTTTCCACCAGAACTGTGTCTTCAAGTCATTGTACATCTTCCTGCCACCAGGATGGATGCTGAACCGACTGCAGTGTGCTTCGGACAAAATCTGATGTTTCAAGTCTGGAACATCTGGCACTACAAGGCGGTTATTCACATACAGCACATAATCACGTACCTGATATTCTGATACATGCCCTGATCTGACCATTTGGATTGATTTCTGCACATTCTGATCAGTTCTTTGTGCTTCCTTAATCCTTATAATCAAATTGGGCTCAACTTGGATCGTAAAAAGTCGTAGTGGCTTACTATCTGTATCAAATTCTAATCCAGATGTACAGCAATTTTCAACTAACTTGTTAACACCTATCGTCGATAAGGACAAAGAACATACCTTACGACTCAAGGCATCTGCTGCTGCATTTGACTTCCCTGGATAATATTTGATTTCACAGTCAAAGTCTTTCAGAAGATCTATCCATCTACGCTGCCTCATATTCAGTTCTGATTGAGAAAATAGGTACTTTAAGCTCTTGTGATCGGAAAATATCTCAAATTTTTCGCCGTAGAGATAATCACGCCAAATCTTTAATGCAAATACGATAGCCGCCAATTCCAGATCATGAATGGGGTATCGGATCTCGTGTGGCTTCAATTGTCTCGAGGCGTATGCGATCACATGGCCTCGCTGCATAAGAACACATCCCAAACCTCTATGAGAAGCATCACAATATACAACGAAATCACCCGTACCTGAAGGTATCGTCAGTACTGGAGCACTGGTCAGCCTTTTCTTCAACTCTAGAAAGCTAGACTCGCACTCCTCTGACCAAACAAATGGTGCATTCTTTTGCGTCAATTGAGTTATTGGCTTTGCAATGCTGGAGAAATCCTTGATAAATCTTCTATAGTATCCGGCTAGGCCCATGAAACTGCGTATTTCTGGTACAGAAGTCGGCCTCGACCAACTGATCACAGCTTCAACTTTACTCGGATCTACAGAAATATCATCTCCAGAAATGATATGCCCCAAGAATACAACTCGATTCCACCAAAACTCACACTTTGACAATTTAGCATACAGTCGCTCGTTTCTCAACGTCTGCAAAACAATTCTGAGATGCTCTGCATGCTCATTTCTGTTCTTCGAATACACCAAGATATCATCGATGAAAACAATAACAAATTCATCCAAATATTTCTGAAACACTTGGTTCATCTAGCCCATAAATACCGCAGGAGCATTGGTTAAACCAAAAGGCATGACAATAAATTCGTAATGTCCATACCTGGTTCGAAATGCTGTCTTTGGTATGTCTATATCTCGAACTCTGAGCTGATGATACCCAGAACGCAAATCAATCTTCGAATACACGGAGGATCCCTGCAACTGATCAAATAAATCATCAATCCTAGGCAAAGGATATTTATTTTTGATCGTTGCCTTGTTCAGTTGCCTGTAATCAATACACAATCGCATCGAACCATCTTTCTTTCGTACAAACAGCACCGGAGCACCCCAAGGAGATACACTAGGTCTGATATATCCCTTGGCCAGAAGATCTTCTAACTGTGCTTTCAATTCTTTTAGTTCGATGGGTGCCATCCTATACGGAGCTCTCGAAATAGGGACGGTACCTGGTACAAGTTCAATACTGAAGTCTAACTCTCGAACCGGAGGTAATCCTGGGATTTCGTCTGGAAAAATATCTGGAAATTCCCGTACTACTGGCAAATCCGCCAATGCTGGGCTTGACTTCTGCATATCTACAGCATAAATAAAGAAACCATCTGCTCCTTTTTGTAACAATCTGTTCATAGTAAGAGCCGAAATCAAGGGAATCCGAGATCTGGAACCCTTCCCGTAGAATTTCCACTCGTCTGTCATCTCGGGTCTGAATCTGACAATCTTATGGAAACAATCTACAGTGGCTCTGTACTTTGTTAGCATGTCAATACCGACTATACAATCAAAATCAGCTAGACCCAATACTATACAATCTAGGTCGATCTCATGCCCCTCAAACTGTAGAATGCAATGTTTAACCGTAGTTACAGATATCAATCTACTTCCCAACGGAGAATTAATAGATACAACATCTAGCAAAGATTCAACAGGCAAGGAATGCAACAATGCAAATCGCTCTGAAATAAATGTATGTGATGCACCTGTATCTATCAAGATATAAGCAGGATAACCATAAAGGAGACAATTACCTGCGATAACATCATCTGGTGCATCTTGTGCTTGCTCTTCGGTCAATGCAAACACTTGGGCCTGTTGCCTCGGAGGTTGACTCACCGTCTGACTACCTCGAGCTCTGGGTTGGGTCTGTGCTGGTGGAGGCTGAAAAGAGTGGACCGATGATGCCTGCCGCTCAAACTGAGGTACTGACCCGGATGCTCTTCCACTCTGGCCTTGCTGTACACCTCTCTGTGGACAGACTTTGGTAAAATGCCCCGGTTGCCTACAAATGTTACATCGGCCTGTAACTCCCTGGCACTGTTCAGTTGCATGCCTACCTCCACAAGAATTGCAGTAGATACCTGAAGTCCTTGAACTTTGATCAAAACCAGTCTGTCTTGATCCGCTGGAGCTGGACGAACTGCTCCCAGGTCGCTTAAACTGTTTCCCCTTCGCCTTCAGCTGTTCCTTTCTGCCACTTGCTACTACCGCCACTATCAAATCTTGGAGGAGGAGGAATGGTAGATGCTGGTGGTCTCGGTATCGGAACAACATAAGGAGCACTCCGCTGCCTCAACAATCCTGCTTCTGCACCCTTGGCTCGATTCAATGCATTCGCAAAGTTATTAGGTCTTCCCGTGTTTACCAACGTAAAGATGTCTGGATTTAAGCCATTTATGAATTGGTCCGCCACCGCCTCGTCACTACCTGAAACATGGGGTGCAAAACGAAGCAAAGAAGAGAATTTGGCAACGTACTCCTCAATGTTCAGTGGCCCTTGCCTCAGGTTGGCAAATTCAGCACCTTTATCCTTGCGATAGGAGATGGGAAAGAAACGCTGATAGAACTCCGTCTTGAATCCCTTCCAAGTAATCTCGGTACCCCGCTGCTCTAAAGCTCTCCTAATGTTCAACCACCAATTCTTGGCTATATCTTGCAATTGATGGCCAATTAGCTTTATTCTCTTCTCGTCACTGTACTTCAAAGAGTCGAATAACATTTCAATATCCTCAAGCCAACTTTCGCACTCGATGGCATTCTCGGTACCTTTTAATGTGGGAGGTCGAAAGGATTGGAATCGCTTCAGCAACGTCTCCATAGGGGTCGCCGTAACATCCATAGGATCTCCGGATGTGCTCCCCTGTTCTGGCGCTGCTGGTCGTAGAGGTACTGCTGCTCTTCTAGGCGGCATATCTAATAATCCCACGGATTAGTAAAAAGATATACAACTGTCTCAGCCATCCTCTAGTCAGTTACCTCTGATCTAGAATCAGTTCTGATTCAGTCAATCACATGCTGAAAGAAATCAAATAACAACAACATGTAATAAGGAAAGCAATAAACATGCTAGCACATCATAAGCAAGGAAGAAGACTCGATCTACCCCGCTCATTCTATCCTATCTTACTTTAAAGGAACCATGGCTCTGATACCACCTGTTGTGGGGACCCGGGCTCTAATTCTTTTTCTTGGGATTAAATGGATCATTATTCTAAAATGTGGGTCAATTTTTCGCTTTTTACATCAAATCAAATGTAACTAAACAAGCATAAGTTCTTTATTTATTGTACAACATACAACAAAAGATACATGTCTTATTCTATATACAACTAGTGTTCACTATCATCTATAAACAAAAGATAGTCCAAAGCTAATAAAAAGACCACTAGTCCTCTGCTGCGCCCGTGATCTCCACGCTAACCCGATCATCTCTGTCTCGACCCAGATCCTGCCCCACCTGTTGTTATGCACACATACAGACATAACAACAGCCGGAAAACCGGTGAGAACAAATCCCAGTATAAACATGTAACATGCATATAAACAATCTAAACATTAAACATGCTGATATGAATGTCATTCATATAAAATCATGCAATGTGAATCTAATCATGTCTAGACTCGACTCGACTAGAACTCTAGGAATCCCGTTGTGAATAAGACGTCACTGGCTGTCACCTACCCTACCAATCGAGGTGCTGTACGTCTTGTTCCTAGACTTCGGCCTGATCTGTATCCACGTCTACAAAGGGGCGGTGATCTTCCCCTAAGCTGAGATATCGCCGAACATCTAGTAGTCTGCCTGATCTCCAGACTGCCCTATCTTAATGCATGAATACAAAATCTGCAAACAAGCATAATGCAATGCTACACGATCTGTAAACAAAGCATAGCAAGATCTGCATACAAGTTCTATAAACCAATCTATAACACTCATAATCATATCAAGGTATGAACAATAAAACAAGTATGTGATTTTGGTTGGGAAACTCAAATGTGATCTCATTTGAGTCGTGATTCCCCAAACAAAACATGTACTATACCTTTCGTCGTAGAATCGATGTCACGGTCGCCAATACTGAATCTGAAATGGAAATGTGAATACGCACTCTATCAATTTCTAATCTAAATTAACATATATCCAAGTCACTACGTGATCTCAATACAATTTGACGGCATAACGACGTAATTCTCGATACCGGTCAATTAATTCTCAACAGATATCAACACTATCTTATTCTCAATCATAATCCAATACAATATTCATCCAAAACATAATAATTCTGCCCCAATAATTTATAAACCATACTGAAATTCATAGGAAATTCATATGATATCATTTCTTTGATCCGTTTACAATTATATCATGCTCACTATGTCAAGAACACAATATAACTATCATATTCTCATTTCCCAAACATCTAAATTTCGAAACTTGTTGAAATTACATAAAACTTACATCACTTTGTAGATAATGAAGAGAGAAGCTCAAAATCGAAGTCGGATTTGAATTTGGATGGCTCAATCTTCTAAAATCACAATTACAAAGGAAAGGAAACTTGAAAGCCTTTCTTCCTCAGAAACCTCGGTTCTTGCTATTGAAATGAGAAGAAATCGAGACAAATCATATATATACTTTGCATGTTTCGAACACATGGCTTGTTCTTTGCAATACACGTCTCGCGCATATGCGCGGACACTACTCGCGCATATGCGCCGAACCTACTGTCTCGGCAGATTTAGCACTCGCGCATATGCGCCACTAAACTCGCGCATATGCGCCAATGTTTCTGGACGCTCCGCGCATATACGCCACTACTCTCGCGCATATGCGCCCATGCTACTGGCCTGCTCGCGCATGTGCGCGCCTTTCTTTGCGCATGTGCGCCAAGGCTACTGGAATTCCCATGCATATGTGCGCATTAATTTCGACCTTACTTATTCTTTTGACTATCTTTCACATCTTTATTATACATTTTCCTTTCTTTTCTAGTCCAATAAAATACATCTACAATCATCTTAATTATCAACAAATCCATCTGATTATGATAACTAATTCTTCGAGCCTTACACTATCTTCAGATATCACAGACTCTGAATAAAATCTGTTACAATCCCGATTCATATCCGAACAATTCTGTATACAACAATCTCAGTTTCCAGAACACTCAATACAAATGTCAATTGTTCGATTCAATCAATCATACGCTGCGAATATCTCAAAAGATCATAGATAAAACGAGCATAAAGTCATCAGAACACTTCCGAACACAGGATTTATCAACTCATAAACGGAACTAAAGTACTTTACAGAGAAACATATAATCAGATGTAACTCTAACTCTTCAGGCAATAAATCTTTCAACTGATATCTCAATTCTCTCAATTCAATCAGTATCAGTCTATAAGAAATTCTAAAATGCAACCAATACCTGGAATCAAATCAAGGCTGAAATCACTCTCCCTGATACAAGACAAACCTGAAATCTCATCTGCAAGACTATAGCAAACTTCCTGCTACTAGTAAATCAATCCTTGATAGGCTCCACTTCAGTCATCAACGAACATAAAGGAATAACTCCATTCCTTTCGATAATCATCGAATCAAACTTAGTACGGATATCAAGGAATTTAAAATCTAAATCCCTTACCGTATATCATTCATTCCTTGGCCATTTCAGGTCCAAATTTTACCATCTCCTGGCAAGAATCTAAAATAGCTGTGTACTTGTTCGATATATCAATATCCATCATGCAGTCATCATGAAACGATACAAGTACAATCTAGTCTAATTCAATTTCATTCTCAACTTACTGCAGTATACAATATATTACAGAATATCACTGATATCAAATTCTTTCCCCAAAAGGTAAATAAACAATACTACAATAGATACAGACCCAACAGGTAAAGCATATATCAATGCCACTCAATCAAGGATAATCATAGAAATTGCATTAGTTTCTATCAATACATATGCAATATAATCATAAAAGATCAGTACCTGTCACTGTATCATTAAGTGTGTCCTGGTTCTGTTCCTCGATCCCTCCCACCAGAGGATTCTGCTCCCTGAAATCTTCGGGGACCTCTCTGTGGACAAGCTCTAGCAAAATGTCCTTGCTGTTTATAGATATTGCACCTACCAGTTACTCCATGGCATTGCTCCGTGGAATGTCTCCCACCGTAATTCCTGCAATAAACTCCAGTATAACTCGGGCTAGAACCACTGGAGCTAGATGAACCACTCAGTCCGCTCCCCAAATTCTTAAACTGTTTCTTTCGAGTTTTCAGCAAATCTTGCTTCCCACTCGTACTGCCGCGATCAAATCTGTAAGGGGATTGCTGTGTCTGGTGTTGCATCGCACACAACCTTCCCAATTGTCTAATCAGACTCGTCTCCACTCTCTTCGCTCTACTCAAGACATCAGCAAAATGTTACGGCCGCTGCATATTCATCAATGCAACTATCTCCGAGTTCAATCCTCTGATTAACTGAGCCGTTACACCTTCATCATTCCCAGCTACACGAGGAGCAAAACGCAGTAGAGTAGAGAATTTATCAACATACCCTTCAATATTCAGTTGACCTTGCCTCAAATTCTCAAATTCTGCTTTCTTGTCCTCTCGATACGATCCTGAGAAGAATCTTCGATAAAATTCAGTTCTGAATATTTCCTACGAAATTACTGTACCTCTCAGTTCTAATATTCCTTTGGTTGTAATCCACCAACTTCTGGCAGCCTCTCGTAACTGATGGAATACCAGTTTAACTCTCTGTTCATCTGTACAATCAAGTAAATCGAACAGTATTTCTAGGTCATCAAACCAGTTCTCACAATCTTCAGATGTTTCGATACCACTCAGAATCGGCGGCTGAAATAACTGATACTCTTTCAACTTTATTTCCATCTGAGTTTCTGATACATCTATCTGATCAGACGAAGTACTACCCCTTTCTGGAATCCTTCTAGGAGGAATATCTGATAATCACAGATGTTAGTAGTAACAGGAGACAAATCTGTCTCAATCCCAATCCTGATCAGCTTACCTCTGATGAAGAATTGGTTCTGATCCAGTTTCAAATAATACATATTACCAAATCAACTCAGATATTCAGGTAATATGTAGCTTAATATACAGTAAAAACATACTGAAATTTTTGCATATACAATGTAATTTCAACATTATATTCAATCATATGCCATATAAATCCAGGCAGTAAAACATAATATCATGCTAGCATACACAATATAATTCCACATTATAATCAATCACATGCTAGCAATCAAACGCAGGTAAGAAAACTCAGTCTAACCCCCTCACTCTTTTCTATCTCAGTGCTAAGGAACCTACAATTCAGAGACCTACAGCTCTGATACCACCTGTTGTGGGGACCCGGACGCTAATTCATTCCTTAATCGTCTTTAGGAATAATTCAAACAATTGTAATAAACAGGGTCTAAATTATTATTTTTTTTAAAATACAAAGCGGAAACGTAATGTAATTTAACTCAAATTACATATTAAACATAAGCATACAAATCTGATGTTATCTACAATAATTCAACTAGGTTCAATTACATATCAGTACTGAATCCTAAGTTGCTTCTGAAGCCCGGATCTCCACGCTATCTAGTCCAGCTTCGTTCTCTTCTTGACCCTTATCCTATCCCACCTGTTGTCATGCACACATACAAACAAGACAACAGCCGGATAACTCCGGTGAGATATAAATATCCCAGTATAAATCATGTATACATGCAATCATATAAACAATATAAAAGCATATAACAACCAATTCTAACCTGTATCAAAATCAGAACATGAATCAATACCATACTAAATCAGGTTCTAAACATGTACCCTAATCAGGAACATAATCAATATCAAGAATAACTCCTATTCTAAACATGTACCAATATCAGGAACATAAAGGGACATCAATAAATATAAATCCATATAACTGTCACTCAGACTTGTGACTCTACGTTTTAGACTAGAGTCAATCCTAGCCTAGGGATCCCGATTTCCAAATGTGGTTTTCCTATATCGAATTCCGTAATAGAAGGAACTCTGATCCTATTACTCGATATAACCAAATATGGTGTTCCTATTGCGAATTCCGTAATAGAAGAAATTCCAATTCTATTTACTCGATATAACCAAATATCTGGTGTCCTGACCTAACTGTCATGGACTATAGCTCTATCGCTAATATCCTATCTTGAGACATCATGCAATGTACCCGTGGTGATACCACCACTATCAGGCACTTCTGTCACAAGATTACTCGTCTAACACCTGTCATCTCTAATTCAAGAGAACAATTATATCAATCAACTCAATGCAAATATCAATGCAATAAAATAAAGTATATGATTTTGGGAAACTCGAGTCAAACCTCACTCGAGTTGTGCAATCCCAACTCAACATTAATTTATACCTTTATCTCCTCGCTCAGAAGAAGAAGAAGAAGTCCCGAATCTACCTCGGTCCATTCCCAATCTGGTAATAACAATCGAATAGGTATAATATCAATACACAACTCAATTCATTACCTGTTCTGATCAATACTCAAATCAAAACACATAATCTGATCAATGTCGAATCAAGGTGCAATCTAAATCAATACCGAATCTGATCAATATTAATCAACTGATGTTTCGACGGCATAACAATACAATCTCGATAACTCCGTCAGTCCAAACATCACAAATATAATACCAGACTCATAATCAATATCGATACCAGTCATAATCTCAATAACAATACATATCTCATATGAAATCTCAGTCAAATCGACTCCAAAAATCCTAACAATTCCATACGAAGTCTGTTTCTCAATCTGACTTCGATTATATGATGTCTAATATGACAAGAAAATTATATATGAATTTTATTCAATTAAGACAATAGTCTAATTTCAAAACATGTCAAAACATAGCAAAACTTACGTCCAGTTGTAGCCTACATCGCTAGGAACTCGGTACTGAAGTCGGATTCAAAATCAGACGTACGGATCCTTCAAAATCAAAATCTAAGCAACCTTAAAGCTTTGAGGGACTTTCTCGATTTTCTTTGCTGTTGGTCTCGTAGGAATGAAGAACATATACATTATATATTTGCATGCAAGGATAAGTGTCATATTCAAGTCATAATTGCACTTTAGTCCCTCAACTTTTTACTATTTGAAAATCGGTCCCCGCTCAATCTTTTAATTCAATTTCAATCCTAATTAATTACAAAAATCATGGAATTTAATTCATTATTCCAAGATTCTTAAATTAAATAATCTCGTATTAAAATGATATAATCTCGGGAGTGCGCCAATTGTTCTGCCCTGCTCGTGCATGTGCGCCGTTCACTCTGGAATTCTCCCTCGGCATTTCACCCTCCTCGCGCATATGCGCGCCCTATCTCGCGCATATGCACGAGAGGTTCTGGACATTTCGCGCATGTGCACGAATGCCACCCTCGCACTTATATTTCGCGTCTTTTCTCGTCTCTCTCGGTCTAATCCTTTCCGTCCATATTTACCTTAATTAATCACCAAATCGTTTCAGATTAATTTCGGATTACGGTAAATATACCCAAATCATTTCAGATTATGGTAATCAAATTCTCGGGCCTTACAATTAATTTAATCAAAGAGTCCAAAATCTTTATCCCAACCCTTGGAGAATCTCGATGCATATATTATGGAGGCAAGGTTTTTAGGTCTCCCATTTTATAAAAACATCTATGGTCTAATTACCATAATAAAATAATTGGACCTATTTAATTAACATTAATGGGCTTGGTTAATTAATTGGACCAGTCCAACTAGTTTAATTAATTAATCAAAGTCCGTTAAACTTTAATTATTTAGTATATTGGACTTGTACTCCTACAAATACATTAAACATACTTATCACTATGTTCAATTTAATATTTAATAAACTCAACCTTTGAGCTTTAATAAATTAAATACTTTATAAATTCAACATTTGAATTTAATATTTAAATTATAAATTCAACTCCTTGAATTTTATCACCTCCAAAATTTAATATTTAATAAACCCAACTTTTGAGTTTAATAAATTAAATTCTCAAATTTTATAAATTCAACTTCTTGAATTTCTTCTCTCCAAATTTCATAAATTCAACTTCTTGAATTTAGTATCTCATAAATTCAACTCCTTGAATTTATTTTCTCAAACTTTAATTATCATAAATTCAACTCCTTGAATTACTATATCATATATAAATTCAACTCCTTGAATTTATTATCTCAACGGGAACAAATAATCCAGTACTTGTGTGACCCTCAATGGTTCAGGGATACAGCTAGCCGTGGGTTCACAACTCTTTGTGATTCAGGACATAATCCTTTATTCGGGCTTACCCTAATTAGCCCCATTCTTTCTATCAACACTTTGATCAAGAATGTCAGAACTCATTTCTGATTGCACCCATCAGATCATGGTAAGAGCGTCTAGTAGCATCACCCCATGATCCCCTAGGTATCACTGATAGTGCCTGCAAAAACAGTCGATTATGATTAACGTACAGTACAGTCCCTTCATCTCATATATCCCGATAAAATCTGCAACCATTGGTTCATCGAGGGTTGCATATTAATTCGATAACTATGTGATAACTATAATAGTGGCATCGCGTGTACTATTTGGAGAACTCCTTCTCCAACGTACATCTCGTACTCTGGCCAGAGATTCCATGCACTATTATTTCATTAGATCACATAGGATATCGACACCTGTAGGTGAGCGGTGAATCCCCGACTACAATGCACTGGCTCCTATATGTGTCGCAACTGTACCCAACCTCGCCACCTGATGACTCTCCTGGAGCCGGTAAACGAGTCAAAGCACAGCCCTAGCATATAGAGCCTCAGTGTTGTCCTGGGTCGTAAGGACTAATGGTGTACAATCATAACCACGGACTTATCCTCTCGATGAATGATAACCACTTGGAAAGTCCGAGGGAGGGTTGTTCGGTATAATCATCATATGACTACCCATCTGTATGTTTGGACATCTCTATTCCCTTACCAAGAAACGCAGTACACAACATCACAGATGCTAGTCTCGAGCTCAAGCGACCTTTATCCATGTTTTAGGCGGCTGAATCGACTAGGAACGAATTTAGAATATGCAGTGTTTACAAATGAGTTTCAACATCGAATTACGATTCATTTGTATTAAAGCATAATCAAGGACTTTATCTATGCTGCTTGCATTGTGATACAGATAAAGTATAACGAAGACCATAAAAAGTTAAATTATATTAAAATAAAGATTGTTTATTTCACTTGAGTCAATAAATTCCCTAGCCAACCGTTGGCTTGCAGGGCATCTACTCTAACAGAAACAATAAAACCGAACCCCCTAGAAATTTTAGTGCAGAAACGTTGTTCTTATCTCTTGTGGGTCTGGTGCATGTGGTGTGTACTTGGTTTGGGGTCCAAACCCACGTGAAAACATGTTGGTATTATTCCTATATCATGGCAGCCCTTACACAATACATAAACATGTTTTAGGTGATCAAAAACTCAATTATAGAACCCATATGTATGCAAATTCGAAAATAATTCAATGTTTTCCATCTTTTTCAAAACTTTTCATGCATAAAAATATAATATGGTGTGATGATGTTTTGAAGGAAAGAATAGGCGTTCATTTGCGTTTTAAACGCACGAAAAATTGTTGCCGATTGCGAAGAACGGAGCGGGGACCGTGGCTTGAACTCTCCTTGTAGTGACCCGTTCCAGAATCACCTACTAATCAAGAACTAAGCATGCGATTAACTTAATTAAAAACAATCAGAAATAAAGGCGGAAAACTGTCACCAAAAGATAGTTATACAACCCAATCGAAAATCCAGGACAACTCAACTAAAATGAAATATACGGTACAACCATATCGAATCAAAAAGATACCGAAGAACTAAACCAACCAGCTACTCAACGTCCTCCTCCTCCTCCTCCTGAGCTGTCCAACCTGAGGCCTGCCCCGTGGGAATGGGGTGTCCAAGATAAACAAAACCGAGGACATGAGCGATAAGAACGCCCAGTACAAAAGCATGAGTATACAAACCTATATGAAATGCACATGCTATGATATGATACCAGGGTAGTCAAGAAACAGGAGTAACAAAGGATCTCAATATGCTCAGTCTAGAGGCGCCAAGTGGATAGTGCCGCGCGGTACTCCTCTGGGTCACTGCATCCACTACAAGAACAGACGTGGACCTAAAATGTCCCGGATCACCGAAGCCCTCCGGACCCGTCGGCCACTGTGTACTCTCGGTGTCCATGCGTCCACAAGACAAGACAGGGCTGAGCGGCCCCACAAGATATAGCTTATCTCGAAAGAGATACAGCTCAACAGTAAAGGCTATCTCGAAGGAGATACGGCTCAACATGAAATGCAACATGCATCATAAAACGTGACATAATAGCATGCATCATATGACATATATCAATGCACCACATAATCATGCAACACATATAAGGATGTATACTCGACCAGGATATCTCGGATAGTACTTTCGTACCTCTATCACTGCAATCCTAATCCACTGGAAAACCAGACAAACAGGTCTATTCCAAGCCTATTCATCAAGTGAAAACCATCACTAAAACTTATCTACCAGACTTAACTAGATAATCCTGAAATAATAATGATACAATTCCAAACCTTCGTCCGTCGCTAGCCCGCTGATGCCGCTAGCTCCCAACTAGAACACAGCTCCGCTACAAAGCCAGTAGCTCCCTGTTAGTGCCTGAACCTCGAGAAAGACTAGAAACCTCTCAGAAACGACTAAAACGCTCTGGAACGCTCTGAAATGGCGAGTAAGAAATGAAGCCTCGCGCCTCTATTTATAGCCAATGTTCGGACGATCCGATCCACTTCGGAAGCTCCGATCCGGTACACTTCGGACGATCCGAACCCACTTCGGACGATCCGAACCTTGCATGCGTTCTACGTGTCCAGCCACCTGTCTCGGACGATCCGAACCCTTGCTCGGACGATCCGAATTCTGCATGTCTGCCACGGGTCCAGCCACCTGGCTCGGACGATCCGACATCTGGCTCGGACGATCCGAACCATGATCGGACGATCCGAACCCGGTTCGGTCCTTCCGATCCCACCGAAAATAATTAATCCAAATTAGGAATCGGGATACTACATTCTCCCCCCCTTAAAAAGATTTCGTCCTCGAAATCAGGTTTATAGGATGAACAAAAAGGAGTAACAACATTGTTATTATATCTCAATTGTTGTTGAACACAACTGATCTTTGGATTACAACGGAAAACACACACACACATCCATAGTACAACTACAGTACAACTCAAAAGAGCTCTGGATGCTCCGAACGCATACGACTCTCTAGCTCCCAAGTGGCTTCTTCAGTGCCTCTGCGCTGCCACTGAACTAAGACAAGAGGAATGATCTTATTCCGCAATACCTTGTCTTTGCGATCGAGAATCCGCACTGGTCGTTCCACGTAAGACAAATCCGAATTTAGTTGAACTTCAGAGGGATGCAAGATGTGAGACTCATCTGCTACGTATCGTCTCAACAAAGATACGTGGAATACATCATGAATACTTGATAGGTATGGCGGCAATGCAAGTCTGTAAGCCAAATCTCCCACGCTTTCCAATATTTCAAATGGACCAATAAATCTCGGAGACAGCTTACCCTTGAGACCAAATCTCAAAATCCTGCGAAAAGGCGAAACTCGGAGAAACACTTTCTCACCTGGCTGAAAATAAAGAGGTCGCCGCTTGGTGTTCGCATAACTAGCCTGTCGATCCTGAGCGATCTTAATCCGTTTCTTGATTACTGCAACCTTATCAATAGCCTGCTGGACTAACTCCGGTCCCTCAACATGTCGTTCCCCAACTTCGTCCCAGAATAATGGAGTACGACAACGTCGCCCATACAACGCCTCAAATGGTGCCATACCAATACTACGATGATAGCTGTTGTTGTACGCGAACTCAATCAAAGGCAAATGATCCTGCCAAGCGGGTCCGAAATCCATAACACAAGCTCGCATCATATCCTCAAGTGTACGGATAGTCCTCTCTGTCTGACCGTCGGTCTCTGGATGATAAGCCGTACTCAAACTTAGTGAAGTGCCCAATGCTGACTGGAAACTACCCCAAAATCGTGAGGTAAAACGAGGATCTCTGTCACTAACAATACTGACTGGCACTCCATGCAGACGTAAAATCTCTTGAATATACAAGCGAGCCATACGATCGAAAGTGAAATCACGGTTATATGGCAGAAAATGAGCAGACTTGGTGAGTCGATCCACCACTACCCAAATAGCATCACTATTCCTCGAAGACAATGGTAAGTGAGTAATGAAGTCCATCGCGATATGCTCCCACTTCCATTCAGGAATAGGTAAGTTCAGCAATAATCCTCCCGGTCGACGGTGCTCTGCCTTAACCTGCTGACAAACAAGACACTTGGAAACAAACTGATAAACGCTGCGCTTCATCCCTTTCCACCAAAATCGTGTCCTCAAATCTTTATACATCTTATTGCTTCCCGGATGAACACTCAACTTGCTTCGATGGGCCTGAGATAAGATCTCTTCCCTCAAAGTATCATCCTCTGGTACTACAACCCGATTAGACAAACACAGAAGACCATTAGACTGATAATGGAAATTACTATCTCCACCAGCCAACCGAGCTAATCTCTGAGTCTTGAGATCAGACATCTGAGCATCTCGAATCCGAGCGAACAAAATTGGCTCAGATAAAATGGTAGCAACACGAATGCTCTCCATACCTTTCCGATGTTTGAAATTAAATCCCAACGAACAACAATCCTGGATAGTACTAATCATAGCACTGGTCTGAAGTGCAGAGGCTCTCACCTTGCGACTAAGAGCATCGGCTGTGAGATTCGCAGAACCTGGATGGTACTTGATCTCGCAGTCATAATCTTTAAGTAGATCCATCCAACGACGTTGTCTCATGTTCAACTCAGCCTGAGTGAACAGATACTTCAGACTCTTATGATCAGTAAAAATTTCAAACTTAACCCCGTACAAATAATGACGCCAGATTTTTAGCGCAAACACAATAGCAGCTAATTCTAGATCATGAATAGGGTACTTCTCCTCGTGAGGTTTTAACTGCCTGGATGCGTAAGCGATCACATGATCATTCTGCGTCAACACACACCCTAAGCCTTGAAAAGAGGCATCGGTGTAAACACTGAAACCATCAGATCCTGACGGTAACGCCAAAACAGGTGCCGAAGTCAGAAGTCGACGAAGCTCTCTGAAACTATCTTCGCACTCAGATGACCACTCAAATGGAACATCCTTCCGAGTAAGTTGCGTCAATGGTCTAGCTACCTGAGAGAAATTCACAATGAAGCGACGATAATACCCTGCCAGACCTAGGAAACTACGGATCTCAGCCACCGTCGTAGGACGTGACCAATTCAGCACTGCCTCAATCTTGCTGGGATCCACAGAAATTCCTTCCTTGGAAATCACATGACCAAGGAATACTACACGATCAATCCAGAACTCGCACTTACTCAGCTTAGCATACAATTGCTTCTCGCGAAGAATCTGCAACACAATCCTCAAGTGCTGGATATGCTCTTCCACACTGTGAGAATAAATCAAGATATCATCGATGAAAACCACAACAAACTGATCCAGAAAATCCCGAAAGACTCGGTTCATTAGATCCATGAACACCGCTGGCGCATTCGTCAATCCGAATGGCATAACTAGAAACTCGTAATGCCCATATCGAGTACGAAATGCAGTCTTGGAAATATCATCATCTCTGACTCTCATCTGATGATAACCCGATCGCAAGTCAATCTTGGAGTAAACAGAGGTACCCTGAAGCTGATCGAACAAGTCATCAATACGAGGTAATGGATACTTGTTTTTGATCGTCACACGATTCAGCTGGCGATAATCAATACACAATCGCATCGATCCATCCTTTTTCTTGACAAACAAGACTGGAGCTCCCCAAGGTGAAACACTCGGGCGAATATAACCTTTATCAAGAAGATCCTGCAATTGCTGCTTCAATTCTCTCATCTCTGACGGAGCAAGACGATAGGGGGCACGAGAAATCGGTGCAGTCCCTGGCATTAACTCAATGCCAAATTCCACCTCTCTAACCGGAGGAAAACCAGGAATCTCATCTGGAAAAACATCAGGAAATTCACAAACCACTGGAATATCATCTATACCAACACTACCTGTGGAGGAATCAATCGCATAGATGAGGTAGCCTTCCCCGCCCGCCTCTAAAGCACGACAGGCTTTCAGAGCAGATACCACTGGCATCGGAGGTCGCGCTCCCTCACCATAGAAAAACCAACTAGAGCTCTCAGTCGTACGAAACTGAACAAGCTTCTGGTAACAATCCACGGTAGCTCGGTAGGTAGTCAATAGGTCTATACCTAGAATACAATCAAAATCTTCCATCTCCAGGATCATAAGATTCGCAATCAATTCGTTACCCTCAAAATCTAAGGGACAACCCATCACTAGACGCTTAGCTAACACCGAATGACCCATCGGGGTAGAAACGGAAAGAATGACGTCTAGAGAAACATACGGTAACTTATGACGCTTAACAAATCGTGCAGAGATGAATGAATGTGATGCTCCGGTGTCAATAAGAACAAAAGCAGGAATACCGCATAAACGAAAAGTACCTGCTATGACTCTCTCTGTCTCATCTGCAGCCTGATCCTGGTTCAGCGCAAAAACCTGACCTTGGGCACGAGGTCGAAGATTTGAACTACCCACTGCCTGACCCTGCCTCCTCTGCTGAACAGTCGTCTGAGATCCGGAACCAGATCCTGCTCCACCTCGCAACTGAGGACAATTCTTCTTGATATGACCCATCTCTCCGCACTGAAAACAAGCTCCCGCGGCTGATCGGCATTGCTCCGATGGATGGTTCTTCCCACAATGCACACAAGAAACCTTCTTCTTACCAAAGCGAAAAACACCGCTAGACCGTGATCCAGATCCAGAAGAAGAAGAACCTGACTTCTTGAAAGACTGAGATCGAGGGCTCAAAGTACTCGGAGGTCTAGAAGAAAGAATAGCCCTACCACGCTGGAGACTGATCTCTGCCTGGCGACACCGGTTCACTAACCCATCATAAGAAGTAGGATTATCACAGACAGTGACTCGATCAAAAATCTCCTGGTTAAGACCCTGAAGGAAATGGTCATACTTGGCCTCAGAACTGCCACTGATATGAGGAGCAAAGGGTAACAACTCGAAGAACTTCTGCTGATATTCATCAAAAGACATACTACCCTGCTTAAGATTCAGGAGCTCAATCGTCTTTGCCTGGCGAAGGGCTGGAGGAAAGTATAGCTGCATGAAAGCCGCACGGAAATCGGCCCAAGTCACCCTACCCTGGGACTGAACTATCGGCGCAGAAGTCGATCGCCACCACTTACGCGCACGGCCCTCGAGAAGAAAACTAAGGGTCTCTATCTTCTGCTCCTCGGTGCACTGGAATGCACGGAAACAGCTCTCCATGCGCTCTAACCAATCCTCAGCATCATCGGGAGTCTCACCGCCGACTAAAGGCTTAGGCCCCATCTGAATGAAACGGTGCAAATCAAAACGCCTAGGACCATCCCGACGATGACGATGTTCACGATGACGCCTACGATCGTCCTGGTCACCCCAACGACCTACACTTCCCTGACTACTCTCATCACCAAAGTGGTCAGCCATCGCTACAAGATAGAATGGGGAAAATGGTAAAATGGTCAACGAAAATCCCAAAACAGAAATCTATATCCCAAAATCGTAAGCATGCTCTGATACCATAAATGTAGTGACCCGTTCCAGAATCACCTACTAATCAAGAACTAAGCATGCGATTAACTTAATTAAAAACAATCAGAAATAAAGGCGGAAAACTGTCACCAAAAGATAGTTATACAACCCAATCGAAAATCCAGGACAACTCAACTAAAATGAAATATACGGTACAACCATATCGAATCAAAAAGATACCGAAGAACTAAACCAACCAGCTACTCAACGTCCTCCTCCTCCTCCTCCTGAGCTGTCCAACCTGAGGCCTGCCCCGTGGGAATGGGGTGTCCAAGATAAACAAAACCGAGGACATGAGCGATAAGAACGCCCAGTACAAAAGCATGAGTATACAAACCTATATGAAATGCACATGCTATGATATGATACCAGGGTAGTCAAGAAACAGGAGTAACAAAGGATCTCAATATGCTCAGTCTAGAGGCGCCAAGTGGATAGTGCCGCGCGGTACTCCTCTGGGTCACTGCATCCACTACAAGAACAGACGTGGACCTAAAATGTCCCGGATCACCGAAGCCCTCCGGACCCGTCGGCCACTGTGTACTCTCGGTGTCCATGCGTCCACAAGACAAGACAGGGCTGAGCGGCCCCACAAGATATAGCTTATCTCGAAAGAGATACAGCTCAACAGTAAAGGCTATCTCGAAGGAGATACGGCTCAACATGAAATGCAACATGCATCATAAAACGTGACATAATAGCATGCATCATATGACATATATCAATGCACCACATAATCATGCAACACATATAAGGATGTATACTCGACCAGGATATCTCGGATAGTACTTTCGTACCTCTATCACTGCAATCCTAATCCACTGGAAAACCAGACAAACAGGTCTATTCCAAGCCTATTCATCAAGTGAAAACCATCACTAAAACTTATCTACCAGACTTAACTAGATAATCCTGAAATAATAATGATACAATTCCAAACCTTCGTCCGTCGCTAGCCCGCTGATGCCGCTAGCTCCCAACTAGAACACAGCTCCGCTACAAAGCCAGTAGCTCCCTGTTAGTGCCTGAACCTCGAGAAAGACTAGAAACCTCTCAGAAACGACTAAAACGCTCTGGAACGCTCTGAAATGGCGAGTAAGAAATGAAGCCTCGCGCCTCTATTTATAGCCAATGTTCGGACGATCCGATCCACTTCGGAAGCTCCGATCCGGTACACTTCGGACGATCCGAACCCACTTCGGACGATCCGAACCTTGCATGCGTTCTACGTGTCCAGCCACCTGTCTCGGACGATCCGAACCCTTGCTCGGACGATCCGAATTCTGCATGTCTGCCACGGGTCCAGCCACCTGGCTCGGACGATCCGACATCTGGCTCGGACGATCCGAACCATGATCGGACGATCCGAACCCGGTTCGGTCCTTCCGATCCCACCGAAAATAATTAATCCAAATTAGGAATCGGGATACTACACTCCTTGAGCCTCCACCGAAATTTTACTTCAATTGGTGTGTGTGCGCCGTGTTGGGGTGGGGGATTTTTTTTCAGAAAGTGGCGTTTGATTTTGTGTCACAATATGTAGGGTTTGGGTGTTCTAATATATTATATATTCTAATTAAATCCTTGATTAGACTTAGGCCTATTAAGCATTCAAATTAAGCCCATTAGTCTTAATTAGGAGTTAATTAAAATATTAAAATAGTTTTGGTAAAAATAGTTTGTGAATTAAATAGTCGGGTTTCCCAAAAGTTCGCATTTTTGTTGAAAAATCAACACCGATAAAATTTACGTCCCGGCGTATAAAATCATTTCAAAACCCTTTATTTTCAAAAATAAGAAAAACCCACAATCCTAATCAAAATAATTATTTAATAAAAACATTTTTCATTATTCAGCCATCGGTCTCCGTTCTTCGATCGTAACTCGAATAACCTTTAAAATTACATTTTTATGCAACAATGTAGAAAATACATTTTAAACATGTAAAAATGCACCACATAATCAATTAATGCAATTAAATCATTTAATTAAAATACAAGAGAATTTAATAAATCGCATGCACGTGGTTTGCGTGGACTTTAAAATTTTCGGGGCGTTACAATCTCCCCCTCCCCCCCCCCCCCCCGTAAATTGAATTTCGTCCTCGAAATTCGCTTATCCTTAATTACCCAAATTTTAGACTTAGTTCTAGGATCCCAAAAATCCACGTTTCTACTACGCTACTTTGATAAAACATAATTTCTAGAATGTCCGTACGTCTCTTTATCCCAATTAAATTTTCCTTCTTAAATCCTTATTTTCAAATCGCAACATAAAAAGACCCAAATACTTGGTGTTATTACTATTATAACCTCGAATTTAAATTTTTCTTACGATTCCCAACATTAAAAGATGGAAGAATTATGGTAAAATATGGGAGCATATTACGATGGATTTCGTGACTGGTCTTCCCAGGACGCAGAAAGGTTTCAACTCTATTTGGGTTATTGTTGATCGATTGACCAAGTCAGCACATTTTCTCCCAGTCAAGACGACGTATTTCATGAACCAGTATGCCGAAGAGTACATAGCAGAGATTGTTAGACTTCATGGTGTTCCTGTGTCGATTGTGTCTGATCGTGACCCTAGATTTACTTCAGAGTTTTGGAAGAGTTTGCACCTGTTGTTAGTACATAACACGATCATCTCTGTCTCGACCCAGATCCTGCCCCACCTGTTGTTATGAACACATACAGACATAAAAACAGCCGGAAAACCGGTGAGAACAAATCCCAGTATAAACATGTATACATGCATTAAAACAATCTAAAACATGAAACATGCTAATATGAATGTCATTCATATATAATCATGCAATGCGAGTCTAATCATGCCTAGACGCGACTCGACTAGAACTCTAGGGATCCCGTTGTGAATAAGACGTCACTGTCTGTCACCTACTCTCCCAATCGAGGTGCTGTACGTCTTATTCCTAGACTTCGGCCTGATCTGTATCCACGTCTACAAAGGGGCGGTGATCTTCCCCTAAGCTGAGATATCGCCGAACATCTAGTAGTCTGCCTGATCTCCAGACTGCCCTATCTTAATGCATGAATACAAAATCTGCAAACAAGCATAATGCAATGCTACACGATCTGTAAACAAAGCATAGCAAGATCTGCATACAAGTTCTATAAACCAATCTATAACAATCATAATCAGATCAAGGTATGAACAATAAAACCAGTATGTGATTTTGGTTGGGAAACTCAAATGTGATCTCATTTGAGTCATGAATCCCCAAACAAAACATGTACTATACCTTTCGTCGTAGAATCGCTGTCACGGTCGCCAAACTGAATCTGAAATGGAAATGTGGATATACACATTCTATTAATTCCCACTCAATTCAATCTATTTACAATTCACTAAACGAGCTGGATATCATTCGACGGTATAACTACGTATCTCTTTGATACCGGTCGATCTAATTCTCAACATATATCCATAATCAATAACCTCAACCCATAATCCTCCTCATAAGCACATGAGAGTATTCAAAATCAGCATATTCTATTTCTAAACATGCTGAAATTCATAGAACTTGCATATGATATCAGTTCTTCGATCCTTTTTCCAATATATCATGCTCAATACGCCAAGAACACAATATAATTATCATAGTCCAATTTCTTCAACATCTAAAATCCGAACCATGCTGAAATTAAATGAAATTTACATCACTTTGTAGCCGTCGATGCAAGGATCAATAATCTAAACTCGGATTTAAAATCGAATAGCCAAATCTTGATAAATCTTACCTCAAAGCTTTGAAGAAGTTTGAGGGTTCTAAGGAAGCTCTCGGTTCTTTGGCTGGAAAATGCAGAATGAGTGAATCAGCACGAATTCATTATATATACTATGCCATGTGTCACGTTAAGAAGAAAGGGTGGATGGCTCGCATGCAGCACCGCAGGTGCGGTACTGTAAGGAGCGCGGGTGCAGCTATGGCTTCGGCAGAACTTTTTATTTTCCATAATGCATAGACCGCGGGTGCGGTCATGTAACGACCGCGGGTGCGGTCTCAGCACCGCGGGTGCGATCTTATTCTACCGCAGGTGCGGTGAAGCTACGGAATTTTTGGCCAACCTACTGTCCATGCACCGCGGGTGCGGTGTCTACAAGCACCGCGGGTGCGGTGTAGCTTCGAATTACTATGGAAAAATTCTATATTTCAAGCCAAACTTCTTCATCTCTTATTTCTTATCTTTATGCTCATTATTCATAGCATATCTATTCATTCAGAATGATCACTCGGTATTCAGGGCATTACATTTCTCCCCCTCTAAGACATAAGTTCGTCCTCGAACTTGAAATCAATTAATTAATTAAAGTATTTAAAACAGTATTACCATCTAAAACTGAATAAATACTTACATCATATAAATAGCTCGGGGTGTTTCTGCCTCATGTCTGCCTCTGTTTCCCAAGTTGCTTCCTCAATACCATGACGACTCCACTGAACTTTCACAAGTGGAATAGTCTTCGTTCTGAGTTGCTTATCTTTCCGATCAAGAATCTGTATCGGTTGTTCCACATAGCTCAAAGTCTGATCAAGTTCAGCTTCGTCAGGTTGAATAACATGAGAAACATCTGACATGTACTTACGCAACATTGATACATGAAACACGTCATGTATTCCCGATAGAGAAGGAGGAAGTGCAAGTCGATAAGCTCGATCGCCAATCTTCTCAAGAATCACGTAAGGACCAATGTATCGAGGAGATAGTTTTCCGCATTTGCCAAATCGAACAACGCCTCTGAATGGAGAAATCTTTAAGAATACTCTATCTCCTGCCTCAAATACTAACGGTCTACGTCTGATATTGGCATACTTTGCTTGTCGATTTTGTGCTGTCTTCATCCTCTTCTGAATGAGTTTCACCTTCTCTGTCATGTCACGAATCATATCTGGCCCAAGTTCTGGTACATCTGAGATATCATCCCAATATAGCGGAGATCTGCACTTCTTGCCATACAAAGCTTCAAACGGTGCCATTTCAATGCTCGTCTGATAGATGTTATTGTAAGAAAATTCGCAAAGAGGTAGAGAATCTTGCCAACTAATGCCAAAATCTAGCACGACGGCTCTCAACATATCCTCTAGAGTCTGGATAGTCCGTTCTGACTGTCTGTCTGTCTGAGGATGATAAGCAGTACTCAGGTGTAAAGTCGTACCTAAGGCCTGCTGTAAACTGTGCCAAAATTGAGAAGTAAATCGTGGATCACGATCTGATACGATAGACTTCGGCACTCCATGCAATTTGACTACCTCTCGAATATAAATCTCCGCCATCTGATCCTGTCTATACGTCATTCTGTACGGAATGAAACAAGCAGATTTGGTCAATCTATCAATAATGACCCAAATTGCGTCACAGCCTTTCGATGATCGAGGTAACTTCGTCACGAAATCCATAGAAATGTGGTCCCATTTCCATTCAGGAATGGCTAAGCTTTGAAGTAAACTTCAAGGTTTTTTTCTTTCAGCTTTCACCTGTTGGCAGTTCAAACACTTAGACACAAATTCGGCAATGTCTGACTTCATTTGCTTCCACCAGAACTGTGTCTTCAAGTCATTATACTTTTTCCTGCCACCCGGATGAATGCTGAACCGACTACAATGTGCCTCTGTCAGAATCTGCTGTCTCAAATCTGCAACATCTGGCACAACTAGACGGTTATTCACGTACAACACATGATCTCGTACCTGATATTCTGATACATGCCCTGATCTGACCATTTGAATCGATCTCTGCACATTCTGATCGGTTCTTTGTGCTTCCTTGATCCTCATAATCAAATTGGGCTCAACTTGGATCGTAAAAAGTCGTAGTGGCTTACTATTTGTATCAAATTTTAATCCAGATGTACAGCAATTTTCAACTAACTTGTTAACACCTATCGTCGATAAGGACAAAGAACATACCTTACGACTCAAGGCATCTGCTGCTGTATTTGACTTCCCTGGATAATATTTGATTTCACAGTCAAAGTCTTTCAGAAGATCTAGCCATCTACGCTGCCTCATATTCAGTTCTGATTGAGAAAATAGGTACTTTAAGCTCTTGTGATCGGAAAATATCTCAAATTTTTCGCCGTAGAGATAATGACGCCAAATCTTTAATGCAAATACGATAGCCGCCAATTCCAGATCATGAATGGGGTATCGGATCTCGTGTGGCTTCAATTGTCTCGAGGCGTATGCGATCACATGGCCTCGCTGCATAAGAACACATCCCAACCCTCTATGAGAAGCATCACAATATACAACGAAATCACCCGTACCTGAAGGTATCGTCAGTACTGGAGCACTGGTCAGCTTTTTCTTCAACTCTAGAAAGCTAGACTCGCACTCCTCTGACCAAACAAATGGTGCATTCTTTTGCGTCAATTGAGTTATTGGCTTTGCAATACTGGAGAAATCTTTGATAAATCTTCTATAGTATTCGGCTAAGCCCATGAAACTGCGTATTTCTGGTACAGAAGTCGGTCTCGACCAACTGATCACAGCTTCCACTTTACTCGGATCTACAGAAATACCATCTCCTGATATGATATGTCCTAAGAAGACAACTCGATTCAACCAAAACTCACACTTTGATAATTTAGCATACAGTCGCTCGTTTCTCAACGTCTGCAAAACAATTCTGAGATGCTCTGCATGCTCATTCTGTTCTTCGAATACACCAAAATATCATCGATGAAAACAATGACAAATTCATCCACATATTTCTGAAACACTTGGTTCATCAAGGCCATAAATACCGCAGGAGCATTTGTTAAACCAAAAGGCATGACAATAAATTCGTAATGTCCATACCTGGTTCGAAATGCTGTCTTTGGTATATCTACATCTCGAACTCTGAGTTGATGATACCCAGAACGCAAATCAATCTTAGAATAGACAGAGGATCCCTGCAACTGATCAAATAAATCATCAATCTTAGGCAAAGGATATTTATTCTTGATCGTTGCCTTGTTCAGTTGCCGGTAGTCTATACATAATCGCATCGAACCATCTTTCTTTCGCACAAACAGCACCGGAGCGCCCCAAGGAGATACACTAGGTCTGATATATCCCTTGGCTAGAAGATCTTCTAATTGTGCTTTCAATTCTTTTAGTTCAATAGGTGCCATCCTATACGGAGCTCTCGAAATAGGAACGGTACCTAGTACAAGTTCAATGCTAAAATCTACCTCTCGAACCGGAGGTAATCCTGGGATTTCATCTGGAAAAATATTTGGAAATTCCCGTACTACTGGCAGATCTGCCAATGCCGGGCTCGACTTCTGCATATCTACAGCATAAATAAAGAAACCATCTGCTCCTTTTTGTAACAATCTGTTCATAGTAAGAGCCGAAATCAAGGGAATCCGAGATCTGGAACCCTTCCCGTAGAATTTCCACTCGTCTGTCATCTCGGGTCTGAATCTGACAATCTTGTGGAAACAATCCACGGTAAATCTGTACTTCGTTAGCATGTCAATACCCACTATACAATCAAAATCAGCTAGACCCAACACTATACAATCTAGGTCAATCTCATGCCCTTCAAACTGTAGAATGCAATGTCTAACCGTAGTTACAGATATCAATCCACTTCCCAACGGAGAATTAATAGATACAACATCTAATAAAGACTCAACAGGCAAAGAATGCAACAATGCAAATCGCTCTGAAATGAATGTATGTGATGCACCTGTATCTATCAAGATATAAGCAGGATAACCATAAAGAGAGCAGTTACCTGCTATAACATCATCTGGTGCATCTTGTGCTTGCTCTTCGGTCAATGCAAACACTTGGGCCTGTTGCCTCGGAGGTTGACTCACCGTCTGACTACCTCGGCCTCTGGGTAGAGTCGGTGCTGGTGGAGGCTGAAAAGAGTGAACCGATGATGCCTGCCGCTCAAACTGAGGTACTGACCCGGATACTCTTCCACTCTGGCCTTGCTGTACACCTCTCTGTGGACAGACTTTGGCAAAATGTCCCGGTTGCCTACAAATGTGACATCGGCCTGTAACTCCTTGGCACTGTTCAGTCGCATGCCTACCTCCACAAGAATTACAGTAGACACCTGAAGTCCTTGAACTTTGATCAAAACCAGTCTGTCTTGATCCACTGGAGCTCGACAAACTGCTCCCAGGTCGCTTAAACTGTTTCCCCTTCGCCTTCAGCTGTTCCTTTCGGCCACTGCTACTACCGCCACTATCAAATCTTGGAGGAGGAGATTGCACTGAAGGTTGTGGTGGTCTTGGCGCAAGAGCAACATATGGAGCACTCCGCTGTCTTATCAATCCTGCTTCTGCTCCTTTGGCCCGATTTAACGCATCTGCAAAATTATTCGGTCTCCCCGTGTTTACCAACGTAAAGATATCTGGATTTAAGCCATTGATAAATTGATCCGCCATGGCCTCGTCATTCCCTAAAACATGGGGTGCGAAACGAAGCAAGGAAGAGAATTTAGCAACATACTCTTCAATGTTCAGTTGCCCTTGCCTCAAGTTTGCAAATTCAGCGCCTTTATCTTTACGGTAGGATACAGGAAAGAAACGCTGATAGAACTCCGTCTTGAACACTTTCCATGTAATTTCTGTACCACGTTGCTCTAGTGCTCTTCTCATGTTCAACCACCAGTTCTTGGCTATGTCCTGGAGTTGATGGCCAATAAGCTTTATTCTTTTCTCGTCACCATACTCCAAAGACTCAAATAACATTTCAATGTCCTCAAGCCAAATTTCGCACTCGATGGCATTCTCGGTACCTTTTAATGTGGGAGGTCGAAAGGATTGGAATCGCTTCAGCAACGTCTCCATAGGGGTCGCCGTAACATCCATAGGATCTCCGGATGTGCTCCCCTGTTCTGGTGCTGTGGGTCGTAGAGGTACTGCTGCTCTTCTAGGTGGCATATCTAATAATCCAAAGGATTAGTATACAAAATATACAACTGTCTCAGCCATCCTCTAGTCAGTTACCTCTGATCTAGAATCAGTTCTGATTCAGTTAATCACATGTTATAATCGATCAGATAACAACAACATGTAATAAGGAAAGCAATAAACATGCTAGCACATCATAAGCAAGGAAGAAGACTCGATCTACCCCGCTCATTCTATCTTATCTTACTTTAAAGGAACTATCGCTCTGATACCACCTGTTGTGGGTTCCCGGGCTCTAATTCTTTTTCTTGGGATTAAATGGATCGTTATTCTAAAATGTGGGTCAAATTTTTCTCTTTTACATTTAATCAAATGTAATTAAACAAGCATAAGTTCTTTATTAAATTTACAACATGCAAACACAATACATGTCTTATTCTGTATGTCCTCAACTAACCAGTATTAAAAGACAGTACATAATAAAAGACAACTACTGGTCCATCTGCTACGCCCGTGATCTCCACGCTAACACGATCATCTCTGTCTCGACCCAGATCCTGCCCCACCTGTTGTTATGCACACATACAGACATAACAACAGCCGGAAAACCGGTGAGAACAAATCCCAGTATAAACATGTATACATGCATTAAAACAATCTAAAACATGAAACATGCTAATATGAATGTCATTCATATATAATCATGCAATGCGAGTCTAATCATGCCTAGACGCGACTCGACTAGAACTCTAGGGGTCCCGTTGTGAATAAGACGTCACTGTCTGTCACCTACTCTCCCAATCGAGGTGCTGTACGTCTTATTCCTAGACTTCGGCCTGATCTGTATCCACGTCTACAAAGGGGCGGTGATCTTCCCCTAAGTTGAGATATCGCCGAACATCTAGTAGTCTGCCTGATCTCCAGACTGCCCTATCTTAATGCATGAATACAAAATCTGCAAACAAGCGTAATGCAATGCTACACGATCTGTAAACAAAGCATAGCAAGATCTGCATACAAGTTCTATAAACCAATCTATAACAATCATAATCAGATCAAGGTATGAACAATAAAACCAGTATGTGATTTTGGTTGGGAAACTCAAATGTGATCTCATTTGAGTCATGAATCCCCAAACAAAACATGTACTATACCTTTCGTCGTAGAATCGCTGTCACGGTCGCCAAACTGAATCTGAAATGGAAATGTGGATATACACATTCTATTAATTCCCACTCAATTCAATCTATTTACAATTCACTAAACGAGCTGGATATCATTCGACGGTATAACTACGTATTTCTTTGATACCGGTCGATCTAATTCTCAACATATATCCATAATCAATAACCTCAACCCATAATCCTCCTCATAAGCACATGAGAGTATTCAAAATCTGCATATTCTATTTTTAAACATGCTGAAATTCATAGAACTTGCATATGATATCAGTTCTTCGATCCTTTTTCCAATATATCATGCTCAATACGCCAAGAACACAATATAATTATCATAGTCCAATTTCTTCAACATCTAAAATCCGAACCATGCTGAAATTAAATGAAATTTACATCACTTTGTAGCCGTCGATGCAAGGATCAATAATCTAAACTCGGATTTAAAATCGAATAGCCAAATCTTGATAAATCTTACCTCAAAGCTTTGAAGAAGTTTGAGGGTTCTAAGGAAGCTCTCGGTTCTTTGGCTGGAAAATGCAGAATGAGTGAATCAGCACGAATTCATATATATACTATGCCATGTGTCACGTTAAGAAGAAAGGGTGGATGGCTCGCATGCAGCACCGCAGGTGCGGTACTGTAAGGAGCGCGGGTGCACTATGGCTTCGGCAGAACTTTTTATTTTCCATAATGCATAGACCGCGGGTGCGGTCATGTAACGACCGCGGGTGCGGTCTCAGCACCGCGGGTGCGATCTTATTCTACCGCAGGTGCGGTGAAGCTACGGAATTTTTGGCCAACCTACTGTCCATGCACCGCGGGTGCGGTGTCTACAAGCACCGCGGGTGCGGTGTAGCTTCGAATTACTATGGAAAAATTCTATATTTCAAGCCAAACTTCTTCATCTCTTATTTCTTATCTTTATGCTCATTATTCATAGCATATCTATTCATTCAGAATGATCACTCGGTATTCTGGGCATTACAAAAGGAATAGAAGTTGACAGGGCCAAAGTTGTGGCAATTGAAAATCTTCCACCGCCAAAGAACGTGAAAGGAATTCGAAGTTTCTTGGGACATGCCGGGTTCTATCGTCGTTATATTAAAGATTTCTCTAAAATTACTAGACCTTTATGTAATTTGTTAGAGAAAGATTCGACATTTATTTTTGACGATGACTGTTTGCAGGCATTTAATAAAATCAAGGCAGCACTGATTTCAGCACCCATCATGATAGTACCTGATTGGAAGGAACCCTTTGAGCTCATGTGTGATGCTAGCGACTATGCTGTAGGAGCAGCATTGGGACAAAGACGAGACAAGATGTTTAAAGCTATCTACTATGCAAGTCGTACACTCAATGCAGCCCAACAGAATTACACAACTACTGAAAAAGAGATGCTAGCAGTGGTGTTTGCATTTGACAAGTTCAGAACATATCTCATTGGCACCAAGGTAACCGTTTTTACTGATCATGCAGCTCTTCGATACTTGTTTGCCAAAAAGGATGCAAAGCCCAGATTGATACGATGGATACTCCTACTTCAAGAATTTGACTTTGAAGTCAAAGATAAGAAAGGTTGTGAGAACCAGGTGGCTGATCACCTGTCACGATTAGAGCTGGAAGAACGAACTGAAGGTGGAGCTATCAACGAGTCGTTCCCAGATGAACAACTTTTCAAGGTAAGTGTTACACATCCGTGGTTTGCAGATATAGCTAATTTCCTTGCTGCAGGAGAATTACCTTCAGATTTAACGTATCATCAAAAGAAGAAATTTCTTCATGATGCCAAGTTTTACCTGTGGGACGATCCATTCTTGTTCAAGAGATGCGCTGATCAGATAATCAGACGACGTGTAGCTGAGGAAGAAGCAGGTATGATTCTACAGCAATGTCATTTCGCACCCTACGGTGGACACTTTGGAGCATCTAGAACAGCAGCTAAAGTATTACAGTCAGGTTTTTATTGGCCTAATTTATTTAAAGACAGTTATACTTTAGTCAAGGCATGTGATAAATGCCAAAGAATTGGCAATATTTCTAGACGACATGAATTACCACTAACAAATATTTTTGAGGTGGAACTCTTTGATGTCTGGGGTATTGACTTTATGGGTCCTTTCCCATCTTCTTTTGGTCAATCTTACATTTTACTTGCTGTCTATTATGTGTCAAAATGGGTGGAAGCAATCGCCACCAGTACTAATGATGCTCGAGTTGTTGTTAAGTTTGTCCACAAGAACATCTTCACGAGATTTGGAACGCCTAAAGCCATTATCAATGATGAAGGTACACATTTCTGTAACAAAGTTTTTAACTCACTATTGGCCAAGTATGATGTGAAGCACAGGATGACACTGGCATACCACCCGCAAGCCAATGGGCAAGCAGAGATATCCAACCGGGAGATAAAGCAAATATTAGAAAAGACAGTGATAACAAACCGGAAGGATTGGGCAATCAAGCTAGATGACGCTTTATGGGCATACAGAACTGCATACAAGACACCTATCGGGATGTCACCTTATAGGTTGGTCTTTGGGAAAGCTTGTCATTTACCTTTGGAACTGGAGCACAAGGCATTTTGGGTTATAAAAAAGCTCAATTTTGACATGGGAGCATCGGGCGAGCAACGACTGTTGCAGTTGAATGAGATGGACGAATTCAGGAATGATGCATACGAGAATGCCAAGATATACAAAGAAAATACCAAGAGATGGCACGACAAGCAGATTCATCGACGAGACTTTGAAGCAGGACAACAGGTGTTATTATTCAATTCTCGACTGAGGTTGTTTCCTGGTAAGTTAAAATCCAGATGGTCTGGCCCATTCACAGTAGAAAAATTGTACCCACATGGTGCAATTGAACTAAAATGCAAAAATGGCGAGACATTCAAAGTCAATGGTCAGAGGGTCAAGCATTACTTTGGCAATGAAGTGCGACACATGGACAACATCCCACTGCGAGAACCAAAGTAGACTGATGAAAGTCAGGCTGATGACGTTAAACCAAGCGCTTATTGGGAGGCAACCCAAATTTATGTTTATTTTGCATTTTGATTTCGGGGTTGATTTTATTTTTGTATCATGTTATTTGTGTTTTTGTATTTTTTAAATATAATGTTTGATTTTATCTTCCCAAATTTAATGATTTTCAATTGTTTTCTTTTCAGGCTTGAAAAGTTGAGAAGAAAATATTTTGATAAAATAGGAGTGCCCTTTCAGTCTGATGTGCACTGCACCTATGCTTAAGGTGCATTCAAAATACATAAAAATTCGAAGCAGGAGTGCACCCGCAGCACAAAGACAACGCCCCCGCGCTAGGAGTGCCGAAGCACTACCGCACCCGTGGTGCTTACATCACCGCACCCGCGGTCGTGCAGTGTGAAGAAATGCGCGTAGCTGCCGAACACACAGCGCACCCGCGCTGCTTATAACGCCGCACCCGCGCTACCTGTTCGAACACACACCGCCCCCGCGGTGCTTACACTACCGCACCCGCGGTCGGACCTTTTTAAGATACAATCGGGCATTCTCTTCCATTACCGAAACTCACTCTCAAAAACACCCATTTCCACATTTTCGAAATCCCTACTTCAAACACAACTCATACACTTCTTTCAACAAATTCATCACTACAACTTACAAATCTTCACACATTCCATCAAATACCTCATTCCTCTCCATCAAATTCAAAATCAAACCTAGGGTTGGAAAAGGGGTTCCAAAATTTCTTCAAGAATTTGAACAAAACTTTGTTTTTGTTCTTCAAGAAACAATTATACACACCCAAGGTGAGCAAATTCATAGCAAATTTATGGATAAATTCGAAATTTGTTGGGTTTGTTGCTAAGGAAGGAAATTATTCATTTGGTGAAGCATCTTGTTGATTTTGGAAATATTGTTGATTCATTATTGTGTACATTGTTGAAGTGTGAATATTGTGAAGTAGAAGTATAGTGGATTGCAATAATCTTGTATTTTGAGAAGTGGGTTGAATTGAAGTTGTGTTTAGAAGGTGTTCGACAAAATGCCACCAAGAAGAAATTCATCAAAGGGTGCTTCATCATCATCAACAGTTAACTATGATGCGAGTCGATTTTATGATGAGAGGGCGGAGGAACAATACGGGAAGATTTTGAATAGAAGCATTATCAAGGAGAGGGGTTTTGATATGAGCCTCCCTCATACTGAGATTAGGAGGATGCTTACTGCTAGACAGTGGGAAGAATTTGGCAAACAGCCACAGGATGCTGTCATATCACTGGTGAGAGAGTTCTATGCTAACCTCAGGGTTAGGTATGATCGGTTGACGGTGTTTGTGCGGGGAAAATGGGTAGCATTTGATGCACATACGATTAACACGATATATGGCTTCCCTCAAATCATGCACGACGAGTATGAAGAATACAGAAATGAGCATGTTGATTATAACAGTATTCTTCAAACAATATGTATACAGGGAGCCGAATGGAGAATGAGGGACGATGTGCACTTGAGCCTAGCAAAGTCTGATTTGAAGACTGTTGCTAAAAATTGGTATTCATTCATTTCTGCTAGGATCAAGCCTACCGAACACACCACTACCGTCATCAAGGAGAGGGCTATCCTCACATTTTGCATTATGACAGGGAAAGCAATTGATTTAGGTCAATTGCTTCAGAATTCGATTCTCGACTATGCAAGAGGTAACTCTCCGAGTGGACTTCTCCACCCCTCTCTCATCACTGTTTTATGCCAACATGCGGGGGTTACTTGGCCACCGAATGAAGAGTTGTTGAACCCAAAGAATGATATTGTGATAATTCAACCACATGGGGGCATCAGAAATGACCAAGCTGCAGCACGTAGAGCTGAAAGGGAATTTAATAGAAGAGCTGCAGAGAGACGTGACCAAGCCCAGGCCCAAGAACAACCACCGCAGCACAGGCCCAGGAGAAACAGATTGACTATGTTGGAAGAGGACATGAGAGCTCAACGCCAAGAGATGGATGCGTTGAGGTACAGGGCCGATACATTCATGGATTACATGATGGATTTCACTTTGGTGTTGGCTCAGCAGTTTCCATCTGCTTCTACTTCTGGTCATCCGTTTCCACCTCCTCCGCAGTGGCCACCTGTTTACCACCCGCCAGAGTTCCAACCACCCCACCACGATGACGACGATGAGGATGATGGCAATGACCACTGACGGTCGTTGCCCAGTGTATGTGCATTTTCCTATTTATCATGCTTATTCACATCGAGGACGATGCACATGTTTAAGTTTGGGGAAGATTTATTTTATTTTTTTTGGTTTGTGTTTTATTTTATTTTATTTGGAGTTTTTATTTGTTTTCGTGTGTTTATTTATTTAGTGTATTTTTGTGTGTTTAAATTTTTGATTTATTTTTGTGTGTTTGTAGTATTTTAGTCATGAAATTTTTAATGAATTGACCAATGATGAAAATATTTTTTTTACGGAAAAGAAAGGTCATGTATCAAATTCATGTTAATTGATCACTTTGAAAAATTTAGAGAATAATCATGAGATTTGGTGAGTTTGAGACTTACAATTTCTATAAAACTTTGTGATTTTTATTTGACATTGAAATAAAATTTTTGCAAACACATAAATGATTGAGGCAATCTTTGAATTTATTTGGGCCATGTATATTATTCATAAACATTCATTTGAAGCCCTTTTGAGCCTATATGAGAAAAGAGTTGTGTTTTTGAAATTCCTTGGAAACCAAGCACATTTCTTTTTGAATATATATGTATTTGGTTGATGCATTGAGACACCATTTTCACGATGATTAGAATTCTACTCTTTGATGGTGAATTGAGATTTTGTCTAGAACTATCCAAACATCACTCGAGGCGAAATACGGACAAATTATGATTTAGGAATGATTTAGGTGATTTTTGGATCGATTGAGCCTTTCAAGCTACCAAATAAATGAATTTATCATTTGTCACCTCTTTGAGCTTATATGAATTTGAATGGCACACGTAAATATGTGTAAAAGACCCCCATTCAAATATATTTTTTTTTCAAGTATCCCACAATTACCAACCTTTTGAATATCTTATACAATTATTTCCTACCTTCTCAAGGGAGTAAGAATTCGAAAGATTAAAGAAAGTGATCATCTCCTACAAAAGAAAACAAAAGAAAAAATGAATAATGATACATTTTGTTGAAGTTGGAGAAAAATGGGAGTAAAAGAGATGAAATGAATAATGGAGATAAAAGAAATAGTGGAGTTTGCAAAAGAGAAGAAATTCAATTTACTCCCTTATTTGAACTCCTAAACTTTATTTGTAGCCATGAATCGAGGCCTAACATTACAACCATTGAAAATCCTATTAACCTAGTCATAGTTGTCCAATATAATAGTGGAGAGTGATTGGGAGGATTTAGCCTATGGACAATTGATAAACACTTTCATTGAAGTAAGAATTTTGATCAATTTTTCACACACCTCATTGCATCAAATATTTATTGGGTATCCCTTTCTTGAATGAATATTGATTTGAACCCAATCTTTACCGAAAAAGACCTTGTGATATGTGTTTGTAAAAATTTGACATAAATTGAGAATGACTTGAAACATGGTTGAAGAGATTTGAAGTTAGAGAACGAACCAATCACATGATTTTATCCGGATGAACAAGTGGTTGAATTGATTTGAATTGTAAATGCATGATGGATTTTGAATTTATATTGAGGCCAAGTTCTTTAAAATATTTCATGACTTGTTTGTTTGTTTGTTTTTGTTGTTTTGATTTGCTCGGGAATAGCAAAATCTTAAGTTTGGGGGAGTTTGATAAGTGCAATTTATTGTACTTTTATTACTTGTTTTTAACTTGGAATTTTGTAATTCTTGAGCAGGTTTTATTTGATATGTTGTTGTTTTTGTTATTGTAGTTTGGAAGCTTAGAAATGAGATTTTGGAGTGATATAGTGATGAATTAGAAGGTGCAAAGGACAAAGAGACACGAAGCAACAGTGCACCCGCGCTGCTTACAAGAGCGCACCCGCGCTTACCTGCCGAGAAGAGACCGCCCCCGCGCTGCATATACCGCCGCACCCGCGCCATTTTGCGAGGCATGACCGCACCCGCGGTCATGCAAGCGCCGCACCCGCGGTGTCACTTATGCAGTAGGAGGAGTTTTGACGAAATGGCACCGCACCCGCGGTCCTTAGACTACCGCACCCGCGGTCATGCACAAACATCCCTCCGGAAATTGTGAAACTTTGTGGACTTTGAAGAAAAGAAGGGGAAAATGGTGTGCTACGTGGGATATCTTGTCTAGACTATAAAAGGGTCTCTTTTTCATCATCTAGGTTATAGAGAGAAGCTAGGAAAAGGGTGGAGGCTACAAGGAAAAGAGTTGAAGATCAAGATCATCATCTTCAACAAGTTCTTGCACATCTTGGAACAAAAACTTCATACACTCCAAAACTCTTGTTCTAAGTTCTTTCTTTCTTTATTTTTACTTTTATTTTGATATGTCTTGTTTAAGATTCATGTGTTGTTGTTTTATTTTCATTATTATGAACTAAATCTTAATTCTAGAGGGATGATGGAACAAAACTAGAAACCATGTGTTGAGATTCATGATTTATGCTATATAAATTATCTTTATTGTTCATTTGTATTTTTCTAATCTTAATGCTTTCATTTTACTGGCCATATCTTGAATGATTTGTATGTTATAAATTATCACTTGAAAAAGGAAATTTATAATCAAGAAAGGGAAAAGTACATCGATGGTATTTATATAGTTCGAGAGGACATATATTGCTATGGAAGCCATTAAAAGAATTTAGTGCTTGTTGTGTTATTTAATTGTTGATTGTTGACGGAGACGTTGCAATCTTTTGTTAGATAATTAGTATCTACTTAGCACTCGAGAGAGGGAGTAGATAATTATAGAATTCTTGGCTAATGAATAAGAAGGACAATTATAATTTAGCTACACAAACATATCACATGGTGGATAGTTGCGTGAAGTCAAACCTCTAGATCTTTTATTCCATTGTTCAACTCTGTTTGGTATTAAAATTAAATTTATTTTCAATTCAGTTATTGGTACGAACAAATCTGTTATTTGATCATTCTAAATAAAATCGAGACTATTCTAATTACAAGCATTAGTATAAATTTAGAAATTACATTCCTCGTGGGATCGATACTTGTACTCATAATTACATTTTACTGTAACTTGACGTCGTGCGCTTGCGAGCATTAAAGAAAACACGCAACACCTACCGTCAGATCTTGACAGAGTTCACAATGTTTTTCATGTATCTATGCTCAGGAAATATATTGCGAATCCTTCACATGTTCTTCACTACGAGCCATTGGATTTGACGTCGAATTTGACTTACCAAGAGATTCCGGTCCAGATTCTGGATCGCAAAGTTAAAGTATTGAGAAACAAAGCGATCGGCATTGTTAAAGTCCTTTGGAGGAATCATTTGATTGAAAAGGCCACGTGGGAACCAGAGGACGAGATGAAAGAGAAGTACCCTGAGTTGTTTGCGCAGTGACGTCAATTTCGAGGACGAAATTCCTCTAAGGAGGGGAGATTGTAATATCCAAGCTTGGTGATCGGTATGGTTTAGGATTTCTTATGTTTATTGACTATTTGGGTAAGTTTAAATATAGTTTTGATGTCAAGGATGGCGATTTATGATTTATAGTATTGTTGATGATAGATGTTGTGTAGTTCGATTGTAGCGTCGTTACGATTACATTCATGATAATTCGTATGTTGAGCCAATTGGTATGAGGCCAATTGGAGTGGTTAGATAAGACATAGAGTTATAACTTTCTTATTTTGAGTTTTGTTCAAATCATTGTGGAATGTAAGTCAAAAGTGCCCCGAAGTGTGTCGTGTGTTTCGACGTTCCTCCAGTGACACATGTTGGGAGATTTAGTATAACGTTTTACTCAGACCTCCAAATGATCTGAAATTTTAGAGGTTCACGAAAAGACATAGAGCTACAACTTTGTAGTTTACCATTTTACCAAATTATGACGGGAAGAGGCATTTCGGACGCGATCTTTGGAGAAGCTGTTGCTCAGACTGGAGAGCGCACCCGTGCTCTAAAAGATGACCGCACCCGCGGTCTACTGTTTCAAATTTTTGGATGAGTAGCTGAAGGCATAGCGCACCCGCGGTGCATCGGCTAGCGCACCCGCGGTCTGTGAACAGTAAAGTCGTGTTTTTGGTGTTTTAAGGTATGAAATAGGTGGAGACTTCACGTTTCTCTCATTTCTTTCCCATTCTCTCGGTTTCTTCAGAGCAAGGAAGCTAGGGTTCCTTTTCCTTTCATTTCCTTCCTTTGATTCAGGCATTTTGTTGGATTATTGAAGTGAGATCAAGATAGTTTTGGGTTCAAGGAAGCTAAGGTAAGCTTTTGGTCTAGTTTATTCTTAGTTTTTGGTGTTGGAGATGATATGGGTTTGTTGATGGTGTTGTGATAGGACTCGTTTTTACGTGTTTTTAGTGTTGGTTTTGAGTCGCATTCATGCATCATATTAGTTCCTTTTAATTTAATTCTGCATTTTTTTAGCATTACTTAGCATGTGACTGATCTCGTGTATTTTGTGGTTATTTTGTAGGAATTGAACCAAAAAGTGGCAGAGAATTTGTCACATTATCAAAGAGGATTCGCTAGGGCGGTCCAAAGTGACCGCCCCAGCAAGCATGTTGGTCTGGCCGAGGATTTCATGCGTAAGTGTCTCGCTAGGGCGGTCAAAAGTGACCGCCCCGGCGAAACCAGGGACATGCTCGAGGAAGTTTATTCGAGGACCTCTCGCTAGGGCGGTCAAAATATACCGCCCTAGCGAGAAGCGAGATTCAGGAAGATTTGTTTCCAACTTATTATGGATTCTACCACACACCAAAACCTACTACACGAGATCAGGCGCCGTTTTTCAGAGGGCATCATATTTTTCATCATTTCTTCTTGGGAGGGAGGCTAGAGAGAGGAGATTTCGAAGACCTCGAGATTTCCACGCGTCGTGGCCGTCATTCATCGTCATCTTTAGTATTTTCATTATTCAGTATTTTATTTCTTACATTGATTGTGGTTTTTATCATGAATTTTAGTAGCATAAAACTCTAGATTTGTTGGGATTTGAGGGGATCCTACCTTGTACTCGGTGTTTAACATTATTTCTCGACGTTTTTATTAGTGATTTGTTTATGCTATTGTTCTTTCTTGTTTCAATCGAAGCCTAGCTAACTTCCTTTGATTATTTCATGTTGTTGATGAGTTCGATCGAATAGTTAAAAATAGGATCAAATAGTATAAACCACGGATTTACAATTTTAGTAGATATACGGAATTGAGTACGTATCGATGGTGATAATTCACCCGGATGAAAGCTATTGGATTCCATAAAATGTAATGCAATCTTGAACTATTAAGTAATTGAGGATACTTGAGTACTGCATGTTTATGATTAGTATTAATATAGCTCGACAGAGTATATTAATTAGTCTAGGGAATTCCGTCGAATGCACGAGTAAAAGTCGAGTGTAATTATTTAAACACGAGTGGTAGGTGAACTGCTAATTCCCAACAAATTCATTTCTCATTTGATTTAATCCAAATTAATCATTTCTTTCTTGAATACGTTTTCTTTGCATTTTAATTATTTTAGTTGTTTAAGTTACATTAGTTTAATCATCAACTCATTTTATCGTTGCTAAAGAAATTTTACTTGAAAATAAAAATAGTGTAACGCAGTCCTTGTGGAACGATACTCGTATTCACTTACGTATATTATAACTTGACTATCGTGCACTTGCGATATTTAAATCAAGCTTTCATTTATAAAATAAATTTTGGGATTATTCACTGTGCAAGTTTTGCTCGATCATGTCTGTTTATGGATTAATTGATATGTGTTTTTGATTATTGAGATATTGATGGTATTATATATGGTTTATTGTTGTAGGAATTCAACCAAGGGTTTAGATTGAAGGTGTTCTTGTTGGTTGTAAGTGGAATTTCATTCCTTGGGCTCACATGATATTATATGTATGATGTTTCAATGATTTTAAAGTGCTATTCCCTTCATTCGATTCATGATTATGTATTGATACACTTGTTATATATATTAGAGGCATTTTATGTCTCAATTGTGAAAAAGGGAATACAAGAGAATAGAGTCTTCAAAGTGTTTGATAAAATGTGAAAAAGAGATTTCAAATGATTTATGGATTGATAGATACATAGTCATAGATTGCATGCAATTAGTTGATCAACAACCATAGGCTTATATCCCTCAGAGTTATCGATTTATATCGATGGGATATAGGTAAGAGACAGAGATACTATATAGATGTCAATCCATACCAGAGTAAAGAGAAATACCATCGTTATTGCTAAGTATTGCTATGATATTCATATTTCAGAGTTGATGGTATTGAATGTTTTCAAAGCCATGTTTTATAGAGTATGCTATGTACATTGCTATTTAAGAGTTCCACTTGCTGAGTTTTATACTCATTTCAGTTATTCATGTGATGCAGATAAGAGTGACGAGCCAGGACGTTGATTGGAGCCGGGGTCATATGGATAAGAGAGGGAAGGAAGAAGAGTATTTTGTTAGCACTTTGGCATGATCATTAAAATGATGTTTTGTCTTTTGTTGCATCATTTGATTGATCATGTATTTATACTTTTGTTTGTAAATATTGAAAATGTGTTTATTTCAGCAGAAGTTTTAAATCATTCCTTCCTATAAGAGTAAAATTTTTAAATTCCGCTGTTATTTGAAAAGATCAGAGCAAGAGGTGTCACATAATTTCTATTATTTAAATTAAAAAATGAATATTTTACATATATATGAAGTGTTTTAATTATTTTAAAAATAGATGTTTAGTTTTATCTTTTCAGGATAAATACGCGAGGTCGGACCGGAGTTTGGAGATTAGAGATAAGATTAATAATAAGAAAGACATTCCTAAATTTAATTTAGGTCAAAGAATAATTTAGTTTAAAGGAAAAGAATGTCCTTGGGATTTAATAAATTAATTAGAGTTAAGTTGGTAAATAAGTTCCTTAGGTTAATATTTAATTTAAGCTTAAAAAAATATGTAAATAAATGGAGGATGAATTAATCTAGGTATAAAATTGTAATGCCCGAGAATTTGATTACCGTGAATTGTTATGAATTATTGATTATGAACCGATGTGATTATAGCCGGGCCATTCCAAGACCAGATTGGGCAAAGCATATAAATGGTGCAAGTTTTGGACAGAACTAGTGGCGCCCGAGCGGTAGAAAGTGACCGCCCGAGCGCCAATGTTCAACAAACTATATGTTAGGGCAGAACATGTGGCACCCGGGCGGTAGTTTATGACCTCCCGAGCGCCAGTACATGACAAGTGCGGACAGAACCTTCCGCGCCCGGGCGGCATATCTTGACCGCCCGAGCACCGAGTGGGCGCCCGGGCAGAAATTTATTACCGCCCGAGCGCAACCGGGATTGAAGAAAAGTGTGACACGTAGCTTCACATGAAATTGGATATATATATACGTATATCACTTTGCATTTCTTCAGAAAACGAGAAAAGAGTCGAGAAAAGGTTTCAGAGAATTACGAAGAAATCCTTACGCCTTTATATTTCAATCCGTCCGTCAGATTTTGAATCCGACTTCAGTATCGTGTTTCTAGCGAATACAGCTACAACTGGGCGTAAGTTTTGTTACGTTTAGACATGATTTGAAATTGTGATATTGTCAGAATTGAATACGAATCATGTATGGTGTTGCTGATACAGTAGACATTGTATAATTGAAGTCAGATCGAAGAACAGAATTTTTATGGAATTGTTATGATTTTCAGAACTGATATGATCGAGATTTGTACAGATTTGAGATTATGATTTGTTATTACTGAGACTATGAGTTGTATTGATATTGATTATGAATTCTGGTAGTATCTCTGTGATGTTGAGATTGACGGGGTTATCGAGACTGTATTGTTATGCCGTCGAAACATCAGTAGATTGATATTGATCAGATTCAGTATTGATTGAGATTGTATTACTATGTTGTTGATAGTGATCAGATTATGTATTGATCAGATTATGTTTTGAATTGAGTATTGATCAGAACAGATCTTGAATAAGTTGTATATTGATATTGTGTCTATTCGATATTGTCATGTCAGATTGGATATGGACAGATTTGACTTCGAGACTTCGATTTCGTCAGACCAAGAAGATAAAGGTATAAATAAATGTTGATTCGGGATTGCACAACTCGAGTTAGGTTTGACTTGAGTTTCCCTAAATCACATACTTTATTTTATTGCATTGATATTTGCAAATTATCAGATTGATATCTTTAGTCTATTGAATTATAGCAGAACAAGAGTTTGAGTCTAGGACAGGTCAGCCTAGCTAGGGCAGAATCGCCGAGTCTTTGTCAGAACCGCGAAGACTATAGACTTACGGTGTATCGATGAGCTTAGATGTAGATCGACTTCTATTGTAGACATTCGATACAGCATGCCGAAGTCTAAATTTAGATTGGGATCCCTAGGTTAGAAATAAGTTGAGATAAGATAACAAGTCATTGACTTAAATAAAGATTTGTATTGATTCATGTAATCAGATTGAATACATGTTTTAATAATTGTTTATGCTTTTATATATCTTTATATTAAATGCATATGCATACATTGTTTATACTGGGATATGTATATCTCACCGGAGTTATCCGGCTGTTGTCTTGTATGTATGTGTGCATGACAACATGTGGGACAGGATCAGGGTCAAGAAGATGATGAGAGATCGAGATTAGAGTGGTGATTCCGGACTTGGATATAGATGGAGTTTATTATTTGATTGTAGTAGTGAACCTACTTTTGAACTAGATACATGTTATACATGATTTGTATTATTTTAGTGGTTTGTATAATAGAATGATTCCATTACCTTCCGCATTTTTAAAAAAAAATTAGACCTTGTTCATTCTAATTGATTAAATTAGTCCCAATGACGATTAAGAAGATGATTAGCGTCCGGGTCCACACAAAAATAGTCAAGAAAATAAACATAACATTTAAATATTTAAATTGTAAGTCAAGTTTGCCATGCAATGTTCTATTTTAAATTAAATTGTCATTCATAAAAAAAATATATATATAATGAATGTATTAAACCTTAAGAATTTAAAATGCAAGAATTAAAACACTAGCATACCATGCAAAAGGTAGTAATAATATTTTGTTAAGACAATTAAAAAATTGTAGTAAACCTCATTCAAATCACCTCATTAGCCTTTAAGGTGAATACAATTCCTCATCTTTAATTCATTAGTTATTAGTGAATTCAAACACAATAATATACCTAGAGTCTACCTTAACCCATCATGCTAGTAATTGAACGAAATCATGCAACAAAATGAGGAAAGGAATCGGCAACTAAGGGAGAAGACACAATTCAAAAATCCATTCAACTCTTGCACTTGTAACTCCTAACTAAATGCATATTATTACCCCCTTAACACCTCCTATAACACCCTTCTTCATTTTCTAACAAACCTACACCCTCACCTTCGAAAATGCATCAGAATATCAGCATCTTAATCGTGTAAGAAGAGCACAAGAACAAGAAAGGAAATCCAACTCCGTTCCATCGCGTCGTTGTAACGACCCAAGGCTATCCCGATCTTGGGCTCTGCTCTATGGGCCTTAGCCCTCTGGAACTCTTCCCTCACGGGCTTTCCATAGGCATCGTTACTCATAGGACTCTCCACACCAGGTTGGTAGCTCAATTGGTACCAAGTCTCTTTGAACAATGTACTTAAGCCAGGAGGTCATGAGTTCGAGACTTGGGGAGGTATCACTCCACCAACCTGGTGTGGAGAGTCCTATGAGTAACGATGCCTATGGAAAGCCCGTGAGGGAAGAGTTCCAGAGGGCTAAGGCCCATAGAGCAGAGCCCAAGATCGGGATATCCTTGGGTCGTTACAATAAAAGGACTAGCTCAATTGGACCAGGATTGTGCTAAGTACCTATATAACCATGTGGTCTTAGGTTTGATCCTGGGGAGGTACAAACTCCAGTGCATGGGCTGGAGTAGCTTATGAGTAACGATGCCTATGGAAAGCCCGTGAGGGAAGAGTTCCAGAGAGGCTAAGGCCCATAGAGCAGAGCCCAAGATCGGGATAGCCTTGGGTCGTTACAATAAAAGGCGCCTTTTATTGTAACGACCCTTTACAGGCCCAGTGGACCGCCCATACGGCCCACTGCCCCGATCAACCCAAGGCTATCCCGATCTTTCAAGACTCTATGTACTTATCCTATAGGTCATGGGATCGATTCCTGGGGAGGCGAAAGAAACCCCTTGGTAGGGAGGGGGAGATCCTATGAGTAACCCGTACGACGCCTATGGAAAGCCCGTGAGGGACAAGGCCCCATAGAGGGACCCCAAGATCGGGATAGCCTTGGGTCGATCGGGGAAGTGGGCCGTATGGGCGGTCCACTGGGCCTGTAAAGGGTCGTTACAGTCGTATTGTCGTTTTGATTTGTTTTCTTCAAAACAAATTCCAGGCATGTATATATTGTTTCTTTGCTCTTCAATCTAGTTCTATAGATATGTTTAAACCATTATGTAAGTATGATTCAAGCAAGAACATGAAAATGACAACAAGAAATTTTTAGAAAATTCTGTACAGCATCTCGGCCCTTGGTATTTATCTTCACAGTTGAGTTGTTTTTGCTGAGTCCAGGTGATTGCTTCGGTTCCAGGCTATCAAGGCTTCATGTAGGCATGCTTCAGAGGGTGTTAGAGTGTTGTTAGTCCATTTGTTCCAGTCCATACACTCAGTACAAAGAATGGACAACAACAATTCCATTAAGTGTAGATTTTGTCAAAAAAATTCTGTCAATTGGTTGTTTGGGATGGGTGTTCGAATCATGGCTTTCCTAGGGACTGTAGCCATGGTTAGAACCCTTCTTATCATGTTTAGGACGTGACCAAGGTGTTCTTTCAAAGCTTGGTTCATGGTCCCATCGAATTTTTAAAACAAAACATACACATGTCCCATGGTTCATTTTTATGGTATGGGTGATGAGTTTCGGGTTCTATGTGTTTGGATGGATTGTGGCTGGCTTCTAACCTATAGCCTGTTAGAGTAGGTGCCCGTCGAGCCAAGTGTTGGCCGAGTGTTCACGATGAAACTCTATGTATAAACGATCTTTATTTTAATAATATTTGAATTTATTATATTGGCGCATCTTTATCTGTATACCCATGCTAGTTGCATAGATAAAATCCTTGAATATACAAATAGTAGAAAGAATATGAGATGCTCATATGACGAGTATCATGAAACTCATATTTGGAATACTGTATATTCTAAACGGTTCCTAGTCGATTCAGCCGCCACTAAGAAGGATATAGGCCGCTCGAGTTAGAGACTAGTATCTGCGATGTGAGTACCATGTTTCATTGGTAGGGGACATTGTGATGTCCGAACATGCAGATAGGTGCTCCTTGTAGAGTGCACTGAACAACCCTCCATAAAAGGACTTTCCAAGTGGTTCTCACTTATCGAGTGGAATAGTCCTAGTTTATGGTTGTACACCATTAGTCCTTATGACCCGGGACAACATTGAGACTCTATGTGCTAGAATTACACTTTGGCTTGTTTACCGACTCTCATGTGGTCATCAGGTGGCAAGGTTGGGTGTTCTGTCGAAACATATAGGAGTCGATGCATTGTAGTCGGGGATTCACCGCTTACCTTCGGGTATGGATATCCTATGTGTTCTCATGTGTATGTAGATTGAAATCTCTGATCAGAGTATGGTGGTAATTATGAAAGGGGTTTCATAGATTACACCATCGATGCAACTATAACATGACACATAGTATCGATTCATTGACAACTCTCGATAAACCAATGGTTGTCGAATCGGTCGGGATATATGAGTTGAAGGGACCGTACTGTACGCTAACCATAATTGAATGGTTCTTGCAGGCACTATCATTTGATACCTAGGGAATCATGTAAGCGATATTGCTAGGCGTTTAACATGATTCGTTGGGTGCTATCAGACTTGAGTTCTGACGTTCTTGTTATCAAAGAGTTGATAAGTAAGAATGGAGCAATTGGGGTATGCTCATATAAGGACATGTTTAGTCCGAATCACATGGAGATGTGAACCTACGGCTAGTTGTATCAATGAACCATTGAGGGCCACACAAGTGCTAGCTTTCTAGATCCCGTTGAGAAGTAAAATTAGTTCAATGTGTTGAACGACTTATAAATGAGTTTATAAGTGTATGGAAAAATAGAAGTATGACTTCTATGAGAGAAATGTAAATTTTAATTTATGGAAGTGTTCTTAAATTAAAATTTGGCCAATTGAATAATGTATTTGAAAATTGTGATTTTCATAAACGTTATTATGGACTAAATTAAATTAATTCAAGTGTTGAATTAATTAAACACTAGTGGACCTAGTAGAGTCCAAATAATTAAATTAATTCAAGTGTTGAATTAATTAAATTATATTGAGTCTTGTAGAGCTCAATTTAAATTAATTATTTAACTAGTGGGACTTGGGTAAATTCAAGTAATGTTTAATTAGTCTCAAATATGTTTGAGATAATTAAATATAGTCCATGGTTTTTATTTTGATAATAAACCATATAATATGCATGCATGGGAGGTGAAGGGTTGGAGACAACTTTTGCAACTATCAAGGCTTGGCATGCTACTTTTGTCTCTACTTTTTGCAAGTCCAAGACAAGTCTCCCTTCCCCCTCATTGAAACCACAATGGCCGAAAATACACACACAATTCTACCAAGTTTTCTCTCAATTTTTCTCTTCAAGTGTTGAGGAAGAAAAATACTTCTCCTTGAAAAATCCTTTTATTTTTCTAGTGCAAAATAAAAGGGGTTCTAGTTTGCTAGTGGTGGGCCTAATTTTGAAGGAAAGATTCAAGAACAAGGTGAAGCTTGTAGATTGTCTTGCCATCAAGAGCTTAGTTGTATATCAACTAAGTTGGAGTCATCATCAATCTTTTAAGATTGATAGGTACATTTCTAAACACACTATGAATGTCATTTTTGTGTTTTATTGTATTTCCTACACAAATCTTGAGGTGGCCGAAATTTATATGCTAAAATCGAAAATTTTTGTGCTTCCGTTGCGTTTCCGGCCACCGTAACCGATCCCCTTTCAAGTGGTATCAGAGCTATGGTTACATTTTTGTGTAGCAAATACAAGATATTATGTTGAGATCGATTTCTAACCGCATGAGTGTGTTTTTTGCAACAAAATACCAAGGCCTTTTTGGGGACATTTCGGGCAGCATTTTGCTGCCCGTGTCGGGCAGCTCGGGCTGCCCGAGGGGCTGCCCGAACGCCCCTCTTTTAAAAAATAAAAAAAAAATTTTGATTGTTACCGGAATCCGGCGACGGAGCTCCGGCGACGGCAATGACGACTAGGGTTTTCCAAAAGTGTTTTGGATTATCAAAGTGTCATGGGCCTTGAGTTGTTGGACCATTAGATGGCTAACATATTTGTGAATTTTAAATGGGCCAAAACGTTTTTGGTGAAAAATAATTTTTAGGGCCCATAAGTTTAAAATTACAAAAGTTCCAAATATTTTCTCATGAAATAAATATTTTAAGTTGGACTTTAAATATTTATAGTAAATGGTGATTTACAAGAAATTCGGTTATAAATAAATTAATTTGAAAGTAGACAAAGGTGTTTGTATACTTTGTTAATTTAGTTTATAATCGTGGCGGTTAGTGATTGGATCAAGATATATAATATTGGATCAATTAATTATTGTGATAATTAATTGATGGTGTATGATATGTGATATTATGCATGAAGGATGATCAAAAGCCCAAGCCCAATTTGCTAGGTGTATGCTAGGATATTTTGTGTTGAATGATTGTAATAATTATAAATTTATAAAGTGGGCTTGGTTTATGGCCCGTTCCCACCCCATGAGATGTATCCCTATTTGCCATGGATATTTATTTGTAAATATTAGTATACCGGATTTTAGATTCATATTATATGACAGGAGAAATCACCTACGGAAAAACGAAAGTAGGCTACGAGACGGCGTGGATGATCAAGATTGGAAGATGGTGGCCATGATGATTATGAAGATCGAAGACATGTAAATATTGGAAGCTTATGTAATAGTTGCATTTGCATCCCGTGCATTTCCCTAGGATTGGACCTAGGCCCGTGTTTAGCTCACACGGTCCGTTAGTATTGGGGCGATTGATCATCCTTGTTTTGTTTACTATTTATAATATATGCATGATATGTTATAAATAATGAGTATGTGCGTTATTATTATGATAATAACAAAGTTGCATGAATCCGGCAAACATATGGTCAAACATGGCGAGCTTTTAAAATAAAATTAATGATGAGACCTTTCAAAATTAAAAACCCTCATTTTGAATAAGATTCAAAATTAATATCAAGCCCGAAAAAAGGAATTATAAATTTGTTTATAATTTCCGTGTCTTCCATCGACAATGGGTGCATGATGAACGCTACCCGTACTCGGGGCTCGGCTCATATTATTGGGGGAGCTTTGGGTGCCGGAAAGCTGTGACATCCATTGACATGGTGATGTGAACTACGTGGAACTCTCATGATTTCGGCTCATATTATTGGGGGAACTCATGGCGACCGTCCATTAAGGTTCAACATCGATGGGTAAGGCTTGACACGTGAAGATGAACGACGTCATATTATTGGGTCATAATCAAACGTAAGACAAAAGTTTACGTAGAGGGTTGCATTGTGATGCAATTGGAAACTACCTTTTAGGAATTATGATTGGCTGATATTATTCGGGATCATGATTCGCTAATTGGACCTTACGTACCTACTGAGGAAAGGAGTTTCCCGTTTTCACTAGAGGGTAGTGAAAGATGTCAAAGCAGTGGGAGTAAACATTTTTAAAGTTAAAGTCCATACTTTATATCTTACTAAATATTTTAAAATAGTCATTAACATTTATCTGTTTACTTTTCAGTACTATTTGACAATGTCTTCAATTCGCAATCCGCTTTCTGCCATACTCGAAAAACATGTGTTAACCGGACCTAACTACCTCACATGGCTAAGAAATCTGAAAATTGTCTTGAACTCGGAAAAGATTGCATATACACTGACTGAGTCGCCCCCTGATAAGGCTCCGACTGACTGCACTCCTGAGGAATTGCAGACCTACAAGGATTGGTGTGACCATGACTTGAAGGCCAAGTGTTATATGCAGGCTTCTATGAATGATGAGCTGCAGAGGCGTTTTGAGGGTGCAAAGTGTGCTGCTGACATTCATTTGCACCTCAAGGAGCTCTTTGGTGAGCAGACTCGGCCTCTTAGGCATGCTACCGTCAAGGAGCTAATCACTTTTCGCATGCGAGATGGGGCCTCGGTCCATGAGCATGGCCTAAAGTTGATTGGACTCGTGGACAAGCTTGTTGGCATGGATTTGATGTTGCCTTCGGAGTTGACCACCGACGTGTTGCTGTTATCGCTGCCTAGCTCGTTTGATCCTTTTGTGGTGAATTTCAATATGAACAAGATGGAACCGACCCTTGAGGAGTTGGTGAACATTCTTGTGACTTTTGAGTCCACCATCGAGAAAGAGAAGTCGGTTCATTATGTGGGTTCTTCATCTGGTACGAAGACCGATCCACGTGGGAAGAGGAAGAAGCGTTCTTTCCAACGTCCCAAGAAGAACGTGCCCTTGAAGAGGCAAGCTCCGAGTCTCGTTGTGGTAGCTACACCAGATAAAGCTAACAAGACTGTTGATGTTTGTCATCACTGCAAGAAGCCTGGACATTGGAGGCGTAATTGCAAGGAATATCTTGCCCAGAAGGGTTCTGGAAAGGGTATGTTCTATATTGAAGTAAACATTTCAATTAACTCTACTTCTTGTGTATTGGATACCGGCTGTGGCTCACATCTCTGTAATGATTTGCAGGTGATGGGAAGAAGTAGGAGGCTCCGGGAAGGTGAGACCTTCTTGAGGATGGGCAATGGAGCAAGAGTTGCTGCCAAGGCTGTTGGAGATGTTTACTTGCATTTGAACAATGATTTTAAGATTGTTTTGAGAGATGTTTTGTTTGAACCAGATTTGGTGAAAAACATTATTTCCATTTCTATGTTGGACAAAGATGGATTTTCTTGTTTATTTAGCAAAGGTGTTTGCAACATTTACAAGAACGAATGTTTAATTGGTACCGGAGAACTTGAAAACGATCTCTACACCTTAAAATTGAAAGATATTCCACTTAACAATGTACAAACTGTAACAACAACAAACAAGCGCAAACAAGATACTCTAAATTCGGCACAATTATGGCATGCTCGATTAGGACATATTTACCTAAGAAGGATGAACAAGCTAGTGGGAGTGGGCATGTTTAATATGTCTGATATTAATGCTCTCACGACTTGTGAATCCTGTCTGAAAGGAAAGATGACCAAGATTCCCTTTAAGGGCCATGTGGAGCGAGCCAAAGGGTTATTGTATTTGATCCATACCGATGTGTGCGGTCCGCTTAGCATCACTACTAAGCATGGACATGCCTACTTCAATACCTTTACCGATGACTTTTCGAGGTATGGGTATGTGTATTTGATGAAATACAAGTCTGAAGCCTTTGAAAGGTTCAAAGAATTCAGAAGTGAAGTAGAGAAGCAATTGGGACGAAGCATCAAGACACTTCGATCGGATCGAGGTGGTGAGTACTTGAGTGCCGAGTTCCAAGAGTATCTTAGGGAGAATGGGATTCTCTCACAGTGGACTCCGCCTGCTACACCACAGTTGAATGGTGTTTCGGAGCGTCGTAACCGGACTTTGATGGACATGGTTCGGTCTATGATGGGGTTCACGGAGTTGTCGCCATCATTTTGGGGATATGCGCTTGAGACAGCGGCACTGTTGTTGAACAATGTCCATTCAAAAGCAGTTGACGAGACTCCATATGAGATATGGATGGGAAAGCCAACCAAATATTCTTATCTTAGAATATGGGGGTGCCCTGCGTATGTGAAGCAGGTAGTGGGAGATAAATTGGATAGTCGATCCATTTTATGTTACTTTGTGGGATATCCAAAGAATTCGGTTGGATACTACTTCTATCATCCCCAAGAAACAAAAGTGTTTGTTTCTAGGAATGCAACCTTTTTGGAAAAGGAATTTCTATTGGATAGAAAAGGGGAGATGATAGAACTCAAAGAAGTTCGAGAGACACCCACAATTATAGAACCCACACCCGAATAGCCAAGAGAGGAGATACAAGCACCTAGAAGATCCGAGAGAGTCTCGAGACCACCTATGAGGTATGGTCTGCTTCTTGAAGAGGACCATTATGAGCCTAACCTAGGATGTGATCCAAGGACCTTCAAGGAAGCATTATCTGATGCAGATTCATCCAAGTGGCTTGAAGCAATGGAATCTGAGATGAATTCCATGCATTCGAACCAAGTGTGGAATCTCGTGGATCCACCTGAGGGAATTGTTCCCATAGGGTGCAAATGGATTTACAAGAGGAAACTTGGGGCGGATGGGAAGGTATTGACCTTCAAAGCGCGATTGGTAGCAAAAGGATATACTCAAAGACAAGGAGTTGACTTTGAGGAAACCTTTTCTCCAGTTGCAATGTTCAAGTCCATAAGGATTTTGCTAGCCATAGCTGCATGGTATGACTATGAGATATGGCAGATGGATGTTAAGACAGCCTTTCTTAATGGGGATATTAAGGAAGAGATTTACATGTCTCAACCCGAAGGGTTTACATCTGTCGGAAGTGAGCATATGGTATGCAAACTTCAGAGATCTATTTATGGTCTAAAGCAAGCATCTAGGAGTTGGAACCTTAGATTCGATAGTACAATCAAAGAGTTTGATTTTACTAAGAATCTTGAGGAACCCTGTGTGTATAAGAAGGTCAGTGGGAGTGCTGTGACATTCTTGGTGTTGTATGTTGATGACATTCTACTCATTGGGAATGATGTAGGAATGTTGCAATCAACTAAGATATGGTTAGCAAGCAAGTTCTCGATGCAAGACTTGGGTGAAGCATCTTTTGTATTGGGAATACAGATCTATAGAGATAGATAAAAAAGATTGCTTGGTCTCACCCAGTCCACATACATTGATACCATCCTGAAGCGGTTCTGGATGGATGAGTCCAAGAGAGGACATCTACCAATGTGTCATGGCGTGTCCCTATCCAAGTCCATGTCTCCCAAGACTGATGAAGAGATAGCGACGATGACACGCATTCCATATGCATCTGCAATTGGTAGCATCATGTATGGGATGATATCTACACGTCCTGACGTGGCCTTCGCACTAAGTGTAGTGAGTAGATATCAATCCAACCCTGGTCTTCCACACTGGAAAGCTGTGAAAGACATCCTCAAGTATTTGAGGAGGACCAATAAATTGTTCTTGGTCTATGGGGGTGGAGAACTAAAATTTGAAGGCTATACCGACTCTAGCTTCCAAAGAGATATTGATGACTCAAAGTCAACCTCTGGATTCATATTCATGCTCAATGGTGCTGCTGTCTCTTGGAAGAGTTCCAAGCAAGACAGTACAGCGGATTCCACCACTGAGGCAGAATACATTGCTGCATCAGCTGCAGCAAAGGAGGCAGTTTGGATAAGGAATTTCGTCCAAGAGTTGGGCGTCATTCCTAATGGAGTTGCTCCTGTCCCTGTGTTTTGTGACAACACGGGAGCGATTGCTCAAGCAAAGGAGCCGAGGTCTCATCAGAAGTCCAAACACGTATTGAGAAAGTACCACATCCTCAGAGAGATCGTGGAAAGAGGAGATGTCATGATTGACAAAGTCGACTCCGCAGATAATGTTGCTGATCCACTAACTAAGCCTTTACCAGGACCATCATTCGAGAAGCATCGCGAATCAATGGGTCTGAAGTATATGGGTAGTTGGCTCTAGTGCAAGTGGGAGATTGTTAGAGTAGGTGCCCGTCGAGCCAAGTGTTGGCCGAGTGTTCACGATGAAACTCTATGTATAAACGATCTTTATTTTAATAATATTTGAATTTATTATATTGGTGCATCTTTATCTGTATACACATGCTAGTTGCATAGATAAAATCCTTGAATATACAAATAGTAGAAAGAATATGAGATGCTCATATGATGTGTATCATGAAACTCATATTTGGAATACTGTATATTCTAAACGGTTCCTAGTCGATTCAGCCGCCACTAAGAAGGATATAGGTCGCTCGAGTTAGAGACTAGTATCTGCGATGTGAGTACCATGTTTCATTGGTAGGGGACATTGTGATGTCCGAACATGCAGATAGGTGCTCCTTGTAGAGTGCACTGAACAACCCTCCATAAAAGGACTTTCCAAGTGGTTCTCACTTATCGAGTGGAATAGTCCTAGTTTATGGTTGTACACCATTAGTCCTTATGACCCGGGACAACATTGAGACTCTATGTGCTAGAATTACACTTTGGCTTGTTTACCGACTCTCATGGGGTCATCAGGTGGCAAGGTTGGGTGTTCTGTCGAAACATATAGGAGTCGATGCATTGTAGTCGGGGATTCACCGCTTACCTTCGGGTATGGATATCCTATGTGTTCTCATGTGTATGTAGATTGAAATCTCTGATCAGAGTATGGTGGTAATTATGAAAGGGGTTTCATAGATTACACCATCGATGCAACTACAACATGACACATAGTATCGATTCATTGACAACTCTCGATAAACCAATGGTTGTCGAATCGGTCGGGATATATGAGTTGAAGGGACCGTACTGTACGCTAACCATAATTGAATGGTTCTTGCAGGCACTATCATTTGATACCTAGGGAATCATGTAAGCGATGTTGCTAGGCGTTTAACATGATTCGTTGGGTGCTATCAGACTTGAGTTCTGACGTTCTTGTTATCAAAGAGTTGATAAGTAAGAATGGAGCAATTGGGGTATGCTCATATAAGGACATGTTTAGTCCGAATCACATGGAGATGTGAACCCACGGCTAGTTGTATCAATGAACCATTGAGGGCCACACAAGTGCTAGCTTTCTAGATCCCGTTGAGAAGTAAAATTAGTTCAATGTGTTGAACGACTTATAAATGAGTTTATAAGTATATGGAAAAATAGAAGTATGACTTATATGAGAGAAATGTAAATTTTAATTTATGGAAGTGTTCCTAAATTAAAATTTGGCCAATTGAATAATGTATTTGAAAATTGTGATTTTCATAAACGTTATTATGGACTAAATTAAATTAATTCAAGTGTTAAATTAATTAAACACTAGTGGACCTAGTAGAAGTCCAAATAATTAAATTAATTCAAGTGTTGAATTAATTAAATTATATTGAGTCTTGTAGAGCTCAATTTAAATTAATTATTTAACTAGTGGGACTTGGGTAAATTCAAGTAATGTTTAATTAGTCTCAAATATGTTTGAGATAATTAAATTTAGTCCATGGTTTTTATTTTGATAATAAACCATATAATATGCATGCATGGGAGGTGAAGGGTTGGAGACAACTTTTGCAACTATCAAGGCTTGGCATGCTACTTTTGTCTCTACTTTTTGCAAGTCCAAGACAAGTCTCCCTTCCCCCTCATTGAAACCACAATGGCCAAAAATACACACACAATTCTACCAAGTTTTCTCTCAATTTTTCTCTTCAAGTGTTGAGGAAGAAAAATACTTCTCCTTGAAAAATCCTTTTATTTTTCTAGTGCAAAATAAAAGGGGTTCTAGTTTGCTAGTGGTGGGCCTAATTTTGAAGGAAAGATTCAAGAACAAGGTGAAGCTTGTAGATTGTCTTGCCATCAAGAGCTTAGTTGTATATCAACTAAGTTGGAGCCATCATCAATCTTTTAAGATTGATAGGTACATTTCTAAACACACTATGAATGTCATTTTTGTGTTTTATTGTATTTCCTACACAAATCTTGAGGTGGCCGAAATGTATATGCTAAAATCAAAAATTTTTGTGCTTCCGTTGCGTTTCCGGCCACCGTAACCGATCCCCTTTCATAGCCATGGTTCATACAACACTCCATCATGTCTAGATCGAGCCATGGTCGATGAAATGGCAACTGGAACGACCCACGACAGTAAAAAAACTCAATACATTCCACTGCACAGATTTGATGCTCTCGGTTGATACTTTCTGTTGTCCTAGGTGTTGGCTTGGGTTGTGGTTGGCTTTTAGCCCTTAGCCATGGTCTAAGCCATGCCTTAATATGTTGGTAAGAGTCTTTGGTGGCGGTTCAAGTCCTTGGTCATAAAATTTCAGAGTTACACCTGAAATACACAAGATGCTCCTGCTGCACGTTTGACAGCAACTTTGGGTCATGTTTTTTGTGCCTGTTTGAGTTCTTGGTTGGCTTTTAGCCCATGGCCTTTGACTGGATAGTACCTTAATGAGTTAGGAAAGTCATGTTTTTGGCCGTTTGTGATTTGGTCGAGTTTAGAGGTCGTACGAGAATTTACGGCGAAAGGTGCCAAAATGACTCTCGAAAGAGTGTTTTATGTTTTTGGATTCCTTTCACCTATTTTCGTTTTTAGAGTTATTATGCATATTTTTTCAGTAGGTTTGGGGTATTTTAATCATTGTTAAACGTCGATTTAATGTTGGTTGGTGTTGGTACAAAGCCATGGTTAAAAATCAATTTATTGGTTCTAATCGTCTCGTTTTTGGTTTTATTGTTAAGTTTTTGTCAAGTTAAGATTTATTTCACGGGTCACATATTAGTAGTAAGTCGCAGCAAGCCTGAGAGCGATCCAACTCATCCGGAAAAAATAAGGTTATAATTATATTACGTGCATAAAAATATAAAATGTTTATTTTTGAGATATATGCTACATGTCTTGTGGCCACCTTATGCTTATGGATTTGGAAGTCAGTAGGAACAACCGAGGACCTCTCCGCCCGGTGACTTACGACCGGTTTATGATTATGTATGGGTACGGACATTCAGTCCAAGGGCTTTGGTTGATCTCTACCGCCCAGTATACTGTGGTTTAGTCTGATCAGGCGCTTACGCTATGTTATGGGCCACTTTCTTTGAAACATTATCTCTACCAGAAAAATTATGATATGTTATGATAGAGCTCTATTGAGCGAAGCTTTTACATATGAATTTTCAGATATGCACGTAGTTATAATTATTCATGATACGATTTTCACCGTACGCTCTACGATACTTTATTTTTATGATGCATGCAATTTTATGATATATTTACTTGTTATTCACGATATATACATGTTGAGTGTTTAGACTCACTAGACTTGATTGTTGTAGGTATTGATGAGGCCGAGACTGCGGGCGGAGACCAGTGAGCGATCTTGGTACAGCAGTAGTAGACCCGAGGACCTATGATTTAGTTTATGCACCTTTTATCATTCAAACTTTATTTTAACATGTTGGATTATTTTTAAATTGCTGTTTGAAATACATTGTTGACTTCCACTGTTATTTTTAAGTTAAAACTATTTACATGTTTATTTTGTAAATTTGGCAAGTTATTTATTTATTTATTTAGAAAAATTTTAATAATTCCGCAAAATTATGAATACGAAATACGGGCCTTCACAAAAGTCATTCATAAACGCCTTAAACGCCATTTCTCGGCTAAGCAGGCTGAAGGGCTACAACATGAATTTATTTTTCCTGGATATACTCGAACCTTGTGTTAACCATTTCCTGGTTCATCTTCTACCTTCTGTTCTAACCGAAGATTCTTATATTACATTAAATTCAAAAATTTAAATAAATCTTTTATTATCTCAATCTGATTCCAATTTACAAATAAATATAGATCAAAGATATTATGCCTTATAGGAAAAATTACAGATTTATTCATATAGGTTTAATTCAAATTGAATTTATACCTTTAACTTTAGAAGGACTACCAGAAAGCTTTATAGCAGCTTTAAGAGATGATAGAAATTTGAATTGAAAACAATCCCTTATGAGAATAATAAGATCTAGTCATTCTTTTATTTAACCTTTAGATTATATGGTGGATGTTCCTCAGACTTCTAGAGCTTCTGGTTCTCAGATAAGAGAAGATGTAGAGTCTTCTGTACAAGATATAGTAGATGATTTAATTATAAATCAAAATAATATTGTTCATAAAAGTAACTTTCAAAAAGTTAGAGAAACTGATACTGTTTCAGAAATGAATTTTCGTATTTAATGAATAGTAAATAAAAAATTGATTTTACTAAAGGATCTTCTGCTAGAGCAAAGATCAATGCAGAATTTATTTACCCAAATGGGAATCTTTCAGAGATTGGTATTTTAAAAGTTTCTCTGAAAAAGAGTTTGATTATATTGTTTCAACATTTTATAAATATTGTGAAAACAAGAATAAACTAATACATTTTGTTCCTTGGTTTTTTAAAAAAATTATTATAGATTATATTCCTATTCTTGAAAGAAATTATAAACTTTCTTCAGGACAGATTCAAAAATCTGTATATCCTCCTTAACAATCTTTTATTATAGAAAATAATAATAAAATTTTAAATTTTACTGCTTTTTCAAAATTATTTGAGAATGATATGTTACAAATTACTGTTAAACATATTAATCAATAATTGAAAAATAGAATTATACAAATTTATATCTTGCTATAATAGGAGAAAAGATTAATTTTCTTAAAGATCGTATTGATAAAATTATTTTAGCTATTAATAAAATTAAACCAGATGTTCATATAGAAGAACCAGAAACTAATACTGTTTCTGTTGCTACTTCATCTATACAATCCCCTCCTGATATAATAGAAAAATTATTAGAAGAAAAATTTAGGAATATTAATTTAAATACTCTTAATGAAGAGTTTGAAGAATTAGAAAAAATTAATAATCAATATGATGAAGAAATTAATAAAATTAAATGGGCAGATAGACCTACCACAACCAAATATTATTATAATAAACCTAATCTCATGGATGTTCTTATTGAAGAACAAGAATATATTTTTACTAATAGTTATAATGGGAAAAATATTTATGAATGGAATATTGATGGTTTTAGTGATAGGAAAATTTATAATACTGCTCACAGAATGCTTATGTATAGTATTGTTTGTAAAACATCAGGCAATACTGATAAAAATATTGCTAAAATGATAACAACTTTGTAAGTTTACTGTTTTTATTTTCTGTTTTTTATTTATTGTTTTAAATTTTTATATTTCAGATATTAGCATGAATGACAGGCTAAAGCATTTGTGCTAAATTATTACTTTACTATGACATGATCTATATTTATAACTCATAATGGCCGTACCTGGTTCTGAATGCAGTTTTATGGACGTCGGCTTCCCTTACTTTTAGCTGATAATAACCAGAAAGCAGGTCAATCTTTGAAAACACTGTCGCTCCCGGTAGCTGATCAAAGAGATCGTCAATCCTCGGAAATGGATATTTATTCTTGATCGTGGCTTTGTTGATATCTCTGTAATCAATGCACAACCGCAAAGATCCATCTTTCTTTTTGACAAATAAAACTGGAGCTCCCCACGGAGAAGAACTCGGACAGATAAAGCCTTTATCTAATAGATCCTGCAACTGATTCTTCAGTTCCTTCATTTCAGTCGGGGCCATTCGGTAAGGAGCTTTCGAAATCAGAGCAGTACCTGGAACCACGTCAATCACAAACTCAACTTCACGGTCAGGTGGCAATCCAGGCACATCATCTGCAAATATATCAGGAAAATCCCGAACTACCTCAATCTCATTCAACTTCATCTTCATCTCTGTATTCACATCTATCACAGCAGCTAAAAACCCCTGACACCCCTTTGATAACATTTCATGAGCTTTGAGACAAGAAATATAAGGAGTGCCAAGTGAAATACCTGAACTATGAAAAATCCCGCTATCATCATTTTCTGATATAACAGAAGAATCGGGATTTGCACCTTCTATAGTCATAGGGAAGATTCTGCCTTGAACCCTATCTTTCCCTTTCTCAGCTTTCACTGGACAATTTTTGATAACATGTCCAACACCTCCACAACGAAAGCATAGATTACTTCCAAACAAGCACTCACCTGTATGCATTTTGCCACATTTTTGACATACAGGTCGATCATATGTAGGCGGTGTCATAGGAGCTTTGGGTCGATGCTTCTCTTTTTCTTTGCCTCTGAACTTGCCCATACCTTTCCATCCGGATCCTTGGCCTTTAGTAGAAAAATCTTGGCGCTTCAATTGTCTTTCTCTTTCAATTTCCTTCTCGTCCTGCTCGGCCATCCTTGCCTTTTCAACAATCTCTTTATATGAAGCAGCTTTAGACATTCGAACGTCTCTTTAATTTCAGCTCTGACACCTCTAAGAAAATGCTCGCCCTTTTCGATGTCATTGCTGGCCAGATATTTCCTTGCTTCAGTTCTAGAAATTCCTTCACTTTCTGACTTCGAACATCTCGAGGAAAATATTTATCGTAGAATAAATCTTTAAATTCCTGCCACTTGAGTGCCGAGACATTAACTAATATCTTGGTGGCATCCCACCAAGTCCTCGTCGTCTTGGTCAGTAGAAAAATGGCACAGCTGACTCGATCTATATCTTGAAACTGAAGGTAATCATATATAGCATCCACAGCTTTGACCCATTCCAAGGCTACCATGGGATCAGTGCTCCCATCAAATTCTGGTGGCTTCATCTTACGAAATATTTCGAATGCGCCTTCATTATCGGGCTCGGGTCTCACTTGCTCTCTCTCTCTCTCTCCCTCGCCCTGCATTCTGCATTCGTAAGAGTTGCTGAATTTTCTCGCCATGTACCTTGGCCTGTTCTTTCAGTAACTTACTAAATTCGCCAGAATAAATCAGGATATCGTCAATGAAAACAATAACAAAGCTATCCAGATATGGCTTGAAGACCCGGTTCATTAGATCCATGAAGACAGACGGAGCGTTCGTCAACCCGAATGACATGACTAAGAACTCATAATGGCCATACCTGGTTCTGAATGCAGTTTTAGGGACGTCATCTTCCCTAAATTTCAGCTGATAATAACCAGAACGCTGATCGATCTTTGAAAACACTGTCGCTCCCTGCAGCTGATCAAAGAGATCGTCAATCCTCGGTAATGGATATTTATTCTTGATCGTGACTTTATTGATCTCTCTGTAATCAATGCACAACCGCAAAGATCCATTTTTCTTTTTGACAAATAAAACCGGAGCTTCCCACGGAGAAGAATTCAGACGAATAAAGCCTTTGTCTAATAGATCCTGCAACTGATTCTTCAGCTCCTTCATTTCAGTCAGGGCCATTCGGTATGGAGCTTTCGAAATCGGAGCAGTACCTGGAACCACGTCAATCACAAACTCAACTTCACGGTCATGTGGCAATCCAGGCACATCATCTGCAAATACGTCAGGAAAATCTCGAATCACCTCAATCTCACCCAACTTCATTGTCATCTCAGTATTCACATATATTACAGTAGCTAAATCCCCTGACACCCCTTTGATAACATTTCCCGAGCTTTCAAACAAGAAATATAAGGAGTGCCAAGTGAAATACCTGAACTTTGGAAAATCCCGCTATCATCATCTTTTGCAGGAAATCGCACTATCTTAGCCATACAGTCTATAACAACACGATATGATGATAGCCAGTCCATTCCAAAAATAACATCAAACGCCTCCATGGGAAATAATAAGATCAGCAAAATAGATTTTTTCATTCACTTGTACTGTACAACCTTTAAGAATACTAGAAGGCCATAATTCGTCTCCCGATGGCAACAAAATACTATAGTGAAGTAGTTGACAAGATGGAACAACATTCAAGGAGCGCAAGAAAATTTCAGACATAAAGGAATGCGTAGCACCACTGTCAATCAATGTAATAGCTGCCTTGCCTGAAATTAAAATAGTACCTGATATAACAGAAGAATCAGGATTTTCGCCTTCTTTGGTCATTGCGAAGATTCTTCCTTGAACCCTATCATTCCCTTTCTCACCCTTTACTGGACAATATTTGATAACATGTCCAACATCTCCACAATAAAAACATCTATTACTTCCAACCAAACACTCACCTGTATGCATTTTGCCACATTTTGGAAATACAGGTCGATCATACGCAGGCGGTGCATAGGAGCTTTGGGTCGATGCTCCTCTTTCTCTTTGCCTCTAAACTTGCCCTTACCTTTCCATCCAGAACCTTGGCCCTTAGTAGAAAAATCTTGGCGCTTCAACTGTCTTTCTCTTTCAATTTCCTTCTCGTCTTGCTCGGCCATCCTTGCTTTTTCAACAATCTCTTTATATGAAGCAGCTTTAGACATTCGAACGTCTCTTTTAATTTCATCCCTGACACCTCAAAGAAAATGCTCACCCTCTTCGAACTTGAGAATATATTCTTGCATTGACATATTTCCTTGCCTCAATTCTAGAAATTCCTTCACTTTCTGACTTCGAACATCTCGAGGAAAATATTTGTCGTAGAATAAATCTTTAAACTCCTGCCACTTGAGTGCCGATACATTAACTGATACCTTGGTGGCGTCCCACAAAATCCTCGCGGTCTTGGTTAGTAGAAGAAAAATGACACAGCTGACTTGATCTTTATCGTCAAACTGCAGATAATCATAAATAGCCTCCACAGCTTTGACCCATTCCAAGGCAACCGAGGGATCAATGCTTCCCTCAAATTCTGGTGGCTTCATCTTACGAAATCTTTCATATGCGCCTTCACTACTAGGCTCGGGCCTCACTTGCTCTCTTTCTCTCCCTCGGCCTTCATTCTGCATCTGTAAGAGCTGCTGGATTTGCTCTCCATGTAACTTGGCATGTTCTTTCAGTAACTTGCTAAATTCATCAACCACTCTAGATGATGAACTATCCTCCCCTTCTAATGCTTTACGCTTAGGCGGCATGATCCTATAATACATATTAATTTAAAGCCATTTCCAGATAAAACATATCATACTTATTGAGGCTACACATCCATATTATATCAAATAATGCAGGTACATACATACCGAATTGTCGACGACAGAGGAAGTCATATGCCAAATCATTGGTCCGAAAATCTTTGCTCTGATACCACTAAATGTAACACTCGAGACTAAAATGCATCTTTAGTGCGGAAGCTTTAAAATACAATTTGGAGAAAATGCATACTTTAAAGAAATTTGGGCAGCATCTCCCCATAAATAGGACATGCTACCTGTCTCAAGCAACACATAAACATATGCAAAACATTTTCATATACATCAGATACCATTTCATATAGTATCCACACATATTTTTAATTCAATTACCAAAACAACATTTTCAAGGTTTCCCAAAATAACCAAAAGTTCAACACATCAAAATATCATCCAACCACTATCTCCAAAGTTTGACATATTCCCTTCTCTCGCTTTGACAACTCAGGGATAAATCAGTCTTTCTGTACTGCCCGGAATTTTAATCCTAATAATCTGTAATTGTTGATTTATAATTTAATATGATTATGAGAGGATTAATCGGGACACGATTTGAAGTAACGTGTGAAAGTGTATGTGCGAGGACAGTACCATCGGCGCACATGCGCGACATGAGACGCGCACATGTGCGAATTGGACAGTAGGTCTCGCACATATGCGCGACAGGTGGCGCGCATATGCGCGAGCTGTGCGATGGGGCAAAGAAAATTCCAGTAGGTCTCGCGCATATGCGCGAGCTGCCAAAGCCGAGACCCGAAGGTCTCGCGCATATGTGCCAGTAATGTCGCGCATATGCGCGAGACATGCAGAAGGAGAAATTGACATTTGGCTTAGTTTGCAACGTTGGTATATATATATATATATATATGCAAAACGTACGAAATCATTTAGAATCAGAAAAGAATCGAGGAAAGGTCTCTGTGAAGTTGTGAAAAATCCTTACGCCTTTTGTGAAAAATCCGTCCGTCTGATTTTGAATCTGACTGCAGTACCGTGTTCTTATAAACACAGGCTACAACTGGACGTAAGTTTTCCTACGTTTTGACATGCTTTGAAATTATGTTATTGTCAGAATTGAATAGGATTCATATATGATGTTCTTGATATGTTAGACATCGTAGAATCGAAGTCAGATTAAGAAACAGACTGATTATAGAATTATTATGATTTTTTGAAGTTAATTACTGAGATATGACATCAGAGTGTATTGGTATCGATTCTGAATTAAGGGAATTGTTATCTGGTGATGTGGTATTGACGGGAATACTGAGTTTGTACCGTTATGCCGATTATTTGAATTAAATCAAGAATAATCAGTTTCATTGTTGAATTGAGAATGGAATATTGATATTATGATTCCTGATATACTGTTTCAGATTTACAGAGATAGTCTTGAGTTCAGAACTGATATTACTTCAGACCGAAACTGCAAACGAAAGGTATAAGTCAATGTGGTATTTGGAGATCGACTTGAGTCGGTTTAGACTTGAGTTTCCCTAAATCACATACTTTACTTTATTGCATTGATTTGATTGATATACTTGTTCTCTTGATTATAGATAGCAGGTATTAGACGAGTAGTCTTATGACAGAAGTGCCTGATAGTGGTGGGATCACCACGGGCACATTGCACGATGTCATGAGATATTGTATTTGCGGAAGTGCCATAGTCTGCTACTGGATAATTGGCTATCGATGTGGATAGAATTATAGCTCATTCTATTACTGGTGATCAGTATCGTATCGAATTGGCTATCGATGTGGATAGAATTATAGCTCATTCTATTACTGGTGATCAGTATCGTATCGATGTGGATAGAATTATAACTTCTTCTATTACTGTTGATCGATGTTATATCGATGTGGATAGAATTGGAGTTTCTTCTATTACTGGTGATCGATACTATACTGATGTGGATAGAAACAGAGCTTCTTCTATTACTGGTGATCGATACTATATCGACGTGGATAGAACTGGAGTCTTTTCTATTACTGTTGGTCGATATGGAATGCCAATGTCTAGAAACCGGGATCCCTAGGCTAGGATTGAGTCTAGTCTGAGTCGTGGAGTCACGAGCATTATCGACAGTTTGATATTGATTATGTTTCAGATATTGATACGTATCTTTGTTACCTGATTACATGCTTTATATTTGTTTATATGATTCCATGTTTCGTTGATTTATACTGGGATTATATTCTCACCGGAATTATCCGGCCGTTGTCTTGTCTGTATGTGTACATGACAACAGGTGGGACATGTACAGGGTTGAGGAGATGAATAAAGATCGTGATTAGAGTGGAGATTCCGGACTTTGATTATGATGTATAATAGGATTGGAACACTTGACATTAGTTGTTAAACCTTAGTGTAGTTGAATGTATGCAGTACAGGACCTGTATTGTATTTTATACTGATATGTATATGAGTTTGATTTCACTACGTTCCGCATTTGTAAAAAAAAAAATTAGACCCTGTTTTTAATTGATTAATTAGTCCCAATTATGATTAAGAACTTGATTAGCGTCCGGGTCTCCACAACAGGTGGTATCAGAGCAATAGATCCTTGAGATTGAGATAGAAGCTAGTGAGCGGGGTAGATTGAGGTCTTCTTTCCTGCTTTTGATTGCTAGCATGAATTCCTGTTTTAATACATATTTGCCTGAATATCTGATTTTGATATGGTATTGTGTATTTTTTGGAATGGATCAGCTGTAAGATGATCCGAGGAGGATTGAAACTGGTAAGTGGTAATTGGAATTACTAACCTTTTCGATTATCAGATATGCCTCCGAGAAGGATACCAGAACAGGGGAGTACATCGAATCCTCGTATGGATGTGACCCCTACTCCAATGGAGCAATTGTTGAAAAGATTTCAGTCATTCCATCCACCGTCTTTGAAAGGTACGGAGAATTCCGTGGAATGTGAATGTTGGTTGGACGATATTGAATCGATGTTTGAATCTTTGGAATATACGGAGGAAAAGAGGGTGAAACTGATAGGACACCAACTGCATGACGTTGCTAAACACTGGTGGATCACGACTAGACGGGCATTGAAACAACGTGGTAAGGCCATTACCTGGAATGTGTTTAAGTATGAATTTTATCTACGGATCTTTCCAGTATCATATAGGAAGGACAAGGGATCCGAGTTCGCAAACTTGAGACAGGGCCAGTTAAACATTGAGGACTATGTGGCTAAGTTCTCTACATTGCTTCCATTTGCTCCCCATGTAGCTGAACATGATGAGGCCGTTGCGGACCAGTTCATAAATGGCCTAAATCCTGGTGAATACCGGAAGGCCAAACAATTTCACCGATGCCTTGAACCGAGCCAAGGGAGCCGAAGCCGGTTTAATGAGACAGAGAGAGGCTTCGTTTGTGCCTTCAGCACCGAGATCACAGCTGCCTCCACCAGCTTCCCGATTTGAGAGCGGCAGTGGTAGTGGGAAGAAAGACTTCCTGAAAGCTAAGGGGAAGAAATTCAAGAAAGCTGGAAGTAGTTCATCCTATTCTAGTGGCTCTAGACAGACTGGTCAGGGTCAGAGTTATCCCGGACCTTACTGTAGCACTTGTGGAGGGAAGCATTCCATCGAGCAGTGCCGAGGAGTGTTCGGTAACTGCCGCATTTGTAAGCAGCATGGACACTTTGCCCGAGTGTGTCCACAGCGTGGTGCCCAGGGATTTCAGACCGCTGAGTCATCTGGATCAGTGGCTCAGACAGGGAGACGATCTTCTGCCGTTCATTCCTTTCAGCTAGCACCGTCTACTCAGTCACAGCAGAGGCCAGGAGGGAGCCAGACAGCGAGCCAGCCTCCTCGACAGCAGGCCCGACTATTCACTTTGACTGAGGAACAAGCACAGGATGCACCTGATGATGTCGTGGCAGGTAACTGTTTTATTTTTGGTTATCCTGCATATGTACTGATTGACACTGGTTCATCGCATACTTTTATTTCTGAAAGGTTTGCATTGAGTCATGCGTTACCTATTGAGTCATTGTCTGCGGTAGTGTCTGTCTCTTCTCCGTTAGGGACAGGGTTGATGTCAGTGAAAACTGTTAAATCTAGTATACTGCAGTACGATGGGCATACGATGGAGTTAGACTATATTGTGCTTGGGATATCTGATTTTGATTGTTGTGGGGACCCGGGCTCTAACTCTTTTCTTTGGATTCAATGAATCGTTAATATAAAAAGTGGGTCAAATTTTTGCTTTTCAACATTCATTCTAATGTTGTAAGTACAAGCATAAAGTCATTATTTATTTTACAACATAATGTACAAACATAAGGTACAACATGTCTTGTTCCATCCATTCTCAACAACTAGTAATTAAATACAGTACATGTCAAAAGTACAACTACTAGTTCTTCTGCTATGCCCGAGATCACCACGCTATGTCCATCTCTCATCCTCTGCGTGACCCAGATCCTGCCCCACTTGTTGTTATGCACACATACAGACATAACAACAGCCGGAAACTCCGGTGAGAACAAATCCCAGTATAAACATGTATACATGCATATAATCAAACTAAAACATGAAACATGCTATTATGAATGACATCATATAAACATGCAATGCGAATCAAATCATGTCTGGACTCGACTCGACTATAACTCTAGGCATCCCGATGTGAATAAGACGTCAATGGCTGTCACCTACCCTCCCACTCGGGCTGACTGTACGTCTTATTCCTAGACTTTGGTCTGAGCTGTATCAACGGCTGCAATAGGAGTCAGAGCTGCTCCTAAGCTGAGATACACCGAACATCTAGATATGTGACAATGGCTGTCAACGACTCTCCTATCTTAAATGCAATGAATATCAATCTGTAAACAAAGAATGCTCATATTCATATCTGAATATCACAATAATCTTATATGCTTGAATACAATTCTTTAATCGAAGCATAATCATGTTACAAGATTTGAATATAATTCTATAAACAAGTCATAAACATGCTACCATATGATTTTGGTTGGGAAACTCAAATAATATCTTATTTGAGTTGTGGCTTCCCAAACAAACATGGCTTATACCTTCCTTGTTGTGAAATAAATCGAAGTCTCGAAGTCGGGATACAAACTCTGTCACTCCAAATCTGAAATGGCAATTGTTGATAGATACCATATCAACAAACAACTCACAACAAGTCTTATACGATTCTTAATCAATTTCGGTATAAATCGACGGCATAACGACATAATTCTTTGATACCGTTTAATCCAATTCAACATATATCAACATTGTACAATTCTCAACTCATAATCATCATAATATCTATGTCAAGATCTCAAAATCTGTATAATCTCATGTCAATTATGCTAAAACTCATAACAATTGAGTTCGATATCATTTCTTCGGTCCGGTTTCAAATCTACAATCCTTATAATCATAAGAACATATTTCTTAACTCAAATCATAATTCTCCCAACACATATATATCAAGACATGCTGGAATTTAACTAAACATATACCCTTTTGAAGCCCTTGATGCAAGGAATACAAATTCGAACTTGAAACTAAATTCGGGTGGCTAAATCTTGAGATATCTTACCCCAAAACTTAAAGAGCTTGAAGAAATTTGAGGGAAACTCTCGGTTCAGCTGCTGGAAGTGAGAAAGAAATGAATCAGCACTAATTCATATATATACCTCTGCCATGTGTCAACATAAGAATCAAGGTGGATTTCTCGCATGCAGCACCGCGGGTGCGGTCACGTTAGCACCGCGGGTGCGCTATGCTCTCGGCAACCTTAACATTTTCCAAAAGTAGCGACCGCGGGTGCGGTCTCTGCAAGACCGCGGGTGCGGTCCTTCTGCACCGTGGGTGCGGTGATGCTACGGAAATTTTGGCCAAATTACTGTCCATGCACCGCGGGTGCGGTGTCTCCTAGCACCACAGGTGCGGTGTGGCTTCGGCAGCACATTCAAAATTCCATAATTTATGATCGCGGGTGCACTCTTGTTCTAAGCGCGGGTGCGGTCTCTCACACATGAAATATTTGGTACTTTCATCTTATGACATGCATTCTCATATCCTCCGAGTCGTACGTCAATGAAAACTAATAATCTCGAGCCTTACATTTCTCCCCCTCTAAGAAATGATTTCGCCCTCGAAATCGCACATCATTCTATCAATGCAAGCATCAAAAGTAATAACATCAAAGTTAGATCAATACTTACATCATTGAAATAACTCGGGGTGTTTCTGTCGCATGTCGGCTTCTGTCTCCCATGTCGCTTCTTCCGCACCGTGACGACTCCATTGGACTTTCACTAGAGGAATAATCTTCGTTCTGAGCTTCTTTTCCTTCCGATCAAGAATCTGTATCGGTTGTTCAACATAGGTCAATGTATGATCAAGCTCAGCTTCGTCAGGCTGAATGACATGAGAAATATCTGGCATGTATCTACGCAACATCGATACATGAAAAACGTCATGTATACCAGATAGAGAAGGAGGAAGAGCCAGTCGGTATGCTCGATCACCAATCTTCTCTAAGATCTCGTAAGGACCGACGTATCTAGGAGATAACTTCCCACGCTTGCCAAATCTGACAACGCCTCTGAATGGGGAAATCTTTAGAAACACTCTGTCTCCTTGCTCAAATACTAACGGTCTACGTCTGATATTGGCGTATTTGGCTTGCCTATCTTGTGCCGTCTTCATTCTCTTCTGAATGACTTTCACCTTCTCAGTCATGTCCCGAATCATATCTGGTCCAAGTTCTGGTACCTCTGAAATGTCATCCCAGAATAGCGGAGATCTGCACTTCTTACCATAAAAAGCTTCAAACGGTGCCATCTCAATGCTCGTCTGGTAGCTATTATTGTAAGAGAATTCGCAAAGAGATAGGGAATCTTGCCAACTAGTGCCAAAATCTAGCACTACGGCTCTTAACATATCCTCTAAAGTCTGGATAGTCCGCTCTGACTGTCCGTCTGTCTGAGGATGATACGCAGTACTCAGGTGTAATGTCGTACCTAAGGCCTGCTGTAAACTGTGCCAGAAGTGTGAAGTGAATCGTGGATCACAATCTGATACGATAGACTTCGGCACACCATGTAATCTGACTACCTCTCGAACATATATATCCGCCATTTGATCGTGTCTGAAAGTCATTCTATACGGGATGAAACAAGCTGATTTGGTCAATATATCGATAACAACCCAAATCGCATCACAGCCTCTAGAAGATCGGGGTAACTTCGTCACGAAATCCATGGAAATGTGATCCCATTTCCATTCTGGAATGGCTAAACTCTGAAGTAACCCTCCGGGCTTCTTCCTCTCGGCCTTCACCTGTTGGCAGTTCAAGCATTTAGACACATATTTTGCGATGTCTGATTTCATCTGCTTCCACCAGAACTGTGTCTTCAAATCATTGTACATCTTCCTGCCACCAGGATGGATGCTGAACCGACTGCAGTGTGCTTCGGACATAATCTGATGTCTCAAGTCTGAAACATCTGGCACTACAAGGCGGTTATTCACATACAGCACATGATCGCGTACCTGATATTCTGATAAATGTCATGCTCTGACCATCTGAATCGATCTTTGCACATTCTGATCGGTTCGTTGGGCTTCTTTGATCCTCCAGATCAAGTCCGGCTCAACTTGAATAGCAGCAAGTCGTAGTGGCCTCCTATCTGTATCAAATGCTAATCCAGAGAAACAGCAATTTTCAACTAGCTTTGTAACACCCATTGTTGATAAGGATAAGGAGCAAACCTTTCGACTTAAGGCGTCTGCTGCTGCATTTGACTTCCCTGGATAATATTTGATCTCGCAATCAAAGTCTTTTAACAGATCAAGCCATCTACGCTGCCTCATGTTCAACTCCGACTGAGAAAACAAATATTTTAGGCTTTTATGGTCTGAATAGATCTCAAATTTCTCGCCATAAAGATAATGACGCCAGATCTTTAGTGCAAATACGATAGCCGCCAATTCGAGATCATGAATGGTGTATCGAGTCTCGTGAGTCTTCAACTGTCTTGAGGCATATGCGACCACATGACCTCGCTGCATAAGAATACATCCCAAACCTATGTGAGAGGCATCACAATATACAACGAAATCACCCGTACCTGAAGGAATCATCAAGACAGGTGCACTGGTCAGCCTCTTCTTCAATTCTAGAAAACTAGACTCATACTCCTCAGACCATAGGAATGGCGCATTCTTCTGTGTCAATTGTGTAATTGGCTTCGCAATACGGGAGAAATCTTGGATGAATCGTCTATAGTATCCTGCTAGACCCATGAAACTGCGTATCTCTGGCACAGAAGTCGGTCTCGACCAAATGATCACGACTTCCACTTTACTCGGATCTACAGAAATACCATCTCCAGACATGATATGTCCCAAAAAGACAACTCGATTCTACCAAAATTCACACTTTGACAATTTAGCATACAATCTCTCATTTCTCAGTGTCTGCAACACAATTCTGAGATGTTCTGCATGTTCATTCCTGTTCTTAGAATACACCAGAATATCATCGATAAAGACAATCACAAAATCATCCAAATACCTCTGAAAGATTTGATTCATCAAGCCCATAAATACCGCCGGAGCATTTGTTAAACCAAAAGGCATGAAAATAAATTCGTAATGCCCATACCTGGTTCGAAATGATGTCTTCGGTATGTCTACATCTCGAACTCGGAGCTGATGATATCCGGATCACAAATCAATCTTAGAATAAACAGAGGATCCCTGCAACTGATCAAATAAATCATCAATCCTAGTCAAAGGATACTTATTCTTTATCGTTGCCTTATTCAGTTTCCTGTAATCGATACACAACCGCATCGATCCATCTTTCTTTCGTACAAATAGCACCGGAGCGCCCCAAGAATATACACTAGGTCTGATATATCCCTTGGCTAGAAGATCTTCCAACTGTGCTTTCAATTCTTTCAACTCTATCGGTGACATCCTATACGGAGCTCTCGAAATAGGAGTGGTACCTGGAATCAAGTCAATACTAAAATCTACCTCTCTCACGGGAGGTAATCCCGGAATCTCCTCTGGAAACACATCTGCAAATTCCCGTACTACTAGCAAATCTTCCAATGTATGGCTAGATTTCTGTACATCTACAGCATACACAAGGAACCCATCTGCTCCTTTCTGCAACAACTTATTCATAGACAAAGCCGAAATCAAGGGAATCCGAGATCTGGAACCCTTACCGTAGAATTTCCACTCTCCTGCCATTTCTGGTCTGAATCTGACAATCTTGTTGAAACAATCCACAGTGGCTCTGTACTTTGTTAACATATCAATCCCAACAATGCAATCAAAGTCAGCTAGCCCAAGTATTATGCAATCTAGATCAAGTTCATGACCCTCAAACTGTAAGATGCAATGTCTAACTGTGGTCACAGCTATCAAACCACTTCCCAACGAAGAAGTAATAGACACGACATCTAACAAAGACTCAACAGGCAAAGATTGCAATAATGCAAATCGTTCGGAAATGAAGTTATGCGATGCGCCCGTATCTATCAATATATAAGCAGGATAACCGCAAAAGAAACAGTTAACTGCAATGACATCATCTGGGGCATCCTGTGCTTGCTCCTCTGTCAACGCAAACACCTGAGCCTGTTGTCGGGTCTGCTAACTCCCGGTATGACCACCTCTGGCTTGAGGCTGGGTCTGTGCAGGTGGCGGCTGAAATGAGTGAACCGATGAAGCTTGCCTCTCGGGCTGGGCTACAGATGCTGATGACCCTGCACCCTGAAATCTCAATGTACCACTTCTTTGAGGATAGACCTTGGCATAATGCCCCGGTTGCTTACATATGTTACATCTGCCCACTACACCCTGACACTGTTCTGTGGCATGCTTACCTCCACAAGTACTGCAATATCCACTCATCACTTCTAAGCTCTGGCCAGGACCTCTCTGTCTTGACCCGCTGGAGCTCGACGAACTGCTCCCTGCCTTCTTAAACTGTTTGACCTTCGCTTTTAGTTGATCTTTTTGCCCACTACTACTACCACCGCTATCGAATCTTGAAGGAGGTTGTACTAAAGGTAGTGGTGGTCTCGGACTCGGAGTAACATACGGAACACTCCGTTGTCTAAGCAATCCTGCTTCAGCTCCTTTGGCACGATTCAATGCATCTGCGAAGTTGTTGGGTCTCCCAGTATTAACCAATGTAAAGACATCTGGGTTCAGGCCATTTATAAACTGATCTGCTACGGCCTCATCATTACCTGAAACGTGAGGTGCAATGCGAAGCAAAGAAGAAAATTTAGCAATGTACTCTTCAATGTTCAATTGCCCTTGCCTCAGGTTTGCAAATTCAGCGCCTTTATCTTTACGGTAAGATACAGGAAAGAATCGCTGATAAAACTCTGTCTTGAATACTTTCCATGTAATCTCGGTGCCACGCTGTTCTAGTGCTCTCCTTATATTCAACCACCAATACTTAGCCACGTCTTGCAGTTGATGGCCAATGAGTTTCACTCGCTTCTCATCACTGTATTCCAGAGACTCGAATAACATCTCGATATCCTCCAACCAGCTTTCACATTCAATTGCATTTTCTGTACCCTTTAAGGTCGGTGGTCGGAATGACTGGAATCGCTTTAATAAAGTCTCCATGGGCGTAGCAGTGACATCCATCGTATCACCAGATGTGCTACCTTGTTCTGGTGCTGGTGGTCGCAAAGGCACTGCTGCTCTTCGAGGAGGCATGAATCTGATATACAAACAGTTTAGTATACAATCTATACTAACTGTCTCAGCCCTCCTCGGATCATTTACCTCTGATCCAGAATCGGTTCTGATTCAGTCTTAACCCATACATGCTGCAATCAAATCAGATAACACAACACGTAATAGGGAAAGCAATAAATCATGATATGCTAGCATGATATAAACAAGGAAGATGACTCGATCTACCCCGCTCATTCTATTCTATCTCCATCTACAGAACCTATGGCTCTGATACCACCTGTTGTGGGGACCCGGGCTCTAACTCTTTTCTTGGGATTCAATGGATCGTTAATATAAAAAGTGGGTCAAATTTTTGCTTTTCAACATTCATTCTAATGTTGTAAGTACAAGCATAAAGTCGTTATTTATTTTACAACATAATGTACAAACATAAGGTAAAACATGTCTTGTTCCATCCATTCTCAACAACTAGTAATTAAATACAGTACATGTCAAAAGTACAACTACTAGTTCTTCTGCTATGCCCGAGATCACCACGCTATGTCCATCTCTCATCCTCTGCGTGACCCAGATCCTGCCCCACCTGTTGTTATGCACACATACAGACATAACAACAGCCGGAAACTCCGGTGAGAACAAATCCCAGTAAAAACATGTATACATGAATATAATCAAACTAAAACATGAAACATGCTATTATGAATGACATCATATAAACATGCAATGCGAATCAAATCATGTCTGGACTCGACTCAACTATAACTCTAGGGATCCCGATGTGAATAAGACGTCAATGGCTGTCACCTACCCTCCCACTCGTGATGACTGTACGTCTTATTTCTAGACTTCGGTCTGAGCTGTATCAACGGCTGCAATAGGAGTCAGAGCTGCTCCTAAGCTGAGATACACCGAACATCTAGATATGTGACAATGGCTGTCAACGACTCTCCTATCTTAAATGCAATGAATATCAATCTGTAAACAAAGCATGCTCATATTCATATCTGAATATCACAATAATCTTATATGCTTGAATACAATTCTATAATCGAAGCATAATCATGTTACAAGATTTGAATATAATTCTATAAATAATTCATAAACATGCTACCATATATACAATAATTCTAGTATGTGATTTTGGTTGGAAAACTCAAATAATATCTTATTTGAGTTGTGGCTTCCCAAACAAACATGGCTTATACCTTCCTTCTTGTGAAATAAATCGAAATCTCGAAGTCGGGATACAAACTCTGTCACTCCAAATCTGAAATGGCAATTGTTGATAGATACCATATCGACAAACAACTCACAACAAGTCTTATACGATTCTTAATCAATTTCGGTATAAATCGACGGCATAACGACATAATTCTTCGATACCGTTTAATCCAATTCAACATATATCAACATTGTACAATTCTCAACTCATAATCATCATAATATCTATGTCAAGATCTCAAAATCTGTATAATCTCATGTCAATTATGCTAAAACTCATAACAATTGAGTTCGATATCATTTCTTCGTTCCGGTTTCAAACCTACAATCCTTATAATCATAAGAACATATTTCTTAACTCAAATCATAATTCTCCCAACACATATATATCAAGACATGCTGTAATTTAACAAAACATATACCCTTTTGAAGCCCTTGATGCAAGGAATACAAATTCGAACTTGAAACTAAAATCGGGTGGCTAAATCTTGAGATATCTTACCCCAAAACTTAAAGAGCTTGAAGAAATTTGAGGAAAACTCTCGGTTCAGCTGCTGGAAGTGAGAAAGAAATGAATCAGCACTAATTCATATATATACCTCTGCCATGTGTCAACATAAGAATCAAGGTGGATTTCTCGCATGCAGCACCGCGGGTGCGGTCACGTTAGCACCGCGGGTGCGCTATGCTCTCGGCAACCTTAACATTTTCCAAAAGTAGCGACCGCGGGTGAGACCGCGGTCTTGTCACCGCGGGTGCGGTCCTTCTGCACCGTGGGTGCGGTGATGCTACGGAAATTTTGGCCAACATACTGTCCATGCACCGCGGGTGCGGTGTCTCCTAGCACCGCAGGTGCGGTGTGGCTTCGGCAGCACATTCAAAATTCCATAATTTATGATCGCGGGTGCACTCTTGTTCTAAGCGCGGGTGCGGTCTCTCACACATGAAATATTTGGTACTTTCATCTTATGACATGCATTCTCATATCCTTCGAGTCGTACGTCAATGAAAACTAATAATCTCGAGCCTTACATTTCTCCCCCTCTAAGAAATGATTTCGCCCTCGAAATCTCACATCATTCTATCAATGCAAGCATCAAAAGTAATAACATCAAAGTTAGATCAATACTTACATCATTGAAATAACTCGGGGTGTTTCTGTCGCATGTCGGCTTCTGTCTCCCATGTCGCTTCTTCAGCACCGTGATGACTCCATTGGACTTTCACTAGAGGAATAATCTTCGTTCTGAGCTTCTTTTCCTTCCGATCAAGAATCTGTATCGGTTGTTCAACATAGCTCAATGTATGATCAAGCTCAGCTTAGTCAGGCTGAATGACATGAGAAATATCTGGCATGTATCTACGCAACATCGATACATGAAAAACGTCATGTATACCGGATAGAGAAGGAGGAAGAGCCAGTCGGTATGCTCGATTGCCAATCTTCTCTAAGATCTCGTAAGGACCGACGTATCTAGGAGATAACTTCCCACGCTTGCCATGTGTCAACATAAGAATCAAGGTGGATTTCTCGCATGCAGCACCACGGGTGCGGTCACGTTAGCACCGCGGGTGCGCTATGCTCTCGGCAACCTTAACATTTTCCAAAAGTAGCGACCGCGGGTGCGGTCTCTGCAAGACTGCGGGTGCGGTCTTGTCACGCGGGTGCGGTCCTTCTGCACCGTGGGTGCGGTGATGCTACGGAAATTTTGGCCAACTTACTGTCCATGCACCGCGGGTGCGGTGTCTCCTAGCACCTAAACTGCATACGAAAGGTATAAGTCAATGTAGTATTGGGAGATCGACTTGAGTCGCTTTAGACTTGAGTTTCCCTAAATCACATACTTTAATTTATTGCATTGATATTGCATTGATTTGATTGATATACTTGTTCTCTTGATTATAGATAGCAGGTATTAGACGAGTAGTCTTATGACAGAAGTGCCTGATAGTGGTGGGATCACCACGGGCACATTGCACGATGTCATGAGATATTGTATTTGCGGAAGTGCCATAGTCTGCTACTGGATAATTGGCTATCGATGTGGATAGAATTATAGCTCATTCTATTACTGGTGATCAGTATCGTATCGATGTGGATAGAATTATAACTTCTTCTATTACTGTTGATCGATGTTATATCGATGTGGATAGAATTGGAGTTTCTTCTATTACTGGTGATCGATACTATACTGATGTGGATAGAAACAGAGCTTCTTCTATTACTGGTGATCGATACTATATCGACGTGGATAGAACTGGAGTCTTTTCTATTACTGTTGGTCGATATGGAATGCCAATGTCTAGAAACCGGGATCCCTAGGCTAGGATTGAGTCTAGTCTGAGTCGTGGAGTCACGAGCATTGTCGACAGTTTGATATTGATTATGTTTCAGATATTGATACGTATCTTTGTTACCTGATTACATGCTTTATATTTGTTTATATGATTACATGTTTCGTTGATTTATACTAGGATTATATTCTCACCGGAATTATCCGGCTGTTGTCTTGTCTGTATGTGTACATGACAATAGGTGGGACATGTACAGGGTTGAGGAGATGAAGAATGATCGTGATTAGAGTGGAGATTCCGGACTTTGATTATGATGTATAATAGGGTTGGAACACTTGACATTAGTTGTTAAACCTTAGTGTAGTTGAATGTATGCAGTACAGGACCTGTATTGTATTTTATACTGATATGTATATGAGTTTGATTTCACTACGTTCCGCATTTGTAAAAAAAAAAATTTAGACCCTGTTTTTAATTGATTAATTAGTCCCAATTATGATTAAGAACTTGATTAGCGTCCGGGTCCCCACAACAGTTGGTATCAGAGCAATAGATCCTTGAGATTGAGATAAGAGCTAGTGAGCGGGGTAGATTGAGGTCTTCTTTCCTGCTTTTGATTGCTAGCATGAATTCCTGTTTTAATACATATTCGCCTGAATATCTGATTTTGATATGGTATTGTGTATTATTTGGAATGGATCAGCTGTAAGATGATCCGAGGAGGAATGAAACTGGTAAGTGGTATTTGGAATTACTAACCTTTTCGATTATCAGATATGCCTCCGAGAAGGATACCAGAACAGGGGAGTACATCGAATCCTCCTATGGATGTGACCCCTATTCCAATGGAGCAATTGTTGAAAAGATTTCAGTCATTCCATCCACCGACTTTGAAAGTACGGAGAATTCCGTGGAATGTGAAAGTTGGTTGGACGATATTGAATCGATGTTTGAATCTTTGGAATATACGGAGGAAAATAGGGTGAAACTGATAGGACACCAACTGCATGACGTTGCTAAACACTGGTGGATCAAGACTAGACGGGCATTGGCACAACGAGGTACGGCCATTACCTGGAATGTGTTTAAGTCTGAATTTTATCTACGGTTCTTTCCAGTATCATATAGGAAGGACAAGGGAGCCGAGTTCGCAAACTTGAGACAGGGCCAGTTAAACATTGGGGACTATATGGCTAAGTTCTCTACATTGCTTCGATTTGCTCCCCATGTAGCTGAACATGATGAGGCCGTTGCGGACCAGTTCATAAATGGCCTAAATCTTGAAATTATTACCTTGGTGAATACCGGAAGGCCAAACAATTTCAGCGATGCCTTGAACCGAGCCAAGGGAGCCGAAGCCGGTTTAATGAGACAGAGAGAGGCTTCGTTTGTGCCTTCAGCACCGAGATCACAGCTGCCTCCACCAGCTCCCCGATTTGAGAGCGGCAGTGGTAGTGGGAAGAAAGACTTCCTGAAAGCTAAGGGGAAGAAATTCAAGAAAGCTGGAAGTAGTTCATCCAGTTCGAGTGGCTCTAGACAGACTGGTCAGGGTCAGAGTTATACCAGACCTTACTGTAGCATTTGTGGAGGGAAGCATTCCACCGAGCAGTGCCGAGGAGTGTTCGGCAACTGCCGCATTTGTAAGCATCATGGACACTTTGCCCGAGTGTGTCCACAGCGTGGTGCCCAGGGATTCCAGGCCGCTGAGTCATCTGGATCAGTGGCTCAGACAAGGAGACGGTCTTCTGCCGTTCATTCCTTTCAGCCAGCACCGTCTACTCAGTCACAACAGAGGCCAGGAGGGAGCCAGACAGCGAGCCAGCCTCCTCGACTGCAGGCCCGACTATTCGCTTTGACTGAGGAACAAGCACAGGATGCACCTGATGATGTCGTGGCAGGTAACTGTTTTATTTTTGGTTATCCTGCATATGTACTGATTGACACTGGTGCATCACATACTTTTATTTCTGAAAGGTTTGCATTGAGTCATGCGTTACCTATTGAGTCATTGTCTGCGGTAGTGTCTAGTCTCTTCTCCGTTAGGGACAGGGTTGATGTCAGTGAAAACTGTTAAATCTGGTATACTGCAGTACGATGGGCATACGATGGAGTTAGACTGTATTGTGCTTGGGATATCTGATTTTGATTGTATTATCGATATCGATACGTTAACCAAGTACATGGCTACAGTCGATTGTTTCCACAAGATAGTTCGATTCAGACCTGAAATGGCTGAAGAGTGGAAATTTTATGGTAAGGGTTCTAGAGCTAGAATTCCTTTGATAACTGCAATGAATATGACTCGATTATTGCAGAAGGGAGCGGATGGATTCCTGGTATATTCAGTTGATTTACTGAAATCGAGCCCATCATTGGCGGACTTGCCAGTGGTGTGTGAATTTGCTGATGTCTTTCCAGATGAGATTCCTGGATTACCTCCGATTCGAGAAATAGACTTCAGCATCGAGTTGATGCCAGGAACAGTTCCGATCTCGAGGGCTCCTTACAGGATGGCACCGATCGAATTAAAAGAACTGAAAGAACAGTTGGAGGATTTACTGGCCAAGGGGTACATTAGACCGAGTGTATCTCCTTGGGGTGCTCCAGTACTGTTCGTGAGAAAGAAGGATGGGTCGATGAGACTTTGTATCGACTACAGGCAACTGAATAAGGCAACGGTAAAGAATAAATATCCCTTGCCTCGTATTGATGATCTGTTTGATCAGTTGCATGGTTCTTCAGTGTATTCCAAGATCGATCTGAGATCTGGATACCATCAATTGAGAGTCAGGGATGCTGATATCTCAAAGACAGCATTCAGAACCAGGTATGGACACTATGAGTTTATTGTCATACCTTTTGGTTTGACGAATGCACCGGCGGTATTTATGGGATTGATGAACCGCGTCTTTCAGAAATATTTGGATGATTTTGTTATCATATTCATTGATGATATATTGATCTATTCAAAGAATATGATTGAGCATTCTGATCATCTAAGGACTGTGTTGAGAATTCTGAGGGCTGAGAAACTGTATGCTAAATTATCGAAATGCGAGTTCTGGTTGAAACAGGTGGTATTTCTGGGCATATATATCCGGAGACGGGATATCAGTTGATCACAGTAAGGTTGAAGCCGTGATTAGTTGGCCGAGACCTACATCTGTGCCGGAGATTCGCAGTTTCATGGGTTTGGCAGGATATTATCGCCGATTCATTAAAGATTTCTCGAGTATTGCCAAACTAATTACACAGTTGACTCAGAAGAATGCTCCATTTGTGTGGACAGAAGACTGTGAATCCAGTTTTCTTGAGTTGAAAAAGAGACTGACCAGTGCGCCTGTGTTGACGATTCCCTCAGGCACTGGTGGATTTGTCGTTTATTGTGATGCATCTCACCGAGGAATGGATTGTGTTTTGATGCATCGGGGGCATGTGATTTATTATGCCTCAAGACAGCTGAAACCCCATGAAGCTCGTTACCCAATTCATGATCTTGAATTGGCAGCCATAGTCTTTACACTGAAGATATGGCGACATTATTTGTACGGTGAGAAATTCGAGATTTATTCTGATCACAAAAGCTTAAAATATTTGTTTTCGCAATCAGAGCTGAATATGAGACAACGGAGATGGCTGGATTTACTGAAAGACTTTGATTGTGAAATCAAATATTATCCGGGGAAATCCAACGCAGCAGCAGATGAACTGAGTCGAAAGGTATGTGCACTATCCTTATCGACGATAGGTGTTTCGAATTTGATAGAAGACTGCTGTTTGTCTGGATTAGCTTTTGAAACAGATCATCAGCCTCTGAGATTATATGCAATTCGAGCTGAACCAGAATTGATACTGAAAATCAAAGAGGCACAGAAAAGTGATCAGAATATACAAAATTCGATTGCTATGGTCAGAGCTGGTCATCAATCGGAATATCAGGTGAGAAATGGCATTTTGTATGTGAATAATCGTATGGTTGTGCCGAATGTTTCGGATTTGAAACAACAAATACTGACAGAAGCGCACAACAGTTGTTTTAGCATTCATCCTGGTGGCACGAAAATGTATAATGATTTAAAGACACAGTATTGGTGGAAACAAATGAAAGCTGATATTGCTACATTTGTAGCCAAATGTCTGAATTGACAACAGGTGAAGGCTGAAAGAAAGAAACCTGGAGGACTGTTACAGAGTTTACCTATTCCTGAATTGAAATGGGATCACATTTCCATGGATTTTGTGACGCAGTTACCGAGATCCTCCAGAGGTTGTGATGCGATTTGGGTCGTGATTGATCGATTGACCAATCTGCATGGAGTGCCGAAGTCGATTGTTTCAGACCGTGATCCTCGGTTTACTTCGCACTTCTGGCAGAGTTTGCAGCAAGCTCTCGGTACGAAGTTACATCTAAGAACCGCATATCATCCACAGACTGATGGACAATCAGAACGTACGATTCAGACATTGGAAGTTATGCTGAGAGCTGTAGTACTTGATTTCAACACTAATTGGCAAGATGCATTGCCACTTTGCGAGTTTTCGTACAACAACAGCTATCAAACGAGTATTGAGATGGCCCCATTTGAAGCGTTGTACGGAAAGAAATGCAGATCCCCTCTTTACTGGGATGATATCTCTGAAGTTCCTGAGACTGGACCTGATATGATCAGAGATATGACTGAGAAAGTGAAACTAATCCAGAAGAAAATGAAGGCAGCACAGGACCGACAAGCCAAATATGCCAACCTCAGACGACGACCGTTGGTATTCGAGGTAGGAGATCGAGTATTCTTGAAGATTTCTCCTTTCGGAGGTGTTGTCAGATTTGGAAAGAAAGGAAAACTGTCTCCACGATATTTTGGTCCTTATGAGATTCTCGAAAAGATAGGGGATCGTGCCTATCGACTAGCATTGTCGCCTTCATTATCTAGAATACATGATGTCTTTCATGTATCGATGCTGCGGAAATATCTCCCTGATGGTTCTCACGTGATTCAGCCAGACGAGACCGAGCTGGATGAGACATTGAGTTATGTCGAGAAACCGATCCGGATTATCGATCGCAAAGAAAAACAGCTCAGAACGAAGATGATTCCTCTCGTGAAAGTTCAATGGACTCGTCATGGTGTTGAAGAAGCCACTTGGGAGACTGAATCTGAAATGAGACAAGAATTCCCAGCATTATTTTAGTAATGTAAATATTTGTTCAGTTTGGATTACATTCTCTCTTAATGATATGATTCGACTAGCTGTGATTTCGAGGACGAAATCATATCTTAGGGGGGGAGAAATGTAATGCCCGGAATTTTAATCCTAATAATCTGTAATTATTGATTTATAATTTAATATGATTATGAGAGGATTAATCGGGACACGATTTGAAGTAACGTGTGAAAGTGTATGTGCGAGGACAGTACCATCGGCGCACATGCGCGACATGAGACGCGCACATGCGCGAATTAGACAGAAGGTCTCGCGCATATGCGCGACAGGATGGCGCGCATATGCGCGAGCTGTGCGATGGGGCAAAGAAAATTCCAGTAGGTCTCGCGCATATGCGCGAGCTGCCAAAGCCGAGACCCGAAGGTCTCGCGCATATGCGCCAGTAATGTCGCGCATATGCGCGAGACATGCAGAAGGAGAAATGAACATTTGGCTTACTTTGCAACGTTGGTATATATATATATATTTATATATATATATATATATATATATATATATATATATATATATATATATATATATATATGCAAAACGTACGAAATCATTTAGAATCAGAAAAGAATCGAGGAATGTTAGAGTAGGTGCCCGTCGAGCCAAGTGTTGGCCGAGTGTTCACAATGAAACTCTATGTATAAGCAATCTGTATTTTAATAATATTTGAAATTATTATTTTGGCAAATCTTTATCTGTATACCCATGCTAGTTGCATAGATAAAGCCCTTGAATATACAAATAGTAGAAAGAATATGAGATGCTCATATGATGAGTATCATGAAACTCATATTTGGAATACTGTATATTCTAAACGGTTCCTAGTCGATTCAGCCGCCACTAAGAAGGATATAGGCCGCTCGAGTTCGAGACTAGTATCTGCGATGAGAGTACCATGTTTCATTGGTAGGGGACATTGTGATGTCCGAACATGCAGATAGGTGCTCCTTGTAGAGTGCACTGAACAACCCTCCATAAAAGGACTTTCCAAGTGGTTCTCACTTATCGAGTGGAAAAGTCCTGGTTTATGGTTGTACACCATTAGTCCTTATGACTCGGGACAACATTGAGACTCTATGTGCTAGAATTACACTTTGACTTGTTTACCGACTCTCATGGGGTCATCAGGTGGCAAGGTTGGGTGTTCTGTCGAAACACATAGAGTCGATGCATTGTAGTCGGGGATTCACCGCTTACCTACGGGTATGGATATCCTATGTGTTTTCATGTGTATGTAGGTTGAAATCTCTGGCCAGAGTATGGTTGTAATTATGAAAGGGGTTTCATAGATTACACCATCGATGCAACTACGACATGACACATAGTATCGATTCATGGACAACTCTCGATAAACCAATGGTTGTCGAATCGATCGGGATATATGAGTTGAAGGGACCGTACTGTACGCTAACCATAATTGAATGGTTCTTGCAGGCACTATCATTTGATACCTAGGGAATCATGTAAGCGATGCTGCTAGGCGTTTAACATGATTGGTTGGGTACTATCAGATTTGAATTCTGACGTTCTTGTTATCAAGGGGTTGATAAGTAAGAATGGAGCAATTGGGGTATGCTCGAATAAGGACATGTTTTGTCCGAATCACATAGAGATGTGAACCCACGGCTAGTTGTATCAGTGAACCATTGAGGGCCACACAAGTACTAGCTTTTTAGATCCCGTTGAGAAGTAAAATAGTTCAATGTGTTGAACGGCTTATAAAGGAGTTTATAAGTGTAAGGAAAATTAGAAGTATGACTTCTATAAAGGAGAAAATAGTTCAATATGTTGAACGACTTATAAATGAGTTTATAAGTGTCAAGAAAAATAGAAGTATGACTTCTATGAGAGAAATGTAATTTTTAATTTATGAATGTGTTCTTAAATTAAAAGTTGGCCAAATGAATAATGTATTTGAAAATTGTGATTTTCATAAACATTATTATGAACTAAATTAAATTAATTCAAGTGTTGAATTAATTAAACACTAGTGGACCTAGTAGAGTCCAAATAATTAAATTAATTCAAGTGTTGAATTAATTAAATTATATTGAGTCTTGTAGAGCTCAATTTAAATTAATTATTTAACTAGTGGGACTTGGGTAAATTCAAGTAATGTTTAATTAGTCTCAAATATGTTTGAGATAATTAAATTTAGTCCATGATTTTTAATTTGTTAAAAACCATATAATATGCATACATGGGAGGTGAAAGGTTGGGAGACTACTTTTTGAGTTTTCAAGGCATGGCATGCAAAATGTGATTTCTACTTTTTCCACTACCAAGACAAGTCTCCCTTCCCTCATTCTTGCATCCTCATGGCCGAAATTTTCCAACTTTTCTCTCCTTTTTCTTCAATTTTTGGTTGAGGAAATCTTGCACTTCTCTTTGAAAAATCCTCATATTTTTCTAGTGCAAAATATGAGGGGATCTACCTAGTTGGTGGTGGGCTTAATAGTTGAGCAAGGAGTGCTCAAAGGAAGCTTGTAGATTTATCATCCTTTGAAGAGCTAAGGTGTTTACACCTTGGTTGGAGCAATCATCAACCTCAAGAGGTTGATATGTAAAATTCTAAACACACTATGAATGTCATTTTGTGTTTTATTGTATTTGTTGCACAAAATTATGTGGTGGCCGAAAATTACATGTAAAAATTTGATTTTTAAACTTCCGTTGCGCTTCCGGTCACCGTAACCGATCTCCTTTCAAAGGTCTCTGTAAAGTCGCGCATATGCGCGAGACATGCAGAAGGAGAAATGGACATTTGGCTTAGTTTGCAACGTTGGTGTATATATATATATATATATATATATATATATATATATATATATATATATATATATATATATTATATATATATATATTTATATATATATATATATATGCAAAACGTACGAAATCATTTAGAATCAGAAAAGAATCGAGGAAAGGTCTCTGTGAAGTTGTGAAAAATCCAGTTGTGAAAAATCCTTACGCCTTTTGTGAAAAATCCGTCCGTCTGATTTTGAATCTGACTGCAGTACCGTGTTCATATAAACACAGGCTACAACTGGACGTAAGTTTTGCTACGTTTTGACATGCTTTGAAATTATGTTATTGTCAGAATTGAATAGGATTCATATATGATGTTCTTGATATGTTAGACATCGTAGAATCGAAGTCAGATTAAGAAACGGACTGATTATGGAATTATTATGATTTTCTGAAGTTAATTACTGAGATATGATATCAAAGTGTATTGGTATCGATTATGAATTAAGGGAATTGTTATCTGGTGATGTGGTATTGACGGGAATACTGAGTTTGTACCGTTATGCCGATGAATTGAATTGAATCCAGATTAATCAGTTTCAGTGTTGAATTGAGAATGAATATTGATATTATGATTCCTGATATACTGTTTCAGATTTACAGAGATAGTCTTGAGTTCAGAACTGATATTACTTCAGACCGAAACTGCAAACGAAAGGTATAAGTCAATGTGGTATTTGGAGATCGACTTGAGTCGGTTTAGACTTGAGTTTCCCTAAATCACATACTTTACTTTATTGCATTGATATTGCATTGATTTGATTGATATACTTGTTCTCTTGATTATAGATAGCAGGTATTAGACGAGTAGTCTTATGACAGAAGTGCCTGATAGTGGTGAGATCATTGCACGATGTCATGAGATATTGTATTGGCGGAAGTGCCATAGTCTGCTACTGGATAATTGTCTATCGATGTGGATAGAATTATAGCTGATTCTATTACTGGTGATCAGTATTGTATCGATGTGGATATAATTATAACTTATTCTATTACTGTTGATCGATGTTATATCGATGTGGATAGAATTGGAGTTTCTTCTATTACTGGTGATCGATACTATAATGATGTGGATAGAAACAGAGCTTCTTCTATTACTGGTGATCGATACTATATCGACGTGGATAGAACTGGAGTCTTTTCTATTACTGTTGGTCGATATGGAATGCCAATGTCTGGAAACCGGGATCCCTAGGCTAGGATTGAGTCTAGTCTGAGTCGTGGAGTCACGAGCATTGTCGACAGTTTGATATTGATTATGTTTCAGATATTGATGCATATCTTTGTTACCTGGTTACATGCTTTATATTTGTTTATATGATTGCATGTTTCGTTGATTTATACTGGGATTATATTCTCACCGGAATTATCCGGCTGTTGTCTTGTCTGTATGTGTACATGACAACAGGTGGGACATGTACAGGGTTGAGGAGATGAAGAAAGATCGTGATTAGAGTGGAGATTCCGGACTTTGATTATGATGTATAATAGGGTTGGAACACTTGACATTAGTTGTTAAACCTTAGTGTAGTTGAATGTATGCAGTACAGGACCTGTATTGTATTTTATACTGATATATATATGAGTTTGATTTCACTACGTTCCGCATTTGTAAAAAAAAATCTAGACCCTGTTTTTTAATTGAATAATTAGTCCCAATTATGATTAAGAACTTGATTAGCGTCCGGGTCCCCACACTTTCTTACCTGTACCTACATCACATGAACATAACTGGAATGAGTATAAAACTCAGCAAATGGAATCAATAATAACAAGGTACATATATATCATTTTATTGTAAAACATAAATTGTATAGCCTCAATTTTATTTTCTTGAAAACATTATCCTTCTCATTTCATAAACGTCGAATCATCATTAATATCATCAGTCAAGAATTATAATATAACAATAAATAGGGATGATATTCATTTCATTGATCAAATGAAGAATTGATAGTTCTTATAAGATAGTTCATTCATTGCTAACCCTATTCGTAAAAATGAATCTCATAGGAGGGACATGTACATCTGCATAAAATGCATCTTATAAGAGAGCACATGTTTTCATCGTTAATTGGCCAATTACATTGCGGATTTAGAATTTCCAGGGGCAACACCGCTACTATCACTATCAAACCAATCATTAATCATATAAAACTTCATTCATGCATTTTATCGAACACCTTAGAGCCATCATTTAAAGTTTAACTCCTTTCATTCAAAAATGCATATAATTGCACTACCATATATACATATTTATATATATATATATATCATGAATGGAATTTGAAAGGAGTTAACGTCATAAAATCATCAAAACACATACATATAGGATCATGTTATGCATTTAAGAATTGATTCCACTTACAACACTTGGAGCACTTGATTTCCTAAACCTTGACGATGACCCTACAACAATAAACCCAAATAATAACCTTAAATTACCATTTAATCCAATACATCATCACAACTATCATCCCCTAACTCCAACATCTTCAATAACTCGAGAACAAGAAGAAAAACCACTTACCTTAGCTCCTTTCACTAAAAAGATGAAGTTCCAACTCCAGATTGAAGATTAATTGCTTAAAATAAAGATTGGAAAAATAGGAAAATGTATAACCCTTACCTTACACGATGGAGAAGAGAAAGGAAGAGAAGGGAAATGAGAAAAATGAGAGTTTCCTTCGATTTTATGCCTAAAATTACCCAAAACACGTTTTTAAACATTGGTGGCCGCCCGGGCGGACGTCTTTTTCCGCCCGGTCGCAGAACTCTCGGCCAAAATACATTTTTCTCGAACAAGGCCCGCCCTGGCACACATCTTTTCCTGCTCGGGCGCGCGCTCTGCGCACAACCACTTCAAAGATCGCTTTCGAAACACCTCTTCCATTCATAATTCAGAAACGTGTTAAACTGGAAAGTTGTAGCTCTATGTCTTGGCTTGCATTTCCAATTCGTTTCATGTAATTTGGAGGTCTGAGTAAAAATTTATGCTAAATCTCCCAACATGTGTCACTAGAGGAACGACGAAACACACGACACACTTCGGGGCACTTTTGGCTTACCTTCCACAATGATTTGAACAAAACTCAAAATAAGAAAGTTATAGCTTTATATCTTATCTTTCTAATGGAAGAAGCCTCACCTTATTTGGATCAATATACAAAACATGATGCTAAAAACCACAACTACTGCCACAGTTTCATACCGTTTCAGCACTTCCATTACCTATTTGGCTAAGGGTCAACTTTCTATTCTACCCATCCATTCTTTGTTTCATTCTATATCATTCAATACCATTCATATCATATCTTGAAGCCATAAACCATCACCATTACACTACATATCCCAAACGATCATCATAACAAACCATAAAAGTAATAATGAACATACTTAATCATAATCATTACCTTACATCATATGCATACAAATGTCTGGGTGTTACAGTATATGCGCCGATTGAGGCGCGCATATGCGCAAGTGGTGATATGCCGAGACAGTAGGTCTCACGCATATGCGCAGGGATGGTGCGCGTAAGTTTCTTATGTTTTTTATATGATTTGAAATTATGACATTGTTAGAATCAGATACGGTTGATTTATGTTGTTCTTGCGATATCAGACATCGTAATCGAAACCTGATCATTGAACAGATACCGTATGAAATTATTGTGAATTTTCAGAGTTGATTTGATTGTGATTAGATTGTATTGATATCAGATTTGTGTTGTTATTGATTATGAAGTGTTGGGATTGATATCTGATTGATATATTTTGTTCTGGGTATACTGATCAGTATATAATTGAAGTCAGATAGAAGAACGGACTGATTATATAATTGTTATGATTTTTTAGAGTTGATATGATCGAGATTATACAGATTTGCGATTGTTATCTGATCAGTATATCATTATACTCGTAGTGATATTAATTATGAGTTGCGGTATTATATCTGTGATGTTGAGATTGACGGGGTTATCAAGAATGTATTGTTATGCCGTCGAAATATCAGTAGATTGACTTTGATCAGATTCAATATTGATTTCGATTTCATCGTTATATCGTTGACATTGATCAAATTATGTTTCGAATTGAGTACTGATCAGAACAGGTCTTGAATGAGTTGTATATTAATATTGTGTCTATTCGATATTGTCATGTCAGATTGGATATGGATAGATTTAATTTCGAGACTTCGACTTCGTCAGACCGAGAAGAGAAAGGTATAAATCAATGTTCATTCGGGATTTCACAACTCCAGTCAGATTTGACTGGTATCTGATGAATATGAAAATCTTTTGCATGTGTTTTATGTGTTGCTTGAGACAGATGGCATGTCCTATTTACAAGGAGATGCTGCCCAAATTTTTAAAATTTCACATTTTCTCCAAATTATATTTTAAAGCTTCCGCACTAATTATGCATTTTAGTCACGAGTGTTACAACATATAAATGTTCATCCACAAGTGTGATCAGTACAAATCTCAAATGCTCAACATCCTCTTCTAAATCTTTGCTATACACAAGAATATCATCAAAATAAACCACAACAAATTTCCCTATGTAAGCACGCAAGACATGATTCATCAACCTCATAAAGGTACTAGGAGCGTTTATTAAACCAAAAGGCATTACCATCCACTCATATAACCCATATTTGGTTTTAAATGTTGTTTTCCACTCATCACCTTCCTTCATCCTAATCTGATGATAACCACTCTTCAAGTCCATTTTACTAAAAATACATGCACCATGCAACTCATCTAACATATCATCTAATCTAGGTATTGGATGCCTATACTTGATGGTTATGTTATTAATTGCCCTACAATCCACACACATACGCCATGAGCCATCTTTCTTAAGAACTAGTAAAACAGGTACAACACAAGGAGACATGGACTCACGCACAAAACCCTATCTAACAACTCACTTACCTGTAGTTGTAGCTCCTTAGTCTCCTCCGGATTGCTTCTGTAAGCTGGACGATTTGGCAATACACTTCCGAGTACCAAATCTATTTGGTGCTCAATCCCCCTCAATGGTGGTAATCCTTGAGGTAGCTCCGTCGGAAATACATCTTCAAATTCCTGCAAAAGTGAAACAACAATGCTCGGAAGAGATCCGGCTATATCACTTGTGTTAAAGAGAATCTCTTTGTAAAGAATCAACACATGTGGATCATGTGTGTGCAACAATTGTCTCAACTCACTCTTTTGGGCCATATATGTTTTCTTTTTGACCTCTTTCCTCTCATTTTCCTTTTCCTCATTTTTCTTTTGTATGGCTATCTCACTTTTTCTTTTAGCCATTTCATTTTTGTTTTCAAAGGCCATCTCACTTTTTAATTCACTCTTTTTTCCGGCCTCATCTCTCTTTCTTTTTTTTTTTTAATTGGTCCTCCAACACTTGCTTTGGAGACAAAGGAAGTAAAACAATGGGTTCTTTCTTGAGTACAAAAGAATATTTATTTCTAAACCCATCATGTGTCACTTGCCTATCATATTGCCATGGTCTTCCTAACAAAATATGACAATTATGCATTGGTACCACATCACACAATACCTCATCTGTGAGGCTCGAGGCCAAAGAGGGCGGGGGGTGATCGCCGGTGCCATGAGGTGGCACGGACAATGAGCGGCTCCTAGCAGGCTTCTAGGTGGAGAGAACATGAATGAATCGTTCTTACACCGGAAGGAGAGGGATTTCGAGACTGTTCAATGTAATGGACTGTACATTTGAAGATGACTTAAAAGATTTGATTGGTACTACTCATGTCACGAACGTGCATCTTCTTTTCGGTAGCTCATCACATAAGAACTCCAAAGTTAAGCGTGCTTGACTTGGGGCAATTTTGGGATGGGTGACCTCCTGGGAAGTTTCCTAGGGTGCGTGTGAGTGAGGACATAAGCACGCTGGAAAGACTCGTCTTGGTACAGTGAGGACATTCGTCAAATCTGGGGCGTTACAAGTGGTATCAGAGCCAGGTTCTCTCCGAGTACGGTGTGGTTCGAGGACGAACCAAGCGGAAGCTGGTGGGCATGTGAGGCTCGGGGCCAAAGAGGGCGGGGGGTGATCGCCGGTGCCATGAGGTGGCACGGACAATGAGCGGCTCCTGGCAGGCTTCTAGGTGGAGAGAACATGAATGAACCGTTCTTACACCGGAAGGAGAGGGATTCCAAGACTGTTCAATGTAATGGACTGTACAGTTGAAGATGGCTTAAAAGATTTGATTGGTACTATTCATATCACGAAGGTGCGTCTTCTTTTCGGTAGCTCATCACATAAGAACTCTAAAGTTAAGCGTGTTTGACTTGGGGCAATTTTGGGATGGGTGACCTCCTGGGAAGTTTCCTAGGGTGCGTGTGAGTGAGGACATAGGCACGCTAGAAAGACTCGTCTTGGTACAGTGAGGACAGTCGTCAAATCTGGGGCGTTACATCATCAATATACTTCCCAATCGAAAACGCAACCAAAACTTGTTTGTTCACTTTCATTTCAGCACAGTCATTCAACCATTGTAGCCTATATGGTTGAGGATGTTTCAAAGTAGGAAAGCTCAATTTTTCAACCATCTCAAAACTAGCAACATTGGTACAACTTCCTCCATCTATAATAAGATTGCAAACCTTGCCATTGACAAAACACCTAGTATGGAATAAGTTTTCCCTTTGGTTAGTTTCTTCTTCCTTGACTTGGGTACTCATTATACGCCTAGTCACTAACGCTTCACCCACAACTGCCTCATATCCCTCATCAGGATCCTCTAATATAGGAATTTCATCTTCATCCTCTCCATCATCTCCCTCACTATGAGATTCATACTCCCCATAATTATTCAACACCATCACCCTTTTATTGGGACATTGGCTAGCAGTATGTCCAACTCCTTGACACCTAAAACATTTAATATATCTAGAACGATTAATAAGAGTTCCAGGTTTACCTTACACTCCCTGCTTAGGCGCCTCCTGTTTAATGTCAACTTTGGGCTTGACCACTACCTTGCTTTCTTCACGTTTAACAACGTTGGAACGCCAAAATGTTGATGTATTACCAGATTGTGTGGTACGACCAACTCCTCTCCTCTTCAGTTGTTGCTTCACTTTTATCGCCATCTGCACCATTTCATCTAGATCCAAGTAATGTATAAGTTCCACTTGGTCTTGAATTTCCCTGTTCAAACCACACAGAAAACGAGCCATAGTAGCCTCACTATACTCATCTATGTTTTCTCTAATCATGACTACTTCCAATTCTTTATAGTAGTCCTCAACACTCTTCACACCCTGTCTCAAAGTTTGTAACTTCTTAAACATTTCTCTATAGTAGTGATTTGGTACAAACCTCTTCCTCATTACGCTTTTCATCTCAGCCCAAGTTTCTATAGGCCTCTCATTGCATCTTCTCTTAGTGATCACTAATTGATCCCACCAAATAAGTGCATAATCAACAAATTCAACCACGGCCAACATAACCTTCTTTTGTTCGGATGGTGACAATCAAACACGAATTCAACTCGCTTTTCCCATTCTAAATAAGCCTCTGGATCCGACTTACAATGGAAGACGGAATTTTCATCTTAATGCTACCCATGTTATTATCTTCCTTATTCCCATTATCGTACCTACCACGTAAGGCTTCTCTTCTTCCCCTACCAAATCCTCTACCTCTTCTGCTCCTAACCCAGTTCTCGTTTTGACTCTCCTCTTCTACTCCCAATTCATAATCATCCTCTTCTTCTTCGACTGTACCCAAACCTTTAGGCTTAGATTTATTTTCACTAGTGCTAACTTTTTAAGGCTCAAGATTATTAGTCTTCATTGACGTGAGACTCGGAAGATATGAGAATGCATGACATGTCACGAAAAGTACTAAGTGAGATGAGATGAGAAAATATTCAAAATTGGACAGAACAGATGGCGCACATGTGCGAAGATATGCGTGCATATGCACGAGAATTACAGTAGCATCAGCGCACATGCGCGAAGAAATGCGCGCACATGCGCGACCCGTCCAGAAACATTGGCGCACATGCGCGAGATAAGGCGCGCATCTGCGCGACACCTCCAGTGAGTTTGGCGCACATGCACGAGTTGAAGCGCGCATATGCGCGAGGTGTTGTATTGCCGAGACCCGTAGGTCTCGCGCACATGCGCGAGTGATGTCGCGCATATGCGCGAGACGTGTAATCTAAAGAATAAGCCATGTGTTTGTTTCATGCAAGATATATATATGGTGTGTCATCATTTCCTTGCCTTACACCAGCTAAGAACCGAGAGAACTCCAAGAAGATTCAGCAAGTTCCTTCAAGCTTGCAATAGTGATTGTGCAAGATTTAGCCATCCGATTTTTATTCCGAGTTAGGATTTGGATTCCTTTCAACACCGGCTTCGAAAGGATGTAAGTATGATTCATTTTCAGCATGGTTCGAAATATATATGCTGGAGAAATTGTAATATGATTCATATTATGTGTTATTGATATGATGAGCACAATATATTCGCAACCGGATCAAAGAAATAGTATCGTATGCATTTGTTATGAATTTTAGCATATCTTGATTGAGAATATGCAGATTTCAAGTATTATCATATGCTTATGATGATTTTGTGAGTTGAGAATTATGGATTGGTGATATGTGTTTGGAGAATGATGAATTGAACTCTCTATTATGTTCTTAAGAGTATAGACATCGTAGTACCGTAAACGGATCGAGAAAATGATACCCTACGTGATTGTTATGATTTCTTAGCATGTCTTGAATTGAAAAGATAGAGATTTCAGAAGTGATATAATCTTATTATGTATAGATTGTGATGAATATGAGTTGAGGGTATTGATTATTGTTATATGAGGTGATCGGTATCGAGAATTCACGCCGAAATGCCGTTGAATTGTACTGAAATCGATTGTTGAGTACAATGTGTTGAATTGAGTTAAAGTTTGATAGAATGTACATTGATGATGCCATTTCAGATTTGTATTGGCGACTTTGATATCGAGACTTCTACTACGACACAGATTGTGCGACGAAAGGTATAATTCATGTTTTGTTTGGGGAAGACACAACTCAAATGAGATTCAATTTGAGTTTCCCAACAAAATCACATACTAGATTTATTGTTTATCTCTTTGATATGATTTGGATTTGTTTATAGATTTATATTCAAATCTCTTGATATGATCATGCTTTGTCTATAGATTTATATTCAAGCATTGAGATAGGAGAGTCATTGACAGATTTGTCAAACTAGACGTTCAGTGTATCGACGCATAGGAGCAGACTTCTTCTGATTGTAGACATTCGATACAGACATGACCGAAGTCTAGGAGTAAGACGTACAGTTACCCCGATTGTGAGGGTAGGTAACAGAAAGTGACTTCTTATTCACCCCGGGATCCCTAGAGTAGAGTCGAGTTGAGTCAAGACATGATTTGATTTGCATTTCATGCTTATATAGATTGGTTTCATAGACTATGGAATCCAATATTATCGATTTTATGCATGATTCATGATTTTGTGTTAGCATGTATACATGTTTTATACTGGGATTTGTTCTCACCGGAATTTCCGACTGTTGTTATGTCTGTATGTGTGCATAACAACAGGTGGGGCAGGATCTGGGTCATGACAGAGATGAGTTCGAGATAGCGTGGTGACTACGGGCGCAGAAGATGACTAGTGACTCTTATTAGACTTGGACTACTTGTATTTTGTATTTTGTATTAAACACTAGTTGGATTGATGTATTAGAACAAGACATGTTTATATGTTTGTAAAATAAGTAAAGACCTTATGCTTATTTATATACATTAGAATTAATGTTAAAAAAGCGAAAATTTGACCCACATTTTCTCACAGATCCAATTAATCCCAGATCGAATCGATTTAGAGCCCGGGTCCCCACAAACTTCAAGCCTATCCAACCTCTCATATAAAGGATCCAACTCGGCCCTCATCATTCTACTAAAATGCCCAAATAACGCCTCCATTTGAACCTTTGACAACCCCTGGTTCGAACTCTCTCCTACTTCCCTCTCCATTTTAATTTCAGATTTTCTACCTGCAATAAAATGTTAGTAGAAATAAAAGATTTTCCTCACCCAAATTCTCACGATCACTCCAAAGAAATAACACTCGCACTCAAATGTTTTTCACTCAAATTTGATAGTTCTCTCAAAGGTGTGCTCAATCTTTATATTTTTTTTTTATCAAATAGTCTCCACTCTAATCACGATCTTTCTTCATCTCCTCGACCCTGATCCTGTCCCACCTGTTGCCATGTACACATAAAAACACGACAACAGCCGGATAACTCCGGTGAGAAATACATCCCATTATAAATCAACGATACATGTAATCGTATAATCAATATAAAGCATGAAACAGATATCAGTAATATGCATCAAAATCAGAAAACATAATTCAACCTAAATCTGTTAATAAATTCATGACTCTATATCTCAGACTAGACTCATTCCTAGTCTAGGGATCCCGGTTTCCAGACTTTGGCATACTATATTGAATCTCAGTAATAGAAGTAAATCCACTTCTAATCAAACATCAGTATAAACCAAACATCCAGTTTCTTGACCTATCCGTCAAAGACTTTGGCACCTCCGCCAATCACTATCCTGTGACAATGTGCAATGGGTCAGTGACAATTCCATCACCATCTGGCCCTTCTGTTACGAGACCAATCATCTAATACATGCTTTCTATAAATGAATAGAACAAGCATATCAAATCAAATCAATGCACACAATAACAGTAAGTATGTGGTTTAGGGAAACTCAAGTATATCACACTCGAGTCATTCTCCCGGTTCGACATTGATTTATACCTTTCTTTAGTTGTAGTTCTGACAACATTCAAGTCTGGAATTCGAAGTCTGTCAATACTCAATCTGACAATGACAATATCAAGAAGTACAATATCAATATACTGCTCAAATCAATACCAAATCTGATCAATCTGAATCTAACTCAAAATCAATGGCATAACGGAATAATCCCGATATTCTCATCAATATCATATCAACAGATATCAATTACCACAACTCACAATAAATAACGATACAAATATGATATCACATCTCAATCAAATCAACTCAGAAAATCAAAACAATTTCATACGGTATCCATTCTTCAATCCAGTTTCGATTATACGATGTATAACATGTCAAGAACATCATATATGAATCATATCCGATTCTGGCAATATCATAATTTCAAGACATAAAAAAACTTAGTAAAACTTACGTCCAGTTGTAGCCTGCGTCGATAAGAACACAGCTGGAGCATTAGTCAAACCGAACGACATGACAGTAAACTCATAATGTACATACCTGGTTCTGAATGATGTCTTCGAGATATCAGAATCCCTGACTCTCAGCTGATGATATCCAAATCTCATATCGATCTTGTAATATACCGAAGAACCCTGCAACTGATCAAAAAAATCATCAATGCGAGGCAAGGGATATTTATTCTTTACCGTTGCTTTGTTTAATTGCCGGTAGTCGATACAGAGTCTCATCAAACCGTCTTTCTTTCTCACAAACAGTACTGGAGCACCCCAAGGACACACTCGGTCTGATATACCCCTTGGCCAGTAAATACTCCAACTGTTCTTTCAACTCTTTCAACTCAATCGGTGCCATTCTGTACGGAGCCCTCGAAATCGGAACTGTACCTGGCATCAGTTCAATACTGAAGTCTATCTCTCGAATCGGAGGCAAACCAAGAATCTCATCTGGGAAGACACCAGCAAACTCACAAACCACTGGCAAATCCGCCAATGATGGACTCGATTTCAATAAATCAACTGCATAGACAAGGAATCCCTCCACTCCTTTCTGTAGTAATCGAGTCATCGATATCAAAGGAATTCTAGATCTAGAAACCTTACCGTAGAATTTCCACTCATCAGCCATATCCGGTCTGAATCTCACAATTTTGTGGAAACAATCAACAGTAGCTATGTACTTGGTCAACATATCGATACCGATAATACAGTCAAAATCAGACAACCCAAGCACAATACAATCTATCTCAATCTCATGCCCATCATACTGTAGCATACAATGTTTCACAGACTTCACTGATATCAAACCTGTCCCCAAAGGAGAAGAGACAGACACTACAACAGGTAATTACTCAACAGGAAATGAATGCATCAAGGCAAATCGCTCAGATATAAATGTATGCGATGCACCAGTATCTATCAATACATACGCAGGATAACTAGAAATAAAACAGTTACCTGCAACAACATCATCTGGTGCGTCCTGAGCCTGTTCTTCTGTCAAAGCAAATACTCTGGCCTTGTCACACCCTTACTCTATACTTGCCATGATTACCATAATCAAAATAAGTTTTGAATGATATAACTATAGTATCCAGCAAATCAAACAAGAGGCATCACTTTGACGGTTTATAAAAAAATTTGGCATGATGTCCCTATATTTTGTATACACCAAAAACTTAAGAAATACTATTCATACACACTTGTAAACATATTCTCATACAAAAACATACTTTGTATCGTCATACGTAACATGGAACTTGTTTCAAACCCTGACATAAAATTTACTACAATACATATGCGGAAGCTATACAATAAGATGTCCCGGTTCTTGTCGAAGTAAGGCATGTCACAAGCATCCATTGGCGAACCGACATCCTACGTCTCTTCACTACTTGATCCTGTAACACATGAGCTACGCGAGTTTATAAAACTCAATAAGTTGGCACTTATACGTATCAATATGCATCGAAGGAACATACATATCAAGTCGTGATCAATAATGAATCTTAAAAACATGTCATACCGTAGCATATAATCAATGTTCATTTTTGTACTTGAGCCTCATTATTTGACTTGTACTACCGTGCTTGCTTTATTATATAGCTACTACTGTGTTGGACGTCATGGAGCAACCTTTGGCAACCCCACGCCCCATGAACATATATTGGCCAATAGCTTTGGTGGACTTAAAACCACCGATTATGTCAACAAGCTCTATATCATGTAAAATCCGTCCTTTTCTTTTCATGTTCATGTTCGTGTACAAGATGATAAACATAAAAATTGTACATTAATTAAATGTTTTATAATATAAATATATAGTTTTTGTTTTATTAAATGTTTAAATATTATATGTTTTATAATAAATTGTATAAAATATAAGTTGTTGTGTAATTATAAGTTTTTACTATCTTTTACAGGTTCGATAAAACAAGAATAACCTTGGCGTTGCAAATGGGATTAAGATGATTCTTGGACCTGTAGAAAGTTGATTATAAGATCTACAATATTGTTGCCAAGCATGAGATAAAAATCCTCTCACAAGTGGGATCAAATTAAGCAGTTTTACCATGCTCTAGTATTTTGACCATATCTCTCAAATTACTTGGTCAAATATTCTTAAAAAATACCACAACTAGACAACTCAATTATCCACATGTTTCATTTTATGTGAAGAAGCAAATTCGGAGAAGAAGATTTTCAAAAGTGATGTGTAATATAATATTAATTTCTTGGAACACCAATGAAGACTTATGTGTAAAAAATAATATTTTATTTGTGGTTGTCTCCCCAAATTTGGCTATAAATAGGGGTGCATTGTAATGTATTGAGATATCCCTCATTCTATGAACAAATCTTTGAGTTCATAATATTTCTCTCTATATTTTTCTTTTATTTTTTCATTTAAATATAATTAGCATGTTGATTTCATATTCAAAGTTTTACACTTTGAATAATGAATAGCTAACTTCCTAAAGTTGAGATGATAAGGTGAAGCTCTTGGCATGATAATAAGGTTATTATAAGGTAAGAATCTATGTTTTATATTATTTATATATTTATTGTTTATGTTATATTTATTTCTTTAAGTATTTTTATACCCTACTTATAAGTGAGAGTTTTGATTTATTGTTGCTATATGTTACACTAAATTCTTGGAACCATTTAAATGTTAGTTTGGTATTACCAACCATTTAAAGTGGATGCCTTGATTTATTATATATAAATATATTATAATATTAAATTCTTGGAACCATTTAAATGTTAGTTTGGTTTTACCAACCATTTAACTTGGATTCCTTGATTTACTATATATAAATATATCATAATAATATTTTCTTGGTACCATTTAAATGTTAGTTTGGTTTTACCAACCATTTAAAGTGGGAACCTTGATTTAGTGTTTACAAATATATATATAGCACAATAAATACTTGACCACATTTATAAGTTTTGGTATATATTATATATTTATGAGATAATAATTTATAACATAATATAAATATGATTATTTAATATATTGGAACAATTTTATTAAGTGGATTTCAATATTGTTTGTTAATGTTAACTTTATTAAAATACCAAGAGCGGATCCTTAATCTCAACTACTTAAATTAAAATTTACCCATTAAATATTCAAACAATTATAATTAAAAAGAAACAAAAACAATAACAAAACAAAAAGACATTGTAGTGGACTTGTAATTACCTTAGCTTCCTTGTGGATACGATATTCGGACTCACCGAATTATATTACTTGTGGACAACCTGCTCTTGGGAGTGCAACAATCAAAGTCGCAACAAGTTTTTGGCGCCGTTGCCGGGGAAGTATAATTTAATTTCAAGTCTACTTAAATTTGTTTATAGTTTATTTTTATTTATTTGAATATTTATTGCTTTTGTGTGTTTTTATTCTTTTGCATTTGCATTTGCATGAGCATTTGGTCACGTACACTTAGTGGTCGACTCATTCGAAATAACACTTTATTTTTACAAAACATGGCGGAAGAACCCATCCAAGAAAATGAAGATGAAATTCAATCTCAACATGATCATGATAGACGAAGAACACTTAGAGATCACATAAATCCTACACGTACTAGTACACCTTCATGTCTAGTTTTTCCCCCTGATGCATCTCATTTCAATTTTAAGCCTGGTATTATCCAAATTTTACCCAACTTTCATGGCTTAGATTCTGAAAATCCATACATGCATTTACGAGAGTTTGAAAAAGTGTGCAACACATATAATGATCTAAATTGTAGCATGAACACCATTCGCCTTAAGTTTTTTCCTTTTTCTTTAAAAGATAAAGCTAAAATTGGCTACAAAATCTTAGATCGGGATCCATTCGAACTTGGGATGAATTGCAACAACAATATTTGAAAAAGTTTTTTCCATCTCATAGAACAAATTCTTTCAAAAGGCAAATCATCACTTTCACTCAAAAACAAGGAGAAACTTTTTATCAGTGTTGGGATAGATACAAAGAATTGCTTAATCTTTGTCCACATCATGGTTTTGAAATTTGGAGAGTTGTTTCTCAATTTTATGAAGGCTTAACACCTAAAGATAGGCAAATGGTTGAATTTATGTGTAATGGAACATTTGAAGATAAAGATCCAAACGAGGCAATTGAGTATCTCGATTCATTAGCTGAAAATTCTCAAAATTGGGACACTATAGGTACAATCGAACCATTAAACAAGATTCAATCTCCTACATATGGTGGAGGTATGTACACTCTCAAAGATGAACTTGATCTTCAAGCTAGATTTACCTCTTTGGCAAGAAAAGTTGAGGCACTTGAATTGAAAAAGAATTGTCAATTAAAATCTGTTCAAGAAATTACGTGTCACATATATGATACAAGAGATCATTTTACAAAAGATTGTCCCACTTTGCCCTCTTTTAAAGAATGTCTCCATGAACAAGCCAATGTTTTGAACAATTTCAAAAGGCCAAATTTTGAACCATTTTCTCAAAATTACAATCCAGGTTGGAGAAACCATCCAAATTTTAGTTGGAGGAATGATAATGCTGCACAATTTCCGCAACCACATTTTCAAAATCAACAAAATTTTCAAAATTATGCACCTTATGTTCCTCCGCCGAAAAGAAATTTGGAAGATACATTGAATTCTTTCATTGCAAAGCAAGAGTCCATCAATACTCAAACTGCTCAAACCATGACAGATTTGAAAGATACTCTTGCTAAATTTGCATCTACACTTGATGTTCATGAGAAAGGTAAATTTCCTTCACAACCTCTGCCTAATCCCAAGGATCATCATTCACAAACTGGAACTTCTGGAACTCAACCGATGGATCAGGTAAAATCTGTTATTACCCTTCGAAGTGGTAAGGTTGTGGAAAAATCCATTCTTGAACCTTGTGAAGATGATGATAAATCAACTTCAAAGGGTAAGGAAGTGGAACCCATAACTTCCGAAGAGGAGGTTCAACAGACAATGTCACCACCATTCCCTCATGCATTGAAAAATACAAAAAAATCAAATTTTAATTCTGATATATATGATATTTTTAAACAAGTAAAAGTTAATATTCCTTTATTAGATGCAATAAAACAGGTACCATCATATGCTAAATTTTTGAAAGACTTGTGCACTGTGAAAAGAAAATTGAATGTGAAAAAGAAAGCATTTTTAGCCGAACAAGTAAGTGCAATCATTCAAAATAATAATACTTTGAAATACAAAGACCTTGGTTGTCCTACTATTTCATGTATTATTGGAGAACGAAAGATTAAAAAAGCCTTACTTGATCTTGGAGCTAGTGTTAATTTACTTCCATATTCAGTTTATCAAGAACTCAATCTAGGCGAGTTAAAATCTACTTCGGTAACACTTTTACTTGCTGATAGATCTGTTAAAGTGCCAAGAGGTATGGTAGAAGACGTGTTGGTCCAAGTTGATAACTTTGTATATCCTGTCGATTTCATAGTTTTAGATACACAACCTATCGAAGCTTGTAATGCAATTCCTGTAATTCTGGGCGTCCATTTTTAGCAACTTCTAATGCTGTTATAAATTGCAAGAATGGAATAATGAAGTTGTCATTTGGTAACATGACCTTGGAGCACAATGTTTTTAATCTTTGTAAGCAACCACATGACAAAGGAGATGAAAGTGAAGATGAAAATCTTATTGAAACTCTTGTGGAAGAAAACATTCAAGAAGGGAGTACTCGTGATCAATTAGATATTTGTTCAATTGAAACTGTTAAAGAAAATATTGAAATTGATCTTGATGATTTTATCAGGTATCACTCGTTACCAGGATCAGAGAAAGAATTTGATGCAAAATATGAGAACAAAGACGAACCAACAATATTGGAGTTAAAACCCTTGCCAGAAGAATTGAAGTATGCATTTCTTGGAGAAGATGAAACATATCTGGTTGTAATTTCTTCCAAACTAGAAAGTGATCAAGAAGGTAAATTAGTTGATATGCTTAAAAGACATAAAAGTGCAATCGGGTGGACACTAAAAGATCTCAAGGGCATTAATCCACTAATTTTCACACACAAAATTCATTTAGAAGAAAATGCTAAAACATCTCAACAACCACAAAGGAGATTAAATACACAGATGAAAGATGTTGTGAAAACTGAAGTTCTCAAACTATTTGATGTTGGGATTATCTACCCTATTTCTGATAGTAAGTGGGTAAGCCCAACACAAGTAGTTCCGAAAAAATCTGGCATCATAGTGATAAAAAATGAAAAAGGTGAATTGTTAACAAGTCGAGTCCCATCTAGTTGGCGGATGTGTATTGATTATAGAAAATTAAATGACGCCACTAGAAAAGATCATTTTCCATTACCATTTTTGGATCAAATTTTAGAAATAGTAGCAGGCCATCCATACTACTGTTTTCTTGATGGATATTCAGGTTATTATCAAATTCCCATTGTACTCGAAGATCAAGATAAAACTACATTCACATGTCTTTTTGGAACATTTGCATTTAGAAGGATGCCATTTGGATTATGCAATGCCCCAGCAACATTTCAAAGATGTATGCTAAGCATTTTTTGCGACATGGTTGAAAATTGTTTGGAAATTTTCATGGATGATTTAACTGTATTTGGGAATACATTTGATAATTGTCTTGAAAATTTGGAAAAAGTTTTAAAAAGATGCGAGGAAAAAGGTCTTATTTTAAATTGGGAAAAATGTCATTACATGATTACTTCTGGAATTGTTTTGGGACATGTCGTGTCATCTCATGTAATTGAAGTTGATAAAGCAAAAGTTGATGTCATTGCCAATTTACCCCCTCCAAAAACCATTAAAGAAATTCGCTCATTTTTGGGACATGCTGGATTTTATAGGAGGTTTATAAAGGACTTTAGTTTAATCTCTAAACCCATTTGTAACCTCTTAACAAAAGACACTGCATTTGAGTGGACTCAAGAATGTCAAAATGCTTTTGATAAAATCATTCGACATTTAACATCAGCTCCTATCATGCAACCTCCTGATTGGTCTTTACCATTTGAAATCATGTGCGACGCGAGTGATTATGCAGTCGGTGCAGTACTGGTCAAAGAAGAAACGGTAAGCCTTATATGATATATTATGCAAGTAGAACTTTAAACAATGCTCAAATGAATTACTCCACAACTGAAAAAGAACTACTTGCTGTAATATTTGCATTAGATAAATTTCGTTCTTATTTGATTGGATCAACGACTATTGTGTTTACTGATCATTCTGCTATTAGATATTTGTTGACGAAACAGGATGCAAAGCCACGACTGATACGATGAATTTTGTTGTACCAAGAATTTGACATTGTGATCAAAGATAAAAAAGGAACCGAGAATGTCGTAGCCGATCATTTATCGAGACTAGTAACATGATCATCTTTTGAAATGACACCAATTAACGATAATTTTCCTGATGAACATCTATTTTCAGTTACTACTACACCTTGGTTTGCTAACATAGTAAATTTTCTTGTGACAGGAAAAATGCCACCGCAATGGAGTTCCCAAGATAAGAGAAAATTTTTGAATGAGGTAAAAAACTTTTATTGGGATGATCCTTATCTGTTCAAGTACTGTCCAGATCAAATTTTTCGACGTTGCATACCCGACAATGAGGTAAGTAGTGTCATTAAATTTTGTCATTCAGAAGCATGCGGAGGACATTTTTCTTCAAAGAAAACGGCTGCAAAAATTTTGCAGTGTGGATTTTATTGGCCCACTTTGTTTAAAGACACCCACGAAATCTGCAAGATCTGTGAAAATTGTCAAAAATTGGGTGCAATTTCAAAAAGAAACATGATGCCTTTGAATCATAACATTGAAATTGAAATCTTTGACTGTTGGGGAATTGATTTTATGGGACCTTTTCCACCGTCGTTTGGATACTTGTATATTTTAGTTGCAGTTGATTATGTTTCCAAATGGATAGAGGCAATTCCATGTCGAACAAATGATCATAAAATCGTCATCAAATTTTTGAAAGAAAATATTTTTAGTAGATTCGGAATTCCTCGAGTTATGATAAGTGATGGGGGAACTCACTTTGTTAATAAACTATTTGCTTCATTAATGAAAAAATATGGTATTACTCACAAAGTAACAACTCCTTATCATCCTCAAACAAATGGACAAGTTGAATTAGCTAATAGGGAGATAAAGCAAATTTTGGAAAAAACTGTTAATTCAAATAGAAAAGATTGGTCTCTGCGACTTAATGATGCACTGTGGGCATATCGAACAGCTTTTAAAACATCATTGAATATGTCTCCCTATAGGTTGGTTTATGGAAAACATTGTCATTTGCCTGTGGAATTGGAACATAAAGCTTATTGGGCGATCAAAACTTTAAATTCAAGCATGGATGATGCCAACAAATTGCATAAATTGCAACTTAATGAACTTGATGAACTCAGAAATGACGCGTATGAGAATTCGAGGATTTATAAAGCAAAAATCAAATCATTTCATGATAAAACAATTCTTAGAAAATCTTTTGAGATTGGTAAAAAATTTTTGCTTTATAATTCTCGACTTCACATATTCCCAGGAAAATTACGATCAAGATGGACAGACCCATATGTTGTAAAGCATGTGTATCCTTATGGAGCTGTTGATATTGAAAATCCTAAAAATGGTGATGTTTTCAAAGTGAATGGACAAAGGCTTAAACCATTTTTGGAAAATGAAATCTTTCAAGAAGAGTTTATTTCCCTTTCTGATCCTTAAATTTTTATGTTGCATTTAATTTTGTTTGTTTTTATTTCAGGTTTCCTTAATCTTTTTATTTTCCCGGTTAAATGGCGGATAAATGTACTCTGTGACTCTCATAGTCGGTTAAATCCATTTCCCACAATTGATGATACAAAAATAAAAAAAATATCATTTCTTTTCTTTTCAAAATGGATGAAATTCTCTCAAAAATTTGTAAATATTTTCCCTCTGTTTCTGAAAGTGTTCTAAGAAAAATTTATGCAGGAAGGTGTGAAAGATTGAGATTGCTAATGCAAAAAGGAATTCCAGAAGATATTCGTCTTGTAATTGAAGCTAAGGTCCAATTAGGAGGAGAAGTTCCACAATCATTGCTCATTCGGTATTTGCCTGGATTAGGAAAAAGCACTTATGCTAAAATACGAAGGGCCAAAAGTTTAGGGGTTTGTCATAAGTGTGCAAGATGGACTTGTGACAAACGATGCAGATCTTTGGGATGTGTTTCCGATAACAGAGAAGATAAAATTGGTTTCATTAAGAATGGGCTGAGTAAGGAGTCTTTAGATAACATCTTATTCACTCTTGAGACGCATTCTAGTGGACATGTGCATATTGAACTTCTCCATTTATGGAAACAATTCCAAGATGAGCGTCATAGTCTTGGGAATCTGACTAAAAAAGACCCTGTTTGCCAATTTATAAGAAAATTGGATGGGAAGCATATCCTCGACTCATAGAAGGCGTTGAAGCCGTTTCTGGACGTAAAACCAGAGGAAAATTGTGAGCCACAATCACACTACTGTTTATATGCATGTGTGTCATTATTGTTTTTACTATTTATTCTGTTTACAGCTGTGACCCATAGTTTTGTCATGATAACATATTACCCCTATAAAATCTCTCATCTTTCTCTCTATTTTCGCAGAAAAAAAAGAAAGTAAAAACATGGCTGGATCCTCTGCACAAACATTGAAAATATTTGTGTATTTTGTGGGTCGAGTCCTGGAAAAAATGAAGTGTTTGTAGAAGCAGCGAATAATCTTGGAAAGATATTGGCTGAGAGAAAAATTCACTTGGTATATGAGGGAGGTAATATTGGGTTAATGGGATCTGTTTCAACATCTGCTCATCTTGGAGGTAGTCAGGTTTTGGGTATTATTCATATAGCTTTAGCTGAAGGAAATATTACAGGTGTTACGATTGGGGAGGAATTAAAAGTTTCTTCTATGTGTGAAAGAATCACTCAAATGATTGAAAATTCTGATGCTTTTATCGCACTACCAGGTGGTTTTGGTACATTAGAAGAAATTTTTCACACTGTTTCTTGGGCACAACTTAATATCCATAATAAACCTGTGGGCTTGTTGAATATCAATAATTATTATGACAGTTTGTTGACATTTCTTGATAAAGCTGTGGAACAGAATTTCATTTGAGAAAATTCACGACGGATGCTCATCTGTGCTTCGACTGCCGATCAATTAATTGATGATTTGGAAGCTTTTGTTCATAAGCCTGATCCGATGATAACAAAGATCAATTGGTCGCAATCAATGAAAGGGGATCGGTTACGGTGACCGGAAGCGCAACGGAAGTTAAAAAAATATAATTTTTAAGAAAAAAATTCGGCCACCACCCTTTTCGTGTAGTAAATACATTTAAACACCAAAATGTCATACATAGGGTGTTTTAGAAATTACCTATCAATCTCAAAGATTGATTGTGGCTCCAACTAAGATGTAAACACCTTAGCTCTTGAAGGTAGACAATCTACAAGCTTCACCTTTCTTTTGGACTCCTTTCTTCCAATTAGGCCCACCACCAACTAGGTAGATCCCCTCATATTTTGCACTAGAAAAATATGAGGATTTTTCAAAGAGAAGTGTGTGTATTCTTCAACAATTGAAGAACACAAAAATGGAGAGAAAACTTGAGAGAAAAGTGTGAATAGTAACTCGGCCACTATTCATGCTAGGAGAGAAGGAGAGACATTTTTTTGGTTGTGGGAAAAGTTGTTCCAAAAAGTTGCATGCCATGCCTTGAAAATACAAAAAGTAGTCTCCCAACCTTTCACCTCCCATGCATGCATATTATATGGTTTTTAATCAAATTAAAACCTTGGACTAAATTTTAATTATCTCAAACATATTTGAGACTAATTAAACATTACTTGAATTTACCCAAGTCCCACTAGTTAAATAATTATTTTAATTGAGCTCTTCAAGACTCAATATAATTTAATTAATTCAACACTTTAATTAATTTAATTATTTGGACACTACTAGGCCCACTAGTGTTTAATTAATTCAACACTTGAATTAATTTAATTTAGTCCATAATAATGTTTATGAAAATCACAATTTTCAATTACATTATTCACTTGGCCAATTTTAATTTAGGAACACTTCCTCAAATTAAAATTTACATTTCTCTCATAGAAGTCATACTTCTATTTTTCTTTACACTTATAAACTCATTTATAAGTCGTTCAACACATTGAACTATTTTTCTCCTTTATAGAAGTCATACTTCTAATTTTCCTTATGCTTATAAACTCCTTTATAAGCCGTTCAACACATTGAACTATTTTTACTTCTCAACGGGATCTAGAAAGCTAGTACTTGTGTGGCCCTCAATGGTTCATTGATACAACTAGCCGTGGGTTCACATCTCCATGTGATTCGGACTAAACATGTCCTTATATGAGCATACCCCAATTGCTCCATTCTTACTTATCAACACCTTGATAACAAGAACGTCAGAACTCAAGTCTGATAGTACCCAACCAATCATGTTAAATGCATAGCAGCATCGCTTACATGATTCCCTAGGTATCAAATGATAGTGCCTGCAAGAACCATTCAATTATGGTTAGCGTACAGTATGGTCCCTTCAACTCATATATCCCGATCGATTCGACAACCATTGGTTTATCGAGAGTTGTCAATGAATCGATACTATGTGTCATGTCGTAGTTGCATCGATGGTGTAATCTATGAAACCCCTTTCATAATTACCACCATACTCTGGCCAGAGATTTCAACCTACATACACATGATAACACATAGGATATCCATACCCGAAGGTAAGCGGTGAATCCCCGACTACAATGCATCGACTCCTATGTGTTTCGACAGAACACCCAACCTTGCCACCTGATGACCCCATGAGAGTCGGTAAACAAGTCAAAGTGTAATTCTAGCACATAGAGTCTCAATGTTGTCCCGGGTCATAAGGACTAATTCTGTACAACCATAAACTAGGAAATTTCCACTCGATAAGTGAGAACCACTTGGAAAGTCCTTTTATGGAGGGTTGTTCAGTGCACTCTACAAGGAGCACCTATCTGCATGTTCGGACATCACAATGTCCCCTACCAATGAAACATGGTACTCACATCGCAGATACTAGTCTCGAACTCTAGCGGCCTATATCCTTCTTAGTGGCGGGAATCGACTAGGAACCGTTTAGAATATACAGTATTACAAATATGAGTTTCATGATACTCATCATATGAGCATCTCATATTCTTTCTACTATTTGTATATTCAAGGGCTTTATCTATGCAACTAGCATGGGTATACAGATAAAGATGTGCCATAATAATAATTTCAAATATTATTAAAATAAAGATTGCTTATACATAGAGTTTCATTGTGAACACTCGGCCAACACTTGGCTCGACGGGCACCTACTCTAACAATCAAGCAGTAAGAAAAGGAAGTTGGATCATTGATTCAAAAGTCGTGGATTGGTTTGCATTTGTTTCAGTTTGTTATCTTCAATAAAATTCCAGGTGATATCTCTTTCATTATGTACTCTTTATTAATAGCTATTTTGACAATAGGGACAATGTCATATTCTGATTTGGGGGAGAACACATTTTTAAAAAAAAAAAACAAATTTTAAAAAAAAATTAAATATTATTTTAAAATAAAACCATGTTTATTGTTTGTACCTTAGTAATTTTTGCAAAAATGTCATACATTACATATTTGAAAGATTTAAATTAGAACATGCATTAATCTATTTAAGAATGTTTAAATTTTTATTTGAAAAAAGGTCATTTTTAATATTCTGATCAATATAAAAATATGATTTATGAAATCTTTTTGAGTGATTAACCATTGTGATAAAATTAGGTATTAAAGTATATGGCCCAAGATATACCTTATAAGAGTGCCTAAAATTTTTGAACTCACACATATTTTGTGAGTGAGTGGAGAGGATTGAGAAAACAGCTTGCGAGCCTTTATTGATCATCGGAGAGGCTATCAATTGTTTAGATCTTGAGTTCTTATTTTGAAAAAAAAATTGATATTTCCTGGAAAAAAAAAAAAATCGAAGAAAAAAAAAAGAAAGAAAGATGTTGAAGATTTATGTAATTTAAGTTATATACTGCAACCCATTTTTCTCTCATAAAAATATAAATAAAAAAAAAGAAAGAGAGAGAGAAATACATTGTACAAATTAAATAAATATGTGGTCAAGAAGCATAAATTTAGTTTGATTCCATGATGTAAAAAAAAATCAGAAAATATATATATATATATATATATATATATATATATATATATATATATATATATATAAGAACAACTGGATTTTAAATCAATAGATTTCCTATCTTTTGATTAGTTTGGCTCGTTTGTCTGTCTGCATTCTGTAAACCATTTTTCTGAGCATTTATCTGTATTCCAACTCCATGAGAGTAATCGTTGCCATAAATTTAAATATTTATTAACCTGTGAGGATATGGAGTTGAGACTCTTACTAGGAATTTCTGAAGGCCGTGTACATTTAACTACCTGAAATAAGCTTTGAATTAATCATCTCAAATTATTTCATAAATTATAATTATGATGATCTTGATATAACTTTGACAGTTTTCAAATTTAATTTAAACACTTAGATAGTTCTGATTACATTTTCTATTTAAGTTAATCAATATGTTTTGTATTGCTATTAACGCTTAAATTGCTAGGGACTAGCAATAAGCTGGTTGGGAGGTGTGAAAAACATAAAAATTGTACATTAATTAAATGTTTTATAATATAAATATATAGTTTTTGTTTTATTAAATGTTTAAATATTATATGTTTTATAATAAATTGTATAAAATATAAGTTGTTGTGTAATTATAAGTTTTTACTATCTTTTACAGGTTCGATAAAACAAGAATAACCTTGGCGTTGCAAATGGGATTAAAATGATTCTTGGACCTGTAGAAAGTTGATTATAAGATCTACAATATTGTTGCCAAGCATGAGATAAAAATCCTCTCACAAGTGGGATCAAATTAAGCAACAATTAAAGTTACCAAAGGAGTGGCAGTTTTATCATGCTCTAGTATTTTGACCATATCTCTCAAATTACTTGGTCAAATATTCTGAAAAAAATACCACAACTAGACAACTCAATTATCCACATGTTTCATTTTATGTGAAGAAACAAATTTGGAGAAGAAGGTTTTCAAAAGTGATGTGTAATATAATATTAATTTCTTGGAACACCAATGAAGACTTATGTGTAAAAAATAATATTTTATTTGTGGTTGTCTCCCCAAATTTGGCTATAAATAGGGGTGCATTGTAATGTATTGAGATATCCCTCATTCTATGAACAAATCTTTGAGTTCATAATATTTCTCTCTATATTTTTCTTTTATTTCTTCATTTAAATATAATTAGCATGTTGATTTCATATTCAAAGTTTTACACTTTGAATAATGAATAGCTAACTTCCTAAAGTTGAGATGATAAGGTGAAGCTCTTGGCATGATAATAAGGTTATTATAAGGTAAGAATCTATGTTTCATATTATTTAATCATTATTTATTATTTATGTTATATTTATTTTTTTAAGTATTTTTATACCCTACTTATAAGTGGGAGTTTTGATTTATTGTTGCTATATGTTACACTAAATTCTTGGAACCATTTAAATGTTAGTTTGGTATTACCAACCATTTAAAGTAGATGCCTTGATTTATTATATATAAATATATTATAATATTAAATTCTTGGAACCATTTAACTTGGATTCCTTGATTTACTATATATAAATATATCATAATAATATTTTCTTGGTACCATTTAAATGTTAGTTTGGTTTTACCAACCATTTAAAGTGGGAACCTTGATTTAGTGTTTACAAATATATATATAGCACAATAAATACTTGACCACATTTATAAGTTTTGTTATATATTATATATTTATGAGATAATAATTTATAACATAATATAAATATGATTATTTAACATATTGGAACAATTTTATTAAGTGGGTTTCAATATTGTTTGTTAATGTTAACTTTATTAAAATACCAAGAGCGGATCCTTTAATCTCAACTACTTAAATTAAAATTTGAACAATTAAAATTTACCCATTAAATATTCAAACAATTAAAATTAAAAAGAAACCAAAACAATAACAAAACAAAAAGACATTGTAGTGGACTTGTAATTACCTTAGCTTCCCTGTGGATACGATATTCGGACTCACCGAATTATATTACTTGTGGACAACCTGCTCTTGGGAGTGTAACAATCAAAGTTGCAACACAAGACATAGCACCCCTCTTCAATATTCATGAGTTCCTTACGTATTTAATACATAACAATGGAATATGGTGCTATGTTTTCATCAATAAACATACTAACAATGTACATATAGCAATAATCAATGGGAAGTATTTGAAAACATAATACTACTCATGTATTATTTCAAGAACATGCCAACTTACTGTCCAAACTTAAGAACACTGGTTTGAGATGGTGTTTCTCGCTCCTATACTGTCAAATACATCAATAATTCAGTCACTATTGTATAAACTAAATGAAAATCATTCCTTTATTGTCATCTACATGTACCATAACTAAAAGAGAAGAAAACTTACACCCTTATTGATGTGAATCTTTGTACGAACGAATAGCAAACACGATTAAAATCAAATCGCGCCCTCAATTCAGTAACAAACAAAGAATCGTTGTTGTCCCGATCTTTTGAATCAAGTTTGGGAGTGTGATATTCACCTCTAAATTATAAAAACTTAGCAACAAATATTCACGATTAAACAATTGAGAAACAGACGAACCTTCAAAGAACTTGCCCTTGACAATCCGTATGAAATCAACCGACAAACGCCACAAAGTTAAAAACTTTGATAAGTTTGATTTTTGAATAACAAAGAAAAAAGCCTTGAAAAGCTTGAGAGAAAATTCTCAAAAGTTTGATAAACTCAATAATCAAATCTGAATTGTGTCCAGAAAATTCGTCCAATATCTTTTACATATCAGAAAGGATCTCAAATCTAGTTACCTAAACAATTAAAACTCTAAATTAGGAAATTAGGATTTTCCCGAAACTGACTCACGCTCGAGCGGTAGAATTTGACCGCTCGAGCGCCGAGGCTTCTGTACTACTCGCGCTCGGGCGGTAGAATATGACCGCTCGGGCGCGAGGCCTTCTGGAATTTTTCACCTCGGACAGAAAGTGTGGCGCTCGGGTGGTAATCTTTGGCCGCTCGGGTGCCGATTGATATGATCCCGCCCGTTCGAAGCTCTTACCTAGGGGTGATGGACCATTTCAAGTGCTTGAAAGTATTAACGACAATGCCTACAAACTAGACTTACCAGATGAGTACAATGTTAGTTCTACTTTTAATGTTAGTGATCTTTCATTGTTTGATGTAGGAGATGATCAAGATTTGAGGACAAATCCTTTTCAAGAAGGGGAGGATGATGCAAACGAGGTTGGTCAAGCACCAAAGAAGGCATGGGAGTTGTTGGAGTTGCCTGAAGGACCTATAACGAGGGGACGTATCAAGATGTTTAAAGAAGCACTTCAAGGATTTATGGTGAGCTACCAAGTAAGTTCAACAAATGGGGTGTCTAAATTAGAGGAGCTTGAGGAACATGGACACTATAATGGAAGTATTTGGAACGTCATTCAAGTGATAAAATACCATGAGGACAGCAGCACGCGCGCACCAGTGCCAGAAAGGCGCAGCCGCGCACGCAAGGCAGCAATAGGCACGCCACCGCGCCACAAATGGTGCAGCCGCGATCGCCCATGCGCGCGCCCCTGCGCATAAACACTCGCTGTCGCGCCCACAAGCAGGACGTCGCGCGCCCCTGCACGTAAACACACGCTACTGCGCGTGCGCCACCGCACGCCTTGGCAGATTCTCGCGCGCCCCTGCGCGAGATCCGGTGCTACTGCGCGTTCTTCCGTGTCAAAATTGTTATCTACTTTTTATTAAGCCTTTTCACACAAATTTTGTTGTATTTTATTGTTTATTTAATGCTTGTAATCACTATGAATGAAACATTATTGAAGGATATGAAAATTGCTTGAGTTTATTCTCAACATTCAAGGCATTTCATTGCTTTGTTATTACCAAAATCAAACTTATCAAAGATTGCATCTTTGTGGCGTTTGTCGATTGTTTTTCGCTCGGATTGTCAAAACAAGATCTTTGAAGGTTCGTTTGAAATTCAATTGTTATTACCGTTGATATTTGTTGCTATGTTTTAATCGCTTAGAGGTGAATATCACAAATCGTTACTTGTTTCAAAAGATTGGGACAACATAATCGATTCTTGTTCGTTATTGAATTGAGGGCTCGATTTCAATAATCGTGTTTGCTTTTCATTCGTACGACGATTCGTATCAAGATTTGGACCGGTCGTTCTTCATATGAGAGATTCGATGCAAGCTTCCATGGTTCATAATGAAGAACGTGAGAAGGATTGGCCAAATACTTTCGTAGCAAGGAAACGTGAAAAACATTATGAACATTTGACAAGTTCGATGGTAAAGCAACTCGGTAGGCTCTGTCTCTTATTCTTTCCAAGATTTCAAATGGACCTATATATCTTGGACTTAATTTTCCTTTCTTACCAAAACGCAAAATGCCCTTCAATGGTGATATCTTTCCAAATACATGATGACCAATCTGAAATTCCAATTGACGACGTCACACATCAGTATAGCTTTTCTGTCGACTCTGGGCAGTGTGCATTCTTTCTCTGATCTTGGTTACCAATTCAGTTGTCTGTTTTACCAATTCAGGGCCTAATAATTTTCGTTCTCCTATTTCATCCGAATGTACTGGAGATCGAAATTTTCTACCATATAATGCAGTATATGGTGCCATTTCAATGCTTGACTGATAGCTATTGTTATTTGTAAACTCAGCCAATGGTAGTTTAGGGTCCCAACTACCTGGGAAGTCAATAGTACATGCTCTCAACATATCTTCTAATATCTGATTCACTCGTTCTGATTGTCCATCAGTTTGAGGGTGTAATGCTGTGCTGAATGACAATCGAGTTCCTATAGCATGATGCAAGCTTTCCAGAAGGTAGATGTAAATTTGGGATCTCTATCTGATACAATGGACACTGGGATTGATATGATCCTGCCCACGAGATCTTTGATTTGTCCCGATCTTTGAAACAAGTAATCGATAGGTGTGATAATCGCCTCTAGATCACGCGGTCTAGCAACAACTAATCAACGATAGAAACAATCGTGTTCAAGTGAACCTCCAAAGAACCCGTCCTTGGCAACCCTCGTGAAAATCAATAGACGAACGACAAAAGAATCCACCTTTGAAAGTTCGATTTTGAGAACACCGTAGTGTATTTGAGAGAAAATCTCACAATTTGATATCAAATCAATAATAAACAAAAGTTAAATTGTTTACATGGTACTCTAGCTTAAATAGAGGTAACGAAAACCTAAATACAGATAATTGCATATTTAAAGATATCAAAAATCTATTTTCCAAAATAATCAAAACTCTAAAAGGGAAAATATATTCTCACCCAAACGTAAAGGGCACGGACCCCAGGTAGACCTCTGGGTAAGGGTCCGTGTACACTCGGCCAAAACACTCTCCAGCAAACAAAGGACACGGACCCCGTGTACAGGTCCGTGCTCGGGTCCGTGTAGCCTCGGTCGTTCACAAATATGCCTGAAAATTGTTCCTTTGGCCTCCAACGCGCTAAGTCGCAAGCTTCCAATTCATCCTCTACTTGATTGTGATGCAACCCGAACTCTTCGATCCTTGTTTCCAAGCTTTCATTGGTTGAATGAAGAGCAACATTCAACACCTTCAATTGTACTCTCGGGATTGGCTTTTGGAACGCATAGTGGCTGGCTAGATTCATATCATACTCCCTTTCTTTAAAAAGATTTGTCCTCAAATCTTGTCTTTCTTGATAGCTAGGAAGATCAAGACATTTTATGCCTTTTCCACAAACCTGCTAGTAGAGTTTAAAAAGGCTCGGGATTGAACCGGCTATTTCATTAAAATAAAATAAACCAACCTTGAACAGATGTACATGAAGTGGTTTATTCAAAATAAAGAATCGCTCATCCTCACTCTTTTGGGCCATATATATAATTTCTTTTTCTGTTTGTTTGGCCTCTTTTTCACACAACTCTTTATTTTCATCGATGGCCATCTCACTCTTTTTATCACTCATTTTTTCGACCATCTCATTTTCTTTTTCTCTCAACTCATAAAAACTTGATTCATCAATACATATTACATTCGTAGACAGTTGAGTAAAAGAAACAACTTGCACATCATCTAACAACTCACCCTCTACAGCACAACACTCAATACTCGCATGAGACACATTTGGAGTATCAACATTCAAATCATCCACAAGTTTGGCGTCAAGGTTGGAAGTGGAATCCACTACCTTTACATCCTCATTTGGACAATGATGAAAATCATGTCCTACATCTAGACACCATAAACATTGAATATCAGAAATATAATTATGTGAGAATTGCGATGTACCTTGATATCCACGTTTTGAACTCCTCGCTAGTGTTGTTGTGCTTCTCTCCTCTTTATTCATCCTTCCACTCTCATCCACTCGCCCTTACCTTTCACGCAAATGTTTAAATTCTTCCTCCATTCTTTTCTCAAATTCTACCAAAAATGACTGAAACTGACTATCAAGCATATTTCCCAATTTTTTTTTTCGGGTGAACAGTAACTCCGGCAAGGAACAGTAATCCGCGTGAACAGTAACTCCGGCGAATGAACAGTAATATCCCAAGTTTTTATTTTGCTATGATCAATGATTTCATGTGTTATGGTTAAAGGATATTCATAAATTGATATGGTCAAGTTTTGGGAGATGGTTTTATGCTTGATTTTAGAAGGAGTTTGGTTGTTTTAATTCATAAGAATTTAGTGGTATAAGAAAAGGTTGGATATTAAGTCAAGAAAAGTTATTTTTAGGAGTTCACGGCGGAGTAGTAGCGCTTGGGTGCAGCAGCGCCGCACCTGCGCTGCCATAGGCAGCGCAGGGGCGCTGCCTGGCCGAGAGCAAGCCGCACCTGCGCGGCAGCAGGCCGCCCCCGCGCTGCCATATGCAGCGCGGGTGCGCTGCCTGTGCGGCAGCAGCCCGCACCCGCGCTGCTATAGGCAGCGCGGGTGCGCTGCCTGTGCGGGGCAGCGCCGCACCAGCGCTGTCATAGGCAGCGCGGGTGCACTGCCCTGCGTTATTTATGCGAAAGTGCTATTCCAAAATGCGATTTTAAGGTTGGGAATGAATTTATATTGCATTGTTTAGAGATCTATCTTCATTTCTTCCTTTCTCCTTCTCTCTCATACGTTTCCTTCTTCTCTCCTCCAAATCTTCATCCAAGTTCAAGAATTTTTGAGGAATTCTTAGCATCTCCTAGTCTAGGTGCAAGCTACAAGGTAAGAGCTTAGTTATTCTTTGGTTTTGCAAGGAATTGTGGGGTTGAAGGGTTGCGTTGACTTTATGGATCTATGTAAATATGATGTTAATTCATAGTTTTTATGATGTTTATTGTTGTAGGGATTCTTTTGAGGTCATCTTTGCAACCAAGTATTGATTGGGTAGTAAGTAGAGGCTATTCCTTGTGCTCACATGATATATATGTATCCAAGCCATTTTTATTGATGTCTAGCTTCTTTCATGGATATGTTATTGCCATATTTGTTGTTATATATTCATTGATCCAAGAATTTTATTGATTTCATTGATAAAGAAGCTAGCAAGCTATTGTGCCTATCAAGTGTTTGTTCAATTGTCCCAATGAATTTCATATGCCACAATCCAAGGAATGATAGTAATTCATGCATGTCATTGGCCAATCACATGAAGAGTATCTCTCACAGTCTGGTATATATTTTCATATATCACAGAGATACTATCCATAGGTTATCTCTCACAGTCCGATATATATTTATATATGTTAACAGAGATAACATTCACAGGTCACAGATTACAAATTACAGACTATCATTTCCTTTCATGGTTATCTCTCACAGTCCGATATATATTTATATATATTAATAGAGATAACATTCACAGATTACAGATCATTGAGCTATTGATTCATTTCCTTTAATTCATGTTATGATATACCATCTATATTGATTCTTCCATTATTGTTCATTGAAGATGGTATTGTTTAATGTTTATTGCCATTGCGATATTCCAAGCCAAGCCATATATAAATATGTATTTGTTATATAAAGTTCTCTACTTACTGAATTTTATCTCATTTCAGTTAATGTCATGTGATGCAGGTAATAAAAAGATTTGAAGCAGATTGTCGAAGGAGGAGAAGTCATATAGCTATTGTAATGAAAAGTTTTATTTGATTATGTTAATGATTTTATTGGGGTGTGTTGAACAATTAAAGTTTTAAAAATATCATGTATTTTATTATATGTAATATTGGTATTTGAATTAGATGTTTGAGATTATGTATTGTTTGTATTGTAAGATAATATTTGCAATGTATATACAGTATAATTATTTTATTTTAAAGTTAAATGCTTCCGCTGATGTCAAGTTATTTTTGGATTTAAAATGTTTTAAGTGGGGTGTTTCATTAGCACCTTGTGAGAACTCTCGAATTTGAGTGACATTACTTGAGTGCGAGTGAATTTCTTTGGAGTGAACGGTGAGTATTTGTTGTGAGCAAAAGAATTGAGAGAAAAGACGACTGAATTTCTTTGGAGTAACCGTGAGCATTTGGCTGAGGATTATTTTGTTTCTACTAACGTTTTCTTGCAGGTACAAATTATAAATTAAATGGAGAGGGAGGTAGGAGATAGTTCGAACCCGGGGTTGTCTAAGGTTCAAATGGAGGCGTTGTTTGAACATTTTAGTCGAATGATGATGGTTGAGTTGGAGCCATTACATGAGAGGATGAGTAGGCTTGAAGTTAGTACTAGTGGGGGTAAAGCTAAGTCTAAAGATTTGGGTAGAGGAGAAGAAGAGGAGGAGTATGATTTGGGTGGAGATGAGGAGAGCCAAAATGAAAATTGGGGTAGGAATGGAAGAGGTAGAGGATTCGGTAGAGGAAGAAGAGAAGCCGTACGGGGTAGATAAGATGGGAATAGGGAAGATGGTAATCTGGGTAGCATTAAGATGAAAATTCCATCGTTCCATGGGAAGTCTGACCCGGAGGCGTACTTAGAGTGGGAAAAGAGGGTAGGGTTCGTATTTGAATGTCACCACTACTCCGAACAAAAGAAGGTGAGGTTGGCGGTGGTGGAATTATTAGACTATGCTCTCATTTGGTGGGATCAATTAGTGACCACTAGAAGGAGGTATAATGAGAGACCCGTTGAATCTTTGGATGAGATGAAGAGAGTGATGAGAAAAAGGTTTGTGCCTAATCACTATTATAGGGAAATGTTCAAGAGACTACAAACTTTAAGGCAAGGGGTGAAGAGTGTTGAGGACTACTATAAGGAGATGGAGGTAGTCATGATTAGGGCAAATGTTGAGGAAGATAGTGAGGCGACCATGGCTCGTTTTCTTTGTGGTTTGAACAGGAAAATCTTCATGCATCATACACGTTTTATACGCTGTTGTATGCTTGTTTGTTCATAAAACTCTCGATCTAAGCATGTGTAGGAAGGATTATCGAATTTTCATGTGTTCTTGCATTCTTATGTTGCTGTTGTAATGCCCGAGAATTTAATTACCGTAATCTAAAATGAATTGAGTATGATTACCGTGATTGATAATTAATCTGGAATGATTATTGAAGTAATTGAGATAATTATAGACGGAACGGATCGGACCAGAACACATAAGAATGGTGTAAATTATGTGTGCAAATTTATGTGTTGGCGCACATGCGCGATCAAGAGTGGCGCATATGCGCGAGAATCACAGTAAGGTTGGCGCACATACGCGAAGACATGCGCGCATATGCGCGACACCTCCAGAAGCCTTGGCGCATATGCACGAGAAGAGTGGCGCATATGCGCGGGTACTGTTCGCCGAGACCAGTAGGTCTCGCGCATATGCGCGGGTTATGTCTCGCATATGCGCGAGAGGTTTTGTGGCACATATTGAGAAAAACACGTATCCATTATGCATGCAATATATATATATAAGTGTACAATTGATTCTTACTCAGCAACTTCAGAAGAAAGAAACGAGAGTTATTCTCCAAATTCTATCGAAGCTTCAAATTGTGATTTAGCAAGATTTGAGTATACGATTTTAAATCCGGCTTCAGTACCGTGTTCCTAGTGACGACAGCTACAATTGGACATTCGAGATGGACAGATTTGAATACAGGACTTCGTCTTCATCAGACGGGGACGACAAAGGTATAATTCATGTGATATTCGGGAAGAAACAACTCAATCGAGATCATCCTTGAGTTGCCCAATAAATCACATACTATATTCTTGTTTATGTTTTATCTAATAATGCTTGGTTTACTGATTGTATTCATGCATTAAGATAGGAAAGTCTGAGAGATCATCCAGACTTCTAGATGTTCGGCGATATCACAGCTTAGGGGAAGATCACCGCCCCTATTGTAGATGTGGATACAGATCAGGCCGAAGTCTAGGAATAAGACATACCGTCACCTCGATTGGGAGGGTAGGTGATAGATCATCTTATTCACAACGGGATCCCTAGAGTGATAGATCGAGTCAAGTCTAGACATGATTTGATTAGGACTTCATGCTTATATGGATGTGGCTCCTAGATCATGGGACCCATCGTTATTGCTTTCAGTTGTGCTAGCATGTTTTTATGATTTAGATTGTTTATATGCATGTTTATCTGATTTGAGTTGCATGCTTATTTTCATAGATTATGAAATATATTGTGTTTATACATGACGGCATGTTTTATGAATTAGTTTGTTTATATATATGCTTACCAAGTTTTATACTGGGATTTATTCTCACCGGAGTTATCCGGCTGTAGTCTTGTTTTGTATGTGTGCATGACAACAGGTGGGGCTGGATCAGGGTCGAGATGACGATGAGAGAAGACGAGTTAGCGTGGTGATTCCGGACTTGTAGTAGACTTGGTTTATTACTTGAATTTAGTAATTGAACCTTAGACTTAGGTTGTACAGTATTTTACTTTTCTGCTGAACTGTAGTTTTTATACGGAGATGTATATTGTTTAGATTCCATTACCTTCCGCAGTTACATTTTAAAAAGAAAAATTTTTAGACCCTGTTTATCAGAACTGATAATTAAATCCCAATAATGATTAAGAAGATGATTAGCGTCCGGGTCCCCACAACAGGTGGTATCAAAGCTGATAGTTCCTTTAGACTTAGATTATCAGAACGATAGATCCTTTATATTGAGATAGTCAGAGTTGATAGATCTTTTAAACTGAGATAGTAGAGAATGAGCGGGGTAGATTGAATTTTCTCTCCTTGCATGTGATTGCTAGCATGAGATTTATTTCAATGTTGACTACATTGTGCGTGCTAGCATGATTTATTGCTTTCCCTATTACATGTTGTTTGTTATCTGAGTTGATCGCAGCATGTAATTATTAAGCCTGAATCAGAACCGAGTCTGAATCAGAGGTATATGATCAGAGGAGGGCTGAGACAGATTGTATAGATTGTGTACTAATTTGGGTGATATTCAGATATACCGCCGCGAAGAATTTCAGAAAAGGGCAGTACTTCGTCTGAACAGATGAATGCATCAGAAACTCGGTTAGAAGAAAAGATGAAAGAATTTGAGTTATTACAGCCGCCGGTTCTGAATGGTACCGAGACATCTGAAGACTGTCAGAATTGGTTTGATGATATAGAAATCTTGTTTGATTTACTTGATTGTACAGATGAACAGAGGGTTAAAATGGTGCCTTACCAGTTACGAGAAGCCGCCAGGAGTTGGTGGATTACCAGTACAAGAATGTGGGCACAGAGAGGTACAGTGATTTCGTGGGAGATATTCAGAACTGAATTTTTATCGACGATTTTTCTCAGTCTCGTACCGAGAGGACAAGAAATTAGAGTTTGAGAATTTGAGCCAAGGGCAGTTAAATATTGACGAATATATTGCTAAATTCTCGACTCTACTGCATTTTGCTCCTCATTTAGCTGGAAATGATGAAGCTATAGTAAATCAATTCATCAGAGGGTTGAATTCAGAGGTAGTTGCATTCATGAATTTGCAACGACCTTACCATTTTGCGGACATCCTGAGTAGAGCGAACAGAGCGGAGGCGAGTCTGATTAGACAATTGACAAGGTTGTGTGTGAAACAACCCCAGACACAGCAATCCCTTCTTCGAATTGAGCGTGGCAGTACGAGTGGATAGCAAGATCTGCTGAAAGCTCGAAAGAAACCGTTCAAGAAGTTGGGAAGTGGTTCCTCTAGCTCAAGTGGTTCCAGTCCAAGCCATACTGATGTCTATTGTAGGACTTGCGGAGGGAGACATCCTTCAGAGCAATGCCAAGGAGTGCTTGGTAGATGCAATATCTGTAAACAGCTAGGGCATTTTGCTAAAGTTTGTCCCCAGAGAGGCTTCCGAAAAGGTTAGGAAACAGAGTCATTGGTGGTAATGACAGAAGAACAGACTCAGAACACGTCATAGGTACTATTCTTTTATGATTATATTGCATATGTATTGATACGTACTAATGCATTTTTATGAGTATCTATGATTGATTAGCATGGAGATATGCTGTACCTATTGGGTTTATTGTACTGTAGTATTACTTTCCTTGATGGTTGAGGAAAAGGATGATATCTAAGATTTTTATGATATATATATATATACTACAGTAAGATAAGAATGAGGTGAGTAGATTGTGCTGTACTTGTGTTGTTGATGATCTGATTTAATTGCATTACTGATATGGAAATGGTGAGCAAGTACAGAGATATCGTAGAAATTGTCCCAGAAACGGTAAGATTCAGACCAGATCTGGCTGATAAACGGAGATTTTCCGATAAGGATTCTAGATTCAGAATTCCTTTAATAATTGTATTGTTGATGACTCGATTATTACAGAAAGGAACAGATGGTATCCTTATGTATTCAGTAGACCTACTGAAATTGAGTTTAGCAACTACGGATTTGATAGTTACGTAAGGATTGATTGATATTTGCCTAGATAAGATTTCAGATATATTTGATATTAGAAAGGTAGATTTCAGAATTGAATCGATACCAGGTAATGGTTATATATTAGAATTCAGTACAGAATGATATTGAAGATTAAGAGAAGGGTACAGATTGCTAACTCTTAGATTCAGAGATATTCTGATGATTTTATGCTTGTTATATCTATGATATTTGATAGGTTAACAGCATCTGATTGATTAAATGGAATATTTGAAGATTTTATTGAATATTCAGATAACCGTGATTATTGTATACAGAAATTAGTCAGGTATGAATCATAATTGAAACATATTGTATTCAAAATATGTGATATCTGCAGTTTGTATACCGATTTATGTGCACAGTTGAGACAGAAATCAGCGACGGTAAACGACACAGGTAACAGATATATCAGAATTAGCAGAAATGTCAGAAAGTCAGAATTGCTGAGTTTTACAGATTTCTTATTCTCTTATTCCCTTATTATGTTATATCTGCTTGCGTATTGTGATTGATCTAAATCAGTATTTGAGACATCTTATATTGTTTGGGAGCATATTCTATTTGCAGATGAGGTATGACAGATGATTTGGGCACTGTGAAGATTGATCAGTAGTCAGAATTATCAGTATTGCCAGCAATCGTTGTTTATGAGTTTTCTTAAACTCACTAGATCTGTATAGGTTGTGTGTATTTCGATAATCAGAACAGAGTTTCGATCAGAGCAACCGATATGTGAATTGTGTGTGTATCAGATTGATTATCTTATGATATCAGAATATTTCAGAATTGTATAACAGAATTTGATATCTGTAGTCAGTGCCTAATACCAGGTAGGTATTTCTTATTTATTTTATATTATTAACTGATTTTTTATACAGAATAGTTCGAATCTGAAAGTACAGATAGTGTTAGAAATACACAGTAGTAAGTTCAGTTTTCATTCAGGCGATTGTGAATGTATAATATTCGAACAGATAGGTATGATATAGACAGATTAGATCAGTCGTGACAGAATGTGTACGGAAATGTTGGCAGAAATTGTACTGATATGTCTGAATCGCTAACAGAAAAGACAGAAAGATAGGAATTAGAAGATTTATTACAGAATTGTATGGTTCTAAATAGAAATGGGAGTGCATTTTATGGCTTTCGTAATGAAATTACCTCCATTTACTTCAGATTGAAATATGATATGATTGTGATTGACAGATTGTTCAATCTATATCTATCAATTTGTACCAGATCACGTACAAACATGACCCCATGACACAGATTGATGTCAGAAAAGTGGTCAGAAAGATTAGAATGCCACAGTAGATTATATCAGATAGTGATTTTGATTGAGATTGCAATTATAGCAGATCATACCATAAGTTATTTTGCAGATTATTCACCGATTGACAGATAGACAGTCAAAGTATACTACCCAGATATTGGAAGATATTGGCAGAACTTTTGTACTGGATGTTAGTACTCAGTATTATGATTTATTGTCAATGTATGAATTACTGTATGACAATAGTTATTAAGACAGTTCAGAATAAAAAGATTAAAGGAAACCAACATCGGATGATGATGATTGGTAGTTGAAGTCGAGATAGAATTGTCCTTGATTGAAATAAATAAATTTGATAACAAATGTTGGTATCGCTTTGTTATGAACTATGGATGGGCATGTACGGATGTTGTATAGCCAGTATTATCCGATTAAGTATGTCAGAATGAGTGTGAAAAGTATTATGACAATATACTCGGTAAATTCTGATTCCAGACTAGAATCAGAGATTGATTGAAGAAAGATACCTCAGAATGATGTTAGTGAGATGAGTTTGGATGTTAAACTCTGTTATACATTTTTTCTGATAAATTTGGATTGATTGCTTGTGAGTTCGAGGACGAACTCAGATCTAAGAGGGGGAGAAATATAATGCCAGAGAATTTAATTACCGTAATCTGAAATGAATTGAGTATGATTACCGTAATTGATAATTAATCTGGATTGATTATTGAAGTAATTGAGATAATTATAGACGGAACGGATCGGACCAGAACACATAAGAAATGTGTAAATTATGTGTGCAAATTTATGTGTTGGCGCACATGCGCGATCAAGAGTGGCGCATATGCGCGAGAATCACAGTAAGGTTGGCGCACATGCGCGAAGACATGCGCGCATATGCGCGACACCTCCAGAAGCCTTGGCGCATATGCGCGAGAAGAGTGGCACATATGCGCGGGTACTGTTCGCCGAGACCAGTAGGTCTCGCGCATATGCGCGGGTTATGTCGCGCATATGCGCGAGAGGTTTTGTGGCACATATTGAGAAAGACACGTATCCATTATGCATGCAATATATATATATATATAAGTGTACAATTGATTCTTACTCAGCAACTTCAGAAAAAAGAAACGAGAGTTATTCTCCAAATTCTATCGAAGCTTCAAATTGTGATTTAGCAAGATTTGAGTACACGATTTTAAATCCGGCTTCAGTACCGTGTTCCTAGTGACGACAGCTACAATTGGACATTCGAGATGGACAGATTTGAATACAGGACTTCGTCTTCATCAGACGGGGACGACAAAGGTATAATTCATGTGATATTCGGGAAGAAACAACTCAATCGAGATCATCCTTGAGTTGCCCAATAAATCACATACTATATTCTTGTTTATGTTTTATCTAATAATGCTTGGTTTACTGATTGTATTCATGCATTAAGATAGGAAAGTCTGAGAGATCATCCAGACTTCTAGATGTTCGGCGATATCACAGCTTAGGGGAAGATCACCGCCCCTATTGTAGATGTGGATACAGATCAGGTCGAAGTCTAGGAATAAGACATACCGTCACCCCGATTGGGAGGGTAGGTGATAGATCGTCTTATTCACAACGGGATCCCTAGAGTGATAGATCGAGTCAAGTCTAGACATGATTTGATTAGGACTTCATGCTTATATGGATGTGGCTCCTGTTAGAGTAGGTGCACGTCGAGCCAAGTGTTGGCCGACTGTTCACAATGAAACTCTTTGTATAAACGATCTTTATTTTAATAATATTTGAATTTATTAATTTGGCGCATCTTTATCTTTATACCCATGCTAGCTGCATAGATAAAGCCCTTGAATATACAAATAGTAGAAAGAATATGAGATGCTCATATGATGAGTATCATGAAACTCATATTTGTAATACTGTATATTCTAAACTGTTCCTAGTCGATTCAGCCGCCACTAAGAAGGATAAAGGCCGCTCGAGTTAGAGACTAGTATCTGCGATGTGAGTACCATGTTTCATTGGTAGGGGACATTGTGATGTCCGAGCATGCAGATAGGTGCTCCTGGTAGAGTGCACTGAACAACCCTCCATAAAAGGACTTTCCAAGTGGTTCTCACTTATCGAGTGGAAAAGTCCTGGTTTATGGTTGTACACCATTAGTCCTTATGACCCGGGACAACATTGAGACTCTATGTGCTAGCGTTTCACTTTGACTTGTTTACCGACTCTTATGGGGTCTTTAGGTGGCAAGATTGGGTGTTACGGCGAAACATATAGGAGTCGATGCATTGTAGTCGGGGATTCACCGCTTACCTACGGGTATGGATATCCTATGTGTTTTTCATGTATGTGTGGGTTGAAATCTCTGATCAGAGTATGGTGGTAATTATGAAAGGGGTTTCATAGATTACACCATCGATGCAACCACAACATGACACATAGTATTGATTCATTGACAACTCTCGATAAACCAATAGTTGTCGAATCGGTCGGGATATATGAGTTGAAGGGACCGTACTGTACGCTAACCATAATTGAATGGTTCTTGCAGGCACTATCATGTGATACCTAGGGAATCACGTAAGCGATGCTGCTAGGCGTTTAACGTGATTGGTTGGGTACTATCAGACTTGAGTTCTGACGTTCTTACTATCAAGGAGTTGATAAGTAAGAATGGAGCAATTGGGGTATGCTCGAATAAGGACATGTCCGAATCACATAGAGATGTGAACCCACGGCTAGTTGTATCAATGAACCATTGAGGGCCACACAAGTACTTGCTTAGTAAATCCCGATGAGAAGTAAAATAGTTCAATGTGTTGAACGGCTTATAAATGTGTTTATAAGCGTTAAGAAAAATAGAATGTTTGACTTCTAAGAGAGAAATATAAATTTTAATTTATGGAAGTGTTCCTAAGATTAAAATTTGGACCAAGTAAATAATGTAGTTGAAAATTGTGATTTTCATAAACATTATTGGGGACTAAATTAAATTAATTCAAGTGTTGAATTAATTAAACACTAGTGGACCTAGTAGAGTCCAAATAATTAAATATAATTCAAGTGTTGAATTAATAATATTGAGTCTAGTAGAGCTCAATTAAAATAATTATTTAACTAGTGGGACTTGAATAAATTCAAGTAGTATTTAATTAATCTCAAATGTGTTTGAGATAATTAAAATTTAGTCCATGGTTTTTAATGTGTTAAAAACCATATTATATATGCATGACATGCTAGGGTTTGCATGCTTGGGAGGTGAAGAGGTGTGGAATACTTTTTATTAAAAAATTCAAAAGCATGCAACTTTTGTCTCCCAACTTTTCCCACACCCAAGTCAAGACTTCACTCCCTCATTCCCTCCTCCTCTTGGCCGAAACTTCTTCCCTCTTCTCTCTCAAATTTTTCTTCATTGTGTTCTTCAATTTGTTGAGAACAAAATTTCTCCTTGAAAAATCCTTTTGATTTTCTAGTGCAAATCAAGAGGGGATTTACATAGCTAAGTGGTGGGCCTAATTCTTGAAGAGGAAAAGGTGAGCTTGTAGACTTGTCTTCCATTTGAAGAGCTTTGTTGTTCACAACAAAGTTGGTGCCATCATCAACTTCTTGAAGTTGATAGGTAATGAAATTTCTAACACCCTATGTATGTTTTGGTGTTGTTTGTAAATATTACACAAATAAATGTGGGGGCCGAAATTTTTGAGCTATAAAATTTATTTTTGACTTCCGTTGCGTTTCCGGCCTCCGTAACCGGTCCGCTTTCAAGTGGTATCAGAGCTATGGTTACGGTTTTTGTGTAATATTTGCATAATATTATGTTGAGATCGATTTCTAACCGTTTGAGATTTTTTTGTGCAAGAAAACTCAAGGACCGAAATTTTGAAAAACAAAAAAAAAAAAAAATATTTTTAGGGGCTGCCCGAGGGCTGCCCGAAAATTTCAGGCAGCCGAGGGGCCAAATGCTTCGGTTTTTTAATAAAAAAAAAATTTTTTTGTTGTTGCCGGAATCCGGCGACGGAGCTCCGGCGACGACGATGACGACTAGGTTTTCAAAAATGTTTTGGACAATCTTAGTGTCATGGGCCTTGAGTTGTTGGGCCATTGGATGGCCAACATAATTTGTGAAATTTAAATGGGCCAAAATAATTTTTGGTGAAAAAAAATGGTTTTTGGGCCCTTAAGTTTAAATTTACAATTGTTGCACATATTTTCTCATAAAATAAATAATTGAAGTAGGACTTTAATTATTTATAGTAAATTGTGATTTACAAGAAATTCGATTATAAATAAATTAATTTGAAAGTAGACAAAGTTGTTTGTATACTTTGTTAATTTAATTTATAATTGTGGCGGTTAGTGATTGGATCAAGATATATAATATTGGATCAATTAATTATGGTGATAATTAATTGATGGTGTATGATATATGATATTGTGCATGAAGGATGATCAAAAGCCCAAGCCCAATTTGCTAGGTGTATGCTAGGATATTTGTGTTGTATGATTGTAATAATTATCAATTTATAAAGTGGGCTTGGTTTATGGCCCGTTCCCACCCCCCATGAGATGTATCCCTATGTGCCATGGATATTTAAATGTAAATATTAGAATAGTAGGAAGATCAAGATTGGAAGATGGTGGCCTTGGTGATTATGAAGATCGAAGACATGTAATATTGGATGCTAATGTAATAATTTAGTTGCATTGCATCCCTGCATTTACCCTAGGATTGGACCTAAGCCCGTGTTTGGCTCACACGGGCCATTAGTTTTGGGGCGATTGATCATCCTTGTACTGTTTTCTATTTATAATATATGCATGATATGTTATAAATAATGAGTATGTGCGTTATTATTATTATAATAACAAAGTTGCATGAATCCGGCAAACATACGATCAAACATGGCGAGCTTTTAAAATAAAATTAATGATGAGACCTTTCAAAATTAAAAACCCTCATTTTGAATAAGATTCAAAATTAATATCAAGTCCGAAAAGGGGAATTATAAATTTGTTTATAATTTCCTTGTCTTCCATCGACAATGGATGCATGATGAACGCTACCCGTACTCGGGGCTCGGCTCATATTATTGAGGGGGCCCTGGGTGCCGGAAAGCTGTGACATCCATTGACATGGTGATGTGAACTACGTGGAACTCCCATGATTTCGGCTCATATTATTGAGGGAACTCATGGCGACCGTCCATTAAGGTTCAATATCGATGGGTTAGGCTTGACACGTAAAGATGAACGACGTCATATTATTGGGTCCTAATCAAACGTGAGACAAAAGAATACGTAGAGGGTTGCATGGCGATGCAATTGGAAACTACCTTTTAGGAGTTGTGATGGCCGATATTATTCGGGATCACAATTCGCTAATTGGACCTTACGTACCTACTGAGGAAAGAGTTTCCCGTTTTCACTAGAGGGTAGTGAAAATGTCAAAACAGTGGGAGCGATTATTTATAAAGTAAAAGTCCAAACTTTATATCTTATTAAATATTTTAAAATAGTCATTAACATTTATCTGTTTTACTTTTCAGTACAATCTTTGACATGTCATCAATTCGCAACCCGTTTTCCGTCATTCTCGAAAAACACATTCTAACCGGACCAAACTATATCACTTGGCTAAGAAATTTAAAGATTGTCCTAAACTCGGAGAAGATCGCGTATACACTGACTGAGGCGCCCCCTGCTGAGGCTCCTATAGGCTGCACTCCTGAGGAATTGCAGACCTACAAGGAATGGTGTGACCATGACTTGAAGGCGAAGTGTTATATGCAGGCTTCAATGAACGATGAGCTGCAAAGGCGATTCGAGGATGCAAAGAATGCTGCTGACATTCATATGCACCTCAAGGAGCTCTTCGGAGAGCAGACTCGGCCTTTGAGGCATGCCACAGTAAAGGAGCTCATCACTTTACGCATGCGAGATGGGACTTCGGTCCATGAGCATGGCCTAAAGTTGATTGGGCTCGTGGACAAGCTCGTAGGCATGGATTTGGTGTTGCCTTCGGAGTTGACCACTGATGTGTTGCTGCTGTCGCTGCCTAGCTCTTTCGATCCTTTCGTTGTGAACTTCAATATGAACAAGCTCGAGCCCAGCCTTGAAGAGTTGGTGAACATGCTTGTGACCTTTGAGTCCACAATCAAAAAGGAGAAGCAGGTTCTTTATGTGGGCTCTTCATCTGGCACGAAGACCGGTCCACATGGGAAGGGAAAGAAGCGTTCTTTCCAGCGCCCCAAGAAGAGCGAGCCCTTGAAGAGGCAGACTCCGAGTCCCTTAGTGGCAGCCGCGCCAGCAAAGGCTGAGAAGACTGTTGACATCTGTCACCACTGCAAGAAGCCTGGACATTGGAGGCGTAACTGCAGGGAATATCTTGCGCAGAAGAGTTCTGGCAAAGGTATGTTCTACATTGAAATGAATATCTCCATTAACTCTACTTCTTGGGTATTGGATACCGGCTGTGGCTCACATCTCTGTAATGATTTGCAGGTGATGGGAAGAAGTAGGAAGCTCAGGGAAGGTGAGACCTTCTTGAGGTTGGGCAATGGAGCAAGGGTTGCTGCCATGGCTGTGGGAGATGTTTATTTATGTTTGAACAATGATTTTAATTTGGTTTTAAGAGATGTTTTATTTGTACCAGACTTGATCAAAAACATTATTTCCATTCCTATGCTTGATATCGATGGATTTTCTTGTTTATTTGGCAAAGGTGTTTGCAATATTTACAAGAATGAATGTTTAGTTGGTACGGGTGAACTTGAAAACAATCTCTACACCTTAAAATTAAAAGATATTCCACTTAACAATATCCAAACGATAACAACAACAAATAAGCGCAAACAAGATACTCTTAATTCGGCACAATTATGGCATGCTCGATTAGGACATATTTCCTCAAGAAGGATGAACAAGCTAGTGGGAGTTGGCATGTTTGATATGTCTGATATTAACGCTCTCACGACTTGTGAATCCTGTCTGAAAGGAAAGATGACCAAAATTCCCTTTAAGGGCCATGCGGAGCGAGCCAAAGGGTTATTGGATTTGATCCATACCGATGTGTGCGGTCCACTTAGCATCACCACTAAGCATGGACATGCCTACTTCATCACCTTTACCGATGACCATTCGAGGTATGGGTATGTGTATTTGATGAAATACAAGTCTGAAGCCTTTGAAAAGTTCAAAGAATTCAGAAGTGAAGTAGAGAATCAATTGGGACGAAGCATCAAGACACTTCGATCGGATCGAGGTGGTGAGTACTTGAGTGCCGAGTTCCAAGAGTATCTTAGAGAGAATGGGATTCTCTCGCAGTGGACTCCGCCCGCTACACCGCAGTTGAATGGTGTTTCGGAGCGTCGTAACCGGACTTTGATGGACATGGTTCGGTCTATGATGGGGTTCACGGAGTTGCCGCCATCCTTTTGGGGATATGCGCTTGAAACAGCGGCAATGTTGTTGAACAATGTCCATACAAAGGCAGTTGACAAGACTCCATATGAGATATGGATGGGTAAGCCTCCCAAGTATTCTTATCTTAGAATATGGGGGTGTCCTGCTTATGTGAAGCAGACAGTGGGAGATAAATTGGATAGTCGATCCATTTTATGCTACTTTGTGGGATATCCAAGGAATTCAATTGGATATTACTTCTATCATCCCCAAGAAGCAAAGGTGTTTGTTTCTAGGAACGCAACCTTTTTGGAAAAGGAATTTCTATTGGATAGAAAAGGCGAGATGATAGAACTCGAAGAGGTTCGAGAGACACCCACAGTTGTAGAACCCACACCCGAGAAGCCAAGTGAGGAGATACAAGCTCCTAGAAGAACCGAGAGAGTCTCGAGACCACCTGTGAGGTATGGTCTGCTTCTTGAAGAGGGCCATGATGAGCCTAACCTTGGATGTGATCCAAGGACTTTCAAGGAAGCGTTATCGGATGCCGATTCATCCAAGTGGCTTGAAGCAATGGAATCTGAGATGAATTCCATGCATTCGAACCAAGTGTGGAATCTCGTGGATCCACCTGAGGGAATTGTTCCCATAGGGTGTAAATGGATTTACAAGAGGAAACTTGGGACGGATGGGAAGGTATTGACCTTCAAGGCGCGATTGGTAGCAAAAGGGTATACTCAAAGGCAAGGTGTTGACTATGAGGAAACCTTTTCTCCAGTTGCGATGTTCAAGTCCATTAGGATATTGCTAGCCATAGCTGCATGGTATGACTATGAGATATGGCAGATGGATGTTAAGACAGCCTTCCTTAATGGGGATATTAAGGAAGAAATTTACATGTCTCAACCTGAGGGTTTCACATCTATCGGAAGTGAGCATATGGTATGCAAACTTCAAAGATCTATTTATGGTCTTAAGCAGGCATCGAGGAGTTGGAACCTCAGATTCGATAGTACAATCAAAGAGTTTGGTTTTACTAAGAATCCTGAGGAACCCTGTGTGTATAAGAAGGTCAGTGGGAGTGCTGTGACATTCCTTGTTCTTTATGTTGATGACATTCTACTCATTGGGAATGATGTAGGAATGTTGCAATCAACAAAGATATGGTTAGCAAGTAAGTTCTCAATGCAGGACATGGGTGAAGCATCTTTTGTATTGGGAATACAGATCTATAGAGATAGATCAAGAAGATTGCTTGGTCTCACCCAGTCCACATACATTGATACCATCGTGAAGCGGTTCTCGATGGATGAGTCCAAGAGAGGACATCTACCAATGTGTCATGCGTGTCCCTATCCAAGTCTATGTCTCCCAAGACTGATGCAGAGATAGCGGCGATGACACGAATTCCGTATGCTTCGGCTATTGGTAGTATCATGTATGGGATGATATCTACACGTCCTGACGTGGCATTTGCACTAAGTGTAGTGAGTAGATATCAATCCAACCCTGGTCTTCCACACTGGAAAGCTGTGAAAGACATCCTCAAGTATTTGAGAAGGACCAATAAGTTGTTTTTGGTCTATGGGGGTGGAGAACTAAAATTGGAAGGCTATACCGACTCTAGCTTCCAAAGCGATGTTGATGACTCGAAGTCAACCTCCGGATTCATATTCATGCTCAATGGTGGTGCTGTCTCTTGGAAGAGTTCCAAGCAAGACAGTACTGCGGATTCCACCACTGAGGCAGAATACATTGCTGCATCGGCTGCAGCAAAGGAGGCTGTTTGGATTAGGAATTTCGTCCAAGAGTTGGGCGTCATTCCAAATGGAGTTGCTCCTATCCCGGTGATGTGCGACAACACGGGAGCCATAGCTCAGGCGAAGGAGCCAAGGTCTCATCAGAAGTCCAAACACGTACTGAGAAAGTACCACATCCTCAGAGAGATCGTGGAAAGAGGAGATGTCACGATTGACAAAGTCGGCTCCGCAGATAATGTTTCTGATCCACTAACTAAGCCTTTACCAGGACCATCATTCGAGAAGCATCGCGAATCAATGGGTCTAAAGAATATAGGTAGTTGGCTCTAGTGCAAGTGGGAGATTGTTAGAGTAGGTGCACGTCGAGCCAAGTGTTGGCCGACTGTTCACAATGAAACTCTTTGTATAAACGATCTTTATTTTAATAATATTTGAATTTATTAATTTGGCGCATCTTTATCTTTATACCCATGCTAGCTGCATAGATAAAGCCCTTGAATATACAAATAGTAGAAAGAATATGAGATGCTCATATGATGAGTATCATGAAACTCATATTTGTAATACTGTATATTCTAAACTGTTCCTAGTCGATTCAGCCGCCACTAAGAAGGATAAAGGCCGCTCGAGTTAGAGACTAGTATCTGCGATGTGAGTACCATGTTTCATTGGTAGGGGACATTGTGATGTCCGAGCATGCAGATAGGTGCTCCTGGTAGAGTGCACTGAACAACCCTCCATAAAAGGACTTTCCAAGTGGTTCTCACTTATCGAGTGGAAAAGTCCTGGTTTATGGTTGTACACCATTAGTCCTTATGACCCGGGACAACATTGAGACTCTATGTGCTAGCGTTTCACTTTGACTTGTTTACCGACTCTTATGGGGTCTTTAGGTGGCAAGATTGGGTGTTACGGCGAAACATATAGGAGTCGATGCATTGTAGTCGGGGATTCACCGCTTACCTACGGGTATGGATATCCTATGTGTTTTTCATGTATGTGTGGGTTGAAATCTCTGATCAGAGTATGGTGGTAATTATGAAAGGGGTTTCATAGATTACACCATCGATGCAACCACAACATGACACATAGTATCGATTCATTGACAACTCTCGATAAACCAATAGTTGTCGAATCGGTCGGGATATATGAGTTGAAGGGACCGTACTGTACGCTAACCATAATTGAATGGTTCTTGCAGGACACTATCATGTGATACCTAGGGAATCACGTAAGCGATGCTGCTAGGCGTTTAACGTGATTGGTTGGGTACTATCAGACTTGAGTTCTGACGTTCTTACTATCAAGGAGTTGATAAGTAAGAATGGAGCAATTGGGGTATGCTCGAATAAGGACATGTTTAGTCCGAATCACATAGAGATGTGAACCCACGGCTAGTTGTATCAATGAACCATTGAGGGCCACACAAGTACTTGCTTAGTAAATCCCTATGAGAAGTAAAATAGTTCAATGTGTTGAACGGCTTATAAATGTGTTTATAAGCGTTAAGAAAAATAGAAGTATGACTTCTAAGAGAGAAATATAAATTTTAATTTATGGAAGTGTTCCTAAGATTAAAATTTGGCCAAGTAAATAATGTAGTTGAAAATTGTGATTTTCATAAACATTATTGGGGACTAAATTAAATTAATTCAAGTGTTGAATTAATTAAACACTAGTGGACCTAGTAGAGTCCAAATAATTAAATATAATTCAAGTGTTGAATTAATAATATTGAGTCTAGTAGAGCTCAATTAAAATAATTATTTAACTAGTGGGACTTGAATAAATTCAAGTAGTATTTGAAAGCGGACCGGTTACAGTGGCCGGAAGCGCAACGGAAGTCAAAAATTTTATTTTCTAGCAAGAAATTTCGGCCACCCCTAGTATTTGTGCAATATTTACAAACAACACCAAAACATTCATAGGATGTAAGAAAAAATTTTACCTATCAACCCCTTAGAGTTGATGAATGGCTCCAACTAAAGTGTAAACACTTTAGCTCTTGTATGGATGAAAATCTACAAGCACACCTACTTCCTCTTCAAGAATTAGGCCCACCACTTAGCTTTGTAAACCCCTTCAAATATTGCACTAGAAATATTTGAAGATTTATCAAAAAGAAGTGAGTATTCTCCAAGAAAATGAAGAACACAAGATGAGAGAAAAATATGGAGAGAAAAGCCTTGAAGTTTCGGCCAAGTGAGGAGGGAAGAGTGAGGAGTGAAGTCTAGTCTTGGATGTGGGAAAAGTTGGGAGAAAAGTTGCATGCCTTTGCAATTTTTTAATCAAAAATATTCCACACCTCTTCACCTCCCAAGCATGCAAACCCTAGCATGTCTCACATATATTATATGGTTTTTAACACATTAAAAACCATAGACTAAATTTTAATTATCTCAAACATTTTTGAGATTAATTAAATACTACTTGAATTTATTCAAGTCCCACTAGTTAAATAATTATTTTAATTGAGCTCTACAAGACTCAATATTATTAATTCAACACTTGAATTATTTTTAATTATTTGGACTCTACTAGGTCCACTAGTGTTTAATTAATTCAACACTTGAATTAATTTAATTTAGTCTCCAATAATGTTTATGAAAATCACAATTTTCAACTACATTATTCACTTGGCCAAATTTTAATCTTAGGAACACTTCCATAAATTAAAATTTATATTTCTCTCTTAGAAGTCATACTTCTATTTTTCTTAACGCTTATAAACACATTTATAAGCCGTTCAACACATTGAACTATTTTACTTCTCATCGGGATTTACCAAGCAAGTACTTGTGTGGCCCTCAATGGTTCATTGATACAACTAGCCGTGGGTTCACATCTCTATGTGATTCGGACTAAACATGTCCTTATTCGAGCATACCCCAATTGCTCCATTCTTACTTATCAACTCCTTGATAGTAAGAACGTCAGAACTCAAGTCTGATAGTACCCAACCAATCACGTTAAACGCCTAGCAGCATCGCTTACCCCATAAGTGTCGGTAAACAAGTCAAAGTGAAACGCTAGCATATAGAGTCTCAATGTTGTCCCGGGTCATAAGGACTAATGGTGTACAACCATAAACTAGGACTTTTCCACTCGATAAGTGAGAACCACTTGGAAAGTCCTTTCTAGAGGGTTGTTCAGTGCACTCTACCAGGAGCACCTATCTGCATGCTCGGACATCACAATGTCCCCTACCAATGAAACATGGTACTCACATCGCAGATACTAGTCTCTAACTCGAGCGGCCTTTATCCTTCTTAGTGGCGGCTGAATCGACTAGGAACGGTTTAGAATATACAGTATTCCAAATATGAGTTTCATGATACTCATCATATGAGCATCTCATATTCTTTCTACTATTTGTATATTCAAGGACTTTATCTATGCAACAAGCATGGGTATAAAGATAAAGATGCGCCAAATTAATAAATTGAAATATTATTAAAATAAAGATAGTTTATACAAAGAGTTTCATTGTGAACAGTTGGCCAACACTTGGCTCGACGTGCACCTACTCTAACAATCTCCCACTTGCACTAGAGCCAACTACCCATATGCATCAAACACATTGATTCGCGATGCTTGTCGAATAATGGTCCGGGTAAAGGCTTAGCTAGTGGATCAACAACATTATCGGCGGAGCCGACTTTGTCAAATGACACTTCTCCTCTTTCCACAATCTCTCCGAGGATGTGGTACTTTCTCAATACTCGTTTGGATTTCTGATGAGACCTAGGCTCCTTTGCTTGACTTATAGCTCCCGTGTTGTCACACAACACCGGGACAGGAGCGACTCCATTAGGAATGACGCCAAACTCTTGGACGAAATTCCTTATCCAAACACCCTCCCTTGCTGCATCTGATGCAGCAATGTATTCGGCCTCTGTGCTGGAATCCGTAATATTGTCTCGCTTGGAACTCTTCCAAGAGACAGCAGCACCATAGAGCATGAATACAAAACCAGAGGTTGACTTCGAGTCATCGATATCGCTTTGGAAGCTAGAGTCGGTATAGCCTTCCAATTTTAGTTCTCCACCCCATAGACCAAGAACAATTTATTGGTCCTTCTCAACTACTTGAGGATGTCTTTCACAGCTTTCCAGTGTGAAAGACCAGGGTTCGATTGATATCTACTCACTACACTTAGTGCGAAAGCCACGTCAAGACGTGTAGATATCATCCCATACATGATGCTACCAATTGCCGAAGCATACGGAATGCGTGTCATCGCCACTATCTCTGCATCAGTCTTGGGAGACAGACTTGGATAGGGACACGCCATGACACATTGGTAGATGTCCTCTCATGGACTCATCCATCGAGAACCGCTTCACGATGGTATCAATGTATGTGGACTGGGTGAATTCAAGCCATCTTTTCGATCTATCTCAATAGATCTGTATTCCCAATACAAAAGATGCTTCACCCAAGTCCTTCATCGAGAACTTACTCGCTAACCATATCTTAGTTGATTGCAACATTCCTACATCATTCCCAATGAGTAGAATGTCATCAACATACAATACCAGGAATGTCACAACACTCCCACTGACCCTCTTATACACACAGGGTTCCTCAGGATTCTTAGTAAATCAAACTATTTGATTATACTCTCGAATCTGAGGTTCCAACTCCTAGATGCCTTCTTAGACCACAAATAGATCACTGAAGTTTGCATACCATATGCTCTCTTCCGACAGATGTAAACCCTTCAGGTTGAGACATGTAAATCACTTTCTTAAAATCCCCATTAAGAAAGACTGTCTTAACATCCATCTGCCATATCTCATAGTCATACCATGCAGCTATGGCTATCAAAATCCTTATGGACTTGAACATTGCGACTGGGAAAAGGTTTCCTCAAGGTCAACTCCTTGTCTTTGAGTACATCCTTTTGCCACCAATCGCGCCTTGAAGGTCAATACCTTTCCATCCGCCCCAAGTCCCTGTGGGAACATTTCCCCCAGGTGGATCCACAAGATCCTACACTTGGTTCGAATGCATGGAATTCAACTCAGATTCCATTACTTCAAGCCACTTGGATGAATCGGCATCAGATAATGCTTCCTTGAAGGTCCTTGGATCACATCCATGGTTAGGCTCATCATGGCCCTCTTCAAGAAGCTGACCATACCTCATAGGTGGTCTCGAGACTTTCTCGTATCTGCTAGGAGCTTGTATCTCCTCTCTTGGCTCATCGGGTGTGGGTTCTATAATTGCGGGTTTCTCTCGAACCTCTTCGAGTTCTATCATCTCCCTTTTTCTATCCAATAGAAAATCCTTTTCCAAAAAGGTTGCATTCCTAGAAACAAACACCTTTGTTTCTTGGGGATGATAGAAATAATATCCAACTTAATTCTTTGGATATCCCACAAAGTAACATAAAATGGATCAACAGTCCAATTTTATCTCCCACTACCTGCTTTACATTAGCAGGGCTCCCCATATTCTAAAATAAGAATATTTGGGAGGCTTACCCATCCATATCTCATATGGTGTCTGCCTTTGAATGGACATTTAATGGAATATCTTTTAATTTTAAGTTATAGAGATCGTTTTCAAGTTCTCAAGTACCAATCAAACATTCATTCATGTAAATGTTGCAAACACCTTTGCAAAATAAACAAGAATATCCATTTTTATCAGCATAGAAATGGAAACAATGTTTTTACAAAAAAATTAGGTACAAACAAAACATCTCATAAAATTAACTTAAACTATCGTTCAATAATAAGTAAACATCCTTAATAGCCTTGGCAGCAACTCTTGCTCCATTGTCCATCCTAAAGAAGGTCACACCTTCCTTAAGCTTCCTACTTCTTCCCATCACCTGTAACCCATTACAGAGATGTGAGTCACAACCGGTATCTAATACCCAAGAAGTAGAGTTAATTGAAATGTTTACTTAAATTTAGAACATACCGTTTCCAGAACACTTCTGGGCCAGATATTCCTTGCAATTTCGCTTCCAATGTCCAGGCTTCTTGCAGTGATGACAAACATCACCAGTCTTGTCAGCCTTAACTGGTCTGGCTGCCTCAACGGGATTCAGAGATTGCCTCATCAAGGGCACGTTCTTCTTGGGACGTTGGAAAGAACTCTTCTTTCCATTCCCATGTGGATCAATCTTCGTACCAGATGAAGAACCCACATAAAGAACCAACTTCTCTTTCTTGATGGTTGATTCAAACGTAACAAGCATATTCACCAACTCCACAAGGGTCGGTTCCATCTTGTTCATGTTGAAGTTCACCACAAAAGGATCAAATGAGCTAGGCAGCGATAACAGCAACACGTCGGTGGTCAACTCCGAAGGCAAGATCATATCCATGCCAACGAGCTTGTCCACGAGCCCGATCACCTTTAGGCCATGCTCATGGACCGAGGCCCCATCTCGCATGCGCAAAGTGATCAGCTCCTTGACGGTAGCATGCCTAAGAGGACGCGTTTGCTCTCCAAAGAGCTCCTTGAGGTGCAAATGAATGTCAGCAGCACTCTTTGCACCCTCAAAATGCCTCTGCAGCTCATCATTCATAGAAGTCAGCATATAACACCTGGCTATCAAGTCATGGTCACACCATTCCTTGTAAGCCTGCAATTCCTCAGGATTGCAGTCAGTCGGAGCCTCAACAGGGGGCGACTCAGTCAGTGTATATGCTACATTTTCCGAATTCAAGACGATTTTCAGGTTTCTTAGCCAAGTGAGGTAATTAGGTCCAGTTAATATGTGTTTGTCGAGTATTATAGATATCGGATTGCGCATCGAAGACATTGTCGATTTGTACTGAAAAGTAAAAACAGATAAATGTTGATGACTATTTTAAATATTTAGTAAGATATGAAGTTTGGACTTTTACTTCATAAATATTTGCTCCCACTGTTTTGACATCTTTCACTACCCTCTAGTGAAAACGGGAAACTCCTTTCCTCAGTAGGTACGTAAGGTCCAATTAGCGAATTGTGATCCCGAATAATATCAGCCAATCACAATTCCTAAAAGGTAGTTTCCAATTGCATCACAATGCAACCCTCTACGTAAACTTTTGTCTCACGTTTGATTAGGACCCAATAATATGACGTCGTTCATCTTCACGTGTCAAGCCTAACCCATCGATGTTGAACCTTAATGGACGGTCGCCATGAGTTCCCTCAATAATATGAGCCGAAATCATGGGAGTTCCACGTAGTTCACATCACAATGTCAATGGATGTCACAGCTTTCCGGCACCCAGGGCCCCCTCAATAATATGAGCCGAGCCCCGAGTACGGGTAGCGTTCATCATGCATCCATTGTCGATGGAAGACAAGGAAATTATAAACAAATTTATAATTCCCCTTTTCGGACTTGATATTAATTTTGAATCTTATTCAAAATGAGGGTTTTTTAATTTTGAAAGGTCTCATCATTAATTTTATTTTTAAAAACTCGCCATGTTTGATCGTATGTTTGCCGGATTCATGCAACTTTTGTTATTATAATAATAATAACGCACATACTCATTATTTATAACATATCATGCATATATTATAAATAGAAAACAGTACAAGGATGATCAATCGCCCCAAAACTAATGGCCCGTGTGAGCCAAACACGGGCCTAGGTCCAATCCTAGGGTAAATGCAAGGGATGCAATGCAACTAAATTATTACATTAGCATCCAATATTACATGTCTTCGATCTTCATAATCATCAAGGCCACCATCTTCCAATCTTGATCTTCCACTATTCTAATATTTACAATTAAATATCCATGGCACATAGGGATACATCTCATGGGGTGGGAACGGGCCATAAACCAAGCCCACTTTAAATTGATAATTATTACAATCATTCAACACAAATATCCTAACATACACCTAGCAAATTGGGCTTGGGCTTTTGATCATTCTTCATGCATAATATCACATATCGTACACCATCAATTAATTATCACTATAATTAATTGATCCAATATTATATATCTTGATCCAATCACTAACCGCCACAATTATAAATTAAATTAACAAAGTATACAAACTCCTTTGTCTACTTTCAAATTAATTTATTTATAATCGAATTTCTTGTAAATCACAATTTACTATAAATAATTAAAGTCCTACTTCAATTATTTATTTTATGAGAAAATATGTGCAACAATTGTAAATTTAAACTTAAGGGCCCAAAAACCATTTTTCACCAAAAATATTTTGGTCCATTTAAAATTCACAAATTATGTTGGCCATCCAATGGCCCAACATCTCAAGGCCCATGACACTAAGATTATCCAAAACACTTTTGAAACCCTAGTCGTCATTGCCGTCGCCGGAGCTCGGTCGCCGGATTCCGGCAACACAAAAAAAAATTTTTTTTTTTAAATTTTTTTTTTTTTTTATTTTAAAAATGAAGCATTTCGGGCAGCCCCTTGGGCTGCCCCTCGGCTGCCCGAAATTTTCGGGCAGCCCTCGGGCAGCCCCGAAAAACATTTTTTTTTTTTTTTTTTTTTTTTTGTAAATTTCGGCCTTGATGTTTTATTGCACAAAAAAATTCTCAAACGGTTAGAAATCGATCTCAACATAATATTACGTAAATATTACACAAAAACCGTAACCATAGCTCGGATACCACTTGAAAGCGGACCGGTTACGGTGGCCGGAAGCGCAACGGAAGTCAAAAATTTTATTTTCTAGCAAGAAATTTCGGCCACCCCTAGTATTTGTGCAATATTTACAAACAACACCAAAACATTCATAGGATGTAAGAAAAAATTTTACCTATCAACCCCTTAGAGTTGATGAATGGCTCCAACTAAAGTGTAAACACTTTAGCTCTTGTATGGATGAAAATCTACAAGCACACCTACTTCCTCTTCAAGAATTTGGCCCACCACTTAGCTTTGTAAACCCCTTCAAATATTGCACTAGAAATATTTGAAGATTTATCAAAAAGAAGTGAGTATTCTCCAAGAAAATGAAGAACACAAGATGAGAGAAAAATATGGAGAGAAAAGCCTTGAAGTTTCGGCCAAGTGAGGAGGGAAGAGTGAGGAGTGAAGTCTAGTCTTGGGTGTGGGAAAAGTTGGGAGAAAAGTTGCATGCCTTTGCAATTTTTTAATCAAAAATATTCCACACCTCTTCACCTCCCAAGCATGCAAACCCTAGCATGTCTCACATATATTATATGGTTTTTAACACATTAAAAACCATAGACTAAATTTTAATTATCTCAAACATTTTTGAGATTAATTAAATACTACTTGAATTTATTCAAGTCCCACTAGTTAAATAATTATTTTAATTGAGCTCTACAAGACTCAATATTATTAATTCAACACTTGAATTATTTTTAATTATTTGGACTCTACTAGGTCCACTAGTGTTTAATTAATTCAACACTTGAATTAATTTAATTTAGTCTCCAATAATGTTTATGAAAATCACAATTTTCAACTACATTATTCACTTGGCCAAATTTTAATCTTAGGAACACTTCCATAAATTAAAATTTATATTTCTCTCTTAGAAGTCATACTTCTATTTTTCTTAACGCTTATAAACACATTTATAAGCCGTTCAACACATTGAACTATTTTACTTCTCATCGGGATTTACCAAGCAAGTACTTGTGTGGCCCTCAATGGTTCATTGATACAACTAGCCGTGGGTTCACATCTCTATGTGATTCGGACTAAACATGTCCTTATTCGAGCATACCCCAATTGCTCCATTCTTACTTATCAACTCCTTGATAGTAAGAACGTCAGAACTCAAGTCTGATAGTACCCAACCAATCACGTTAAACGCCTAGCAGCATCGCTTACGTGATTCCCTAGGTATCACATGATAGTGCCTGCAAGAACCATTCAATTATGGTTAGCGTACAGTACGGTCCCTTCAACTCATATATCCCGATCGATTCGACAACTATTGGTCTATCGAGAGTTGTCAATGAATCGATACTATGTGTCATGTCGTGGTTGCATCGATGGTGTAATCTATGAAACCCCTTTCATAATTACCACCATACTCTGATCAGAGATTTCAACCCACACATACATGAAAAACACATAGGATATCCATACCCGTAGGTAAGCGGTGAATCCCCGGCTACAATGCATCGACTCCTATATGTTTCGCCGTAACACCCAACCTTGCCACCTGATGACCCCATAAGAGTCGGTAAACAAGTCAAAGTGAAACGCTAGCATATAGAGTCTCAATGTTGTCCCGGGTCATAAGGACTAATGGTGTACAACCATAAACTAGGACTTTTCCACTCGATAAGTGAGAACCACTTGGAAAGTCCTTTCTAGAGGGTTGTTCAGTGCACTCTACCAGGAGCACCTATCTGCATCCTCGGACATCACAATGTCCCCTACCAATGAAACATGGTACTCACATCGCAGATACTAGTCTCTAACTCGAGCGGCCTTTATCCTTCTTAGTGGCGGCTGAATCGACTAGGAACGGTTTAGAATATAAAGTATTCCAAATATGAGTTTCATGATACTCATCATATGAGCATCTCATATTCTTTCTACTATTTGTATATTCAAGGACTTTATCTATGCAACAAGCATGGGTATAAAGATAAAGATGCGCCAAATTAATAAATTGAAATATTATTAAAATAAAGATCGTTTATACAAAGAGTTTCATTGTGAACAGTCGGCCAACACTTGGCTCGACGTGCACCTACTCTAACAGTATTTAATTAATCTCAAATGTGTTTGAGATAATTAAAATTTAGTCCATGATTTTTAATGTGTTAAAAACCATATTATATATGCATGACATGCTAGGGTTTGCATGCTTGGGAGGTGAAGAGGTGTGGAATACTTTTTATTAAAAAATTCAAAAGCATGCAACTTTTGTCTCCCAACTTTTCCCACACCCAAGTCAAGACTTCACTCCCTCATTCCCTCCTCCTCTTGGCCGAAACTTCTTCCCTTTTCTCTCTCAAATTTTTCTTCATTGTGTTCTTCAATTTGTTGAGAACAAAATTTCTCCTTGAAAAATCCTTTTGATTTTCTAGTGCAAATCAAGAGGGGATTTACATAGCTAAGTGGTGGGCCTAATTCTTGAAGAGGAAAAGGTGAGCTTGTAGACTTGTCTTCCATTTGAAGAGCTTTGTTGTTCACAACAAAGTTGGTGCCATCATCAACTTCTTGAAGTTGATAGGTAATGAAATTTCTAACACCCTATGTATGTTTTGGTGTTGTTTGTAAATATTACACAAATAAATGTGGGGGCCAAAATTTTTGAGCTATAAAATTTATTTTTGACTTCCGTTGCGTTTCCGGCCTCCGTAACCGGTTCGCTTTCAGCTCCTAGATCATGGGACCCATCGTTATTGCTTTCAGTTGTGCTAGCATGTTTTTATGATTTAGATTGTTTATATGCATGTTTATCTGATTTGAGTTGCATGCTTATTTTCATAGATTATGAAATATATTGTGTTTATACATGACGGCATGTTTTATGAATTAGTTTGTTTATATACATGCTTACCATGTTTTATACTGGGATTTATTCTCACCGGAGTTATCGGCTGTTGTCTTGTTTTGTATGTGTGCATGAAAACAGGTGGGGCTGGATCAGGGTCGAGATGACGATGAGAGAAGACGAGTTAGCGTGGTGATTCCGGACTTGTAGTAGACTTGGTTTATTACTTGAATTTAGTAATTGAACCTTAGACTTAGGTTGTACAGTATTGTACTTTTCTGCTGAACTGTAGTTTTTATACGGAGATGTGTATTGTTTAGATTCCATTACCTTCCGCAGTTACATTTTAAAAAGAAAAATTTTTAGACCCTGTTTATCAGCACTGATAATTAAATCCCAATAATGAGTAAGAAGGTGATTAGCGTCCGGGTCCCCACAGCTGTTCACGTTCCATTCTGATTTTTGTGCAAGGGCGCTGTATTATGATGGTAAAGGGTTGTGCAGATAGTGGTTGTTGAGGTTTAGGCACTGGAGGGTGGAACTTGGTCGGGTTTGGATGAAAGGTTGATGGCTGATCGAATGTGAGATGGTGAGAGGGTTCGATCCAAGTGTCCTGCAACCCCAACTGTGCAAGGGCCTTCCCCATCCCTGGACCAAGGCCCTGGTGGGTCTTTATTGGGGTCTGGAATGGCTCGAATCACGCTGTAGCGAAGGGACAATTGATCGGGCCATGTAGCATCGAGTTGGTCTCTGTAGTAAGCTTGTTGGTGATTCTCGGTTCCTAGCTGTGATGTAGCTTGCATGGGGCTGGTGGCTCGGTTCTAAGAGGTTCTTTAGAGTCTGATCTAGGTCCATGTTAGGTGGGTTAAGAGCTGGTGCATCGGTGATTAGCTGATGGAGTGAAATTGGGAAAAAGGGTGCACGAGGTGGCGATATTGGAGCGGGCCGAAAGTTTTTCTTCGGTGCTGGAAGTTTCAACCGTCAGCTTAGAGGATTAATGACATTGTTTTAGGAGTAATCTAGTGATTTTATAATATGGTAAAAAGTTGGGAAACTGTTAGTTAATTTTTGGTTCGATTCGGGTTAAAACGGGGACCCCGGTCCGAGTTTTTAAAACGAATCGATTAAGTTTGAGTTTGGGGCTCAAAATTACGTCTAGGAATATTTTGAAAAATGTTTTGGGACATGTTAAGGAGTTTGGTAAGCTTCGGGTCAATTTTAGAGGTCCAGGGTTGGAACGATAATTTTTGGGTTTCCAGGGGCAAAATGGTCATTTTGCACCCGATGTGAGATTTTGGTCCTGACAGCGCCCTGAGCACAAATCATGATATTTTTAAATGTTCATGCATCACGTTTATGATTTTTATGCTATTGTAATAATTATGGTGCATGCTTGGTTTAAAGGGATTAAGAGAGAAAAAGTGAGAAAGTGAAGAGCACTCCGTCTCCGCCGCGCCGCTTCGTTATTTCGTTTGTTTTCTGTCAAAACAAACCAAGGCATGTTTATATCTTATTTCACTCTTCAATCAAGCCATATAGATATTTTTAAATATCGCAAGTACATGATTTTAATGCAAGAAGATCGAAATTGTTTGTAAGGCTCGAGATTATATGATTTTAATCCAAGATTATTTAATTTACGAATTTTGGAATGATGAATTAAATTCCATGATTTTTGTAATTAATTAGGATTAAAATGGAAGTAAAAAGAGTTTTGAGGACCAAATTGCAAATAGTGAAAAGTTGAGGGGCTAAAGTGCAATTATGGCTTGAGTGACACTTGTCACACATGCAATTGATATATATATATATAATATATATATATATATATAAATATATATTTATATATATATATAAATATATATATACAACCGAGATTCTTCAGGAGAAATGAAGAAAAAGGCTCCGAGGAATAAATTGCTTCTTAAATTCAGAATTTTATTTCAAACAATCCGTCCGTTAGATTTTAAATCCGACTTCGGTACTGTGTTCATATCAATGCAGGCTACTACAGGACGTAAGTTTTATCACGTTTTGACATATTTTGAAATTATGATGTTGTTGGAATTGAATACACGTCATATATGTTGTTCTTGAAATGTTAGACAGCGTAGAATCGAAGTCAGATAATAAACGGACTGAATATGGAATTGTTATGATTTTCAGAATGAAATTGACTAGAATTGATACCAGATTTGTACGGTGGTTGATTGTAAATTATTGGAATTAGTAGATACTTGGTTGGTATCACCGGTATCGCAGAATTGTACCATTGTACTGTCAGAATTTAATAAAACAGAGATGTTATGATTTGATTAGATTATTGATACAGAATATATTGATATTGTCATTGCCAGACTGAACAGTGACCGACTTTGAATCCGAGACTTCGACAGAGTCAGACCATATAAAGACATGTATAAATAAATGTTGATTCGGGATTGCACAACTCGAGTTAGGTTTGACTTGAGTTTCCCTAAATCACATACTTTATTTTATTGTATTGATATTTGCAGATTATCAGATTGATATGTTTAGTCTATTGACTTAGAGCAGAGTCAGAGTTTGAGTCTAGGGCAGATCAGCCTAGCTAGGGCAGAACCGCCGAGTCTTTGTCAGAACCGCGAAGACTCTAGACTTACTGTGTATCGATGAGTTTAAATGTAGATCGACTTCTATTGTAGACATTCGATACAGCAAGCCGAAGTCTAAATTAGATCGTGATCCCTAGATTACAAATAAGATAAGAAAGATAACAAGTCATTGATTTAAATACAGATTCGTATTTGTCATGTAGTCAGATTGGATACATCTTTTATTGACTGTTTATGCTTTTATATATGTTTTATATGATTGCATTAATACATTGTTTATACTGGGATATTTATATCTCATCGGAGTTATCCGGCTGTTGTCTTTTCTGTATGTGTGCATGGCAACAGGTGGGACAGGTTCAGGGTCACAGAGGTGAAGAAAGATCGAGTTAGAGTGGAGACTACGAACTTGGACTAGGGATAGAGTTTAAACACTTGATAGTTAATTGTTGAACCTGAGATGTGTATGATTGTATATTTTATCAGATTTATACTTTTATACGGATATGTATAGGAGTTTGATTCCATTACCTTCCGCATTTTAAAAAAAAAAATTTAGACCCTGTTTATTCTAATTGATTAATTAGTCTCAATCACGATTAAGAAGACGATTAGCGTCCGGGTCCCCACAACAGGTGGTATCAGAGCGATACATCATTTAGAGTGAGATAGAAGAGGCTAGTGAACGGGGTAGATTGAGGTTTTCTTTCCTGCTTTTGAATGCTAGCATGTCTTACTGCTTTAATACATGTTACTTGTTTATCTGATTTGATATAGTAATGTGTTTTATTGAAACTGGATCAGTACCGATTCGAGATCAGCAGTAAGATGATCAGGGGATGATTGAAACAGAATTGGGATATTTGTTACTAATCTATTTGATTCTCAGATATGCCTCCGAGACGAGTCCCAGAACAGGGAAGTATATCAAATCCTCCAATGGATGTCACTCCGACTCCAATGGAAACGTTACTGAAACGATTTCAGTCCTTTAATCCGCCAACTTTGAAAGGAACAGAGAAAGCTGTGGAATGCAAGAGTTGTCTTGATGATATAGAGATGTTGTTCGAATCCTTGGAGTATACAGATGAGAGGAGAGTGAAATTAATTGGACATCAGTTACACGATGTTGCAAAAGACTGGTGGATTACGAGAAAGAGAGCCATGGAGCATAGAGGTACGATTATTACCTGGAATATATTTAGAATTGAATTTTATCAACGATTCTTTCCAGTGTCGTATCGAAAGGACAAGGGGGCGGAGTTTGCCAATCTAAAGCAGGGACAGATGAACATAGAGGAATATGTGTCAAAATTCTCCTCCTTGCTGAAATTTGCTACACATGTGGCTGATAGCGAGGAAGCAACTGCTGACCAGTTCATCAATGGCCTGAACCCCGATATTTTCATATTGGTGAACACAGGGCGATCGAATAATTTTACTGATGCCCTGAACAGAGCCAAGAGAGCAGAAGCCGGTCTTACGAGACAGAAAGGGGCTTCATTTGTGCCTCCAGCACCGAGACCACAGCAACCACCTCCCAGACCAAAGCAATTCAAGAAATCTGGCAGCAGTTCTTCCAGCTCCGGTGGTTCCAGACAGAGCCAGAGTTACATTGGAGTTTACTACAAGACTTGCGGAGGAAGACATGCAACCGAGCAATGCAAGGGGGTGACTGGTAGTTGCAACATTTGTAAACAACCCGGACATTTTGCTAAAGTGTGTCCACAGAGAGGTTCCCAAAGATCTCAGGGGGCCGAGTCATCAGGATCAGCAGCACAGACTAAGAGACGATTAGCTGTTGTTAATACATTTCAGCCAGCACCAGCTCAGTCACAGCAGAGGCCAGGAGGATGCCAGACCATTAGCCAGCCTCCTAGACAGCAGGCCAGAGTATTCGCTTTGACAGAGGAGCAGGCCCAGGAAGAACCAGATGACGTTGTGGCAGGTAACTGTTCTTTATGTGGTTACTCTGCTTATGTACTGATTGATACCGGTGCTTCACACACATTTATTTCTGAACGATTTGCATTAAGTCATGCATTGCCTGTAGAGTCTTTAGCTACTGTAGTGTCTGTCTCTTCGCCTTTGGGGATAGGTTTGATATCTGTAAACTCTTTGAAGCATTGTATACTACAGTATGACGGGCACGAGATTGAATTAGATTGCATCGTACTTGGGTTGTCTGATTTCGATTGTATTATCGGTATTGATATGCTGACCAAGTACAGAGCGACAGTTGATTGTTTCCACAAGATAGTGAGATTCAGACCAGATATGGCTGAAGAGTGGAAATTTTACGGTAAGGGTTCTAGATCGAGAATTCCTTTAATATCCGTATTATCTATGACTCGATTGTTACAGAAAGGAGCAGAGGGATTCCTTGTATATTCAGTAGATTTACTGAAGTCGAGTCCACCATTGGCAGAACTGCCAGTGGTACGTGAGTTTGCTGACGTCTTCCCAGATGAGATCCCGGGCTTACCTCCAGTTAGAGAGATAGACTTTAGCATTGAACTGATACCAGGTACAGTACCGATCTCTAGAGCTCCGTACAGAATGGCACCAGTGGAATTAAAAGAATTGAAAGATCAGTTGGAAGACTTACTGGCCAAGGGGTACATCAGACCGAGTGTTTCTCCTTGGGGTGCTCCAGTCCTGTTTGTAAGAAAGAAAGACGGTTCGATGAGACTCTGCATCGATTATAGGCAACTGAACAAGGCAACGATAAAGAATAAATATCCTTTGCCTCGTATTGATGATTTATTCGATCAGTTGCAGGGTTCTTCAGTATATTCCAAAATTGATTTAAGATCGGGATATCATCAGCTAAGAGTCAGGGATTCTGATATCTCAAAGACAGCATTCCGAACCAGGTATGGACATTATGAATTTATTGTCATGTCGTTTGGTTTGACGAATGCTCCAGCTGTGTTTATGGGATTAATGATCCGTATATTCTAGAAATATCTCGATGATTTTGTGATTTTTTTCATCGATGATATGTTTACTAGTGCCCCGGTGTTGACCATTCCGTCAGGTACTGGTGACTTTGTGGTTTATTGCGACGTTTCTCACATAGGGTTGGGATGTGTGCTAATGCAACGAGGGCATGTGATTGCTTATTCCTCAATACAGCTTAAACCACATGAGACCCGTTATCCAATTCATGATCTTGAATTGGCAGCCATTGTCTTTGCATTAAAGATATGGCGACATTACCTTTATGGGGAGAAGTTTGAAATATATTCTGATCATAAGAGTTTGAAATATCTGTTTTCACAATCTGAATTAAATATGAGACAGCGAAGATGGCTTGATTTGCTTATAGATTTTGATTGTGAAATCAAATATTATCCAGGAAAGTCTAATGCAGCAGCAGACGCACTGAGTCGAAAGGTATGTTCTTTATCCTTGTCAACGATTGGTGTTTCAAATTTGATAGAAGACTGCTGTTTGTCTGGATTAGCATTTGAAACAGATTATAGACCGTTGCGACTTTATACGGTGCAAGTAGAACCAGAGCTGATTATGAGGATTAAGGCAGCTTAGAAAGTTGATCAGAACGTACAGAAATCAGTATCGATGGTTAAAACAGGACATCGATCGGAGTATCAGGTATGTGATAATGTCTTGTATGTGAATAATCGTCTAGTTGTGCCGAATTTTTCAGATATGAGACGACAGATATTGTCAGAAGCGCACAATAGTCGATTCAGTATTCATCCTGGTGGTAGGAAGATGTACAACGATTTGAAAAGACAGTTCTGGTGGAAACAAATGAAGACTGACATTGCCGAATTTGTTTCCAAATGTCTGAATTGCCAGCAGGTGAAAGCATAAAGAAAGAAACCAGGAGGATTATTACAGAGTTTGTCCATTCCTGAATGGAAATGAGATCACATTTCCATGGATTTTGTGATGCAGCTACCGCATTCCTCCCGAGGTTGTGATGCGATTTGTGTCGTTATTGACAGATTGACCAAATCCGCATGTTTTATTCCATACAAGATAACGTACAGATTTGACCAGATGGCAGATACTATGTCAGAGAGGTGGTCAGATTGCACGGAGTGCCGAAGTCAATTGTATCAGACCGTGATCCTCGATTTACTTCGCACTTCTGGAAGAGTTTTCAGCAAGCTCTCGGTACGAAGTTACATCTGAGCACCGCATATCATCCACAGACCGACGGACATTCAGAGCGGACTATCCAGACACTGGAGGATATGCTGAGAGCAGTAGTGCTTGACTTTAGCACTAATTGGCAAGATGCATTGCCGCTTTGTGAGTTTTCGTACAACAATAGCTATCAGACGAGTATTGAGATGGCACCATTCAAAGCGTTGTACAGAAAGAAGTGTTGATCCCCTCTTTATTGGGATGATATCGCTGAAGTTCCTGAGATTGAACCAGATATGATCAGAGATATGACAGAAAAATTGAAGCTAATTCGAAAGAAAATGAAGGCAGCGCAAGACAGACAGGCCAAATATTCCAATGTTCGACGCAGACCGTTGGTATTTGAGGTAGGAGACCGAGTATTTTTAAAGATTTCACCTTTAAGAGGAATTGTCAGATTTGGCAAGAAAGGGAAACTGTCTCCACGATACATTGAGTCTTATGAAATTTTTGAGAAGATAGGAGATCGTGCCTATCGACTTGCCTTACTTCCTTCATTATCCGGGATACATGATGTCTTTCATGTATCGTTATTAAGGAAATACCTTCCTGATACTTCACATGCTATTCAGCCAGACGAGGCCGAACTGGATGAGACATTGAGCTATGTTGAAAATCCGATTCAGATTATTGATCGTAAAGAAAAACAGCTCAGAACGAAGACCATTCCACTGGTAAAAGTTCAATGGACTCGTAATGGCATTGAAGAAGCCACCTGGGAAACTGAATCATCTATGAGACACGAATTCCCAGAGTTATTCCACTGATGTGAGTTTACTATTTCAATTTATGTTATTTCTGATTTGATTGCCTGTGATATGATTGCTTGAGATTTCGAGGACGAAATCATGTCTCAGAGGGGGAGAATTGTAAGGCCCGAGATTATATCATTTAATCCAAGATTATTTAATTTACGAATTTTGGAATGATGAATTAAATTCCATGATTTTTGTAATTAATTAGGATTAAAATGGAAGTAGGCTCCGAGGAATAAATTGCTTCTTAAATTCAGAATTTTATTTCAAACAATTCGTCCGTTAGATTTTAAATCCGACTTCGGTCTGTGTTCATATCAATGCAGGCTACTACAGGACGTAAGTTTTATCACGTTTTGACATATTTTGAAATTATGATGTTGTTGGAATTGAATACACGTCATATATGTTGTTCTTGAAATGTTAGACAGCGTAGAATCGAAGTCAGATTAATAAACGGACTAAATATGGAATTGTTATGATTTTCAGAATGAAATTGACTAGAATTGATACCAGATTTGTACGGTGGTTGATTGTAAATTATTGGAATTAGTAGATACTGGGTTGGTATCACCGGTATCGCAGAATTGTACCATTGTACTGTTAGAATTTAATAAAACAGAGATGTTATGATTTGATTAGATTATTGATACAGAATATATTGATATTGTCATTTCCAGACTGAACAGTGACCGACTTTGAATCCGAGACTTCGACAGAGTCAGACCGATATAAAGACAGGTATAAATAAATGTTGATTCGGGATTGCACAACTCGAGTTAGGTTTGACTTGAGTTTCCCTAAATCACATACTTTATTTTATCGTATTGATATTTGTAGATTATCAGATTGATATGTTTAGTCTATTGACTTAGAGCAGAGTCAGAGTTTGAGTCTAGGGCAGATCAGCCTAGCTAGGGCAGAACCGCCGAGTCTTTGTCAGAACCGCGAAGACTCTAGACTTACGGTGTATCGATGAGTTTAGATGTAGATCGACTTCTATTGTAGACATTCGATACAGCAAGCCGAAGTCTAAATTAGATCGGGATCCCTAGATTACAAATAAGATAAGAAAGATAACAAGTCATTGATTTAAATACAGATTCGTATTTGTCATGTAGTCAGATTGGATACATGTTTTATTGACTGTTTATGCTTTTATATATGTTTTATATGATTGCATTAATACATTGTTTATACTGGGATATTTATATCTCACCGGAGTTATCCGGCTGTTGTCTTTTCAGTATGTGTGCATGGCAACATGTGGGACAGGTTCAGGGTCACAGAGGTGAAGAAAGATCGAGTTAGAGTGGAGACTACGGACTTGGACTAGAGATAGGGTTTAAACACTTGATAGTTAATTGTTGAACCTGAGATGTGTATGATTGTATATTTTATCAGATTTATACTTTTATACGGATATGTATAGGAGTTTGATTCCATTACCTTCCGCATTTAAAAAAAAAAATTTATACCCTGTTCATTCTATTTGATTAATTAGTCCCAATCACGATTAAGAAGACGATTAGCATCCGGGTCCCCACATTGTTCATATTTAATTATGTTGGTTAATTATATTACGTGCAAAAATATTCATTTTGAGATTTATGCGATATTTCTTGTGGTCACTTTACTATCATGATTAAATCCGGTCGCCAGTTACCGGTCTGGTCGTCAGTTACCGGTTATGGGAGCATTATTAAATCCGGTCACCAGTTACCGATCCGGTCGCCAGTTACCGGTCAGTTCAATTGTTTCACCCAGTATACTGTTGCAGTAGTCTGATCAGACGTACATTATTAAATCCGGTCGCCAGTTACCGGTCCGGTCGCCAGTTACCGGTCAGTTCAGTACAGTGAAGGGACCACTTGCGTAGGCCATAATCTCACCAGAAAATTATTACATGCTATTTCAATACAGGGCTCCAAGGAGCAAAAATTTTCACTATGATTTTCAGTTCAGTTATGCACGTATTATAATTGCTCATGACAAGTTATTTTCACATTATACCTCATGACAGAATATATTTTTATCCCATGTAAAATTTTACTATTTATTTACTTGTTATCTACGATATATGCATGTTGAGTCTTTAGACTCACTAGACTTGATTGTTGTAGGTACTGATGATGTCGGGGCCGAGGGCGGGGACCAGTGAGCTAGCTCGAGTCGACAGTAGTAGGACCCGAGGACCTCAGTGCAGCATTTTTATTATTCGATTGCGCAAACATTTTAATTATTGTTGGAAAAAAATTTTTCCTGTCATTTCGAAAATGTTAATTTTCTTCCGCTGCCACTTTGAACATAAAACTTTATTTATCAGTTCATTTATGAATGAGACAATTTTAATTATTTAAAAAGAAAAATTTTAAATTTTTCGCAAATTTTCAAGTAAGGATTTTTAGGCCTCTACAGCTGGTATCATAGCAATGATTCTGTATAGGGTTGTACTACTACTGACCACGAGAAGCTCACGAAGTCACGCCTTCGGTCTGTAAGTGTTACATTTACGCATTTTATTTAAATCATGAATTATTTGACAGCATGTTTTCATGAATTATTTTACGTCCAGATTTATTTTATTACTCAGTATTTAAATTTAAATAAATTATGAAATCATGCATCCTGGGTACGTTTGGAATTGGATATGTCTAAGAATTCGAATGTTGGACTTTAGAAGAGGTTGAAAATGATTTGACTATATTAATTTTTAGGTCAGTAGTGTTGATGTCCTCCTTATATGTTTATAAGTTAATCTTGAAAATTATGAATGCCTTTGAGACTTGTAGAATTTCTAAGAAATCATTAATGGTTCTTGGTTGCTAGTCGAGTAAATTTTTGAGGATTTTATATAAGCAATAGCGATTCGAAGACTACGACAATCTTTAGTATTATAAATGTACAATTTGAGGATTTTAAGTATCTATGGAAATATAAGATTAATTATGAGAATTTATTTAGGATGCATGCTCTACATAGTTGGATTTAAGGATTGAATTGCAGGAATTGAGAATTTTAAGGACCTAATTGTAATAACCAATGATTTGAGGACCTAAGTTCAAAAAATAAAATAAAATTCTAAGGGACTATTTTCGAATTTACCAAATTTTGAGATTTAATTTTAAGTTCGAGAATCTAAAAGTTTAATGAGGTAAAGATGGAAAATTTTATGAGGACAATGATGCAAATTTCGAAGAGTTGTAGGGCCAAAATGTAAATTTGGAGAACTGTAAGGGCTAGATTGCAAGTTTCAAAATTTTAAGGATGTAATTGCGAGCTTTTGAGAAACACTTGGAATTTTAAGTATTTATAGAAATGTAAGACGTGTTATGGGAATTAATTTTGGGTTTATTAAACTTAAGACTATTGAACCTTATGATACGGGAAATATATAAAATGAAATTGGGAATACTGAGGACTCATGAGTAATTGTGGAATTTTCGGGATTTAGGAAAAAAAATGAACGATATTCGAGGAAAGTAAGAATTAATTTTACAATTTTAAGAAATTTGAGAACTTATTTAGTAGTAAGTGAGAATTGAACGGTTTAAATGATAGGAATTTTCGGTTATTTAGGCTCGAAGGAAATATAGAATATTTAGATATTTGGGTTATAATGTTATAATGAATGGTAACCAAGGACATCGTAGGATGAATCAATCTTAGGCGTGAAAATTTAAGCGTTTGTGAAATAATGATGTGGCAAATTAAGAATTTAAAGTGACGACGATTTAAGGAAAATTTGATCGCTTAGTTAAGTTATAAGGATAAACATTGAGTTAGTAAATTTTTGGGAACATAAGTTTAATGTGTCACAAGTTTTAGTCATGATCTTAACAGTTAAGATTATACCTTGTGAGAATTTAAAATTTTTAGGAAAGTTGGGTACGATGATGGTTAGTTTAATTGGTAGACGCACGTAAGAGGTGAGGTGGACACCTTGTCTTGAGAAATTTTGGAAGTCATTAACAAACTTGGGACTAAACGGATATGTGTATTGGAATTATTTTATTCAAAGCTATTTGGATTAGGTAAGTTTGAATTTCAAATTTATGGGATATTTGTTCATACGGAAATTTTGAGTGAAATAAAAACAAAAGGGAATTAGTTGTGTTCCATATAAGTTATCAAGTGATGAATATTAATATTTCTACCAAGTAAGAAATCTAAAAGCTTGATATGGGGATTCTAGAATTCTATGGGTTATAAGTGAAATTGATTTAGTAAAGTTAGTGTGGGGACCCGGGTTCTAACTCAATTCTTTTGGGATTTAATTGGATCTTTATTATAAATGGCGGGTCAAAATTTTTCGCTTTCTAACATTAAATCGAATGTTAACATAAAGCGTCTCATTTTTATTTAAAACAAACATGAGTCAACGACTATTACATGACATGATCTAGTAGCCTTACTTGTTATACATGTTACAATAACAACATAACATCTCTAGTATCAACATAAAACTACTAGTGCAACATCAGAAGTCTTCTGCTACACTCGGCATCTCCACGCTATCAACTCTCTCTTCCTCGTCGTGACCCTGATCCTGCCCCACCTGTTGCCATGCACACATACAGACACGACAACAGCCGGATAACTCCGGTGAGAACATATCTCAGTATAAAACATGGATGCATGCAATGTAAATATCATATACAAATGCATAGCATAAATCAAGTAACATGAATATAAATCTAAACATGTAGAAGAATACAAATCTGTATTCGACAATTCAAATCTTGACTCGACTCTTTTCTAATCTAGGGATCCCGGTGTGAATAAGACGGTCTGTCACCTACCCAACCACTCGGGGCAACGGTACGTCTTATTCCTAGACTTCGGTCAATCTCTGTATCGAGGGTCTACACATATAGCAAATCTGCTCCTATGCGTCGATACACCGAAACATCTAGTTTTGGCAAGTCTGCCAATCTCTCCTATCTCAGGACTCGAATATAAATCAATAAACAAGGCATTACATAATCAAATGTAATAACAATCTAGTATGTGATTTAGGGAAACTCGTATCAAATCTGAATCGAGTTGTGCAATCCCAAGATCACATGAATTATACCTTTCGTCACACAATCTCTGTCGAAATCTTGAAGTCGGAATGTCAAACCTGTCACTTCAAATCTGAAATGGCAATGTGTAGACACACAATATCAATCTCTAACTCAAAGCAATACGTATTCCAATCAATAATAAATCTCGGTACAAATCGACGGCATAACAGCGTAATTCTCGGTACCGGTCAACTCAGTAACAACATAACAATATCATAATCAATCCCAATTACTCATAATCTCATCCAATACAAACATGTATACCAAATTCTGCATAATCTTCACATAATACATGCTGGAAAATCGAACCTATAGCATACGACATCCGTAATTCAATCCGTTTACGTTTTTACGATGCTTAGTATAGCAAGAACACATATTCTAACTCAAATCTAAGTTTCTCTCAACATACACAATCTGAATCTTGTTGAAATGTAATAAAACTTACATCCTCTTGAAGCTAACACTGAGAGGAGCTCAAAACCGAAATCGGATTAAAGTTTGGATGTATGAATCTTACAAAATCAAAATTTGAAAGCATGAGGAATGAAGCTTTCTCTCTCCCTGAAATCCTTTGGTGCTTGCTTCTGAATGAGGAAAACGAAGGACCTCTATTTATATCTTGCATGTTATATAACACATGGCTTATTCTTCAAAGGGCACGCATGACCGCGGGTGCGGTAACTTAGGAGCGCGGGTGCGCTGTGCTCTCGGCAGCAATATTATTTTCTGGAATTCTTAGACCGCGGGTGCGGTCCTTACATGACCGCGGGTGCGGTCTCACACCGCGGGTGCGGTCGTGCTAGCACCGCGGGTGCGGTGTCTGTTCGCACAATTTCACCAATTTCCTCCCAATGCACCGCGGGTGCTGTATCTCTAACACCGCGGGTGCGGTGTGGCTTCGGCCCTGCTGCTCAAATTCACATTTTTCATGTCATGCATAATCTTCTTCAATTCTCACATCGATGACACGGATAATTCTCGAGCCTTACATTTCTCCCCCTCTTAGACAATAGTTCGTCCTCGAACTGATAAACCAGTAATCACACTAGTATACACAAAACAGTAAAATCAAAGCGGGAAGAAAAACTCACATCATAAGAATAGCTCGGGATGCCTCTGTCTCATCTCAGACTCCGTCTCCCAAGTTGCTTCCTCGATGCCATGGCGACTCCATTGAACCTTCACAAGCGGAATGGTCTTGGTTCTAAGCTTCTTTTCCTTCCGATCCAGAATCTGTATCGGTTGCTCGACGTAGCTCAAAGTTTGATCTAACTCGGCTTCGTCAGGCTGAATGACATGAGACTCATCTGGCATATATCTGCGAAGCATCGATACATGAAAAACGTCATGTATATCAGATAATGAAGGAGGAAGAGCAAGTCTGTAAGCTCGATCGCCAATCTTCTCAAGGATCTCATACGGACCGACGTATCTAGGAGACAATTTTCCACGCTTGCCAAATCTGACAACGCCTCTGAAAGGTGAAATCTTCAAAAATACTCTGTCTCCCTGTTCAAATACTAACGGTCTACGTCTGATATTGGCGTACTTCGCTTGCCTATCCTGTGCCGTCTTCATTCTCTTCTGAATGATTTTCACTTTTTCGGTCATCTCACGAATCATATCAGGCCCCAACTCTGGTACCTCAGAGATATCATCCCAGTACAACGGAGATCTACACTTCTTTCCGTATAAAGCTTCGAACGGTGCCATCTCTATGCTCGTCTGATAGCTGTTGTTGTATGAAAACTCACACAACGGCAATGAATCCTGCCAACTAGTACCAAAGTCTAGTACTACAGCTCTCAGCATATCTTCTAAAGTCTGGATAGTCCGCTCTGACTGTCCGTCTGTCTGGGGATGATAAGCAGTGCTCAGGTGTAAAGTCGTACCCAAAGCCTGCTGCAAGCTGTGCCAAAAGTGAGAAGTGAATCGTGGATCACGATCTGATACGATCGACTTCGGCACACCGTGCAATCTGACGACCTCTCTGACATACAACTCTGCCATCTGATCGTGTCGATAGGTCATCCTGTACGGAATGAAACAGGCAGATTTGGTCAATCTGTCAATGATGACCCAAATCGAATCATAGGCCCGGGACGATCGAGGTAATTTCGTCACGAAATCCATGGAAATGTGGTCCCATTTCCATTCAGGAACAGACAAACTCTGAAGTAGACCTCCGGGTTTCTTCCTTTCTGCCTTCACCTGTTGGCAATTCAGACATTTAGACACAAATTCTGCAATATCTGTCTTCATCTGCTTCCACCAGAATTGTGTCTTCAAGTCGTTATACATCTTCCTGCCACCAGGATGAATGCTGAACCGACTACAGTGTGCTTCCGACATGATCTGTCGTCTCAAATCTGAAATCTCTGGCACCACTAAGCGGTTATTCACATACAGAACAGAATCTCTGACCTGATATTCTGATATATGACCAGCTCTGACCATATCAATCGATCTCTGCACGCTCGGATCAGTTCTTTGTGCTTCTTTGATCCTCGAAATCAAGTCTGGCTCAATCTGAATCGCAGCAAGTCGCAACGGTCTATTCTCTGTATCAAATGTCAATCCAGACAAGCAACAATCTTCTACTAAATTCGATACACCTACTGTAGTGACCCGTTCCAGAATCACCTACTAAACAAGAACTAAGCATGCAACTTAACTTAATTAATAACAATCAGAGCTAATAGCGGAAAAGGTCAACAAATGATAGTTATACAACCCCATCGAAAATCCATAACAACTCAGAATGAAAAGAAAGTATACGGTACAACCATATCGAATCAAAGAGTACTGAATAAATAACTCCACCGGCTACTCAACGTCCTCCTCCTCCTCCTGAGCCATCCAACCTGAGGCCTGCCCCGTGGGAATGGGGTGTCCAAGATAAACAAAACCGAGGACGTGAGCGATAAGAACGCCCAGTACAAAAGTATGAGTATACAAACCTATATGAAATGCACATGCTATGATATGATACCAGGATAGTCAAGAAATAGGAGTCACAAAGGATCTCAAAATGCTCAGTCTAGAGGCGCCAAGTGGATAGTGCCGCGCGGTACTCCTCTAGGTCACTGCATCCACTACAAGAACAGACGTGGACCTAAAATGTCCCGGATCACCGAAGCCCTCCCGACCCGTCGGCCACTGTGTACTCTCGGTGTCCATGCGTCCACAAGACAAGACAGGGCTGAGCGGCCCCACAAGATATAGCTTATCTCGAAAGAGATACAGCTCAACAGTAAAGGCTATTTCGAAGGAGATACGGCTCAACATGAAATGCAACATGCATCATAAAACGTGACATAATAGCATGCATCATATGACATATATCAATGCACCACATAATCATGCAACACATATAAGGATGTATACTCAACCAGGATATCTCGGATAGTACTTTCGTACCTCTATCACAGCAAGCCTAGCCTTACGCAACACCGCTAATCAGGTCTAGAACAAGCCTACGCATCAAAAGCATACCCAATGAACAATACTACCATGCTCAACTAGCAAAACCAGTACTACCAAAGGTTTAGGGTTTACCTTCGTCCGTCGACAGCCCTTTGATGTCGATTGCCTCGTAACTCAGGCGTTGCTACACTACCAATCCTGGCAGCTCTTGGCTATCGCTCGACCAACAACTAACCCTAGAAACCTTCCAAACCTCTCAACTATGAGACACAACTTCAAGAACTTGCCATCCAAAATGAGGAATTCCGAGCACTATTTATAGGCTATGTTCGGATCCACCGAACCCACTTCGGAACGTCCGAACTCCTACGTGTCCATCGGCTCTTGACACCTCATGATCGGATCCACCGAACCTACACTTCGGAACGTCCGAACTCCCACGTGTCCATCAGCTCTTGACACCTCATGATCGGATCCACCGAACCTACACTTCGGATCATCCGAACTTGCACGTGTCCATCAGCTCTTGACACCTCATGATCGGATCCACCGAACCTACACTTCGGATCATCCGAACTCTTCGGTGCTACCGAACCATCTTCGGTCCGTCCGATCATGACCACGGTCAAAATTACACATTAAACCTTCTTAATCACCATTAATCCGTTAATTACCCAATTTGGAATTCGGGCTACTACATTCTCTCCCCCTTAAAAAGATTTCGTCCTCGAAATCAAGTTTAGAGGATGAACAAAACGAAATAACAAAATCGTTATTACATCTCAATTGTTGTTGAACACAACTGATCTAGAAAATCCCGAAAGACTCGATTCATCAGATCCATGAACACTGCTGGCGCATTCGTCAATCCAAATGGCATAACTAGAAACTCGTAATGCCCATATCGAGTACGAAATGCAGTCTTGGAAATATCATCATCCCTAACTCTCATCTGATGATAACCCGATCGCAAGTCAATCTTAGAGTAAACAGAGGTACCCTGAAGCTGATCGAACAAATCATCGATACGAGGTAATGGATACTTGTTTTTGATCGTCACACGATTCAGCTGGCGATAATCAATGCACAATCGCATAGATCCATCTTTCTTCTTGACAAACAAACAAGACTGGGGCTCCCCAAGGTGAAACACTCGGGCGAATATAACCTTTATCAAGAAGGTCCTGCAATTGCTGCTTCAATTCTCTCATCTCTGACGGAGCAAGACGATAGGGGCACGAGAAATCGGTGCAGTCCCTGGCATTAACTCAATGCCAAATTCCACCTCTCTAACCGGAGGAAAACCAGGAATCTCATCTGGGAAAACATCAGGAACTTCACAAACCACTGGAATATCATCTATACCAACACTACCTGTGGAGGAATCAATCGCATAGATGAGGTAGCCTTCCCCGCCCGCCTCTAAAGCACGACAGGCTTTCAGAGCAGATACCACTGGCATCGGAGGTCGCGCTCCCTCACCATAGAAAAACCAACTATAGCTCTCGGTCGTACGAAACTGAACAAGCTTCTGGTAACAATCCACGGTAGCTCGGTAGGTAGTCAATAGGTCTATACCTAGAATACAATCAAAATCTTCCATCTCCAAGATCATAAGATTCGCAATCAATTCGTTACCCTCAAAATCTAAGGAACAACCCATCACTAGACGCTTCGCTAACACCGAATGACCCATCGGAGTAGAAACAGAAAGAATGACGTCTAGAGAAACATACGGTAACTTATGACGCTTAACAAATCGTGCAGAAATGAATGTGATGCTCCGCTATCAATAAGAACAAAAGCAGGAATACCGCATAAACGAAAAGTACCTGCTATGACTCTCTCCGTTTCATCTGCAGCCTGATCCTGGTTCAGCGCAAAAACCTGACCTTGGGCACGAGGTCGAAGATTTGAACTACCCACTGCCTGACCCTGCCTCCTCTGCTGAACAGTCGTCTGAGATCCGGAACCAGATCCTGCTCCACCTCGCAACTGAGGACAATTCTTCTTAATATGACCCATCTCTCCGCACTGAAAACAAGCTCCCGCGGCTGATCGGCATTGATCCGATGGATGGTTCTTCCCGCAATGCACACAAGAAACCTTCTTCTTACCAAAGCGGAACACACCGCTAGACCGTGATCCAGATCCAGAAGAAGAAGAACCTGACTTCTTGAAAGACTGAGATCGAGGACTCAAAGTACTCGGAGGTCTAGAAGAAAGAATAGCCCTACCACGCTGGAGACTGATCTCTGCCTGGCGACACCGGTTCACTAATCCTTCATACGAAGTAGGATTATCACAGACAGTGACTCGATCAAAAATCTCCTGGTTAAGACCCTGGAGGAAATGGTCATACTTGGCCTCAGAACTGCCACTGATATGAGGGGCAAAGGGTAACAACTCGAAGAACTTCTGCTGATATTCATCAACAGACATACTCCCCTGCTTAAGATTCAGGAGCTCAATCGTCTTTGCCTGGCGAAGGGCTGGAGGAAAATACAGCTGCATGAAAGCTGCACGGAAATCGGCCCAAATCACCCTACCCTGGGACTGAACTATCGGCGCAGAAGTCGATCGCCACCACTTGCGCGCACGGCCCTCGAGAAGAAAACTAAGGGTCTCTATCTTCTGCTCCTCGGTGCACTGGAATGCACGGAAACAACTCTCCATGCGCTCAATCCAATCCTCAGCATCATCGGGAGTCTCACCGCCGACTAAAGGCTTAGGCCCCATCTGAATGAAACGGTGCAAATCAAAACGCCTAGGACCATCCCGACGATGACGATGTTCACGATGACGCCTACGATCGTCCTGGTCACCCCAACGACCTACACTTCCCTGACTACTCTCATCACCAAAGTGGTCAGCCATCGCTACAAGATAGAATGGGGAAAATGGTAAAATGGTCAACGAAAATCCCAAAACAGAAATCTATATCCCAAAATCGTAAGCATGCTCTGATACCATAAATGTAGTGACCCGTTCCAGAATCACCTACTAAACAAGAACTAAGCATGCAACTTAACTTAATTAATAACAATCAGAGCTAATAGCGGAAAAGGTCAACAAATGATAGTTATACAACCCCATCGAAAATCCATAACAACTCAGAATGAAAAGAAAGTATACGGTACAACCATATCGAATCAAAGAGTACTGAATAAATAACTCCACCGGCTACTCAACGTCCTCCTCCTCCTCCTGAGCCATCCAACCTGAGGCCTGCCCCGTGGGAATGGGGTGTCCAAGATAAACAAAACCGAGGACGTGAGCGATAAGAACGCCCAGTACAAAAGTATGAGTATACAAACCTATATGAAATGCACATGCTATGATATGATACCAGGGTAGTCAAGAAATAGGAGTCACAAAGGATCTCAAAATGCTCAGTCTAGAGGCGCCAAGTGGATAGTGCCGCGCGGTACTCCTCTGGGTCACTGCATCCACTACAAGAACAGACGTGGACCTAAAATGTCCCGGATCACCGAAGCCCTCCCGACCCGTCGGCCACTGTGTACTCTCGGTGTCCATGCGTCCACAAGACAAGACAGGGCTGAGCGGCCCCACAAGATATAGCTTATCTCGAAAGAGATACAGCTCAACAGTAAAGGCTATTTCGAAGGAGATACGGCTCAACATGAAATGCAACATGCATCATAAAACGTGACATAATAGCATGCATCATATGACATATATCAATGCACCACATAATCATGCAACACATATAAGGATGTATACTCAACCAGGATATCTCGGATAGTACTTTCGTACCTCTATCACAGCAAGCCTAGCCTTACGCAACACCGCTAATCAGGTCTAGAACAAGCCTACGCATCAAAAGCATACCCAATGAACAATACTACCATGCTCAACTAGCAAAACCAGTACTACCAAAGGTTTAGGGTTTACCTTCGTCCGTCGACAGCCCTTTGATGTCGATTGCCTCGTAACTCAGGCGTCGCTACACTACCAATCCTGGCAGCTCTTGGCTATCGCTCGACCAACAACTAACCCTAGAAACCTTCCAAACCTCTCAACTATGAGACACAACTTCAAGAACTTGCCATCCAAAATGAGGAATTCCGAGCACTATTTATAGGCTATGTTCGGATCCACCGAACCCACTTCGGAACGTCCGAACTCCTACGTGTCCATCGGCTCTTGACACCTCATGATCGGATCCACCGAACCTACACTTCGGAACGTCCGAACTCCCACGTGTCCATCAGCTCTTGACACCTCATGATCGGATCCACCGAACCTACACTTCGGATCATCCGAACTTGCACGTGTCCATCAGCTCTTGACACCTCATGATCGGATCCACCGAACCTACACTTCGGATCATCCGAACTCTTCGGTGCTACCGAACCATCTTCGGTCCGTCCGATCATGACCACGGTCAAAATTACACATTAAACCTTCTTAATCACCATTAATCCGTTAATTACCCAATTTGGAATTCGGGCTACTACACCTACAGTCGACAAGGAAAGAGCACATACCTTTCGACTCAAGGCGTCTGCCGCTGCATTCGACTTCCCTGGATGGTACTTGATCTCGCAATCAAAATCTTTCAACAGATCAAGCCATCGTCGCTGCCTCATATTCAATTCTGACTGAGAAAAGAGATACTTCAGGCTCTTATGATCGGAATAGATCTCAAATTTCTCGCCATACAGATAATGACGCCAGATCTTGAGTGCAAATACAATCGCCGCCAATTCAAGATCATGAATCGGATACCGAGTCTCGTGCGGCTTCAACTGTCTAGAGGCGTACGCTATCACGTGCCCTCGCTGCATAAGAACACATCCTAGCCCTCTGTGAGATGCGTCACAATATACAACAAACTCACCTGTACCGGTAGGAATCGTCAAGACAGGCGCACTAGTCAGCCTCTTCTTCAACTCTACGAAACTGCTCTCACACTCTTCTGACCATACAAATGGCATGTTCTTCTGTGTCAACTGGGTAATCGGCTTCACTATACTGGAGAAGTCTCGAATAAAACGACGATAATACCCGGCTAGACCCCATGAAACTGCGTATCTCTGGCACAGAAGTCGGTCTCGGCCAACTGATCACAGCCTCAACTTTACTCGGATCTACCGCAATACCCTCTCCAGATATAATGTGCCCCAAGAAGACAACCTGTCGCAACCAGAATTCGCATTTGGACAGTTTGGCATACAACTGCTCCTGTCGCAAAGTCTTCAGCACGATTCTCAGATGATCTGCATGCTCAGTCAAACTCTTCGAATACACCAAAATGTCGTCAATAAACACAATCACAAAATCATCTAAATATCTCTGAAAAATACAGTTCATCAAACTCATAAACACCGCTGGTGCATTCGTCAAACCGAAAGGCATAACAACAAACTCGTAATGTCCATACCTGGTTCGGAATGCAGTTTTCGGAATATCAACATCTCTAACTCGGAGCTGATGATACCCTGATCTCAAATCGATCTTCGAGTATACCGAAGATCCCTGTAACTGATCAAACAGATCGTCGATGCGAGGCAAAGGATATTTGTTCTTCACTGTTGCCTTATTCAGCTGCCTATAATCAATACACAGTCGCATCGAACCATCTTTCTTTCTAACGAAAAGCACTGGAGCACCCCAAGGTGATACACAGGGTCTGATATATCCCTTGGACAGAAGATCCTCCAACTGTGCTTTCAACTCTTTCAGTTCTATCGGTGCCATCCTATATGGAGCTCTCGAATTAGGAACAGAACCGGGCATAAGATCTATGCTGAAATCAACCTCTCGAACAGGAGGCAACCCTGGAATCTCATCAGGAAAAACATCTGCAAACTCGCAAACCACTGGCAAATCTGCCAATGCTGGGCTCGACTTCAGTAGATCTACTGAATATACGAGAAAGCCCTCTGCTCCTCTCTGAAGCAATCTACTCATAGTCAGAGCAGATACTAAGGGAATCCGAGATCTGGAACCCTTGCCGTAGAATTTCCACTCGTCTGTCATTTCGGGTCTGAATCTGACAATCTTGTGGAAACAATCTACCGTGGCCCTGTACTTGGTCAACATGTCTATACCAACTATACAATCAAAATCAGCTAAACCAAGTACTACACAATCAAGATCGATCTCATGCCCCTCAAACTGAAGCATACAATGTCTAACAGTAGTCACAGATATCAAACCACTTCCTAACGGAGAAGTTATAGACACTACTGTAGACATCGACTCAACAGGCAATGCATGTCTCAATGCAAAATGTTCAGAGATGAATGTATGAGATGCACCTGTGTCAATCAACACATATGCAGGATAATCGCAAAGAAAACAGCTACCTGCAATGACGTCATCTGGCGCCTCCTGCGCCTGCTCCTCTGTCAGGGCAAAAACACGTGCCTGCTGTCTGGGAGGCTGACTCACCGTCTGACTACCTCCTGGCCTCTGCTGGGTCTGTGTAGAGGGTGGCTGGAAGGAGTGTACAGAAGATGCCTGTCTCTCCATTTGTGGCGCTGGTGCTGATGATCCGGTGCTCTGGAATCGTTGTGCACCCCTCTGGGGACAAACTCTGGCGAAATGTCCCTGTTGCCTACAGATGTTGCAGCGTCCCATAACTCCTTGACACTGCTCCGTCGCATGTCGCCCTCCGCACGAACCACAGTATGCACCACTATAATCTGACCCCTGACCTCTCTGTCGAGATCCACTCGAACTCGATGAACTACTCCCAGATTTCTTAAACTGCTTGCCCTTAGCCTTCAAAAATTCCTTCTTGCCACTACCACTAGATCCGCTATCGAAACGAGGAGGAGGTGGTGGAAACTGTACGGTAGTAGGCTGTGGCGGTCTCTGCCCCTGAACACCGTAGGAAGCCCCTCGGTGCCTGATCAAGCCAGCCTCGGCTCCCTTCGCTCGGTTCAGTGCCTCTGAAAAAGTACTAGGCCGGCCCGTGTTCACCAAAGTAAAGACATCGGGATTCAGCCCGTTGATGAACTGATCGGCCACTGCCTCGTCGTTTCCGGCCACATGCGGTGCAAATCGTAGCAAAGCAGAAAATTTAGCGACATACTCCTCAATGTTCCACTGTCCCTGTCTCAGATTCGCAAATTCAGCTCCCTTATCTTTCCGGTAGGAGACGGGAAAGAAGCGCTGATAGAACTCATCCTTGAAGACTTTCCACGTAATGTCAATGCCTCGGTGCTCCAAGGCTCTCTTCGTAGTCAACCACCAGCTCTTTGCAACCTCTTGCATCTGATGCCCTATCAGCTTCACACGTCACTCATCAGTATAGGCCAAAGACTCAAACAACATCTCGATATCATCAAGCCAGCTCTCGCACTCTACTGCACTCTCTGTGCCCTTCAGGGTAGGCGGATGGAAAGACTGAAATCTCTTCAATAAGGTCTCCATCGGCGTAGCGGTAACATCCATCTGTGCACCGGACGTGCTACCCTGCTCTGGTTGTGGCACTCGTCTAGGCGGCATAAATCTGATCATCAAACTGATTAGTACACAACCAATATCATCTGTCTCAGCCCTCCTCTGATCATATACCTCTGATCGAGAATTGGTTCTGATTCAGGCTTGAAATGCTGTAAATCAATTCAGATAATACAACCACATACAATAGGGAAAGCAGTAAATCATGCTAGCATCTCAAAAGCAAGGAAGATGACTCGATCTACCCCGCTCATTCTATTCTATCTCAGTCTACAGAACCTACAGCTCTGATACCACCTGTTGTGGGGACCCGGGTTCTAACTCAATTCTTTTGGGATTTAATTGGATCTTTATTATAAATGGCGGGTCAAAATTTTTCGCTTTCTAACATTAAATCGAATGTTAACATAAAGCGTCTCATTTTTATTTAAAACAAACATGAGTCAACGACTATTACATGACATGATCTAGTAGCCTTACTTGTTATACATGTTACAATAACAACATAACATCTCTAGTATCAACATAAAACTACTAGTGCAACATCAGAAGTCTTCTGCTACACCCGGCATCTCCACGCTATCAACTCTCTCTTCCTCGTCGTGACCCTGATCCTGCCCCACCTGTTGCCATGCACACATACAGACACGACAACAGCCGGATAACTCCGGTGAGAACATATCCCAGTATAAAACATGGATGCATGCAATGTAAATATCATATACAAATGCATAGCATAAATCAAGTAACATGAATATAAATCTAAACATGTAGAAGAATACAAATCTGTATTCGACAATTCAAATCTTGACTCGACTCTTTTCTAATCTAGGGATCCCGGTGTGAATAAGATGGTCTGTCACCTACCCAACCACTCGGGGCAACGGTACGTCTTATTCCTAGACTTCGGTCAATCTCTGTATCGAGGGTCTACACATATAGCAAATCTGCTCCTATGCGTCGATACACCGAAACATCTAGTTTTGGCAAGTCTGCCAATCTCTCCTATCTCAGGACTCGAATATAAATCAATAAACAAGGCATTACATAATCAAATGTAATAACAATCTAGTATGTGATTTAGGGAAACTCGTATCAAATCTGAATCGAGTTGTGCAATCCCAAGACCACATGAATTATACCTTTCGTCACACAATCTCTGTCGAAATCTTGAAGTCGGAATGTCAAACCTGTCACTTCAAATCTGAAATGGCAATGTGTAGACACACAATATCAATCTCTAACTCAAAGCAATACGTATTCCAATCAATAATAAATCTCGGTACAAATCGACGGCATAACAGCGTAATTCTCGGTACCGGTCAACTCAGTAACAACATAACAATATCATAATCAATCCCAATTACTCATAATCTCATCCAATACAAACATGTATACCAAATTCTGCATAATCTTCACATAATACATGCTGGAAAATCGAACCTATAGCATACGACATCCGTAATTCAATCCGTTTACGTTTTTACGATGCTTAGTATAGCAAGAACACATATTCTAACTCAAATCTAAGTTTCTCTCAACATACACAATCTGAATCTTGTTGAAATGTAATAAAACTTACATCCTCTTGAAGCTAACACTGAGAGGAGCTCAAAACCGAAATCGGATTAAAGTTTGGATGTATGAATCTTACAAAATCAAAATTTGAAAGCATGAGGAATGAAGCTTTCTCTCTCCCTGAAATCCTTCGGTGCTTGCTTCTGAATGAGGAAAACGAAGGACCTCTATTTATATCTTGCATGTTATATAACACATGGCTTATTCTTCAAAGGGCACGCATGACCGCGGGTGCGGTAACTTAGGAGCGCGGGTGCGCTGTGCTCTCGGCAGCAATATTATTTTCTGGAATTCTTAGACCGCGGGTGCGGTCCTTACATGACCGCGGGTGCGGTCTCACACCGCGGGTGCGGTCGTGCTAGCACCGCGGGTGCGGTGTCTGTTCGCACAATTTCACCAATTTCCTCCCAATGCACCGCGGGTGCTGTATCTCTAACACCGCGGGTGCGGTGTGGCTTCGGCCCTGCTGCTCAAATTCACATTTTTCATGTCATGCATAATCTTCTTCAATTCTCACATCGATGACACGGATAATTCTCGAGCCTTACAGTTAGTCTAATGCTACCATGGGCTAACCTATTAAGTTTATATGCTAGAATTAAGTAAGCATTAAGAACACATAAGAATGCGACACTTGTTCCAATGAGGAAGTTCAGAGTCCTTGTAAGGCTCGAGATTATTAGTTTCATTGTCGTACGACTCGGAGGATATGAGAATGCATGTCATAAGATGAAAGTACGAAATATTTCATGTGTGAGAGACCGCACCCGCGCTCAGAACAAGAGTGCACCCGCGGTCATAAATCATGGAATTTTGAATGTGCTGCCGAAGCCATACCGCACCCGCGGTCTGGTTAGGGGCGCACCCGCGGTGCAATGGGTAGAAAGTAAGTAAAATTTCCGTAGCCACACCGCACCTGCGGTAGAATGAGACCGCACCTGCGGTGCTGAGACCGCACCCGCGGTAGTTACATGACCGCACCCGCGGTCGATGCATTATGGAAAATAATAGGGTGGCTGAGAGCATGGCGCACCCGCGCTCCTAAGATCACCGCACCCGCGGTCAGGCGTGGCCTTTGAAGAATAAGCCATGTGTTATAAATCATGCAAGGTATATATAGAGGTGGCATCATTTCATCCTTGTTCAGAGAGAATAGCCGAGAGAGGGAGAGAAAGGGAAAAGCTTGGGGGAAAATGGAGAAGTCTTGCTCTTGAAGTTAGATATTTCACGATTTAGCCATCCAAATCATATTCCGAGTTAAGAATTGTGTTCCTTGCTTTGAAAGCTACAAAGTGATGTAAGTATTGTTTAATTCTAGCAAGTTTCACGATTTAGATGTTAGAGGAATTGGAATATGATAGTTATATTATGTTCTTGATGTATTGAGCATGATATATTTGTAAACAGATCGAAGAACAGATATCATATGCAATTATTATGAAATTCAGCATAGTTAGAAGTACATTATATCGATTTTGAATATGGTTTTGTGCATAGGATTTGAATATGAGTTCAGGATGATATAGTGTTGATATCTGTTGAGATTTGGATTGACCGGTGTTAAGAATATACGTCGTTATGCCGTCAAATTGTATCGAGATCACGTAGTGACTTGGATATGTGTTGATTAGATAAGAGATTGATAGATTTTGTATCAACATTTCCATTTCAGATTCGTATTGTCAACCGTGACAGCAACTGTGCGACGAAAGGTATAGTACATGTTTTGTTTGGGGAATCACAACTCAAATGAGATCACATTTGAGTTTCCCAACCAAAATCACATACTTGTTTTATTGTTTATATCTAGATATGATTATGATTGTTTATAGATTTGTTTATAGAACTTGTATACAAATCTTGCTATGCTTTGTTTACAGATCATGTGGCATTGCATTAGAATGATTATGCTTGTTTACAGATGGTGTATTCATGCATTAAGATAGGACAGTCTGGAGATCAGGCAAACTTCTAGACGTTCGGCGATATCACAGCTTAGGGGAAGATCACCGCCCCTATTGTAGACGCGGATACAGATCAGGCCGAAGTCTAGGAATAAGACGGACAGCACCTCGATTGGGAGGGTAGGTGACAGACAGTGCCGTCTTATTCACAACGGGATCCCTAGAGTTCTAGTTGAGTCGAGTCTAGACATTATTAGATTCGCATTGCATGATTTTATATGAATGACATTCATATTAGCATGTTTCATGTTTTAGATTGTTTTAATGCATGTTTATACTGGGATTTGTTCTCACCGGTTTTCCGGCTGTTGTTATGTCTGTATGTGTGCATAACAACAGGTGGGGCAGGATCTGGGTCGAGACAGAGATGATCGGGTTAGCGTTGAGATCACGGGCGTAGCAGATGAACCAGTAGTTGTCTTTTATTATGTACTGTATTTTAATACTGGTTAGTTGAGAACATACAGAGCAAGACATGTATTTTGTGTTTGTATGTTGTAAATTTAATAAAGAACTTATGCTTGTTTAGTTACATTTGATTTAATGTAAAAAGCGGAAAAAAATTTGACCCACTTTTTAAATAATATTGATCCATTTAATCCCAAGAAAAAGAATTAGAGCCCGGGTCCCCACAACTAGGCCTCAACTAGATTGTAATTGGGAAGAGGATAGTTTGAGCAGGTAATTGATGCTAGAAGTGTTATTATTAATGTAGAAGGTCGAAGTTGTATAATTGAGTTTTATGGATTAACGTTATTCGAGGTTTAAGATTTACAACGATTTCACACCCGGGATGCACTTGTAAATAATAAGTTACGTAAGTTTAGTGCCGTAAGATAAAGATTCGATTCAAGGATTTTATGCTAATACTACTATGAGGTTGAAATAAGGTGTAACCTTTAAGCGTTCTACTGAGAATAGTAGTCGATCAGTAAATTTTGGTACAAAGGTTTCTTAAGTCGAACTGCATAAATGCTAATATAATAGGTCGATGAATATTACGAGTATAGTATAAGAAAAGTAAGGTGCAATAAGTTTGGACATCCATTTCTAGAAGGAGGAATTGTGAGATAAGTCAAAATTCGAGGTTATAGAAAAAATAGAACTAAGTCACCATGGATCGTTTTAAGTTGCGATCCGCAAACGAGAATTTTGGTTGGCAAATTTAATTAGGATTGGGCAGACGTAAGGACGAGTTAACACTTATTTTATCAGAGTAGCGCAACAGAAGCGTGGAATATTGGGATACTAGAATTAAGAGTCTAAACTTTTTGTTTATCAAGGATAAGCGAATTTCGAGAACGAAATTTCTTTTAAAGGGGGAAGGATTGTAGAACCCGTAAATTGGACTGCGTATAAGCCATGCATAATTCTAGTATTTAAAATTAAAATGATTTTTATTGTATGAGTATTTAAATTCTTTTCTTTAAATTTATTTATTTTATGCAGTAGTTTAATTGTTATCTTTTCAGTTAAATAAGTGAGCCCGGACCGGAGATGGAGTATTGAGATAAGTTAATAAAGACTTATTTATGAAGTGGTAATTTCGCATGTTAGTAAGTATATTTTAAAAAAAGTTAGCATGCATGCAAGTTATTAAACTTCTTTGGTATTTTATTTAATTGTTTTTAAAGCATTAAATGCATGTTTATTTCATTAATTTATGTTTAATTATTTTTATACATTTTAGGCATAATTCATGCATGATAGGATTTAATTCCTGAAATTCACGCATTAGAATTTCTAGATGCATTTCACGTTCAAACGAGGATCGGAGACCGGAGAATTTTCAAAAAAATTATTTTATTATACGATTTGTTTTTATAAATTAAGTTAAGGTATTTTTAAGGGTATTTCTCAAAAATGGGATTTTATTTGGGTATTTTTACTCGCAGGACTTTATTTTTAACGGTACACAAATTTTATCGAATCGAGGGACTTTTTAAGGGTTCGGCTAATATTTTCAAAATCTTTCCAACACGAAATAATTTTCGGGAGCGTGTTTGGATCTAATGATCCTATTTTTAAGCTTATTGGGCTTACATATCTTTTTAATCTTTTAATTGCATAATTTAAAGCCCATTAACCATTTATTTAGTATTTAATAAAACTCCTAAACACCCATTTAACCTAAACCTAAATACCCCACATAGCCGACACCTCCCCTCAACAGCAGACACTCTCGTTTTCAGCACTCTTTCCAGCTGGTGGCCTCGGTTTGGCTTAATCTTGCAAAGAAATTCATCTGGTGTTCCCTTTTTCTTGTTTCGTTCATCGTTCATCATCAAGGCACGCATTTGTATCCTTCTTCATGCATCATACACTTTTTATATAAGCATTTGTATGCTTGTCTGTTCATAAAACTCTCGATCTAAGCATGTGTAGGAAGGATTATTGAATTTTCATGTGTTCTTGCATTCTTATGTTGCTGCTCACGTTCCATTCTGATTTTTGTGCAAGGGCTGCTGTATTATGATGGTAAAGGGCTGTGCAGATAGTGGTTGTTGAGGTTTAGGCGCCGGAGGCAGGAACTTGGTCGGGTTTGGATGAAAGGTTGATGGCCGATCGAATGTGAGATTGTGAGAGGGTTCGATCCAAGTGTCCTGCAACCCCAGCTGTGCAAGGGCCTTCCCCATCCCTGGATTAGACCCTGGTGGGTCTTTATTGGGGTCTGGAATCACGCTGGAGCGAAGGGACAATCGATCGGGCCATGTAGCGTCGAGTTGGTCTCGGTAGTAAGCTTGTTGGTGATTCTCGGTTCCTAGCTGTGATGTAGATTGCATGGGGCTGGTGGCTCGGTTCTAAGAGGTTCTTTAGAGTCTGATCTAGCTCCATGTTAAGTGGGTTAAGAGCTGGTGCATCGGTGATTAGCTGATGGAGTGAAATTGGGAAAAGGGTGCACGAGGTGGCGATATGGGAGAGGGGCGAAAGTTTTTCTTCGGTGCTGGAAGTTTCAACCGTCAGCTTAGAAGATTAATGACATTGTTTTAGGAGTAATCTAGTGATTTTATTGTTAGAGTAGGTGCACGTCGAGCCAAGTGTTGGCCGACTGTTCACAATGAAACTCTTTGTATAAACGATCTTTATTTTAATAATATTTCAATTTATTAATTTGGCGCATCTTTATCTTTATACCCATGCTTGTTGCATAGATAAAGTCCTTGAATATACAAATAGTAGAAAGAATATGAGATGCTCATATGATGAGTATCATGAAACTCATATTTGGAATACTGTATATTCTAAACCGTTCCTAGTCGATTCAGCCGCCACTAAGAAGGATAAAGGCCGCTCGAGTTAGAGACTAGTATCTGCGATGTGAGTACCATGTTTCATTGGTAGGGGACATTGTGATGTCCGAGCATGCAGATAGGTGCTCCTGGTAGAGTGCACTGAACAACCCTCTAGAAAGGACTTTCCAAGTGGTTCTCACTTATCGAGTGGAAAAGTCCTAGTTTATGGTTGTACACCATTAGTCCTTATGACCCGGGACAACATTGAGACTCTATATGCTAGCGTTTCACTTTGACTTGTTTACCGACTCTTATGGGGTCATCAGGTGGCAAGGTTGGGTGTTACGGCGAAACATATAGGAGTCGATGCATTGTAGCCGGGGATTCACCGCTTACCTACGGGTATGGATATCCTATGTGTTTTTCATGTATGTGTGGGTTGAAATCTCTGATCAGAGTATGGTGGTAATTATGAAAGGGGTTTCATAGATTACACCATCGATGCAACCACGACATGACACATAGTATCGATTCATTGACAACTCTCGATAGACCAATAGTTGTCGAATCGGTCGGGATATATGAGTTGAAGGGACCGTACTGTACGCTAACCATAATTGAATGGTTCTTGCAGGCACTATCATGTGATACCTAGGGAATCACGTAAGCGATGCTGCTAGGCGTTTAACGTGATTGGTTGGGTACTATCAGACTTGAGTTCTGACGTTCTTACTATCAAGGAGTTGATAAGTAAGAATGGAGCAATTGGGGTATGCTCGAATAAGGACATGTTTAGTCCGAATCACATAGAGATGTGAACCCACGGCTAGTTGTATCAATGAACCATTGAGGGCCACACAAGTACTTGCTTGGTAAATCCCGATGAGAAGTAAAATAGTTCAATGTGTTGAACGGCTTATAAATGTGTTTATAAGCGTTAAGAAAAATAGAAGTATGACTTCTAAGAGAGAAATATAAATTTTAATTTATGGAAGTGTTCCTAAGATTAAAATTTGGCCAAGTGAATAATGTAGTTGAAAATTGTGATTTTCATAAACATTATTGGAGACTAAATTAAATTAATTCAAGTGTTGAATTAATTAAACACTAGTGGACCTAGTAGAGTCCAAATAATTAAAAATAATTCAAGTGTTGAATTAATAATATTGAGTCTTGTAGAGCTCAATTAAAATAATTATTTAACTAGTGGGACTTGAATAAATTCAAGTAGTATTTAATTAATCTCAAAAATGTTTGAGATAATTAAAATTTAGTCTATGGTTTTTAATGTGTTAAAAACCATATAATATATGTGAGACATGCTAGGGTTTGCATTCTTGGGAGGTGAAGAGGTGTGGAATATTTTTGATTAAAAAATTGCAAAGGCATGTAACTTTTCTCCCAACTTTTCCCACACCCAAGACTAGACTTCACTCCTCACTCTTCCCTCCTCACTTGGCCGAAACTTCAAGGCTTTTCTCTCCATATTTTTCTCTCATCTTGTGTTCTTCATTTTCTTGGAGAATACTCACTTCTTTTTGATAAATCTTCAAATATTTCTAGTGCAATATTTGAAGGGGTTTACAAAGCTAAGTGGTGGGCCTAATTCTTGGAGGATTGGAGGTGGAAGCTTGTAGATTTTTCAACCAAGAAGAGCTAAAGTATTTATACTTTAGTTGGTGTCATTCATCAACTCTAAGGGGTTGATAGGTAAATCACTTGAACACCCTATGTATGTATTATGGTGTTTGGATGTAAATATTGCACAAATAAGGGGTGGCCGAAATTTTGCTCTAAAAATTTAAAATTTTTGCTTCCGTTGCGTTTCCGGCCACCGTAACCGGTCCGCTTTCAAGTGGTATCCGAGCTAAGGTTACGTTTTTGTGTGATATTTGCATAATATTGTGTTGAGATCGATTTCTAACCGCTTGAGAATTTTTGTGCATAGAATATGCAAGGACCGAAATTTTGAAACAACAAAAAAAAAAAAAATTTTTCGGGGCTGCCCGAGGGGCTGCCCGAAAATTTCGGGCAGCCGAGGGGCAGCCCAAGGGGCTGCCCGAAACTTCCAGTTTTTAAATAAAAAAAAAATTTTTTTTTGTTGCCGGAATCCGGCGACGGAGCTCCGGCGACGGCGATGACGACTAGGGTTTCCAAAAGTGTTTTGGTGAATCTTAGTGTCATGGGCCTTGAGATGTTGGGCCATTGGATGGACAACATAATTTGTGAAATTTAAATGGGCCAAAATATTTTGGTGAAAAATGTCTTTTGGGCCCTTAAGTTTAAATTTACAATTGTTGCACATATTTTCTCATAAAATAAATAATTGAAGTGGGACTTTAATTATTTATAGTAAATTGTGATTTACAAGAAATTCGATTATAAATAAATTAATTTGAAAGTAGACAAAGTTGTTTGTATACTTTGTTAATTTAATTTATAATTGTGGCGGTTAGTGATTGGATCAAGATATATAATATTGGATCAATTAATTATGGTGATAATTAATTGATGGTGTATGATATATGATATTGTGCATGAAGGATGATCAAAAGCCCAAGCCCAATTTGCTAGGTGTATGCTAGGATATTTGTGTTGTATGATTGTAATAATTATCAATTTATAAAGTGGGCTTGGTTTATGGCCCGTTCCCACCCCCCATGAGATGTATCCCTATGTGCCATGGATATTTAAATGTAAATATTAGAATAGTGGAAGATCAAGATTGGAAGATGGTGGCCTTGGTGATTATGAAGATCGAAGACATGTAATATTGGATGCTAATGTAATAATTTAGTTGCATTGCATCCCTGCATTTACCCTAGGATTGGACCTAGGCCCGTGTTTGGCTCACACGGGCCATTAGTTTTGGGGCGATTGATCATCCTTGTACTGTTTTCTATTTATAATATATGCATGATATGTTATAAATAATGAGTATGTGCGTTATTATTATTATAATAACAAAGTTGCATGAATCCAGCAAACATACGATCAAACATGGCGAGCTTTTAAAATAAAATTAATGATGAGACCTTTCAAAATTAAAAACCCTCATTTTGAATAAGATTCAAAATTAATATCAAGTCCGAAAAGGGGAATTATAAATTTGTTTATAATTTCCTTGTCTTCCATCGACAATGGATGCATGATGAACGCTACCCGTACTCGGGGCTCGGCTCATATTATTGGGGGGGCCCTGGGTGCCGGAAAGCTGTGACATCCATTGACATGGTGATGTGAACTACGTGGAACTCCCATGATTTCGGCTCATATTATTGAGGGAACTCATGGCGACCGTCCATTAAGGTTCAATATCGATGGGTTAGGCTTGACACATAAAGATGAACGACGTCATATTATTGGGTCCTAATCAAACGTGAGACAAAAGAATACGTAGAGGGTTGCATGGCGATGCAATTGGAAACTACCTTTTAGGAGTTGTGATGGCCGATATTATTCGGGATCACAATTCGCTAATTGGACCTTACGTACCTACTGAGGAAAGTGTTTCCCGTTTTCACTAGAGGGTAGTGAAAATGTCAAAACAGTGGGAGCGATAATTTATAAAGTAAAAGTCCAAACTTTATATCTTATTAAATATTTTAAAATAGTCATTAACATTTATCTGTTTTACTTTTCAGTACAAATCTTTGACAATGTCATCAATTCGCAACCCGTTTTCCGTAATTCTCGAAAAACACATTCTAACCGGACCAAACTATATCACTTGGCTAAGAAATTTAAAGATTTTCCTAAACTCGGAGAAGATCGCGTATACACTGACTGAGGCGCCCCCTGCTGAGGCTCCTATAGGCTGCACTCCTGAGGAATTGCAGACCTACAAGGAATGGTGTGACCATGACTTGAAGGCGAAGTGTTATATGCAGGCTTCAATGAACGATGAGCTGCAAAGGCGATTCGAGGATGCAAAGAATGCTGCTGACATTCATATGCACCTCAAGGAGCTCTTCGGAGAGCAGACTCGGCCTTTGAGGCATGCCACAGTAAAGGAGCTCATCACTTTACGCATGCGAGATGGGACTTCGGTCCATGAGCATGGCCTAAAGTTGATTGGGCTCGTGGACAAGCTCGTAGGCATGGATTTGGTGTTGCCTTCGGAGTTGACCACTGATGTGTTGCTGCTGTCGCTGCCTAGCTCTTTCGATCCTTTCCTTGTGAACTTCAATATGAACAAGCTCGAGCCCAGCCTTGAAGAGTTGGTGAACATGCTTGTGACCTTTGAGTCCACAATCAAAAAGGAGAAGCAGGTTCTTTATGTGGGCTCTTCATCTGGCACGAAGACCGGTCCACATGGGAAGGGAAAGAAGCGTTCTTTCCAGCGCCCCAAGAAGAGCGAGCCCTTGAAGAGGCAGACTCCGAGTCCCTTAGTGGCAGCCGCGCCAGCAAAGGCTGAGAAGACTGTTGACATCTGTCACCACTGCAAGAAGCCTGGACATTGGAGGCGTAACTGCAGGGAATATCTTGCGCAGAAGGGTTCTGGCAAAGGTATGTTCTTTATTGAAGTAAATATCTCGATTAACTCTACTTCTTGGGTATTGGATACCGGCTGTGGCTCACATCTCTGTAATGACTTGCAGGCGATGGGAAGAAGTAGGAGGCTCCGAGAGGGTGAGACCTTCTTAAGGATGGGCAATGGAGCAAGAGTTGCTGCCAAAGCCGTAGGAGATATTTGTTTAATTTTGAACAATGATTTTAAGTTTGTATTAAGAGATGTTTTGTTCGTACCAGACTTGATTAAAAACATTATTTCCATTCCTATGCTTGATATTGATGGATATTCTTGTTTATTTGGCAAAGGTGTTTGCAATATTTACAAGAATGAATGTTTAGTTGGTACCGGTGAACTTGAAAACAATCTCTACACCTTAAAATTAAAAGATATTCCACTTAACAATGTCCAAACGATAACAACAACAAATAAGCGCAAACAAGATACTCTTAATTCGGCACAATTATGGCATGCTCGATTAGGTCATATATCCCTAAGAAGGATGAACAAGTTAGTGGGAGTTGGCATGTTTGATATGTCCGATATTAATGCTCTCACGACTTGTGAATCCTGTCTAAAAGGAAAGATGACCAAAATTCCCTTTAAGGGCCATGCGGAGCGAGCCAAAGGGTTATTGGATTTGATCCATACCGATGTGTGCGGTCCGCTTAGCATCACCACTAAGCATGGACATGCCTACTTCATCACCTTTACCGATGACCATTCGAGGTATGGGTATGTGTATTTGATGAAATACAAGTCTGAAGCCTTTGAAAAGTTCAAAGAATTCAGAAGTGAAGTAGAGAATCAATTGGGACGAAGCATCAAGACACTTCGATCGGATCGAGGTGGTGAGTACTTGAGTGCCGAGTTCCAAGAGTATCTTAGAGAGAATGGGATTCTCTCGCAGTGGACTCCGCCCGCTACACCGCAGTTGAATGGTGTTTCGGAGGGTCGTAACCGGACTTTGATGGACATGGTTCGGTCTATGATGGGGTTCACGGAGTTGCCGCCATCCTTTTGGGTATATGCGCTTGAAACAGCGGCACTGTTGTTGAACAATGTCCATACAAAGGCAGTTGACAAGACTCCATATGAGATATGGATGGGTAAGCCTCCCAAGTATTCTTATCTTAGAATATGGGGGTGTCCTGCTTATGTGAAGCAGACAGTGGGAGATAAATTGGATAGTCGATCCATTTTATGCTACTTTGTGGGATATCCAAGAAATTCCATTGGATATTATTTCTATCATCCCCAAGAAATAAAGATGTTTGTTTCTAGGAACGCAACCTTTTTGGAAAAGGAATTTCTATTAGATAGAAAAGGCGAGATGATAGAACTCGAAGAGGTTCGAGAGACACCCACAGTTGTAGAACCCACACCCGAGAAGCCAAGTGAGGAGATACAAGCTCCTAGAAGAACCGAGAGAGTCTCGAGACCACCTGTGAGGTATGGTCTGCTTCTTGAAGAGGGCCATGATGAGCCTACCCTTGGATGTGATCCAAGGACTTTCAAGGAAGCGTTATCGGATGCCGATTCATCCAAGTGGCTTGAAGCAATGGAATCTGAGATGAATTCCATGCATTCGAACCAAGTGTGGAATCTCGTGGATCCACCTGAGGGAATTGTTCCCATAGGGTGTAAATGGATTTACAAGAGGAAACTTGGGGCGGATGGGAAGGTATTGACCTTCAAGGCGCGATTGGTAGCAAAAGGGTATACTCAAAGGCAAGGTGTTGACTATGAGGAAACCTTTTCTCCAGTTGCGATGTTCAAGTCCATTAGGATATTGCTAGCCATAGCTGCATGGTATGACTATGAGATATGGCAGATGGATGTTAAGACAGCCTTCCTTAATGGGGATATTAAGGAAGAAATTTACATGTCTCAACCTGAGGGTTTCACATCTATCGGAAGTGAGCATATGGTATGCAAACTTCAAAGATCTATTTATGGTCTTAAGCAGGCATCGAGGAGTTGGAACCTCAGATTCGATAGTACAATCAAAGAGTTTGGTTTTACTAAGAATCCTGAGGAACCCTGTGTGTATAAGAAGGTCAGTGGGAGTGCTGTGACATTCCTTGTTCTTTATGTTGATGACATTCTACTCATTGGGAATGATGTAGGAATGTTGCAATCAACAAAGATATGGTTAGCAAGTAAGTTCTCAATGCAGGACTTGGGTGAAGCATCTTTTGTATTGGGAATACAGATCTATAGAGATAGATCAAGAAGATTGCTTGGTCTCACCCAGTCCACATACATTGATACCATCGTGAAGCGGTTCTCGATGGATGAGTCCAAGAGAGGACATCTACCAATGTGTCATGGCGTGTCCCTATCCAAGTCTATGTCTCCCAAGACTGATGCAGAGATAGCGGCGATGACACGAATTCCGTATGCTTCGGCTATTGGTAGTATCATGTATGGGATGATATCTACACGTCCTGACGTGGCATTTGCACTAAGTGTAGTGAGTAGATATCAATCCAACCCTGGTCTTCCACACTGGAAAGCTGTGAAAGACATCCTCAAGTATTTGAGAAGGACCAATAAGTTGTTTTTGGTCTATGGGGGTGGAGAACTAAAATTGGAAGGCTATACCGACTCTAGCTTCCAAAGCGATGTTGATGACTCGAAGTCAACCTCCGGATTCATATTCATGCTCAATGGTGGTGCTGTCTCTTGGAAGAGTTCCAAGCAAGACAGTACTGCGGATTCCACCACTGAGGCAGAATACATTGCTGCATCGGCTGCAGCAAAGGAGGCTGTTTGGATTAGGAATTTCGTCCAAGAGTTGGGCGTCATTCCAAATGGAGTTGCTCCTATCCCGGTGATGTGCGACAACACGGGAGCCATAGCTCAGGCGAAGGAGCCAAGGTCTCATCAGAAGTCCAAACACGTACTGAGAAAGTACCACATCCTCAGAGAGATCGTGGAAAGAGGAGATGTCACGATTGACAAAGTCGGCTCCGCAGATAATGTTGCTGATCCACTAACTAAGCCTTTACCAGGACCATCATTCGAGAAGCATCGCGAATCAATGGGTCTAAAGCATATAGGTAGTTGGCTCTAGTGCAAGTGGGAGATTGTTAGAGTAGGTGTACGTCGAGCCAAGTGTTGGCCGACTGTTCACAATGAAACTCTTTGTATAAACGATCTTTATTTTAATAATATTTCAATTTATTAATTTGGCGCATCTTTATCTTTATACCCATGCTTGTTGCATAGATAAAGTCCTTGAATATACAAATAGTAGAAAGAATATGAGATGCTCATATGATGAGTATCATGAAACTCATATTTGGAATACTGTATATTCTAAACCGTTCCTAGTCGATTCAGCCGCCACTAAGAAGGATAAAGGCCGCTCGAGTTAGAGACTAGTATCTGCGATGTGAGTACCATGTTTCATTGGTAGGGGACATTGTGATGTCCGAGCATGCAGATAGGTGCTCCTGGTAGAGTGCACTGAACAACCCTCTAGAAAGGACTTTCCAAGTGGTTCTCACTTATCGAGTGGAAAAGTCCTAGTTTATGGTTGTACACCATTAGTCCTTATGACCCGGGACAACATTGAGACTCTATATGCTAGCGTTTCACTTTGACTTGTTTACCGACTCTTATGGGGTCATCAGGTGGCAAGGTTGGGTGTTACGGCGAAACATATAGGAGTCGATGCATTGTAGCCGGGGATTCACCGCTTACCTACGGGTATGGATATCCTATGTGTTTTTCATGTATGTGTGGGTTGAAATCTCTGATCAGAGTATGGTGGTAATTATGAAAGGGGTTTCATAGATTACACCATCGATGCAACCACGACATGACACATAGTATCGATTCATTGACAACTCTCGATAGACCAATAGTTGTCGAATCGGTCGGGATATATGAGTTGAAGGGACCGTACTGTACGCTAACCATAATTGAATGGTTCTTGCAGGCACTATTATGTGATACCTAGGGAATCACGTAAGCGATGCTGCTAGGCGTTTAACGTGATTGGTTGGGTACTATCAGACTTGAGTTCTGACGTTCTTACTATCAAGGAGTTGATAAGTAAGAATGGAGCAATTGGGGTATGCTCGAATAAGGACATGTTTAGTCCGAATCACATAGAGATGTGAACCCACGGCTAGTTGTATCAATGAACCATTGAGGGCCACACAAGTACTTGCTTGGTAAATCCCGATGAGAAGTAAAATAGTTCAATGTGTTGAACGGCTTATAAATGTGTTTATAAGCGTTAAGAAAAATAGAAGTATGACTTCTAAGAGAGAAATATAAATTTTAATTTATGGAAGTGTTCCTAAGATTAAAATTTGGCCAAGTGAATAATGTAGTTGAAAATTGTGATTTTCATAAACATTCTTGGAGACTAAATTAAATTAATTCAAGTGTTGAATTAATTAAACACTAGTAGACCTAGTAGAGTCCAAATAATTAAAAATAATTCAAGTGTTGAATTAATAATATTGAGTCTTGTAGAGCTCAATTAAAATAATTATTTAACTAGTGGGACTTGAATAAATTCAAGTAGTATTTAATTAATCTCAAAAATGTTTGAGATAATTAAAATTTAGTCTATGGTTTTTAATGTGTTAAAAACCATATAATATATGTGAGACATGCTAGGGTTTGCATGCTTGGGAGGTGAAGAGGTGTGGAATATTTTTGATTAAAAAATTGCAAAGGCATGCAACTTTTCTCCCAACTTTTCCCACACCCAAGACTAGACTTCACTCCTCACTCTTCCCTCCTCACTTAGCCGAAACTTCAAGGCTTTTCTCTCCATATTTTTCTCTCATCTTGTGTTCTTCATTTTCTTGGAGAATACTCACTTCTTTTTGATAAATCTTCAAATATTTCTAGTGCAATATTTGAAGGGGTTTACAAAGCTAAGTGGTGGGCCTAATTCTTGGAGGATTGGAGGTGGAAGCTTGTAGATTTTTCAACCAAGAAGAGCTAAAGTATTTATACTTTAGTTGGTGCCATTCATCAACTCTAAGGGGTTGATAGGTAAATCACTTGAACACCCTATGTATGTATTATGGTGTTTGGATGTAAATATTGCACAAATAAGGGGTGGCCGAAATTTTGCTCTAAAAATTTAAAATTTTTGCTTCCGTTGCGTTTCCGGCCACCGTGACCGGTCCGCTTTCATTTATAATATGGTAAAAATTTTGGAAAGTGTTAGTTAATTTTTGGTTCGATTCGGGTTAAAACGGGGACCCCGGTCCGAGTTTTTAAAACGAATCGATTAAGTTTGAGTTTGGGGCTCGAAATTACGTCTAGGAATATTTTTAAAAATGTTTTGGGACATTTTAAGTAGTTTGGTAAGCTTCAGGTCAATTTTAGAGGTCCAGGGTTGGAACGATAATTTTTGGGTTTTCAGGGGCAAAATGGTCATTTTGCACCCGATTTGAGATTTTGGTCCTGACAGCGCCCTGAGCACAAATCATGATATTTTTAAATGTTCATGCATCACGTTTATGTTTTTTATGCTATTGTAATAATTATGGTGCATGCTTGGTTTAAAGGGATTAAGAGAGAAAAAGTGAGAAAGTGAAGAGCACTCCGTCTCCGCCGCGCCGCGTCGTTATTTCGTTCGTTTTCTGTCAAAACAAACCAAGGCATGTTTATATCTTCTTTCACTCTTCAATCAAGCCATATAGATATTTTTAAATATCGCAAGTACATGATTTTAATGCAAGAAGATCGAAATTGTTCATATTTAATTATGTTGGTTAATTATATTACGTGCAAAAATATTCATTTTGAGATTTATGCGATATTGCTTGTGGTCACTTTACTATCATGATAAAATCCGGTCGCCAGTTACCGGTCCGGTCGTCAGTTACCGGTTATTGGAGCATTATTAAATCCGGTCTCCAGTTACCGGTCCGGTCGCTAGTTACCGGTCCGGTCAGTTGTTTCACCCAGTATACTGTGGCACTTGTCTGATCAGACGTACATTATTAAATCCGGTCACCAGTTACCGGTCCGGTCGCCAGTTACCGGTCAGTTCAGTACAGTGAAGGGACCACTTGTGTAGATCATAATCTCACCAGAAAATTATTACATGCTATTTCAGTACAGAGCTCCAAGGAGCAAACATTTTCACTATGATTTTCAGTTCAGTCATGAACTTATTATAATTGCTCATGACAAGTTATTTTCACATTATGCCTCATCACATGATATTTTTATCCCATGTAAAATTTTACTATTTATTTACTTGTTATCTACGATATATGCATGTTGAGTCTTTAGACTCACTAGACTTGATTGTTGTAGGTACTGATGATGTTGGGGCCGAGGGCGGGGACCAGTGAGCTAGCTCGAGTCGGCAGTAGTAGGACCTGATGACCTCAGTGCAGCATTTTTATTATTCGATTGCACAAACATTTTAATTATTGTTGGAAAAAATTTTTCTGTCATTTCGAAAATGTTAATTTTCTTCCGCTGCCACTTTGAACATCAAACTTTATTTATCAGTTCATTTATGAATGAGGCAATTTTAATTATTTAAAAGAAAAATTTTAAATTTTTTGCGAATTTCCAAGTAAGGATTTTTAGGCCTCTACAGTAAATGAAGACATTAGGATAAATATTCTCGAGTTAAGAAATCAGGAAGATGATTATCTTCACCTTTTTTATAAATGATTTCAAAATCAAAAGGAGCTAAATGAGCCTGCCATCTTGCAAACATTTGTTTATACACATCATGTTTAAAATCTTTATTAAACATAAATTTTGCAGATTTGCAATTAGTTTTTATAATAAACTTTTGATTATATAAATCATCTTTAAATTTTAAAATACATTTGACAATAGATAAGATTTCTTTTGCTACTGTGGAATAGTTTTTCTGGGCATTATTCCATTTTCCAGAATAAAATTTTATATTAGTTTGAAATAAAATCATTTTAGATTTTGAAATAACAAAACCATTTTGAATAACAATATTTTTAAACATTTCTAAATGTTTAAAATGTGTTTCAATATCATTAGAAAATACTAAGATATCATCTATATAAACAATTATAAAATTTCTATAATTATAAAAAATATCATTCATAATTTGTTGAAATTCTGAAGGGGCATTTTTAAGGTCAAATGGCATTACTGTCCATTCATAATGTCATATTGGAACATTAAAAGCAGTTTTATACCTATCAGATTCTTTATTTGAATCTTCCAAATCCTAATTTTAAATCAAATTTTGAAAATATTATTGCATGTACTAATCTATCTAATAAATCTTTTTTATTAGGAATAGGATGCTCATCCATTTTAAAATCCTTATTAAGAGGTTTATAATTTATAACTAATCTAGGAACTCCTCTTTCCTGCTCAGAATGTTTATTAACATAAAAAGCAGTACATGACCAAGGAGATTGAGAATGTTTTATTAAACTTTATCTAATAAAGAATGAATTTCATTCTTGCACAATTCTAAATATTCAGAATTCATTTGACAAGGACGAGCCTTGGTTGGAATATTCTTTTCATCAAAATCTTCTTCATATGGAAGAGAGATAATATGTTTCTTACGATTCCAAAAAGCATTTGGAAGATCATTGCATATTTCTAATGAGAATTTATTATAAATAATTTTAATTTTTTCCTGTAATTTAGGATTTTGTAATTTATCATCTATAGTTAAAATATTAACTTCTTCTTTTAAAGAATTAATTTGAAAAGTTTTCCTATCAATCTTTTCTTGTAATTTATTAAGAATTCTATAAACATGTTTAGTTATAAACTTAAAGGAAATATGATTACCTTGAAAAGTTCCTATAATACCTGTTTCATCAACATAGGTTAAAGGATAAATTTGATAGATGAAAGGAAGACCAAGTATAAGTTGGCTAAAATATCTTTTGCTAATAAAAAACTGATTTGAATACAGTTTTTATCTTTGCAAATATAAGCTTTTGGTAATTTATAATTTATTTCTAATGGTTCTCCTCCTGAATGAGAAAGAGAATGAGTAGTTTTATGAAAATATTTAGTAGGATTTAATCCTTCCTGTATAACATTTAAATCTGCACCATTATCAATCATAGCAATAAAATTCTTTTTATAAGAATTTTCAATTAATAAAGTAATATTAGTATACCATTTTTGAGATATAATCATGCTTAAAATAGATAAATGTTTTTGATTTAGATTATGAAAAGAAATATCTTGAAGATTATCAAAGCTTTCAGAAATTGAATTATTATTATTTTCAATAGCTGAAATACGATAGTTTAAACTATTATTGTTATTGTGTAAAATTTTACTTGTTCATTAAGATTATCAATCTCTTTAACTAAATCATGTATAGTAACTGGATTTTGTTTACTATATTTCTGTTGTAGAAGATTTTTAACTTCTTTCATAGAATAAGCTTGTTCTTGTTTAACAAGAATGTTATTATTACTAGTTGATGCAGTATTCTCCATTTGATCTATCATTGTAGATTTTAATACTGGATCCTTAATCATTTTAAGGAATTCTAAAATATTATAGTTTGTTAATACATTAATATTTAAATCTTGAAATTGAGACATAAGTTAATAAAATTCATCATTTTTATCCTCTACAGGATTAATACAAGATTTTCCTAGTATACAGTTATTACATTCTTCTAAATCTGAAATATCAGATTCATTATCTATAATATCTTCGGAATTATTAGATTCTAAAGAATTCTCAGTTTCACTATCAGAATTAATATTCGAATCTATTATTATTTTAAATAATGTTTCTTTTAAATTTTCATCTATATCTAAATTATTAATTTTGTTTTGAGCCCAACATTGATTAGCATAATGTCCTGGCTTTTTACATTTTTTACAAATTATTAATTTATTTTTAGCTTTATCAGCTTTGCTATCAGCTTTCCATGATTCACGGATTTCTTTTCTTTTCTTTTTTCTATATTTTTGTCTATCAGACAAATGTCTTTTCTTATAAATCTTATCAACTTTATCTTTAATTTTCTTCTTACCTTTATTAGGTAACTCTATACCAAATTGATCACAAAATTTATCTAGTTGTTTTTTCTCTAGTAAATTCTGTCTTTTAATTTGATTATTTAATTTTAATTCATTACACATCTTGAATACAAGTATTTATTAAATTACCATAAGTATAATTATCATAAGAAATATTTATATCATCTTTTCTTAATACTTTTCTAACCCTTTCAGCAAATAAGAAAGGCAGGCCATCTATAAATTTAGCTTTCCAAAGACTATTATTACAGTCTGGAATCTCATAAATACGAGATAAGAAAGTATCTTTATACCATCTAAAATAAGTAAGTGTTTTACATTTTAGATTACTTAATAAAGTTCTAATTTGTTCACTATTATAAGTGAATTTTCAAGTAAAATTTTCAATCATAGTCAATATTAATGTATAAACTACATATTCTGACTGAATATTATTCTCTATCTTTATGGAATTAAAAATTTCATCTTTTTGAGAATAATGTAAATAATTATCCCACCAACCTTTAAGTTGGCCAGTAAATCCTGCTGTTATCATTTTAGCCATATTTTTATCAGTATTGCTTGATGTTTTACAAACAGTACTATACATAAGCATTCTGTGAGCAGTATTATAAATTTGCCTATCACTAAAACCATCAATATTCCATTCATAAATATTTTTCACATTATAACTATTAGCAAAAATATATTCTTGTTCTTCAATAAGAACATCAATGGGAGTATGTTTATCATAATAATATTTGGTTGTGGTAGGTCTATCTGCCCATTTAATTTTATTAATTTCTTCATCATATTGATTATTAATTTTTTCTAATTCTTCAAACTCTTCATTAAGAGTATATAAATTAAGATTTCTAAATTTTTCTTCTAATAATTTTTCTATATCAGAAACAGAAGATTTAAGTTTAAAATCCTTTATATCAGGAGGGGATTGTATAGATGAAGTAGCAACAGAAACAATATTAGTTTCTGGTTCTTCTATATGAACATCTGGTTTAATTTTATTAACAGCTAAAATAATATTATCAATACGATCTTTAAGAGAATTATTGTGGGGACCCGGACGCTAATCATGTTCTTAATCGTGATTGGGACTAATTAATCAATTGTAATAAACAGGGTCTAAATTTTTTTTTTTTTTAAAATGCGGAAGGTAATGGAATCAAACTCCTATACATATCAGTATAAAAGTATAAATATGATAAAATATACAATCATACAAACTCAGGTTCAACAACTACTATCAAGTGTTCAAACCCTAGCTCTAGTCCAAGTCCGGTATCACCACTCTAATCTCAGTCTGTCTTCATCTCTGTGACCCTGTACCTGTCCCACCTGTTGTCCTGCACACATACAAACAAGACAACAGCCGGATAACTCCGGTGAGATATAAATATCCCAGTATAAACAATGTAGTAAATGCAATCATATAAAACATATATAAAAGCAAAATCAAACATCGAAACATGTATCTAGTCTGACTACATGAATAAATGACTCGTGATCTAATCTTATCTTATCTCAAATCTAGGGATCCCAATCTAATTTAGACTTTGGTATGCTGTATCGAGTGTCTGAGATAGACGTCAATCTACATTTAAGGCTCTTCGATACACCGTAAGTCTAGAGTCTTATCGGTTCTGAGAAAGACTCGGCGGTTCTGCCCTAGCTCGGCTGTCTGCCCTAGACTCGGACTCTAACTCTGTTCTAAGTCAATACATTAACATATCAATCTGATAATTTGCAAATATCAATGCAATAAAATAAAGTATGTGATTTAGGGATACTCAAGTCAAACCTAACTCGAGTTGTGCAATCCCGAATCAACATTTATTTATACATTTCTTGCTGCCGATCTGATACAATCAAAGTCTTGATTCAGAGTCTGTCAGTGTTCAATCTGGCAATGACAATATCAATATTTTGTATCAATATTCTAATCAAATCACAACATCTCTGTTTTATCAAATTCTGACAGTACGACAGTACAGTCTTGCGATACTGATAATACTGTATCAGTCTATATCAATTCCAAACATTTACAATCAACCACCCTACATATCTGATATCAATTCTAGTCAATTTCCTTCTGAAATTCATAATAATTCCATATTCAGTCCGTTTCTTAATCTGACTTCGATTCTACGCTGTCTAACATGTCAAGAACAACATACATGACGTGTATTCAATTCTGGCAACATCATAATTTCAAAACATGTCAAAACGTAATAAAACTTACATCCCGTAGTAGCCTGCGTTGCTAGGAGCACGGTACCGAAGTCGGATTTAAAATCTAACGGACGGATTCCTCACAAATCGAATTCTATATTCAAAGATCAAAAGTTTCTTCTAAATTTCGATTTCCCTTCTTCTGAGTACGGTTTGCATGTATATATATATATACCAACGTACATGCAAAAGCCAAATGTCGATTTTTCCTTCTGCATGTCTCGCGCATATGCGCGACAATTCTGGCGCATATGCGCGAGACCTACTGGTCTCGATCTTGGCAACTCGCGCATATGTGCGACTTAGTTCCGCGCATATGCGCGATGTCTTCTGGACATCATTTGCATAGGCTCGCGCATATGTGCGACATCTTCCGCGCAGATGCGCGAGGTCTTCTGCCTGTTTGGCGCATGTGCGCGCATTCAGTCGCGCATGTGCGCCAACCCCTCTGGACCTCTCGTGCATGTGTGCGCTATATACTCGCGCATGTGCGCCAATGCTACTGTCCTCGCACTTCAATTTTCACACGTGATCTCATTTCGTGTTTTGGTTAGCCCCTTCATAATTGTCTCGATTAAAAATCTATAATCGTAATTTAACACGATATAAAATCTCGGGCATTACATTTCTCCCCCCCTAAGATACGATTTCTCCCTCGAAATCACAGGCATTTTATGTAAGGGGTATATATACAAAACTGTATAAGAAATTTACATTATCGAAACAACTCTGGGAATTCTTGTCTCATATCTGATTCAGTCTCCCAAGTTGCTTCTTCAACACCATGACGAGTCCATTGTACTTTCACAAGTGGAATCATTTTCGTTCTGAGCTGTTTTTCTTTGCGATCAATAATCTGGATCGGTTTTTCAACATAGCTCAACGTCTCATCCAGTTCGGCCTCGTCTGGTTGAATAGCATGTGAAGCATCAGGAAGGTACTTCCTTAATAACGATACATGAAAGACATCATGTATCCCAGATAATGTAGGCGGTAAGGCGAGTCGATAGGCACGATCTCCTATCTTCTCGAGAATCTCATAAGGCCCGATGTATCGTGGAGACAGTTTTCCTTTCTTGCCAAATCTGACAACTCCTCTGAAAGGTGAAATATTTAAAAATACTCGGTCTCCTACCTCAAATACCAACGGTCTACGTCGAACATTGGCATATTTGGTCTGTCTGTCTTGGGCTGCCTTCATTTTCTTTTGAATTAGCTTCACTTTTTCTGTCATATCTCTGATCATATCTGGTCCAATCTCAGGTACTTCAGAGATATCATCCCAATAGAGAGGGGATCTACACTTCTTTCCGTACAACGCTTCGAATGGTGCCATCTCAATACTCGTCTGATAGCTGTTGTTGTACAAAAACTCGCAAAGAGGCAATGCATCTTGTCAATTGGTGCTGAAATCTAGCACTACTGCTCTCAGCATATCTTCCAGTGTTTGGATAGTCCGCTCTGACTGTCCGTCGGTCTGTGGATGATATGCGGTACTCAGATGTAACTTTGTACCGAGAGCTTGCTGCAAACTCTGCCAGAAGTGCGAAGTAAATCGAGGATCACGATCTGATACAATCGACTTCGGCACTCCGTGCAATCTGACCACTTCTCTGACATAGATCTCTGCCATCTGGTCAAATCTGTACGTCATCTTGTACGGTATAAAACATGCGGATTTGGTCAATCTGTCAATCACGACCCAAATCGCATCACAACCTCGGGAGGAACGCGGCAACTGCGTCACAAAGTCCATGGAAATGTGATCTCATTTCCATTCAGGAATGGACAAGCTCTGTAATAAACCTCCTGGTTTCTTTCTTTCTGCTTTCACCTGTTGGCAATTCAGACATTTGGAAACAAATTCGGCGATATCAGTCTTCATTTGTTTCCACCAGAACTGTCTTTTCAAATCATTGTACATCTTTCTGCCACCAGGATGAATACTGAATCGACTGTTGTGCGCTTCTGACAATATCTGTCGTCTCAAATCTGAAACATTTGGCACAACCACACGATGATTCACGTACAAGACGTTATCACGTACCTGATACTCTGATCGATGTCCTGTTCTGACCATTGCTACAGATTTTTGTACATTCTGATCAACTTTCTGAGCTGCCTTAATTCTCATAATCAGCTCTGGTTCTATTTGCACCGTATAAAGTCTCAACGGTCTATAATCTGTTTCAAATTCTAATCCAGACAAACAGCAGTCTTCTATCAAATTTGAAACACCAATCGTCGATAAGGATAAAGAACATACCTTTCGACTCAGTGCATCAGCTGCTGCATTAGACTTTCATGGATAGTATTTGATTTCACAATCAAAATCTTTAAGCAAATCAAGCCATCTTCGTTGCCTCATATTCAATTCAGATTGTGAAAATAGATATTTCAAACTCTTTTGATCAGAATATATCTCAAACTTTTCACCATAAAGATAGTGTCGCCATATCTTTAATGCAAAGACAATGGATGCCAATTCAAGATCATGAATTGGATAACGGGTCTCATGTGGTTTAAGCTGTCTTGAGGCATAAGCGATAACATGCCCTCGTTGCATCAACACACATCCCAATCCTCTGTGAGAAGCGTCGCAATAAACCACAAAATCACCAGTACCGGATGGAATAGTCAACACCGGTGCACTGGTCAACCTCTTCTTCAACTCCAGAAAACTGGTCTCACATTCTTCAGACCAAACAAATGGAGCATTCTTCTGAGTCAGCTGAGTAATTGGTTTAGCTATACTCGAGAAATCTTTAATGAAACGACGGTAGTATCCTGCTAAACCCACGAAACTGCGAATTTCAGGTACTGATGTCGGTCTTGGCCAAGAAATCACGGCTTCCACTTTACTGGGATCAACTGATATCCCATCTCCGTATATAATATGACCCAGAAATACTACCTGTCTTAGCCAAAACTCATTTCGACAGTTTAGCATATATCTTCTCAGCTCTTAAATTCGCAATACAGTTCTTAGATGCTTAGCATGCTCACTCATATTCTTTGAATAAATCAAAATATCATCGATGAAAATAATCACAAAATCATCGAGATATCTCTGAAAGATACGGTTCATCAATCCCATGAATACAGCTGGAGCATTCGTCAGACCAAACGACATGACAATAAATTCTTAGTGCCCATACCTGGTTCTGAATGCCGTCTTTGAGATATCAGAATCTCTGACTCTCAGCTGATGATATCCCGATCTCAAATCGATTTTGGAATATACTGAAGAACCCTGCAACTGATCGAATAAATCATCTATACGAGGCAAGGGATATTTATTCTTTATCGTTGCCTTGTTCAGTTGTCTATAGTCGATGCAGAGTCTCATCGAGCCATCTTTCTTTCTTACGAATAATACTGGAGCACCCCAAGGAGACACACTCGGTCTGATGTACCCCTTGGCCAGTAAATCTTCCAACTGATCCTTCAATTCTTTCAATTCAACTGGTGCCATTCTGTATGGAGCTTTAGAAATCGGTACTGTACCTGGCATCAGTTCAATGCTGAAGTCTATCTCTCTAACTGGAGGTAACCCCGGGATCTCATCTGGGAAGACGTCAGCAAACTCACGTACCACTGGCAGATCTGCCAATGCTGGACTCGACTTCAGTAAATCTACTGAATATACAAGGAACCCTTCTGCTCCTTTCTGTAATAATCGAGTCATAGATAATAAAGATATTAAAGGAATTCTCGATCTAGAACCCTTACCGTAAAATTTCCACTATTCAGCCATATCTGGTCTGAATCTCACTATCTTGTGGAAACAATCAACTGTCGCTCTGTACTTGGTCAGCATATCAATACCGATAATACAGTCAAAGTCAGACAATCCAAGTACGATGCAATCTAACTCAATCTCATGCCCGTCATACTGTAGTACACAATGGTTAACCGAATTCACGGATATCAAACCTATCCCCAAAGGCGAAGATACTGACACTACAGTAGCTAAAGACTCTACAGGCAATGCATGACTCAATGAAAATCGTTCAGAAATAAATGTGTGTGAAGCACCGGTATCAATTAGTACGTAAGCAAGATAACCACATAAAGAACAGTTACCTGCCACAACGTCATCTGGTGCTTCCTGGGCCTGCTCCTCTGTCAAAGCGAAGACTCTGGCCTGCTGTCTCGGAGGCTGACCAACTGTCTGGCTTCCTCCTGACCTCTGCTATGACTGAGCTGGCGCTGACTAGAATGTATGAACAGCAGCTGATCGTCTCTCAGTTTGTGCTGCTGATCCCGATGACTCGGCCCCCTGAGCTCTCTGCAAACCTTTCTGTGGACACACTTTAGCAAAGTGTCCCGGCTGTTTACAGAGATTGCAACTACCAGTCACTCCCTGGCATTGCTCATGTAGCATGTCTTCCTCCGCAAGTCTTGCAATAAACTCCAGTGTAACTCTGCTCTGTCTAGAACCACCGGAGCTGGAAGAACTACTGCCAGATTTCTTGAATTGCTTTCCCCTGGCTTTCAAAAATTCTTTCTTTCCTCCACTACTGCTGCCACCCTCAAATCTGGGAGGTTGTTGTTGTGGTCTCAGTGCTGGAGGTACAAATGAAGCCCCTTTCTGTCTCATCAGACCGGCTTCTGCTCCCTTAGCTCTGTTCAGGGCATCAGTAAAATTATCCGGTCGCCCTGTGTTCACCAATGTGAAAATGTCGGGGTTCAGGCCATTGATGAACTGGTCAGCAGTAGTTTCTTCGCTGTCAGCCACATGTGGAGCAAATTTCAGCAAGGAGGGGAACTTGGACACGTATTCTTCTATGTTCATCTGTCCTTGCTTGAGGTTGGCAAACTCCGCCCCCTTATCCTTCCGGTACGACACTGGAAAGAATCGTTGATAAAATTCAGTTCTAAATATATTCCAGGTAATATTCGTACCTCTATGCTTCGTGGCTCTCTTTCTCGTAATCCACCAGTCCTTGGCAACGTCGCGTAACTGGTGTCCAACTAATTTCACCCTCTTCTCATCTGTATACTCCAAGGATTCGAACAACATCTCTATATCATCGAGCCAACTCTCGCACTCCACAGCATTCTCTGTGCCTTTCAAGGTTGGCGGATGAAATGACTGAAATCGTTTCAGTAACGTTTCCATTGGAGTCGGTGTGACATCCATTGTAGGATTGGATGTACTTCCCTGTTCTGGTACTCGTCTCGGAGGCATATCTAATAATCAAATAGATTAGTAACAAGTACAAAAATTCTGTTTCAATCCTCCTCTGATCATCTAACTGCTGATCTAGAATCAGTACTGATCCAATCTCAATAACACATATTACTATATCAAATCAGATAAACAAGTAACATGTAATAAAGCAGTAAGACATGCTAGCATTCAAAAGCAGGAAATAAAACCTCAATCTACCCCGCTCACTAGCTTCTTCTATCTCAGTCTAAAGGATCAATCGCTCTGATACCACCTGTTGTGGGGACCCAGACGCTAATCATGTCCTTAATCGTGATTGGGACTAATTAATCAATTGTAATAAACAGGGTCTAAATTTTTTTTTTTTTAAATGCGGAAGGTAATGGAATCAAACTCCTATACATATCAGTATAAAATTATAAATCTGATAAAATATACAATCATACAAACTCAGGTTCAACAACTACTATCATGTGTTCAAACCCTAGCTCTAGTCCAAGTCCGGTATCACCACTCTAATCTCAGTCTGTCTTCATCTCTGTGACCCTGTACCTGTCCCACCTGTTGTCGTGCACACATACAAACAAGACAACAGCCGGATAACTCCGGTGAGATATAAATATCCCAGTATAAACAATGTAGTAAATGCAATCATATAAAACATATATAAAAGCAAAATCAAACATCGAAACATGTATCTAGTCTGACTACATGAATAAATGACTCGTGATCTAATCTTATCTTATCTCAAATCTAGGGATCCCAATCTAATTTAGACTTTGGTATGCTGTATCGAGTGTCTGAGATAGACGTCGATCTACATCTAAGGCTCTTCGATACACCGTAAGTCTAGAGTCTTATCGGTTCTGAGAAAGACTCGGCGGTTCTACCCTAGCTAGGCTGTCTGCCCTAGACTCGGACTCTGACTCTGTTCTAAGTCAATACATTAACATATCAATCTGATAATTTGCAAATATCAATGCAATAAAATAAAGTATGTGATTTAGGGAAACTCAAGTCAAACCTAACTCGAGTTGTGCAATCCCGAATCAACATTTATTTATACCTTTCTTGCTGCCGATCTGATACAATCAAAGTCTTGATTCAGAGTCTGTCAGTGTTCAATCTGGCAATGACAATATCAATATTCTGTATCAATATTCTAATCAAATCACAATATCTCCGTTTTATCAAATTCTGACAGTACGACAGTACAGTCTTGCGATACTGATAATATTGTATCAGTCTATATCAATTCCAAACATTTACAATCAACCACCCAACAAATCTGATATAAATTCTAGTCAATTTCCTTCTGAAATTCATAATAATTCCATATTCAGTCCGTTTCTTAATCTGACTTCGATTCTACGCTGTCTAACATGTCAAGAACAACATACATGACGTGTATTAAATTCTGGCAACATCATAATTTCAAAACATGTCAAAACGTAATAAAACTTACATCCCGTAGTAGCCTGCGTTGCTAGGAGCACGGTACCGAAGTCGGATTTAAAATCTAACGGACGGATTCCTCACAAATCGAATTCTAAACTCAAAGATCAAAATTTGCTTCTAAATTTCGATTTCCCTTCTTCTGAGTACGGTTTGCATGTATATATATATATATATATATATATATACCAACGTACATGCAAAAGCCAAATGTCGATTTTTCCATCTGCATGTCTCGCGCATATGCGCGACAATTCTGGCGCATATGCGCGAGACCTACTGGTCTCGATCTTGGCAACTCGCGCATATGCGCGATTTAGTTCCGCGCATATGCGCGATGTCTTCTGGACATCATTTGCATAGGCTCGCGCATATGCGCGACATCTTCCGCGCATATGCGCGAGGTCTTCTGCCTGTTTGGCGCATGTGCGCGCATTCAGTCGCGCATGTGCGCCAACCCCTCTGGACCTCTCGTGCATGTGCGCGCATATACTCGCGCATGTGCGCCAATGCTACTGTCCTCGCACTTCAATTTTCACACTGTGATCTCATTTCGTGTTTTGGTTAGCCCCTTCATAATCGTCTCGATTAAAAATCTATAATCGTAATTTAACACGATATAAAATCTCGGGCATTACAATTATCTCTTCTCCTATTATTGTAAGATATAAATTTGTATAATTCTGTTTTTCAATTATTTGATTAATATGTTTAACAGTAATTTGTAACATATCATTCTCAAATAATTTTGAAAAAGCAGTAAAATTTAAAATTTTAATATTCTTTTCTATAATAAAAGATTGTTGAGAAGGATAAACAGATTTTTGAATCTGTCCAGAAGAAAGTTTATGATTTCTTTCAAGAATAGAAATATAATCTATAATAAATATTTTAAAAAACCAAGGAACAAAATGTATTAGTTTTTTCTGGTTTTCACAATATTTATAAAATGTTGAAACAATATATTCAAACTCTTCTGCAGAGAAACTTTTAAAATATCAATCTCTGAAAGATTCCCATTTGGGTAAATAAAATTCTGCATTGATCTTTGCTCTAGCAGAAGATCCTTTAGTAAAATCAATTTTTGATTTACTATGCATTAAATAATAAAATTCATTTCTGAAACAGTATCAGTTTCATTAACTTTTTGAAAGTTACTTTTATGAACAATATTATTTTGATTTATAATTAAATCATCAACTATATTAGTAGATTCTAAATCTTCGCTAATTTGAGAAGTAGATGCTCTAGAAGTATGTGGTATATCAACCATATAATCTAGAGGAGAAATAAAAGAATGACTAGATTGTATTATTTCCATAAGGGATTGTTTCCAATTCAAATTTCTACCATCTCTTAAAGCTGCTATAAAGCTTTCTGGTAGTCCCTCTAAAGTTAAAGGTCTAAATGCAATTTGTATTAAACCTATATGAATAAATCTGTAATTTTTCCTATAAGGCATAATATCTTTATTGTTTAACATTCTAATAACCATTTCATCATTATGAAGAGGTACGGAAGATTCTGTAGTTTTAACTACTTGTTTAAAACCAATTCTTTCAAAAGTTCCTAATTTATAGATCATTTTAGATTCTATCTTAGGAATAGTCTATTTATTTAATAAATCTAAATTTTCAGGTAAATCATATTCTTCATTTAAACTGTTTTTAACAGTTTCTTTCATACTGAAAATATTCATTTGAATAAAAAGTGCTAAATTATTAACCAGACTATTTCCATGGCTCTGATATCATCTGAGGCTTAGAATCAAAGGGTAATCTGATACATGGCATTGTTTTACCAAATTTTTCCTTAGTCTAATGGAGATTATTGGTTAACTTTTCAAAGTTCATAATCAAGAAGATAATATCTATTGAAGAATGGGGTATATCTCCATTGGTGGAAAAAGAGTTTTATTCTGAAAATCATAAAATGAGTTTTAAATTCAATTTTTGGGATTATATTGAAAGTTTTAATAAAATATTGTTTTATGAAAATGAAAAAAGGAAACATACTTGGTTTTTAAAGATTTGTGAAAATGTTTTTCACTATCCAGTTCCAAATTGGTTTTTAATCTGGTGGAAAATATTTGGTCCATCTGCAAAGATTTTGCCAGAGGTTTTTATAAAATCCATGAATACTTGGTTAAATGTTTCCCCAATTATTAAAAAATCATTTTCTGAACATTGGATCGATGGAAAGACTCTATGTCTATTTTTCATGGAATTTGAAATCCCATGGATCTGGAAATGGCAGCCAGAATTCGGTTACACTAATGAAGGTATCCCTTGCATATGGAGGGTCAGTTCTACTAAATTTTGGGACAAATTACTAAGAGATGATCCAAAAACTGGAAAACCTTATGGTTATGATACTCTTCATCAAATGGAAGAAAAAAATTCATTATATCAAAAAGAATTTCATAATCAACAAGAGAAGGAAAAAGCTTCTACGAGTCCATTCAAAATTCTCACTCAGAAATACTCTGAGATTTATTCAAAAAATAAGATGATTAAGATTTATATTGGAGAAATGAAAAAGGATATTTTTCAGAATATTGGATGTTCTGATTCAAAGTCAGATAAATCTATGGCGTCTGAATCCAGCGAAAACCATTCATACACCTGATGCAAATGCAGGATGCACAGGATCCAGAGGAAGATACTCCTCAATTATCTCAAATAGAAGATATTTTTGAAAATTTTAAGAAATCTCTAAATGACAATCTTAAAGATGATTAACATCGTTGAAAGTGGAATCTCACTATTCAAGAGTTGGTGGAATAACACATCATGGCATATCATGACAAAAGTGGGTGGAATATCACTGTATACTTTTTAAATTTTGTAACCATGTTACTTTTTGCTTTAATAAAGCATTTTTCTGTTTTTATTTTGAGATGGAATCCTGGGTTTCATGTCCGGCTTTTCTATCTATTTATAGGATCATTCTGTGTTCTTAGAAGGACACAGTCGAGTTTGCTCCCCTCTATTCTCTCCTGTAAAAAACCCTTCTGAATTATCAATAAAAGCTTCAAGTGTTCTGATAACAAATTTGTAAGTTTATTGTTTTTATTTTCTGTTTTTTATTTTATGTTTTAAATTTTTATATTTCATAAGATTAGCCTGAATGACAGGCTAAAGTATTCGTGCTAAATTATTACCTTACTATGACATAATCTATATTTATTTGTAACTTGGAATCAGATTGAGATAATAAAGATTTATTTAAACTTTTGAATTTAATGTGATATAAGAATCTTTGGTTAGAACATAAGGTAGAAGATGAACCAGGAAATGGTTAACACAAGGTTCGAGTTTATCCAGGGAAAAATAAATTCATGTTGAAGCCCTTCAGCCTGCTTAGCCGAGAAATGGCGTTTAAGGCGTTTATGGGTGATTTTTAAGAATTTATGATTCTTTGGGCCCTCGGTAAATCCTCTGTTGTTTAATTTCTTTGGTATATCTTTTGTAAATCTTTTGTGTTTTGTGAAAATTACAAACAAGAATCTTATATTCATTATTATTCTAGAATTTAAATTCTTCATTTCTTACCTCAGTATGAGTTGAAAATGGTATATAAGCTGGAAACAAATAATCTCCATGTGTGCGAAAACCACTAAGGAAAAATTTGGTAAAACAATGCCACGTATCAGATTCCTCTTTGATTCTAAGCCTCAGATGGTATCAGAGCCATGGAAATAGTCTGATTATTAATTTAGCACTTTTTATTCAAATGAATATTTTCAGTATGAAAGAAACTGTTAAAATCAGTTTAAATGAAGAATATGATTTACTTGAAAATTTTAGATTTATTGAATAAATGCACTATTCCTAAGATAGAATCTAAAATGATCTATAAATTAGGAACTTTTGAAAGAATTGGTTTTAAACAAGTAGTTAAAACTAAAGAATCATCAATACCTCTTCATAATAATAAGATGGTTATTAGATTGTTAAACAATAAAGATATTATGTGTAGAACCCGTAACTTAGACTACGTATAAGCCATGCATAATTCATAGTATTTAAATTAAAATGATTTTTATTGCAGGAGTATTTAAATTTTTTTCTTTAAATTAATTACTTGACGTAGTAGTTTAATTGTTATCTTTTCAATTAAATAAGTGAGGCCGTACTGGAGATGGAGTATTGAGATAAGCTAATAAAGACTCATTTAAGAAGTGGTAATTTAGCATGTTAGTAGATATAATTTAAAAAGCTAGTATGCATGCAAGTTATTAAAATTCTTTGGTATTTTATTTAATTGTTTTAAAGCATTAAATGCATGTTTATTTCATCAATTTATGTTTAAGTATTTTTATGCATTTTATGCAAAATTCATGCATGGTAGAATTTAATTCATGACATTTTAAAAGGTCACACATTAGGATTTCTAGGTGCATTTCACGTTTGAACGAGGATCGGAGACCGGAGAATTTTTCAGGAAAATTATTTTATTACACGATTTATTTTTATAAATTAATATAAGGTGTTTTTAATAGTATTGTTCAAAAATGGGAATTTTTGGGTATTCTTACCCGCAATATTTTAATTCTTAACGGTACGTAAATTTTATCGATTCGGGGGACTTTTTAAGGGTTCGGCTAATATTTTCAAAACCTTTTCAACGCGAAATATTTTTCGGAAGTACGTTTAGATTTAATGGGCCTACTTTTAAATTTATTGAGCTTAATTAACTTTCAAACTTTTAATGGTTATTTTAAAGCCCATCATCTATTACTTACATATTTAATTACTATTTAAAGTGCTCATTAACCTAAACCTAAACCCCACCACAGCCGACACCTCATTAGAATTTCAAAGTCATCGGTTTCATCACCCAACAGCTGAAAGCTTCGGCGTTGGCTTGTGTTGGCAAGAAAAGTTCATCCGGGTTCCATTGCCTTGATCTTGCTCTTCAAATCACCAAGGCACGTTTGTTACTTTTTTTCGCATCATACACGCATTATATACCGATGAAGGTGTTCTTGCATTCAAACTTTCGATCTACCTTGGTCTATGAAAGATTTTCGTGTTACATGCGTTTTCCTTGCATTCTTGTGTGTTGCTCACGATTTTTCCTGAAGTTTCGTGTAAGGGGGGCTGCTGTATGGAGTCATCTGAAGCTGTTGTGGTCAAGAGGGATGAGTATTAGTAGCTGGAGTCGAAGTTTGATAGATCTAAGTGTGAATTATTGAGGGCTGTTCGGAGTTGGTGCGTGTTGTGGGGTGGAAATGGGTTTGATCGGTGTAGGAAGGTTTCGGCCATGCATGGGCTTGAACCAAGCTATGTCTCAGTCCTAGTAATGCCTGGTAAGATGTTAGAAGTGAGCCATGGGTGATTGGTTGAGGGAGAAGCTCGATCCTTGGAGGTGGAGCTCGATCGAGAGGTGAGGTGCTAGGTCCGATCGTTTTCTGCTTATTCATTGTGCAGCAGCTTTATATTTCGGTTTGCCTGGTTTAGAAGCTTCATTAGGGGCTATTGTACGCCTTAAAGGCTGGACAGGTGGGAAGTAGAGGGTGGACCGAGAGGTTTATGAGTTGGGGGCATGTGTTGAGTCATGAGATTGTAGAATGGGAGTGACCGAGATTTTTATTTCACTCGTTGGACCATCAGCCGTAGGTTTAATGGCATGGGAATAAGATTTTAGAATCATTAATAGTGTTTTTAAAATATGATAAAAAGTTGGGAAAAATTCGGTTAAGTTTCGATTCGATTCGGGTTAAAACCGGGACCCCGGTCCAAGTTTTAAAACGCATCGGTTAAGTTGGGAATTTGGCTCGAATTTACTTCTAGGAATACTTTTAAAAATGTTTTGGGATATTTTAAGAAGTTTGGTAAGCTTCGGGTCAATTTTAGAGGTCCAGAAACGATAATTTTTTGGTTTCCAGGGGCAAAATGGTCATTTTTGCACCCGGGGTAAGATCTTGGTCCTGGCAGTGCCCTGAGCACGAACCATGATATTTTTAAATGTTCATGCATCACGTTTACGATTTTTACGCTATTATAATAATTATGGTGCATGCTTGGTTTAAAGGAATTAAGAGAGGAATTAAGTGAGAAAGTGAAGAGCACTATGTCTCCGCCGCGCCGCGTACATGATTTTAATGCAAGAAGATCAAAATTGTTCATATCTTCTTTCACTCTTCAATCAAGCCATATAGATATTTTTAAATATCGCAAGTACGTGATTTTAATGCAAGAAGATCAAAATTGTTCATATTTAATTATGTTGGTTAATTATATTACGTGCATAAAATATAAAATATTCATTTTGAGATTTATGCGATATTGCTTGTGATCACTTTACTATCATGATTAAATCCGGTCGCCAGTTACCGGTCCGGTCGTTAGTTATCGGTTATGAGAACATTACTAAGTCCTGTCGCCAGTTACAGGCCCGGTCGCCAGTTACCGGTCAGTTCAGTTATTTCACCCAGTACTGTGACAGTGGTCTGATCAGACGTGCATTACTAAGTCCTGTCGCCAGTTACAGGCCCGGTCGCCAGTTACCGGTCAGTTCAGTTCAAGGACCACATGCGTAGACCATAATCTCACCAGAAAAATTATTACATGCTATTTCAGTACAGGGCTCCAAGGAGCAAACATTTTTCACTATGATTTTCAGCTCAGTTATGCACGTATTATAATTAATCATGACACGACATTTTTACGATTTGCCTCATGATATGATATTTTCACTTGCATGCAAGCTTATTATTTATTTATTTACTTGCTATTTACGATATATACATGCTGAGTCTTTAGGCTCACTAGACTTGATTGTTGTAGGTACTGATGATGTCGGGACCGAGGGCCGGGACCAGTGAGCAGGCTCGAGTCGGCAGTAGTAGGACCCGAGGACCTCAGTTCAGCATTTATTATTATTTGATTGCTCAAACATTTTAATTATCGTTGGATAAAATTTTACTGTTATTTCGAAAATGTTAAATTCTTCCGCTGCAATTTTGAACACCTTTAACTTTATTTATAAATTTAATTATGAATGAGGCCTTTTATTTATTTAAAGAGAAAATTTTCAAATTTTTCCGCAAATTTTCAAACACGAATTTTCGGACCGTTATATTATGCCTTATAGGAAAAACTACAAATTTATTCATATAGGTTTAATTCAAATTGCTTTTAGACCTTTAACTTTAGAAGGATTACCAGAAAGCTTCATAGCAACTTTAAGAGATGGTAGAAATTTGAATTGGAAACAATCCCTTATGGGAATAATTCAATCTAGTCTGGCTCATGGTCCAGTATATTTTGATGTTTATCCTTATTTATCTTTATCTTTGTCTGATATTAATATTTTATACTTTTTAACATAAAATGTTAAAACACATGTTTATAATTATACTCCTGGAACAGAAGTAATATGTATCTGTTATCGTATTTATTATAAACCATTATTTATACTGAATCCTATGTGTAAAAGAATAGATAAAAAAATTAAATGAAACTATTCTTATAGAAACTAATTTTAATATGTCTAATATTACAATTCGTAGATCTATAAAATAGGAAGAAATTGAATTTTCAGAAAACTGGATAATTGAACAAGCTGTTCCTAGAAATCCTATAATAAATAGAGATTTACAACAAGTTGTTCAAAATAATGAAGGATCCGTTCAAATACATTTTAATAATGAACAAAGAATATTATTACCATCTTCTATCTATGCTAGATCAAAATCTAGTCATTCTTTTATTTCATGTTTAGATTATATGGTGGATGTTTCTCAGACTTCTAGAGCTTATACTTCTCAGATAAGAGAAGATGTAGAGTCTTCTGTACAAGATACAGTAGATGATTTAATTATAAATCAAAATAATATTGTTCATAAAAGTAACTTTCAAAAAGTTAGAGAAACTGATACTGTTTCAGAAATGAATTTAGTATTTAATAGATAGTAAATCAAAAATTGATTTTACTAAAGGATCTTCTGCTAGAGCAAAGATCAATGCAGAATTTTATTTACCCAAATAAGAATCTTTCAGAGATTGGTATTTTAAAAGTTTCTCTGAGGAAGGGTTTGATTATATTGTTTCCACATTTTATAAATATTGTGAAAACCAGAATAAACTAATACATTTTGTTCCTTGGTTTTTTAAAACATTTATTATAGATTATATTTCTATTCTTGAAAGAAATTATAAACTTTCTTCAGGACAGATTCAAAAATCTGTATATCCTCCTCAACAATATTTTATTATAGAAAAGAATAATAAAATTTTAAATTTTTACTTCTTTTTCAAAATTATTTGAGAATGATACGTTATAAATTACTGTTAAACATATTAATCAAATAATTGAAAAACAGAATTACACAAATTTATATCTTACAATAATAGGAGAAGAGATTAATTCTCTTAAATATCGTATTGATAAAATTATTTTAGTTATTAATAAAATTAAACCAGGTGTTCATATAGAAGAACCAGAAACTAATATTGTTTCTGTTGCTACTTCATCTATACAATCCCCTCCTGACATAAAGGATTTTAAATTTAAATCTTCTGTTTCTGATATAGAAAAATTATTAGAAGAAAAATTTAGAAATCTTAATTTATATACTCTTAATGAAGAGTTTGAAGAATTAGAAAAAAATAATAATCATTCTGATGAAGAAATTAATAAAATTAAATGGGCAGATAGACCTACCACAACCAAATATTATTATAATAAACCTACTCCCATGGATGTTCTTATTGAAGAACAAGAATATATTTTTGCTAATAGTTATAATGGGAAAAATATTTATGAATGGAATATTGATGATTTTAGTGATAGACAAATTTATAATACTGCTCACAGAATGCTTATGTATAGTACTGTTTGTAAAACATCAGGCAATACTGATAAAAATATTGGTAAAATGATAACAGCAGAATTTACTGGCCAACTTAAAGGTTGGTGGGATAATTATTTACATTATTCTCAAAAAGATGAAATTTTTAATTCCATAAAGATAGAGAATAATATTCAATCAGAAAATGTAGTTTATACATTAATATTGACTACGATTGAACATTTTACTGGAAAATTCACTGATAATAGTGAAAAAATTAGAACTTTATTAAGTAATCTAAAATGTAAAACACTTACTGATTTTAGATGGTATAAAGATACTTTCTTATATCGTATTTATGAGATTCCAGATTGTAATAATACTCTTTGGAAAGCTAAATTTATAGATGGCCTACCTTTCTTATTTGCTGAAAGGGTTAGAAAAGTATTAAGAAAGATGATATAAATATTTCTTATGATAATTATACTTATGGTAATTTAATAAATACTTGTATTCAAGAGGGTCTAGCTCTCTGTAATGAATTAAAATTAAATAATCAAATAAAAAAACAGAATTTACTAGAGAAAAAACAACTAGGTAAATTTTGTGATCAATTTGGTATGGAGTTATCTAATAAAAGTAAGAAGAAAATTAAAAATAAAGTTGATAAGATTTATAAGAAAAGACATTTGTCTGATAGACAAAAAAATAGAAAAAAGAAAAGAAAAGAAATCCGTGAATCATGGAAAGCTGATAGTGTGGGGACCCTGACGCTAATCATGTGCTTAATCGTCATTGGGACTAAATCAATTATAATAATCAGGGTCTAAATTTTTTTTTTTAAAATGTGGAAGGTAATGGAATCAAACTCCTATACATATCAGTATAAAAGTATAGATCTGATAAAATATACAAACATACATAATCATGTTCAACAACTACTATCAAGTGTTTAAACCCTAGCTCTAGTCCAAGCCCGGTATCACCACTCTAATCTCGATCTGTCTTCACCTCTGTGACCCTGTACCTGTCCCACCTGTTGCCATGCACACATACAAACAAGACAACAGCCGGATAACTCCGGTGAGATATAAATATCCCAGTATAAACAATGTATTAAATGCAATCATATAAAACATATATATAAAAGCATAAACAAACATCAAAACATGTATCTAGTCTGACTACATGAATCAATGACTCGTGATCTAATCTTATCTTATCTCAAATCTAGGGATCCCAATCTAATTTAGACTCTGGCATTCTGTATCGAGTGTCTGAGATAGACGCCGATCTACATCTAAGGCTCTTCGATCACAGTAAGTCTAGAGTCTTATCGGTTCTGAGAAAGACTCGGCGGTTCTGCCCTAGCTAGGCTGATCTGCCCTAGACACGGACTCTGACTCTGTTCTAGGTCAATACCTTAACATATCAATCTGATAATCTGCAAATATCAATGCAATAAAATAAAGTATGTGATTTAGGGAAACTCAAGTCAAACCGAACTCGAGTTGTGCAATCCCAAATCAACATTTATTTATACCTTTCGTGCTGTCGATCTGATACAATCAAAGTCTTGATTCAAAGTCTGTCACTGTTCAATCTGGCAATGACAATACCAATATTCTGTATCAATATTCTAATCAAATCACAACATCTCTGTTTTATCAAATTCTGACAGTGTAACAGGACAATCTTGCGATACTGCTAATACTATATCAGTCTATATCAATTCCAATCATTTACAATCAACCACTGTACAAATCTGGTATCAATTCTAGTCAATTTCATTCTGAAATTCATAACAATTCCATATTCAGTCCGTTTCTTAATCTGACTTCGATTCTACACAGTCTAACATGTCAAGAATAACATATATGACGTGTTTTCAATTCTAACAAGATCATAATTTCAAAACATGTTAAAACGTAGTAAAACTTACGTCCAGTTGTAGCCTGCGTTGATAGGAACACAGTTCTGAAGTCGGATTTAAAATCTAACGGACGGATTGATCGTAAAATCGAATTTTGAAATCAAAAGCTATTTTCCTTCCTCGGCTTCGTTTTCTTCTTTTCTGAAGAAGATTCGCATGTTTATATATATATATATATATATATATATATATATATATATTTATATATATATATATATAAATACCAACGTACATGCAAAAGCCAAGTGTCAATTTTCTCTTCTGCATGTCTCGCGCATATGCGCGACATTTCTGGCGCATATGCGCGAGACCTACTGGTCTCGATCTTGGCCACTCGCGCATATGCGCGACATTACTGGCGCATATGCGCGAGGCCTACTGGTACTCAACGGCAAAGGCTCGCGCATATGCGCGACATCTTCCGCGCATATGCGCGAGGTCTTCTGCCTTTTGGGCGCATGTGCGCGCATCCGGTCGCGCATGTGCGCCGATGCTACTGTCCTCGCACATCAATTCTCACACGCGATCTCATTTTGTGTCTCGGTTAGCCCTTTCATAATCGTCTCGATTAAAAATCAATAATCGTAATTTAACACGATGTAAAATCTCGGGCATTACATTTCTCCCCTCCTAAGATACGATTTCGTCCTCGAAATCACAAACATTTCATTCGTATCAACAAGGAGTATATATACAAAACTGTATAAGAAATTTACATCATCTAAATAACTCTGGGAACTCTTGTCTCATATCTGATTCAGTTTCCCAGGTTGCTTCTTCAGTACCATGACGAGTCCATTGGACTTTTACAAGTGGAATTGTCTTTGTTCTGAGCTGTTTTTCTTTACGATCAATAATCTGAATCGGTTTTTCAACATAGCTCAACGTCTTATCCAGTTCGGCCTCGTCTGGTTGAATAGCATGTGAAGCATCAGGAAGGTATTTCCTTAATAACGATACATGAAAGAGATCATGTATCCCCGATAATGAAGGCGGTAATGCAAGTCGATAGGCACGATCTCCTATCTTCTCGAGAATCTCATAAGGCCCAATGTATCGTGGAGACAGTTTCCCTTCCTTGCCAAATCTGACAACTCCTCTGAAAGGTGAAATCTTTAAAAATACTCGGTCTCCTACGTCAAATACCAACGGTCTACGTCGAACATTGGCATATTTGGACTGTCTGTCTTGTGCTGCCTTCATTTTCTTTTGAATTATCTTCACTTTTTCTATCATATCTCTGATCATATCTGGTCCAATCTCAGGTACTTCAGAGATATCATCCCAATAGAGAGGGGATCGACACTTCTTTCCGTACAACGCTTCAAATGGTGCCATCTCAATACTCGTCTGATAGCTGTTGTTGTACGAAAACTTACAAAGAGGCAATGCATCTTGCTAATTAGTGCTAAAATCAAGCACTACTGCTCTCAGCATATTCTCCAGTGTCTGGATAGTCCGCTCTGACTGTCCGTCGGTCTGTGGATGATATACGGTACTCAGATGTAACTTTGTACCGAGAGCCTGCTGTAAACTCTGCCAGAAGTGCGAAGTAAATCGAGAATCACGATCTGATACAATCGACTTCGGCACTCCATGCAATCTGACCACTTCTCTTACATAGATCTCTGCCATCTGGTCAAATCTGTACGTCATCTTGTACGGTATAAAACATGCGGATTTGGTCAATCTGTCAATCACGACCCAAATCGCATCACAACCTCGGGAGGAACGCGGCAACTGCGTTACAAAGTCCATGGAAATGTGATCCCATTTCCATTCAGGAATGGACAAGCTCTGTAATAAACCTCCTGGTTTCTTTCTTTCTGCTTTCACCTGTTGGCAATTCAGACATTTGGAAACAAATTCGGCGATATCAGTCTTCATTTGTTTCCACCAGAACTGTCTTTTCAAATCATTGTACATCTTTCTGCCACCAGGATGAATACTGAATCGACTGTTGTGCGCTTCTGACAATATCTGTCGTCTCAACTCTGAAATATTCGGCACAACTAGACGATTATTCACGTATAAAACGTTATCACGTACCTGATATTCTGATCGATGTCCTGCTCTAACCATCGATACTGATTTCTGTACATTCTGATCAACTTTCTGAGCTGCCTTAATTTTCATAATCAGCTCTGGTTCTACTTGCACCGTATAAAGTCTCAACGGTTTATAATCTGTTTCAAATTCTAATCCAGACAAACAGCAGTCTTCTATCAAATTTGAAACACCAATCGTCGATAAGGATAAAGAACATACCTTTCGACTTAGTGCATCAGCCGCTGCATTAGACTTTCCTGGATAGTATTTGATTTCACAATCAAAATCTTTAAGCAAATCAAGCCATCTCTGTTGCCTCATATTCAATTCAGATTGTGAAAACAGATATTTCAAACTCTTATGATCAGAATATATCTCAAACTTCTCACCGTAAAGATAGTGTCGCCATATCTTTAATGCAAAGACAATGGCTGCCAATTCTAGATCATGAATTGGATAACGAGTCTCATGTGGTTTAAGCTGTCTTGAGGCATAAGCAATAACATGCCCTCGTTGCATCAACACACATCCCAACCCTCTGTGAGAAGCGTCGCAATAAACCACAAAATCACCAGTACCGGATGGAATAGTCAACACCGGTGCACTGGTCAACCTTTTCTTCAACTCCAGAAAACTGGTCTCACATTCTTCAGACCAAACAAATGGAGCATTCCTCTGAGTCAGCTGAGTAATTGGTTTAGCTATACTTGAGAAATCTTTAATGAAACGACGGTAGTATCCTGCTAAACCCATAAAACTGCGAATTTCGGTTACTGATGTTGGTCTTGGCCAAGAAATCACGGCTTCCACTTTACTGGGATCAACTGATATCCCATCTCCGTATATAATATGACCCAGAAATACTACCTGTCTTAGCCAAAACTCACATTTCGACAGTTTAGCATATAACTTCTCAGCTCTTAAAATTCGCAATACAGTTCTTAGATGCTCAGCATGCTCACTCATATTCTTTGAATAAATCAAAATATCATCGATGAAAATAATCACAAAATCATCGAGATATCTCTGAAAGATACGGTTCATCAATCCCATGAATACTGCTGGAGCATTCGTCAGACCAAACGACATGACAATAAATTCTTAGTGTCCATACCTGGTTCTGAATGCCGTCTTTGAGATATCAGAATCTCTGACTCTCAGCTGATGATATCCCGATCTCAAATCGATTTTGGAATATACTGAAGAACCCTGCAACTGATCGAATAAATCATCTATACGAGGCAAGGGATATTTATTCTTTATCGTTGCCTTGTTCAGTTGTCTATAGTCGATGCAGAGTCTCATCGAGCCATCTTTCTTTCTTACGAATAATACTGGAGCACCCCAAGGATACACACTCGATCTGATGTACCCCTTGGCCAGTAAATCTTCCAACTGATCCTTCAATTCTTTCAATTCAACTGGTGCCATTCTGTACGGAGCTCTAGAAATCGGTACTGTACCTGGCATCAGTTCAATGCTGAAGTCTATCTCTCTAACTGGAGGTAATCCCGGGATCTCATCTGGGAAGACATCAGCAAACTCACGTACCACTGGCAGATCTGCCAATGCTGGACTCGACTTCAGTAAATCTACAGAATATACAAGGAATCCTTCTGCTCCTTTCTGTAACAATCGAGTCATAGATAATACGGATATTAAAGGAATTCTCGATTTAGAACCCTTACCGTAAAATTTCCACTCTTCAGCCATATCAGGTCTGAATCTCACTATCTTGTGGAAACAATCAACTGTCGCTCTATACTTGGTAAGCATATCAATCCCGATAATACAGTCAAAGTCAGACAATCCAAGTACGATGCAATCTAATTCAATCTCATGCCCGTTATACTGTAGTACACAATGGTTAACCGAATTTACGGATATCAAATCCATCCCCAAAGGCGAAGAGACAGACACTACAGTAGCTAAAGACTCTACAGGCAATGCATGACTCAATGCAAATCGTTCAGAAATAAATGTGTGTGAAGCACCGGTATCAATTAATACGTAAGCAGAGTAACCACATAAAGAACAGTTACCTGCCACAACGTCATCTGGTGCTTCCTGGGCCTGCTCCTCTGTCAAAGCGAAGACTCTGGCCTGCTGTCTAGGAGGCTGACCAACTGTTTGGCTTCCTCCTGGCCTCTGCTGTGACTGAGCTGGCGCTGGCTGAAATGTATGAACAGCAGCTGATCGTCTCTCAGTCTGTGCTGCTGATCCCGATGACTCGGCCCCCTGCGATCTTTGGTAACCTCTCTGGGGACACACTTTAGCAAAGTGTCCCGGCTGTTTACAGAAATTGCAACTACCAGTCACTCCCTGGCATTGCTCGGTTGCATGTCTTCCTCCGCAAGTCTTGCAATAAACTCCAGTGTAACTCTGGCTCTGTCTAATCCCACCGGAGCTGGAAGAACTGCTGCCAGATTTCTTGAATTGCTTTCCCCTAGCTTTCAAAAATTCCTTCTTTCCTCCACTACTGCTGCCACTCTCAAATCTGGGAGGTGGTTGCTGTGGTCTCGGTGCTGGAGGCACAAATGAAGCCCCTTTCTGTCTCATCAGACCGGCTTCTGCTCCCTTGGCTCTGTTCAGGGCGTCAGTAAAATTATCTGGTCGCCCTATGTTCACCAATGTGAAAATGTCGGGGTTCAGGCCATTGATGAACTGGTCAGCAGTAGCTTCTTCGCTGTCAGCCACATGTGGAGCAAATTTCAGCAAGGAGGAGAACTTGGACACGTACTCCTCTATGTTCATTTGTCCTTGCTTTAGATTGGCAAACTCCGCCCCCTTATCCTTCCGGTACGACACTGGGAAAAATCGTTGATAAAATTCAGTTCTGAATATATTCCAGGTAATATTCGTACCTCTATGCTCCATGGCTCTCTTTCTTGTAATCTACAAGTCCTTGGCAACGTCGTGTAACTGGTGTCCAATCAATTTCACCCTCTTCTCATCTGTATACTCCAAGGATTCGAACAGCATCTCAATATCATCAAGCCAACTCTCACACTCAACAGCGTTCTCTGTGCCTTTCAAGGTTGGCGGATGAAATGATTGAAATCGTTTCAATAACGTTTCCATTGGAGTCGGTGTGACATCCATTGGAGGATTGGATGTACTTCCCTGTTCTGGTACTCGTCTCGGAGGCATATCTAATAATCAAATAGATTAGTAACAAATACAACAATTCTGTTGTAATCCTCCTCTGATCATCTTACTGCTGATCTAGAATCAGTGCTGATCCAATTTCAATAAAACACATCACTATATCAAATCAGATAAACAAGTAACATGTAATAAATCAGTAAGACATGCTAGTATTCAAAAGCAGGAAAGAAAACCTCAATCTACCCCGCTCACTAGCCTCTTCTATCTCAATCTAAAGGATCTATCGTTCTGATACCACCTGTTGTGGGGACCCGGACGCTAATCATGTGCTTAATCGTCATTGGGACTAAATCAGTTATATTAATCAGGGTCTAAATTTTTTTTTTAAAATGCGGAAGGTAATGGAATCAAACTCCTATACATATCAGTAAAAAAGTATAGATCTGATAAAATATACAAACATACATACTCAGGTTCAACAACTACTATCAAGTGTTTAAACCCTAGCTCTAGTCCAAGTCCGTTATCACCACTCTAATCTCGATCTGTCTTCACCTCTGTGACCCTGTACCTGTCCCACATGTTGTCATGCACATATACAAACAAGACAACAGCCGGATAACTCCGGTGAGATATAAATATCCCAGTATAAACAATGTATTAAATGCAATCATATAAAACATATATAAAAGCATAAACAAACATCAAAATATGTATCTAGTCTGACTACATGAATCAATGACTCGTGATCTAATCTTATCTTATCTCAAATCTAGGGACCCAATCTAATTTTGACTCTGGCATTCTGTATCGAGTGTTACCACCTGTTGTGGGGACCCGGACGCAAATCATGTTCTTAATCGTCATTGGGACTAAATCAATTATAATAATCAGGGCCTAATTTTTTTTTTCCTTTTAAAATGCGGAAGGTAACGGAATTAAACTCCTATACATATTAGTATAAAAGTATAGATCTGATAAAATATACAAACATACATACTCAGGTTCAACAACTACTATCAAGTGTTTAAACCCTAGCTCTAGTCCAAGTCCGGTATCACCACTCTAATCTCGATCTGTCTTCACCTCTGTGACCCTGTACCTGTCCTACCTGTTGCCATGCACACATACAAACAAGACAACAGCCGGGTAACTCCGGTGAGATATAAATATCCCAGTATAAACAATGTATCAAATGAAATCATATAAAACATATATATAAAAGCATAAACAAACATCAAAACATGTATCTAGTCTGACTACATGAATCAATGACTCATGATCTAATCTTATCTTATCTCAAATCTAGGGATCCCAATCTAATTTAGACTCTGGCATTCTGTATCGAGTGTCTGAGATAGACGTCGATCTACATCTAAGGCTCTTCGATACACCGTAAGTCTAGAGTCTTATCGGTTCTGAGAAAGACTCGGCGGTTCTGCCCTAGCTAGGCTGATCTGCCCTAGACACGGACTCTGACTCTGTTCTAGGTCAATACCTTAACATATCAATCTGATAATCTGCAAATATCAATGCAATAAAATAAAGTATGTAATTTAGGGAAACTCAAGTCAAACCTATTTCGAGTTGTGCAATCTCGAATCAACATTTATTTATACCTTTCGTGTTGTCGATCTGATACAATCAAAGTCTTGATTCAAAGTCTGTCACTGTTCAATCTGGCAATGACAATACCAATATTCTGTATCAATATTCTAATCAAATCACAACATCTCTGTTTTATCAAATTCTGACAGTGTAACAGGACAATCTTGCGATACTGCTAATACTATATCAGTCTATATCAATTCCAATCATTTACAATCAACCACTGTACAAATCTGGTATCAATTCTATTCAATTTCATTCTGAAATTTATAACAATTCCATATTCAGTCCGTTTCTTAATCTGACTTTGATTCTACACTGTCTAACATGTCAAGAATTGAAAGCGGACCGATTACGGTGGCCGGAAACGCAACTGAAGTCAAAAATTTAAATTTTCTACAAGAAATTTCGGCCACCCCACGTTTTTGAGCAATATTTACAAAAACAACATACATAGGATGTTTAGAAGTTTTACCTATCAATCACAAGGATTGATGAATGGCACCAACTTTGTTGTTAAACAACAAAGCTCTTCAATGGATGACAAGTCTACAAGCTCTCCTCCACCTTCAAAATTAGGCCCACCACTAGCAAGGTAAAACCCCTCTTGATTTGCACTAGAAAATCAAGAGGATTTTTCAATGAGAGGATTTTATTCTCCAAGAAAATGAAGAACAAAAGAAGGAGAAAAATTGAGAGAAAATCCCTCACAAATTTCGGCCAAGTGAGAGTATGAGGGAGAGTGGAGTCTAGCCTTGGTATTGTGAAAAGTTGTCTCTCAAAAGTTGCATGCCTTTTGAATTTTTTTAATAAAAAGTAATCCACACCTCTTCACCTCCCAAGCATGCAAACCCTAGCATGTCATGTATATAATATGGTTTTTAACACATTAAAAACCATGGACTAATATTTTAATTATCTCAAACATATTTGAGATTAATTAAATACTACTTGAATTTATTCAAGTCCCACTAGTTAAATAATTATTTTAATTGAGCTCTACAAGACTCAATATTATTTAATTAATTCAACACTTGAATTAATTTAATTATTTAGACTCTACTAGGTCCACTAGTGTTTAATTAATTCAACACTTGAATTAATTTAATTTAGTCCACAATAATGTTTATGAAAATCACAATTTTCAACTACATTATTTACTTGGCCAAATTTTAATCTTAGGAACACTTCCATAAATTAAAATTTATATTTCTCTCTTAGAAGTCATACTTCTATTTTTCTTTACGCTTATAAACACATTTATAAGCCGTTCAACACATTGAACTATTTTACTTCTCATCGGGATTTACAAAGCTACTACTTGTGTGGCCCTCAATGGTTCATTGATACAACTAGCCGTGGGTTCACATCTCCATGTGATTCGGACTAAACATGTCCTTATTCGAGCATACCCCTATTGCTCCATTCTTACTTATCAACTCCTTGATAAAAAGAACGTCAGAAATCAAGTCTGATAGTACCCAACCAATCACGTTAAACGCCTAGCAGGATCGCTTACGTGATTCCCTAGGTATCACATGATAGTGCCTGCAAGAACCATTCAATTATGGTTAGCGTACAGTACAGTCCCTTCAGCTCGTATATCCCGACCGATTCGACAACTATTGGTTTATCGAGAGTTTTCAATGAATCGATACTATGTGTCATGTTGTGGTTGCATCGATGGTGTAATCTATGAAACCCCTTTCATAATTACCACCATACTCTGATCAGAGATTTCAACCCACACATACATGAAAAACACATAAGATATCCATACTCGTAGGTAAGCGGTGAATCCCCGGCTACAATGCATCGACTCCTATATGTTTCGCCGTAACACCCAACCTTGCCACCTGATAACCCCACAAGAGTCGGTAAACAAGTCAAAGTGAAACGCTAGCACATAGAGTCTCAATGTTGTCCCGGGTCATAAGGACTAATGGTGTACAACCATAAACTAGGACGTTTCCACTCGATAAGTGAGAGCCACTTGGAAAGTCCTTTATAGAGGGTTGTTCAGTGCACTCTACCAGGAGCACTTATCTGCATGCTCGGACATCACAATGTCCCTAAAATCTCGGGCATTACAGATAAGAAAGCTGATAAAGCTAAAAATAAATTAATAATTTGTAGAAAATGTAAAAAGCCAGGACATTATGCTAATCAATGTTGGGCTAAAAAAGAAATTAATAATTTAGATATAGATGTAAATCTAAAAGAAACATTATTTAAAATAATAATGAATTTGAATATTAATTCTGATAGTGAAACTGAGAATTCTCAGAATCTTATAATTCCGAAGATATTATAGATAATGAATCTGATATTTCAGATTTAGAAAAATGCAATAACTGTATACTAGGAAAATCTTGTATTAATCCTATAGAGGATAAAAATGATGAGTTTTATAAACTTATGTCTCAATTTAAAGATTTAAATATTAATGTTTTAACAAACAATAATATTTTAGAATTCCTTAAAATGATTAAGGATCCAGCTTTAAAATCTACAATTATAGATCAAATGGAGAATACTGTATCAACTAGCAATAATAATAACATTCTTGTTAAACAAGAACAAGCTTATTAAATGAAAGAAGTTAAAAATCTTCTACAACTGAAATATAGTAAACAAAATCTAGTTACTATACAGGATTTAGTTAAAGAGATTCATAATCTTAAAGAACAAGTAAAATTTTTACAAAATAACAATAATAGTTTAAACTATCGTATTTCAGCTATTGAAAATAATAATAATTCAATTTCTGAAAGCTTTGATAATCTTCAAGATATTTCTTTTCCTGATTCAAATCAAAAACATTTATCTGTTTTAAGCATGATCATATCTCAAAAATGGTATACTAATATTACTTTATTAATTGAAAATTCTTATAAAAAGAATTTTATTGCTATGATTGATAGTGGTGCAGATTTAAATGTTATACAGGAAGGATTAATTCCTACAAAATATTTTCATAAAACTAGTCATTCTCTTTCTCATGCAGGAGGAGAACCTTTAGAAATAAATTATAAATTACCAAAAGTATATATTTTCAAAGATAAAAACTGCATTCAAACCAGTTTTTTATTAGCAAAAGATATTTCTAGCCAACTTATACTTGGACTTCCTTTTATTTATCAAATTTATCCTTTGACATATGTTGATGAAACAGGTATTATAGGAACTTTTCAAGGTAATCCTATTTCCTTTAAGTTCATAACTAAACCTGTTCATAGAATTCTTAATGAATTACAAGAAAAGATTGATAGGAAAACTTTTCAAATTAATTCTTTAAAAGAAGAAGTTAATATTTTTCTGTCATTTCGAAAATTTTAATTTTCTTCCGCTGCCACTTTGAACATCAAACTTTATTTATCAGTTCATTTATGAATGAGGCAATTTTAATTATTTAAAAAGAAAAATTTTAAATTTTTTGCGAATTTTCAAGTAAGGATTTTTAGGCCTCTACAGTAAATGAAGACATTAGGATAAATATTCTCGAGTTAAGAAATCAGGAAGATGATTATCTTCACCTTTTTTATAAATTATTTTAAAATCAAAAGGAGCTAAATGAGCCTGCCATCTTGCAAACATTTGTTTACACACATCATGTTTAAAATCATTATTAAACATAAATTTTGCAGATTTGCAATCAAATTTTATAATAAACTTTTGATTATATAAATCATCTTTAAATTTTAAAATACATCTGACAATAGCTAAGATTTCTTTTGCTACTGTGGAATAGTTTTTCTGGGCATTATTCCATTTTCCAGAATAAAATCTTATATTAGTTTGAAATAAAATCATTTTAGATTTTGAAATAACAAAACCATTTAGAATAACAATATTTTTAAACATTTCTAAATGTTTAAAATGTGTTTCAATATCATTAAAAAATACTAAGATATCATCTATATAAACAATTATAAAATTGCTATAATTATAAAAAATATCATTCATAATTTTTTGAAATTCTGAAGAGGCATTTTTAAGGCCAAATGGCATTACTGTCCATTCATAATGTCATATTGGAACATTAAAAGCAGTTTTATACCTATCAGAATCTTTTATTTGAATCTGCCAAATTCCTGATTTTAAATCAAATTTTGAAAATATGATTGCATGTACTAATCTATCTAATAAATCTTTTTTATTAGGAATAGGATGCCACCATTTTAAAACCTTATTAAGAGGTTTATAATTTATAACTAATCTAGGAACTCCTCTTTCCTGTTCAGAATGTTTATTAACATAAAAAGCAGTACATGACCAAGGAGATTGAGAAGGTTTTATTAAACCTTTATCTAATAAAGAATGAATTTCATTCTTGCACAATTATAAATATTCAGAATTCATTTGACAAGGCAGAGCCTTGGTTGGAATATTCTTTTCATCAAAATCTTCTTCATATGGAAGAGAGATAATATGTTTCTTACGATTCCAAAAAGCATTTGGAAGATCATTGCATAATTCTACTGAGAATTTATTATAAATAATTTTAATTTTTTCCTGTAATTTAGGATTTTGTAATTTATCATCTATAGTTAAAATATTAACTTCTTCTTTTAAAGAATTAATTTGAAAAGTTTTCCTATCAATCTTTTCTTGTAATTCATTAAGAATTCTATAAACATGTTTAGTTATTGTGGGGACCCGGACGTTAATTCATTCCTTAATCGTCTTTAGGAATAAATAATCAAATATAATAAACAGGGTCTAAATTTTTTATTTTTTTTTTAAAATGCAAAGCGGAAACGTAATGTAATTAAATTCAAATTACATATTATACATAATCTAACAATTATTGTATGATCTACATAGTCCAACTAGGTTCAACTACATATCAGTACTGAATCCTAAGTTGCTTCTGAAGCCCGGATCTCCACGCTATCTAGTCCAGCCTCGTTCTCTTCCTGACCCTTATCCTGTCCCACCTGTTGTCATGCACACATACAACCAAGACAACAGCCGGATAACTCCGGTGAGATATAAATATCCCAGTATAAATCATGTATACATGCAATCATATAAACAATATAAAAGCATATAACAGAAAATCATATTCCGTATCAAAATCATGACATGAAATAATAAGAAGAATAAATCATATTCTAAACATGTACCCTAATCCGGAACATAAATCAATATCAAGAATAAATCCTATTCTAAACATGTACCACTATCAGGAACATAAATCAGTATTAATCAATACAATAAGATATAACTGTCACTCAGTCCAGTGACTCTACATTTTAGACTAGACTCAATCCTAGCCTAGGGATCCCGGTTTCCAGAAATTGGCATTCCATATCGACCAACATTAATAGAAAAGACTCCAGTTCTATCCACGTCGATATAGTATCGATCACCAGTAATAGAAGAAGCTCTGTTTCTATCCACATCAGTATATTATCGATCACCAGTAATAGAAGAAACTCCAATTCTATCCACATCGATATAACATCGATCAACAGTAATAGAAGAAGTTATGATTCTATCCACATCGATACAGTACTGATCACCAGTAATAGAAGGAGTTATAATTCTATCCACATCGATAGCCAATTATCCAGTGACAGACTATGGCACTTCCGCCAATACAATATCTCATGACATCGTGCAATGTGCCCGTGGTGATCCCACCACTATCAGGCACTTCTGTCATAAGACTATTCGTCTAATACCTGTTATCTATAATTCAAGAGAACAAGTATATCAATCAACTCAATGCAAATATCAATGCAATAAAGAAAAGTATTTGATTTAGGGAAACTCGAGTCAAACCTCACTCGAGTTGTGCAATCCCAACTCAACATTAATTTATACCTTTATCTCCTCCCTCAGAAGAAGAAGAATTCCCGACTCTAACTCGGTCCATTCTCAATCTGGTAATCACAATATCGAACAGATATAATATCAATAAACAATTCAATTCAGAATCTGTTCTGATCAATACTCAAATCAAAACACATAATCTGATCGATGTCACTTGAGATACAATCTAATCCATATCGACGATGTGGGGACCCGGACGCTAATCATCTTCTTAATCATATTTGGGATTTAATTATCAATTCAGATAAAACAGGGTCTAAAAATTTTTCTTTTTAAAAATGTAAATGCGGAAGGTAATGGAATCTAAATAATATACATGTCTGTATAAAAATACATTCCAGTATTAAAATACTACAATCTGATCTAAGGTTCAACTACAAAAATTCAAGTAATAAAACCAAGTCTACAGTAAGTCCGGAATCACCACGCTATCTAGTCCAGCCTCTTTCTCATCTTGACCCCGATCCTTCCCCACCTGTTGTCATGCACACATACAAAACAAGACAACAGCCGGATAACTCCGGTGAGAATAAATCCCAGTATAAAACATGGTAAGCATGTATATAAATAAACTAATTCATAAAACATGCCGTCAGGTAGAAACACAATATATTTCATAATCTATGAAATTAAGCATGCAACTCAAATCAGATAAACATGCATATAACCAATCTTAATCATAAAACATGCTAACCCAACTGAAAGCAGAAATGATGGGTCCCATGATCTAGGAGCCACATCCATATAAACATGCAGTTCTAATCAAATCATGTCTAGACTTGACTAAATCTATAACTTTAGGGATCCCGGTGTGAATAAGATGATCTATCACCTACCCTCCCAATCGGGGTGACGGTATGTCTTATTCCTAGACTTCGGTCTGATCTGTATCCACATCTACAATAGGGGCGGTGATCTTCCCCTAAGCGGTGATATCGCCGAACATCTAGAAGTCTGGATGATCTCTCAGACTTTCCTATCTTAATGCATGAATACAATCAGTAACCCAAGCATTATCAGATAAAACATAAACAAGAATATAGTATGTGATTTATTGGGCAACTCAAGGATGATCTCGATTGAGTTGTTTTGTAATGCCCGAGAATTATAGAATTGTTAAACCAAGATTATCAATCGTCATTAAAGTGAGACTCGGAAGATATGAGAATGCAGGACATGCAATGATGAAATTTTAGAAAATGCAGCACCGCACCCGCGGTGCCAGGCATCACCGCACCCGCGGTAAATGGACAGTAAGTTGGCAAGAAAGTCCGTAGCATCACCGCACCCGCGGTGTTAGCCAGAGCGCACCCGCAGTGAAGACACCGCACCCGGGGTCTTGTACGTACCGCACCCGCGGTCAAGCTTCGGGAAAATTTGGATGAGGATCGGCAGACATAGCGCACCCGCGGTCATGTAATGAGCGCACCCGCGGTGCGACGTGCAGAATCAGGAATGAAGCCACGTTTTGCTTTGCATGTGAGATATATATATACATATAACACCTGTTTCTCATTCATTATTTAGAAAGAACCGATAGCTTGGGGAGAGAATCTTATTTCTTAAGTTTAGAATGTGAATTACGAAGGATCCGTCTATCAGAATTCAAATCCGACTTCAGTTCTGTGCTCCTCTTGACTCGAGCTACACAAGGACGTAAGTTTTATTACGTTTTGAGATGTTTTGAAAATATGATGTTGTTAGAATTGAATACGAATCAGATATGGTGTTTCTGCTACCGTAGTTATTATATAATTGAGTCAGATTAAAGAACAGATTATGAGTTCCAGTATTTTATTGTGATGTTCAGAATTCACAGGGTTATTCAGATTGTATTATTATGCCGTCGAACCATCAGTTCAGTTAGATTGATCAGATTCAGATATGATTTCGATTAGATTTTGATATTATTGATATGACTCAGATTGTATCTTGTTCAGACATTGATCAGATTGTATACTGAATTGAGTATTGATCAGAACAGATTGTATATTGAGTTATTCACTGATACAGTGTATTCGATATTGTCATTTCAGATTTGATATGGACAGAGTTGAATACAGGTCATCGTCTTCGTCAGACAGGGACGACAAAGGTATAATTCATGTGATATTCGGGAAGCATAACTCAAATTAGATTAATTTGAGTTTCCCAATAAAAATCACATACTAGATTATTGTTTATATTGTTACCTGATTATGCTTTGATTATAGAATTGTATTCAAGCATATAAGATAATTGTGCTATTCAGTTATGAATATGATTATGCTTTGTTTACAGATTGTTATTCATGGCATTTAAGATAGGAAAGTCTTGACAGCCATTGTCAAACTTCTAGACGTTCGGTGTATCTCAACTTAGGAGTAGCCATTACTCCTATTGCCAGCCGTCGATACAGCTCGGACCGAAGTCTAGGAATAAGACGTACAGTCGCCCCGAGTGGTTGGGTAGGTGACAGTCAGTGACGTCTTATTCACCCCGGGATCCCTAGAGTTATAGTTGAGTCAAGTCTAGACATGATTTGATTAGAACAGCATGCGTAGATGAATTGGGTTCATAGACTATGGAACCTATTGTTACTACTTGCAGTCATGACAGCATGTTTCATGATTCAGACTATTTACATGCATGTTTATCTGAATTGAATTGCATGTTTAGTTAGATGAGAGTTCATAGATGATGAAATCTATTACTATTGTCTTTGCTTTTAATCATGACAGCATGTTCCATGAATCCTTATGTGTATACATGTTTACCATGTTTTATACTGGGATTTATTCTCACCGGAGTTATCCGGCTGTTGTCTTGTTTTTATGTGTGCATGACAACAGGTGGGGCAGGATCAGGGTCAAGAAGACGACGAGAGAAGACGAGTTTAGCGTGGTGATTCCGGACTTAGAGTAGATTTGATTTTAATACTTGAAATTAGTATTTGAACCTTAGATTTAGGTTGTACAGTATTGTACTTTTCTACTGAGATGTAGTTTTATACAGATATGTATTTTATGTAGATTGCCATTACCTTCCGCACTGTATTTTAAAAAGAAAAATTTTTAGACCCTGTTTTATCTTAATTGATATTTAAATCCCAAAGATGATTAAGAAGAAGATCAGCGTCCGGGTCCCCACATGTTTCTTCCCAAATATCACATGAATTATACCTTTGTCGTCCCGGTCTGACGAAGACGAAGTCTCGAAGTCGAATCTGTCCATATCGAATCTGAAATGACAATATCAAATACACTGTATCAATGAATAACTCAATATACAATCTGTTCTGATCAATACTCAATTCAGTATACAATCTGATCAATGTCTGAATAAGATACAATCTGATCCACATCAATAATATCACAATCTAATCGAAATCATATCTGAATCTGATCAATCTAACTCAACTGATGTTTCGACGACATAACAATACAATCTGAATACCCCGTCAATCTGAACATCACAAATATAATACTGAACTCATAATCTGTGCCCACATAATTCATACTCTGAATATTAACACAATTCTGATATAGAATCTCAGTCAATAACTTTCAAAAATCATAACAATTACAGAAACGGTCTGTTCTTTAATCTGACTTCAATCCTATAATGTCTACGGTAGCAGAAACACCATATCTGAATCATATTCAAATCTGAAAATATCATAAACTCAAATCTTGTTTAAACGTAACAAAACTTACGTCCAATTGTAGCCTGCGTTGATAGGAACACAGCACTAAAGTCGGATTCAAAATCAGATAGAAGGTTCGCTCATAAATCGATTTCGAAATGGCCGAACAAAGCTTTCCCTAACCTTTTCAATTTTCTTCTGCCAAAATCTGAAGGTTTGCATGTGTATATATATATATATATATACATCCACGACATGCAAGAGAGCAAGTGGCATCGTGCATGTTCAGCACGTTTCGCGCATATGCGCCAACAATGTCGCGCATATGCGCCGGTAGCTCACACCAGCATTTTGCCAACTCGCGCATATGCGCCATTTATTTCGCGCATATGCGCCAATCATTCTGCCTAACCCGTGCATATACGCCATTTAAGTCGCGCATATGCGCCAATCCTTCTGGACCTTCCGCGCATATGCGCCACTAATCTCGCGCATATGCGCCAAGGCTTCAGGAGGGGTCGCGCATATGCGCTCATGTCTTCGCGCATGTGCGCCAACCTTACTGTGATTCTCGCGCATGTGCGCCAATCTTGATCGCGCATGTGCGCCAACACATAAATTTGCACACATAATTTACACCTTTCTTATGTGTTCTAGTCCGATCCGTTCCGTCTATAATTATCTCAATTACTTCAATAATCATTCCAGATTAATTATCAATTACGGTAATCATACTCAATTCATTTCAGATTACGGTAATTAAATTTTCGGGTAATACATTTCTCCCCCTCTTAGATCTGAGTTCGTCCTCGAATTCACAAGCAATCAATCCAAATTTATCAGAAAAAAAATGTATAATAGAGTTTAACATCCAAACTCATCTCACCAATATCATTCTGTGGTGTCTTTCTTTGGTCAATCTCTGATTCTAATCTGAACTCAAAATTCAAGAATTATAATATCATAATCCTTTTTCAACTCGTTCTAGCCGAATCAATCCCGCATTACTGGCTATACAACATCCGTATATGCCAATCTCCAGTCTATAACCAAACAATCCCACCTGTAGTTGTTATCCCATCGGTTTATCCCAATCTAGGACATAATCAATCTTCATCTTCCAATACCAATCGTCATCATCCGACATTGGTTTCTTAAATCTGTCCATTCTGAACTATCTCAATAACTATTGTCATACAGTAAGTCACACAATGACAATAATCTATATAAACTAGTACTAACATTCAGTACTAAAGCTCTACAAATATCTGTCAATATCCGGTAACTACACCCTGACTATCTGTCAATCTTTCTGATTATCTGCCAATCTGTAATAAATTTGCACAAGAGAGCTTATGATATAGTCTATCACAAGTACAACTCCATCAAAATCACAATCTGATATCATCTAATTCAATATTTGTGGGGACCCGGACGCTAATCATCTTCTTAATCATATTTGGGATTTAATTATCAATTCAGATAAAACAGGGTCTAGAATTTTTTTTTTTTTTTTTAAATGTAACTGCGGAAGGTAATGGAATCTAAACAATATACATTTCTGTATAAAAACTACAGTTCAGTAGAAAAGTACAATACTGTACAACTTAAGTCTAAGGTTCAATTACTAAATTCAAGTAATAAACCAAGTCTGCTACAAGTCCGGAATCACCACGCTAACTCGTCTTCTCTCATCGTCATCTCAACCCTGATCCAGCCCCACCTGTTGTCATGCACACATACAAAACAAGACAACAGCCGGATAACTCCGGTGAGAATAAATCCCAGTATAAAACATGATAAGCATGTATGTAAGCAAACTAATTCATAAACCATGCGATCATGTCTAAACACAATATATCTCATAATCTATGAAATTAATCAAATAAGCATGTAACTCAAATCAGATAAACATGCATATAAACGATCTACATCTTAAAACATGCTAGCACAACTGGAAGCAATAACGATGGGTCCCATGATCTAGGAGCCACATCCATATAAGCATGAAGTCCTAATCAAATCATGTCTAGACTTGACTCGATCTATAACTCAAGGGATCCCGGGGTGAATAAGACGTCACTGGCTGTCACCTACCCTACCAATCGAGGTGCTGTACGTCTTATTCCTAGACTTCGGCCTGATCTGTATCCACATCTACAATGGGGCGGTGATCTTCCCCTAAGCTGAGATATCGCCGAACATCTAGAAGTCTGGATGATCTCGCAGACTTTCCTATCTTAATGCATGAATACACAATCTGTAAACAAGCATAATCATCTTAATGCAATGCAACATGATCTGTAAACAAAGCATAATTAGATAAAACATAAACAAGAGTCTAGTATGTGATTTATTGGGCAACTCAAGGATGATCTCGATTGAGTTGTTTCTTCCCGAATATCACATGAATTATACCTTTGTCGTCCCCGTCTGATGAAGACGAAGTCCTGTATTCAAATCTGTCCATCTCGAATCTGAAATGACAATATCGAATACGCTGTATTAGTGAATAACTCAATATACAATTTGTTCTGATCAATACCCAACTCAGTATACAATCTGATCAATATCTGAACAAGATATAATCTGATTCATATCATCGCTATCACAATACAATCTGAATCATATCGAAATCTGATTAATCTAAATCAACTGATGTTTCGACGGCATAGCAATACAATCTGAATAACCCCGTCAATCTGAACATCACAAATATAATACTGGAATTCATAATCTGTGTCAACATAATTCATACTCTGAATAGTAACACAATTCTGATATAAAATCTCAGTCAATATCTTTCAAAAATCATAACAATTACAGAAACAGTCTGTTCTTTAATCTGACTTCAATTCTATAATGTCTACGGTAGCAGAAACACCATATCTGAATAATATTCAAATCTGACAATATCATAAACTCAAATCTTGTTTAAACGTAACAAAACTTACGTCCAATTGTAGCCTGCGTTGATAGGAACACAGCACTAAAGTCGGATTCAAAATCAGATAGACGGCTCGCTCATAAATCGATTTCGAAATGGCCGAACAAAGCTTTCCCTAACCTTTTCGATTTTCTTCTGCCAAAATCTGAATGTTTGCATGTATATATATATATATATATATATATATATATATATATATATATATATATATATATATATACATCCACGACATGCAAGAGAGCAAGTGGCATCGTGCATGTTCAGCACGTTTCGCGCATATGCGCCAACAATGTCGCGCATATGCACCGGTAGCTCACACCAGCATTTTGCCAACTCGCGCATATGCGCCATTTATGTCGCGCATATGCGCCAACCATTCTGCCTAACCCGCGCATATGCGCCATTTAAGTCGCGCATATGCGCCAATCCTTCTGGACCTTCCGCGCATATGCGCCACTAATCTCGCGCATATGCGCCAAGGCTTCTAGAGGTATCGCGCATATGCGCGCATGTCTTCGCGCATGTGCGCCAACCTTACTGTGATTCTCGCGCATGTGCGCCACTCTTGATCGCGCAACACATAAATTTGCACACATAATTTACACCTTTCTTATGTGTTCTGGTCCGATCTGTTCCGTCTATAATTATCTCCATTACTTCAATAATCATTCCAGATTAATTATCAATTACGGTAATCATACTCAATTCATTTCAGATTACGGTAATTAAATTCTCGGGCATTACATTTCTCCCCCTCTTAGATCTGAGTTCGTCCTCGAACTCAAAAGTAATCAATCCAAATTTATCAGAAAAATTGCATAACAGAGTTTAACATCCAAACTCATCTTACCAACATCATTCTGTGGTGTGTTTCTTTGGTCAATCTCTGATTCTAATCTGAATTCAAAATTCAAGAATTATAATATCCTAATCCTTTTTCAACTCGTTCTAACCGAATCAATCCCGCATTACTGGCTATACAACATCCGTATATGCCAATCTGCAGTCTATAGCCAAACAACACCACCCGTAGTTGTTATCCCATCAGTCTATTCCAATCTAGGACATAATCAATCTTCATCTTCTAATACCAATCGTCATCATCCGACATGGGTTTCTTAAATCTGTCCATTCTGAACTATCTCAATAACTATTGTCATACAGTAAGTCACACAATGACAATAATCTATATAAACTAGTACTAACATCCAGTACTAAAGCTCTACAAATCTCTGTCAATATCTGGTAACTACACCCTGACTATCTGTCAATCTGTAAATAATCTGCACAAGAGAGCTTATGATATACTCTATCATAAGTACAACTCCATCAAAATCACAATCTGATATAATCTAATTCTTACATTCTCGTCAATCTGACTATTTCTTTGACATTGATCTATGCCATCTGGTTTTGTTTGTACGTAATCTGGTACAAACTGATAGATATAGATTGAGTAATCTGTCAATCATAATCATATCATATCATAATCTAAAGAAATGGCGGTAATTTTATTACGAAAGCCATCGAAATGTACTCCTATTTCTATTCAGAACTATACAAAATCTGTAATAATCTTCTGATTTCTATCTTTTTGTCTTCTTCTGTTAGCAATTCAGACTTGTCAGTACAATTTCTGCCAACATTTCTGTACAAATTCTGTGACAACTGATTTGATCTGTCTATATCACCACTATCTGTTCGAATAACGCACATTCACAACTATCTGAATGAAAACTGAATCCATAACTGTTCGGTTCTAACGTTATTTGTGAATTCAGATTCGAACCATCCTGTATAAACAATTCAGTTAATAACATAAAATAAAGAAGAAATACCTACCTGGTATTCGGCTCTGACTATCAATATCAAAATCTGTAACCAATTCTGAAACATTCTGATATCATAACATAATCAGTCCCATATAACACACAATCAAATATCTGTTATTCTGACTGATGCTTTATTCTGATTATTACAAACAAATTCTGAACATTCTGATCACATGTCTAACTGTTTACACTAATATGTATCAAACACTGATTCACAATAACAGGAATATTACATCAGATTCAGAATAGAAAAAAACCGATACAGATCTAGTACTCATAAAACAAAGATTGCGGCAACACTGATGATTCTGACTACTGATCAATCTTCACAGTGCCCAAATCCTCTGTCATACTTCATCTGCAAATAGACTATGCTCCCAACCAATATAAGATGTCTCAAATACTGATTTAGATCAATCCCAATACGCAAGTAGATATAACATAATAAGGGAATAAGAGAATAAGGAAATCTGTAAAACTCAGAAATTCCGACTTTCTGACATTTCTACTAATTCTGATATATCTGTTACCTCTGTCGTTTACAGTTGCTGATTTCTGTCTCAACTGTGCAAATAATTCGGTATACCACTGCAGATATCATATATTCTGAATAAAATCTGTTTCAATTATGATTCATACCTGACTGATTTCTGTATATAATAATCACGGTTCTCTGAATATTCAATAAAGTCTTCAAATATTCCATTTAATCAATCAGATGCTGTTAACATATCAAATATCATGGATATAACAAGCATATAATCATCAGAATATCTCTGAATCTAAGAGTTAACAATCTGTACCCTTCTATTAATCTTCAATATCATTCTGTATTGAATTCTAAAACAACATTCAGTATCAGCTCCAGATTCAATTCTGAAATCTATCTTTCTGATATAAAGCAAATCTAAAATCTTATCTGATAAACATCAGTCAACTCATCTATTGAAAGCGGACCGGTTACGGTGGCCGGAAGCGCAACGGAAGCACAAAAATCGAATTTTTGACATAAAATTTCGGCCACCATTATATATAAATCTTGTGTAATATTTACAAAATCAAAACCATACATAGGATGTTAAAGAAATGTACCTATCAACTTTAAAAAGTTGATTGTGGCTCCAACTTTGTTGTTGAACAACAAAGCTCTTGAATGGAAGATGAATCTACAAGCTCTCCTCCTTTCTTCTTGAATCTTTCCTTCAAATTAGGCCCACCACCAACTAGGTAGATCCCCTCACAATTTGCACTAGAAAAATGTGAGGATTTTTCAAAGAGAAGTGTGTGTTCTTAAACAATTCAAGAACACAAAAATGGAGGAAAAACTTGGGAGAGAAAGAAGCAATATTTCGGCCATATGGAGTGGAATGGAGGAGGGAAGAGTTCTCTTGGGGTTGCAAAAAGTTGATCCAAAAAGTGGCATGCCATGCCAATATTTTATTCAAAAGTAATCCCCAACTCTTCACCTCCCATGCATTCATATAATATAGTTTTCTATCAAATAAAAAACCATAGACTAAATTTAATTATCTCAAACATATTTGAGACAAATTAAATATTACTTGAATTTACTCAAGTCCCACTAGTTTAAATAATTATTTTAATTGAGCTCTACAAGACTCAATATTATTTAATTAATCCAACACTTGAATTAATTTAATTATTTGAACTCTACTAGGTCCACTAGTGTCTAATTAATTCAACACTTGAATTAATTTGATTTAGTCCATAATAATGTTTATGAAAATCACAATTTTCAATTACATTATTCTCTTGGCCAAATTTTAATTTAGGAACACTTCCATAAATCAAAATTTACATTTCTCTCATAGAAGTCATACTTCTATTTTTCTTTACACTTATAAACTCATTTATAAGTCGTTCAACACATTGAACTATTTTCTCCTTTATAGAAGTCATACTTCTAATTTTCTTTACGCTTATAAACCCCTTTATAAGCCGTTCAACACATTGAACTATTTTACTTCTCAACGGGATCTAGAAAGCTAGCACTTGTGTGGCCCTCAATGATTCATTGATACGACTAGCCGTGGGTTCACATCTCCATGTGATTCGGACTAAACATGTCCTTATACGAGCATACCCCAATTGCTCCATTCTTACTTATCAACACCTTGATAACAAGAACGTCAGAACTCAAGTCTGATAGTACCCAACCAATCATGTTAAACGCCTAGCAGCATCGCTTACATGATTCCCTAGGTATCAAATGATAGTGCCTGCAAGAACCATTCAATTATGGTTAGCGTACAGTACGGTCCCTTCAACTCATATATCCCGATCGATTCGACAACTATTGGTTTATCGAGAGTTGTCAATGAATCGATACTATGTGTCATGTCGTAGTTGCATCGATGGTGTAATCTATGAAACCCCTTTCATAATTACAACCATACTCTGGCCAGAGATTTCGATCTACATACACATGATAACACATAGGATATCCATACCCAAAGGTAAGCGGTGAATCCCCGACTACAATGCATCGACTCCTATGTGTTTCGACAGAACACCCAACCTTGCCACCTGATGACCCCATGAGAGTCGGTAAACAAGTCAAAGTGTAATTCTAGCACATAGAGTCTCAATGTTGTCCCGGGTCATAAGGACTAATTCTGTACAACCATAAACCAGGACTTTTCCACTCGATAAGTGAGAACCACTTGGAAAGTCCTTTTATGGAGGGTTGTTCAGTGCACTCTACAAGGAGCACCTATCTGCATGTTCGGACATCACAATGTCCCCTACCAATGAAACATGGTACTCACATCGCAGATACTAGTCTCTAACTCGAGCGGCCTATATCCTTCTTAGTGGCGGCTGAATCGACTAGGAACCGTTTAGAATATACAGTATTACAAATATGAGTTTCATGATACTCATCATATGAGCATCTCATATTCTTTCTACTATTTGTATATTCAAGGGCTTTATCTATGCAGCTAGCATGGGTATACAGATAAAGATTTGCCAAAATAATAATTTCAAATATTATTAAAATAAAGATTGCATATTCATAGAGTTTCATTGTGAACACTCGGCCAACACTTGGCTCGACGGGCACCTACTCTAACAATCTCCCACTTGCACTAGAGCCAACTACCCATATGCTTAAAACCCATTGATTCGCGATGCTTGTCGAATAATGGTCCAGGTAAAGGCTTAGCTAGTGGATCAACAACATAATCTGCGGAGCCGACTTTGTCAATAGACACTACCCTTCATTCCACAATCTCTCCGAGGATGTGGTACTTTCTCAGTACTAGTTTGGATTTCTGATGAGACCTTGGCTCCTTTGCTTGAGCTATAGCTCCCGTGTTGTCACACAACACCGGGATAGGAGCAATTCCATTAGGAATGACGTCCAACTCTTGGACGAAATTCCTTATCCAAACAGCCTCTCTTGCTGCATCTGATGCAGCAATGTATTCGGCCTCTGTGCTGGAATCCGTATTATTGTCTTGCTTGGAACTCTTCCAAGAGACAGCAGCACCGTTGAGCATGAATACAAAACTAGAGGTTGACTTCGAGTTATCGATATCGCTTTGGAAGCTAGAGTCGGTATAGCCTTCCAATTTCAGTTCTCTACCCCCATAGACCAAGAACAACTTATTGGTCCTTCTCAACAACTTGAGGATGTCTTTCACAGCTTTCTAGTTGTGGAAGACCGGGGTTCGATTGATATCTTTTCACTACACATAGTGAAAACGCCACGTCAGGACGTGTAGATATCATCCCATACATGATGTTACCAATTGCCGAAGCATACGGAATGCGTGTCATCGTCACTATCTCTGCATCAGTCTCAGGAGACAGACTTGGATAGGGACACGCCATGACACATTGGTAGATGTCCTCTCAAGGACGCATCCATCGAGAACCGCTTCACGATGGTATCATGTATGTGGACTGGGTGAGACCAAGCCATCTTTTCGATCTATCTCTATAGATATGTATCCCAATACAAAAGATGCTTCACCCAAGTCCTGCATCGAGAACTTACTCGCTAACCATATCTCAGTTGATTGCAACATTCCTACATCATTCCCAATGAGTAGAATGTCATCAACATATAACACCAGGAATGTCACAACACTCCCACTGACCTTCTTATACACACAGGGTCCCTCATGATTCTTAGTAAATCAAACTCTTTGATTGTACTCTCGAATTTAAGGTTCCAACTCCCAGATGCCTTCTTTAGACCATAAATAGATCTCTGAAGTTTGCATGCCATATGCTCACTTCCGACAGATGTAAACCCTTCAGGTTGAGACATGTAAATCTCTTCCTTAATATCCCCATTAAGAAAGGCTGTCTTGACATCCATCTGCCATATCTCATAGTCATACCATGCAGCTATGGCTAGAAAAATCCTTATGGACTTGAGCATTGCAACTGGTGAAAAGGTTTCCTCAAAGTCAACTCCTTGTCTTTGAGTATATACTTTTGCCACCAATCGCGCCTTGAAGGTCAATACCTTCCCATCCGCCCCAAGTCCCTATGGGAACCGTTCCCTCAGGTGGATCTATAAGATCCCACACTTGGTTTGAATGCATGGAATTCAACTCAGATTCCATAGCTTCAAGCCATTTGGATGAATCGGCATCAGATAACGCTTCCTTGAAGGTCCTTGGATCACATCCATGGTTAGGCTCATCATGGCCCTCTTCAAGAAGTAGACCATACCTCATAGGTGGTCTCGAGACTTTCTCGTATCTGCTAGGAGCTTGTATCTCCTCTCTTGGCTTATCGGGTGTGGGTTCTATAATTGCGGGTGTCTCTCGAACCTCTTCGAGTTCTATCATCTCCCATTTTCTATCCAATAGAAATTCCTTTTCCAAAAAGGTTGCATTCCTAGAAACAAACACCTTTGTTTCTTGGGGATGATAGAAGTGATATCCAACTAAAATCCTTGGATATCCCACAAAGTAACATAAAATGGATCAACTATCCAATTTATCTCCCACTACCTGCTTCACATAAGCAGGGCTCCCATATTTTAAGATAAGAATATTTAGGAGGCTTACCCATCCATATCTCATATGGTGTATGCCTTTGAATGGACATTTAGTGGAATATCTTTTAATTTAAGTTATAGAGATCGTTTTCATGTTCTCAAGTACCAATCAAACATTCATTCATGTAAATGTTGCAAACACTTTTGCAAAATAAACAAGAATATCCATTTTTATCAGCATATAAATGGAAACAATGATTTACAAAATTAGGTACAAACAAAACATCTCATAAAATTAACTTAAACTATTGTTCAATAATAAGTAAACATCCTTAATGGCCTTGGCAGCAACTCTTGCTCCATTGCCCATCCTCAAGAAGGTCACACCTTCTTTAAGCTTCCTACTTCTTCCCATCACCTGTAACCCATTACAGAGATGTGAGTCACAATCGGTATCTAATACCCAAGAAGTAGAGTTAATTGAAATGTTTACTTAAATTTAGAACATACCGTTTCCAGAACACTTCTGGGCCAGATATTCCTTGCAATTTCGCCTCCAATGTCCAGGCTTCTTGCAGTGATGACATTCATCAGCAGTCTTGTCAGCCTTAACTGGTGTGGCTGCCACAACGGGATTCGGAGATTGCCTCAACAAGGGCACGTTCTTCTTGGAACGTTGGAAAGAACGCTTCTTTCCATTCCCATGTGGATCAATCTTCGTACCAGATGAAGAACCCACATAAAGAACCAACTTCTCTTTCTTGATGGTGGATTCAAACGTAACAAGCATATTCACCAACTCCTCAAGGGTCGGTTCAATCTTGTTCATGTTGAAGTTCACCACAAAAGGATCAAATGAGCTAGGCAGCGATAACAGCAACACGTCGGTGGTCAACTCCGAAGGCAAGATCATATCCATGCCAACGAGCTTGTCCACGAGCCCGATCACCTTTAGGCCATGCTCATGGACCGAGGCCCCATCTCGCATGCGCAAAGTGATCAGCTCCTTGACGGTAGCATGCCTAAGAGGACGCGTTTGCTCTCCAAAGAGCTCCTTGAGGTGTAAATGAATGTCAGCAGCACTCTTTGCATCCTCAAAACGCCTCTGCAGCTCATCATTCATAGAAGTCAGCATATAACACCTGGCTATCAAGTCATGGTCACACCATTCCTTGTAAGCCTGCAATTCCTCAGGATTGCAGTGAGTCGGAGCCTCAACAGGGGGCGACTCAGTCAGTGTATATGCTACCCTTTCCGAATTCAAGACGATTTTTAGGTTTCTTAGCCAAGTGAGGTAATTAGGTCCGGTTAACATGTGTTTGTCGAGTATTGCAGATATCGGATTGCGAATCGAAGACATTGTCAAAATTTGTACTGAAAAGTAAAACAGATAAATGTTGATGACTATTTAAAATATTTGGTAAGATATAAAGTATGGACTTTAACTTTATAAATATTTACTCCCACTGTTTTGACATCTTTCACTACCCTCTAGTGAAAACGGGAAACTCCTTTCCTCAGTAGGTACGTAAGGTCCAATTAGCGAATTATGATCCCGAATAATATCAGCCAATCACAATTCCTAAAAGGTAGTTTCCAATTGCATCACAATGCAACCCTCTACGTAAACTTTTGTCTCACGTTTGATTAGGAACCAATAATATGACGTCGTTCATCTTCACGTGTCAAGCCTTACCCATCGATGTTGAACCTTAATGGACGGTCGCCATGAGTTCCCTCAATAATATGAGCCGAAATCATGGGAGTTCCACGTAGTTCACATCACTATGTCAATGGATGTCACAGCTTTCCGGCACTCGAGGCTCCCCCAATAATATGAGCCGAGCCCCGAGTACGGGTAGCGTTCATCATGCACCCATTGTCGATGGAAGACAAGGAAATTATAAACAAATTTATAATTCTCCTTTTCGGGCTTGATATTAATTTTGAATCTTATTCAAAATGAGGGTTTTTTAATTTTGAAAGGTCTCATCATTAATTTTATTTTAAAAACTCGCCATGTTTGATCGTATGTTTGCCGGATTCATGCAACTTTGTTATTATAATAATAATAACGCACATACTCATTATTTATAACATATCATGCATATATTATAAATAGAAAACAATACAAGGATGATCAATCGCCCCAAGTACTAATGGCCCGTGTGAGCCAAACACGGGCCTAGGTCCAATCCTAGGGTAAATGCACGGGATGCAATGCAACTATACTATTACATTAGCATCCAATATTACATGTCTTCGATCTTCATAATCACCAAGGCCACCATCTTCCAATCTTGATCTTCCCCTATTCTAATATTTACAAATAAATATCCATGGCACATAGGGATACATCTCATGGGGTGGGAACGGGCCATAAACCAAGCCCACTTTAAAAATTGATAATTATTACAATCATACAACACAAATATCCTAGCATACACCTAACAAATTGGGCTTGGGCTTTTGATCATCCTTCATGCATAATATCACATATCATACACCATCAATTAATTATCACTATAATTAATTGATCCAATATTATATATCTTGATCCAATCACTAACCGCCACAATTATAAATTAAATTAACAAAGTATACAAACACCTTTGTCTACTTTCAAATTAATTTATTTATAATCGAATTTCTTGTAAATCACAATTTACTATAAATAATTAAAGTCCCACTTCAATTATTTATTTTATGAGAAAATATGTGCAACAATTGTAAATTTAAACTTAAGGGCCCAAAACTCATTTTTCACCAAAAATACTTTGGCCCATTTAAATTTCACAAAATATGTTGACCATCCAATGGCCCAACATCTCAAGGCCCATGACACTTGGATTAACCAAAACACTTTTGGAAACCCTAGCCGTCATCGCCGTCGCCGGAGCTCCGTCACCGGATTCCGGCAACCAAAAAAAATATTTTTTTTTTATTTAAAAACAGCAACTTTCGGGCAGCCCCTCGGCTGCCCGAAATTTTCGGGCAGCCCCCTCGGGCAGCCCCTCGGCTGCCCGAAAAAACTATTTTTTTTTTTTTGTTTTTAAAATTCGGCCCTTGTATTTTATGCACCAAAAAATCTCAAGCGGTTAGAAATCGATCTCAACATAATATTACGTAAATATTACACAAAATCCGTAACCTTAGCTCGGATACCACTTGAAAGCGGACCGGTTACGGTGGCCAGAAGCGCAACGGAAGCACAAAAATCGAATTTTTGACATAAAATTTCGGCCACCATTATATATAAATCTTGTGTAATATTTACAAAATCAAAACCATACATAGGATGTTAAAGAAATGTACCTATCAACTTTAAAAAGTTGATTGTGGCTCCAACTTTGTTGTTGAACAACAAAGCTCTTGAATGGAAGATGAATCTACAAGCTCTCCTCCTTTCTTCTTGAATCTTTCCTTCAAATTAGGCCCACCACCAACTAGGTAGATCCCCTCACAATTTGCACTAGAAAAATGTGAGGATTTTTCAAAGAGAAGTGTGTGTTCTTAAACAATTCAAGAACACAAAAATGGAGGAAAAACTTGGGAGAGAAAGAAGCAATATTTCGGCCATATGGAGTGGAATGGAGGAGGGAAGAGTTCTCTTGGGGTTTCAAAAAGTTGATCCAAAAAGTGGCATGCCATGCCAATATTTTATTCAAAAGTAATCCCCAACTCTTCACCTCCCATGCATTCATATAATATAGTTTTCTATCAAATAAAAAAACATAGACTAAATTTAATTATCTCAAACATATTTGAGACAAATTAAATATTACTTGAATTTACTCAAGTCCCACTAGTTTAAATAATTATTTTAATTGAGCTCTACAAGACTCAATATTATTTAATTAATCCAACACTTGAATTAATTTAATTATTTGGACTCTACTAGGTCCACTAGTGTCTAATTAATTCAACACTTGAATTAATTTGATTTAGTCCATAATAATGTTTATGAAAATCACAATTTTCAATTACATTATTCTCTTGGCCAAATTTTAATTTAGGAACACTTCCATAAATCAAAATTTACATTTCTCTCATAGAAGTCATACTTCTATTTTTCTTTACACTTATAAACTCATTTATAAGTCGTTCAACACATTGAACTATTTTCTCCTTTATAGAAGTCATACTTCTAATTTTCTTTACGCTTATAAACCCCTTTATAAGCCGTTCAACACATTGAACTATTTTACTTCTCAACGGGATCTAGAAAGCTAGCACTTGTGTGGCCCTCAATGGTTCATTGATACGACTAGCCGTGGGTTCACATCTCCATGTGATTCGGACTAAACATGTCCTTATACGAGCATACCCCAATTGCTCCATTCTTACTTATCAACACCTTGATAACAAGAACGTCAGAACTCAAGTCTGATAGTACCCAACCAATCATGTTAAACGCGTAGCAGCATCGCTTACATGATTCCCTAGGTATCAAATGATAGTGCCTGCAAGAACCATTCAATTATGCTTAGCGTACAGTACGGTCCCTTCAACTCATATATCCCGATCGATTCGACAACCATTGGTTTATCGAGAGTTGTCAATGAATCGATACTATGTGTCATGTCGTAGTTGCATCGATGGTGTAATCTATGAAACCCCTTTCATAATTACAACCATACTCTGGCCAGAGATTTCGATCTACATACACATGATAACACATAGGATATCCATACCCAAAGGTAAGCGGTGAATCCCCGACTACAATGCATCGACTCCTATGTGTTTCGACAGAACACCCAACCTTGCCACCTGATGACCCCATGAGAGTCGGTAAACAAGTCAAAGTGTAATTCTAGCACATAGAGTCTCAATGTTGTCCCGGGTCATAAGGACTAATTCTGTACAACCATAAACCAGGACTTTTCCACTCGATAAGTGAGAACCACTTGGAAAGTCCTTTTATGGAGGGTTGTTCAGTGCACTCTACAAGGAGCACCTATCTGCATGTTCGGACATCACAATGTCCCCTACCAATGAAACATGGTACTCACATCGCAGATACTAGTCTCTAACTCGAGCGGCCTATATCCTTCTTAGTGGCGGCTGAATCGACTAGGAACCGTTTAGAATATACAGTATTACAAATATGAGTTTCATGATACTCATCATATGAGCATCTCATATTCTTTCTACTATTTGTATATTCAAGGGCTTTATCTATGCAGCTAGCATGGGTATACAGATAAAGATTTGCCAAAATAATAATTTCAAATATTATTAAAATAAAGATTGCTTATTCATAGAGTTTCATTGTGAACACTCAGCCAACACTTGGCTCGACGGGCACCTACTCTAACATCTATCACTGGCAAATCTATCACCGTTAGACTCGATTTCAGTATATCTACCAAACACATAAGGATACCATCTGTTCCTTTCTGTGATAATCGAGTCATAACAGTACAATGATCTAAGGAATTCTGGATCTAGAATCCTCATTTCTCAACTAGATCTGATCTTAATCTTACCATTTCTGGAAGACCTTCCACAATATTTCTGTACTTGTTTAGCATTACATGTCAATAATGAAATCGAAATCATATAACACAAGTACATCATAATCTAACCCAATATCGGGTTCATTTCACTGTAGTATATAACATGTCACAGAAATCTCTGATATCTATCTTTCTTTTCCCAGAATACAGGAATCAATAATACAGTACAACCAGACTTAACAGGTACAACATATATCAATGCAGTTCTTTCAAAGATACTCATAATGAATGCATTAGTATACATCAATACATATGCAACATAATCATAGAGTAACAGTACCTGTCACTATATCATCAAGTGTCTCCTGGGGCTGTTTTTCGATTACCCTATCCAGATGGTCCTGCTCCCTGAAATCTTCGGGAACCTCTCAGGGGACAAACTCTAGCAAAGTGCCCCGGCTGTCGACAGATACGACAACTACCAGTAACTCCCTGGCATAGCTCCGTGGGATGTCTTCCTCCGCAATTCCTGCAATACACTCCAGTATAGCTCGGACTAGAACTACTGGAACTCGAGGAACCACTTCCTAACTTCTTGAATGGCTTCCTTTGAGCTTTCAGCAAATCTTGCTTTCCACTCATACCACCGTGATCATATCGAAGAGGGGATTGCTGTGTCTGGGGTTGCTTCACACACAACCTTGTCAATTGTCTAATCAGACTCGCCTCCGCTCTCTTTGCTCTACTCAAGATATCAGCGAAATGATAAGGTCGTTGCAAATTAATAAATGCAACTACCTCTGAGTTCAACCCTCTGATGAACTGATTTACTAACGCTTCATCATTTCCAGCTAGATGAGGAGCAAAACGCATTAGAGTCGAGAATTTAGCAATATATTCATCAATATTTAGCTGTCCTTGGCTCAAATTCTCAAACTCCAATTTCTTGTCCTCTCGGTACGAAGCTGAGAAAAATCTTCGATAGAATTCAGTTCTGAATATTTCCCACGACATCACTGTACCTCTCTGTGCCCACATTCTTGTACTGGTAATCCACCAACTCCTGGCGGCTTCTCGTAACTGGTAAGGCACCATTTTAACCCTCTGTTCATCTGTACAATCAAGTAAATCAAACAGGATTTCTATATCATCAAACCAGTTCTGACAGTCTTCAGATGTCTCGGTACCACTCAGAATCGGCGGTTGTAATAACTCAAATTCTTTCATCTTTTCTTCTAGCTGAGCTTCTGATGCATCTAACTGTTCAGACAAAGTACAACCCCTTTCTGGAAATCTCCGAGGCGGTATATCTGAATGTCAAACAGATTAGTACACCATCTATACAATCTGTCTCAGCCCTCCTCTGATCATATACCTCTGATTCAGACTCGAATCTGATCCAGGCTTAGTAATTACATGCTGCAATCAACTCAGATAACAAGCAACATGTAATAGGGAAAGCAATAAATCATGCTAGCACACACAATGTAATCAACATTGAAATAAATCTCATGCTAGCAATCACATGCAAGGAAAGAAAATTCAATCTACCCCGCTCATCCCCTTCTATCTCAGTCTAAAAGATCTATCAACTGACTATCTCAATCTAAAGGATCTATCGCTCTGATAATCTAAGTCTAAAGGAACTATCGGCTCTGATTATCTTCTCCTAAAGGATCTATGGCTCTGATACCACCTGTTGTGGGGACCCGGACGCTAATCATCTTCTTAATCATATTTGGGATTTAATTATCAATTCAGATAAAACAGGGTCTAGAATTTTTTTTTTTTTTTTTTTTAAATGTAACTGCGGAAGGTAATGGAATCTAAACAATATACATTTCTGTATAAAAACTACAGTTCAGTAGAAAAGTACAATACTGTACAACTTAAGTCTAAGGTTCAATTACTAAATTCAAGTAATAAACCAAGTCTGCTACAAGTCCGGAATCACCACGCTAACTCGTCTTCTCTCATCGTCATCTCAACCCTGATCCAGCCCCACCTGTTGTCATGCACACATACAAAACAAGACAACAGCCGGATAACTCCGGTGAGAATAAATCCCAGTATAAAACATGGTAAGCATGTATGTAAGCAAACTAATTCATAAACCATGCGATCATGTCTAAACACAATATATCTCATAATCTATGAAATTAATCAAATAAGCATGTAACTCAAATCAGATAAACATGCATATAAACGATCTACATCTTAAAACATGCTAGCACAACTGGAAGCAATAACGATGGGTCCCATGATCTAGGAGCCACATCCATATAAGCATGAAGTCCTAATCAAATCATGTCTAGACTTGACTCGATCTATAACTCTAGGGATCCCGGGGTGAATAAGACGTCACTGGCTGTCACCTACCCTACCAATCGAGGTGCTGTACGTCTTATTCCTAGACTTCGGCCTGATCTGTATCCACATCTACAAAGGGGCGGTGATCTTCCCCTAAGCTGAGATATCGCCGAACATCTAGAAGTCTGGATGATCTCGCAGACTTTCCTATCTTAATGCATGAATACACAATCTGTAAACAAGCATAATCATCTTAATGCAATGCAACATGATCTGTAAACAAAGCATAATTAGATAAAACATAAACAAGAGTCTAGTATGTGATTTATTGGACAACTCAAGGATGATCTCGATTGAGTTGTTTCTTCCCGAATATCACATGAATTATACCTTTGTCGTCCCCGTCTGATGAAGACGAAGTCCTGTATTCAAATCTGTCCATCTCGAATCTGAAATGACAATATCGAATACGCTGTATTAGTGAATAACTCAATATACAATCTGTTCTGATCAATACCCAACTCAGTATACAATCTGATCAATATCTGAACAAGATATAATCTGATTCATATCATCGCTATCACAATACAATCTGAATCATATCGAAATCTGATTAATCTAAATCAACTGATGTTTCGACGGCATAGCAATACAATCTGAATAACCCCGTCAATCTGAACATCACAAATATAATACTGGAATTCATAATCTATGTCAACATAATTCATACTCTGAATAGTAACACAATTCTGATATAAAATCTCAGTCAATATCTTTCAAAAATCATAACAATTACAGAAACAGTCTGTTCTTTAATCTGACTTCAATTCTATAATGTCTACGGTAGCAGAAACACCATATCTGAATCATATTCAAATCTGACAATATCATAAACTCAAATCTTGTTTAAACGTAACAAAACTTACGTCCAATTGTAGCCTGCGTTGATAGGAACACAGCACTAAAGTCGGATTCAAAATCAGATAGACGGCTCGCTCATAAATCGATTTCGAAATGGCCGAACAAAGCTTTCCCTAACCTTTTCGATTTTCTTCTGCCAAAATCTGAATGTTTGCATGTATATATATATATATATTTATCTATACTATTATAAATATATGAGTTTGAATTGTGATTTTACTTGTTTATCCTTTTTCAACTTTTATTTAATTAAATAATACTTAATTAATGTCTTATTTAGGTGACTTTTCAATTTTCTTATCTAATTACCTAATTTGTTTAATTAATACATTTTATTCTACTATGCATTATTTCACATCAATATATTTTCTAAGCTTTATAATAAAAAATAGTTCGGACTTAATTTTTTTAAATTTCATGTTACATGAACATATAAATTTTTGGTTAGCGGTTCGAATTTAATTTTTAAGACTTCAAGTTAAAAAAACATATATGTTTTATACCTAAAAATAGTTCAAACTTTATTTTTTAAACTTCAAGTTAAATGAACATATATATATATAATTTTTTTATTAACAATTCGAACTTAATTTTTTAAACTTTAAGTTTAAAAAAAATATATGTTTTATAAATAAAAATAGTTCAACTTTATTTTTTAAACTTCGATTTAAATGAATATATACATTTATGGTTAGTAAACTTCAAGTTACATGAACATATACATTTTTGATTAGCGGTTCGGAATTAATTTTTTTTATTTAGGTGACTTTTCAATTTTCTTATCTAATTACCTAATTTGTTTAATTAATACATTTTATTCTACTATGCATTATTTCACATCAATATATTTCTAAGCTTTATAATAAAAAATAGTTCGGACTTAATTTTTTTAAATTTCATGTTACATGAACATATAAATTTTTGGTTAGCGGTTCGAATTTAATTTTTAAGACTTCAAGTTAAAAAAACATATATGTTTTATACCTAAAAATAGTTCAAACTTTATTTTTTAAACTTCAAGTTAAATGAACATATATATATATAATTTTTTTATTAACAATTCGAACTTAATTTTTTAAACTTTAAGTTTAAAAAAACATATATGTTTTATAAAAAAAAATAGTTCAACTTTATTTTTTAAACTTCGATTTAAATGAATATATACATTTATGGTTAGTAAACTTCAAGTTACATGAACATATACATTTTTGATTAGCGGTTCGGAATTAATTTTTTAAACTTTAAGTTAAAAAAAACATAGATGTTTTATAAATAAAAATAATTCAAACTTTATTTTTTAAACTTCAATTTAAATGAACGAATAAATTTATGGTTAGTAAACCTCAAGTTACATGTACATATAAATTTTTGGTTAGCGGTTCGAATTTAATTTTTTAAAACTTCAAATTAAAAAAAAAACATATATGTTTTATAATTAAAAATACTTCAAACTTTATTTTTTAAACTTCAAGTGAAATGAACATATAAATTTATGGTAGTATTTTTTAAACCTAAAATAAATTTTCTATTTTTTAATATATTTTCTATGTTTTATATCGAAAAATGGTTCGAACTTAATTTTTTAAACTTCAAGTTACATGAACATATAAATTTTTGGTTAGCGGTTCAGACTTCATTTTTTAAACTTCAAGATAAATAAATTTTTGGTTAGCGATTCGGACTTAATTCAAATTAAAAAAACATATATGTTTTATAACTAAAAATAGTTCAAACTTTATTTTTTAAACTTCAATTTAAATGAACATATAAATATATGGTTAGTATTTTTTTAACCTACAATATTTTTTTATTTATTTAATATATTTTCTATGTTTTTTTAAACTTCAAATACATAAACATATAAATTTTTGATTAGCGGTTCGGATTTAATTTTTAAAACTTCAAGTTAAAAAAACATATATTTTTTATACTAAAAATAGTTCAAACTTTATTTTTTAAACTTTAAGTTAAATGAACATATATATAAATTTATGGTTAGTATTTTTTTAAACCTACAATAAATTTTTCTATTTTTTAATATATTTTCTATGTTTTATAACAAAAAATGGTAAGGACTTAATTTTTTAAACTTCAAGTTACATGAACATATAAATTTTTTGTTAGCGGGCCGGTTCAGACTTAATTTTTCAAACTTCAAATTAAATAAACATATATGTTTTATAACCAAAAATAATTTAAAATGTATTTATTAAACTTCAAGTTAAATAAACATATAAATTTGTGGTTAGTATTTTTTAAACATATAATATATTTTCTATTTTTTTAACAAAAAAATGATTCATACTTAACTTTTTTAGCTTAAAGTTAAATGAATATATAAATATGTCATTATCTCATTTATATTTATCTATAACACTCATCCATACATTTTTGGTGATCTAATATTTGATTTGCATATGGTTTCAATATTTAAATTTAGCTTAAATAAATATTTGTATATAATGGTGCTTTATTGTATTTGAAATAATTGTGAGGTCATCACGATGTGAATAATTTTAGTCCTTAATTTTTTGTAATAATAATAATAATAATGTATTGTGATTCCACCGACTTATTAAAATGAACATACTCATATAATATTGCTCTAAAGTTTGTTGATTTGATTGATTTATATATGATTAATGTATGTTCTTAATTTTTAAAATTTAAGTTAAATGAACATATTAATTTTTAGTTAGAGGTTCAAACTTAATTTTTTAAACTTTAAGTTAAATAAAGTTAATTTATTTAATTGATAGATTGATACATCATTATGCATTATTTTCCCAATTATTAGTTAATAATTGATATATTTTTAATTTAATTTATTTTATTTATTTATTTATTTAATTGATACGTTAATAATTGATATATTTTTAATTTAATTTAGTTTATTTATTTATTTAATTGATACATAACTATGCATTATTTCAAATAAAAAATTTGAATGCTATTAATATTTCTTACATATTTTTTGATTATGCATTCTTTCACATGAAAAATTAGGCTACTATTAATATTTTTTAAAGGTATATTTTCTATGTTTCATAACAAAAAATAGTTCAAAATTAATTTTTTAAACTTCAAGCCAAATAAACATATACGTTTTATAAGAAAAAATGGTTCGAAATGTATTTTTTAAACTTCAAGTTAAATGAACATATAGATTTGTGGTTAGTGGTTCAAAGAATAAAATATAAATCAAACAAAGAGAAGAATTTTGTTTTCTGTTATATATTTTATTTATTCAGCAATGAGCCTTTTATAGGCAAATACACATATGAAAAAAACCATAAAAATAGCAACAATATTTGACCACTAAACCATGAAATAACAAATATGCTAAAATAATTATTTTCTGTAATACTTTGTTAATATTAAACAATGACTAACAGATTTTATTTGACAAGACAGATAACTAAGTACTTCGGCAAACCTTTAACAATTCAATAATATCTCTCTTAAACCGATAAGGTAAACATCGGCTTAATAAGAACATCATCCCTCAAATTTGTTTTGTAGTATGCTAATACCAAGTAGCTCCCTTAGTTTATGAAATGCAGGCAGTTTCAGGGACTTGATAAACATGTTAGCTACTTGGTTTTCACTTTTGCAATAGATGAGATCAATTGTTTCATTCTTTGTGAGGTCACTTAAAATTGATATTTCACATCAATGAGCTTGCTTCTTCCATGGAGGACTAGATTCTTTGATAGTTTTATGGCTGAACTATTATCACAATAAATTGCAAAATGATCTTGATTATTGAATTTAAGCTCTTCGAGAATTTTTCTCAACCAAAAAGCTTGACATGCACGTGAAGTTGATGCAACAAATTTAGCTTCAATGGTTGATAAAGTAACAATTGATTGTTTCTTCGAAGTGCATGGAACAACCACTTGATCTAAGAAAAAAATCATATCCTTAAGTTCTTTTCTATAATCTCGATCTCCTTCAAATCTAATTGTTCTCCTTTCTTATAGTAGAGACCAAGTTCTTGTGTTCGTTGTCGGCATCATAAAATCCTCTTAACAGCTTAAAAATGCATTTCTGTAGGATTCTCAATTTATCTGCTTATGAGACTGAAAGAATACATAATATCCGACATTGTTGCTGTCAAATACTACATTAAGCTTCTAACAATTTGCTTGTAAAATGTGTTGTCAATCTTCTTTCCTTCACAAATTTTTGTTAGCTTCAAACCATAGTCTACGGGAGTACTTGCAGAATTGCATTTCTTCATATTAAATATGCACAAAACTATTTGAACACGTTTTTTTTGTGAAATAAAAATCTCATAAGTAGATTGAACTACTTCATACCAAGAAAATGATGCATCTTGCCAAGATCCTACATATCAAACTCAACCATCATGGACTTCTTAAATTTTCAAACATGACACTATCATTTTAAGAGAATATAAGATCATTAACATATAAACAAACAATGAGATTTTTCATTCATCTTCAATTTTGTACAAAGTTTTTTTTCAATTTATACACTTTATGCTCATTTCCAACTTAATATAACAAGGAGGTTGATGGATACATATATGTTCTTCTGAGTCTCCATGTAAGAACGTCGATTTTACAACCAAATAGAAGATAGACCATGAATATTGTGCTAATAAGGCAATTACCAATCTGATCGTATCATGTCTTACAACTGAGTAAATATTTCTATATAACCGACTCCAAACTCTTATTTGTAATCTTTTGCTACCAACGGTGCTTTGAATTTGTCGGCTTTCCATTTTCTTTCAATTTACTCTTGTAAATCTACTTCACATATCGTTTTTTGACCTTTTGGAAGCTCGATGAGTTCCCAAGTTTTATTTTTATCGATGAATGTGATTTTAGCATCCATTGCCTTTTGCTATTTTGATTCTTTGACACCTTCTTCGAAAGCTATTGGATCACAATAAGAAAATAGAGCAAAATGAACAAATTAATCTTAAATTTAGTTATTACCAGTTACCTCATAATTTGTCATCCATATTGCTCTTCTTTTAAATCGTTGAGATCTTTGTTTATTTTCTATCTCATTGACTGAAATATGTTGATTAATTATTGATTGTTGCTTGTACTCTACAGATTATGCATTCTCCAAAGGATGCTGCATTTCTTCTCCATTTTCTCCATCAAAATCAGCTTGAATTGGTTGTTTAACAGTATTTTCATCAACAAAAAACTACTGAACATCATGAATATTTTTGACATTGGGATAACTGCATCTACCGATTATTGTGTTAGTATCTATTTGGTTCAAATTTGAACACATTTCTTTTTCTGCGCATATATTTTACCTTGTTGACTTGTAACTCAACTGAGTTGAGATAAAGCGATTGTATTTTGTTAGCTCAAGCCAATAATACCGAAAGTTTTAACAGGTATTCATTCACCCCCTCTAAACAGCTAGCCGGTCTTAACAACATATGAGATTGAGTACATGCTGATCATCATAGACTAAAAAACGAATGCTAGAGAAATCCACCATTCATTGTTGCAATTGCAATTATTAAATAAAAAAATGACATAGTTAAATATAATTTGACATAGTATATTGATAAAATAATGAATTCCTTCAAAAGCACTGCTTAAGAATTGATATGTGCATTAACCGATATTTGAACAGTCGTTTATTAATTATTTTAATTTAAATTATTTAAATTGTGTTTGTTTCATTCTTTTATTTTAATTTCAATTTAGTTTATTAATTTATTCAAGTTTTTGTTCAAGTTAATTAAAGAATTGTTTTTAATGTAAATTTGTAATATATCAAGTTTTGTCGGACGATATCCGTACTTGTTATTAGAACTTGACGTGTACACAGAAATAACAAAAAAAATTACATAACGAAAAGTAAATTATTTAAAATAAGCATGTGAAAACATGTAAATTTCATATATGTAATTAATATGAGTTTATAAAAAATATAATTTTCATGTTTATTTATTATATCAACTAATTTTATCTCGAATAAAATCGTTTTCACGTGCAACGCACGTGCACTATTCTAGTATATATATATATATATATATATATATATATATATATATATATATATATATATATATATATACATTCACGACATGCAAGAGAGCAAGTGGCATCGTGCATGTTCAGCACGTTTCGCGCATATGCGCCAACAATGTCGCGCATATGCGCCGGTAGCTCACACCAGCATTTTGCCAACTCGCGCATATGCGCCATTTATGTCGCGCATATGCGCCAACCATTCTGCCTAACCCGCGCATATGCGCCATTTAAGTCGCGCATATGCGCCAATCCTTCTGGACCTTCCGCGCATATGCGCCACTAATCTCGCGCATATGCGCCAAGGCTTCTGGAGGTATCGCGCATATGCGCGCATGTCTTCGCGCATGTGCGCCAACCTTACTGTGATTCTCGCGCATGTGCGCCACTCTTGATCGCGCATGTGCGCCAACACATAAATTTGCACACATAATTTACACCTTTCTTATGTGTTCTGGTCCGATCCGTTCCGTCTATAATTATCTCCATTACTTCAATAATCATTCCAGATTAATTATCAATTACGGTAATCATACTCAATTCATTTCAGATTACGGTAATTAAATTCTCGGGCATTACAATATTCTAATCCATCTAATTATTTCTTTGACATCGATCTATGTCATCTAGTTCTGTTTGTACGTAATCTGGTACAAACTGATAGATATAGATCGAGAAATCTGTCAATCATAATCATATCATATCAAAATCTAAAGGAAATGGCTGTAATGTCATTACGAAAACCATAGAAATGTACTCCCATTTCTATTCAGAAATATACATATTCTGTAATAAATCTTCTAATTTCTATCTTTCTGTCTTTTCTGTTAGCGATTCAGACATATCAGTACAATTTCTGCCAACATTTCCGTACACATTCTGTCACGACTGATCTAATCTGTCTATATCATACCTATCTGTTCGAATATTATACATTCACAATCACCTGAATGAAAACTGAACTTACTACTGATTATTTCTGACACTATCTGTACTTTCAGATTCAAACTATTCTGTAAAAAAAATCAGTTAATAATATAAAATAAAGAAGAAATACCTACCTGGTATTAGGCACTGACTACAGATATCAAATTCTGTTATCCAATTCTGAAATATTCTGATATCATAAGATAATCAATCTGATACACACACAAATCACATATCGGTTGCTCTGATCGAAACTCTGTTCTGATTATCGAAATACAAACAACCTATACAGATCTAGTGAGTTTAAGAAAACTCATAAACAACGATTGCTGGCAATACTGATAATTCTGACTACTGATCAATCTTCACAGTGCCCAAATCATCTGTCATACCTCATCTGCAAATAGAATATTCTCCCAAACAATATAAGATGTCTCAAATACTGATTTAGATCAATCACAATACGCAAGCAGATATAACATAATAAGGGAATAAGAGAATAAGAAATCTGTAAAACTCAGCAATTCTGACTTTCTGACATTTCTGCTAATTCTGATATATCTGTTACCTGTGTCGTTTACAGTCGCTGATTTCTGTCTCAACTGTGCACATAAATCGGTATACAAACTGCAGATATCACATATTCTGAATACAATCTGTTTCAATTATGATTCATACCTGACTAATTTCTGTATACAATAATCACGGTTCTCTGAATATTCAATAAAATCTTCAAATATTCCATTTAATCAATCAGATGCTGTTAACATATCAAATATCATAGATATAACAAGCATAACATCATCAGAATATCCCTGAATCTAAGAGTTTGCAATCTGTACCCTTCTATTAATCTTCAATATCATTCTGTACTGAATTCTAGTCTATAACCATTACCTGGTATCGATTCAATTCTGAAATCTACTTTTCTGATATCCAACACATCTGAAATCTTATCTAGGAAAACACCAGTCAACTAATACATTACGGGCAAATCTGTCACCGTTAGACTCGATTTCAGTATATCTACCAAACACATAAGGATACCATCTGTTCCTTTCTGTGATAATCGAGTCATAACAGTACAATGATCTAAGGAATTCTGGATCTAGAATCCTCATTTCTCAACTAGATCTGATTTTAATCTTACCATTTCTGGAACACATTCCACAATATTTCTGTACTTGTTTAGCATTTCCATATCAGTAATGCAATTAAATCAGATCATCAACAACACAAGTACAGCACAATCTACTCACCTCATTCTTATCTTACTGTAGTATATATATATATATCATAAAAATCTTAGATATCATCCTTTTCCTCAACCATCAAGGAAAGTAATACTATAGTACAATAAACCCAATAGGTACAGCATATCTCCATGCTAATCAATCATAGATACTCATAAAAATGCATTAGTACGTATCAATACATATGCAATATAATCATAAAAGAGTAGTACCTGTTGTAAATTCTGGGTCTGTTCTTCTGTCATTACCACCAATGACTTTGCTCTTTAAGATCTTCGAAAATGTTTCTGAGGACAAACTTTAGCAAAGTGTCCCGTCTGCTTACAGATATTGCACTTCCCAAGCACTCCCTGACATTGTTCTGTGGAGTGTCTCCCTCCACAAGTCCTGCAATACACTCCGATATAGCTCGGACAAGGACTGCTAGAACTAGAGGAATCACTTCCTAACTTCTTGAACTGTTTCTTTTGAATTTCAATAGTTCTTTTTCCTTACCACTACGACTGCCAATCTCTACTCTGGAAGGCAGTTGCTGTGCAGTCTGTTCTGGAAGAACATACGATGCTCCATGTTGTCCTATCAGAACCGTTTCTGCTCTTTTAGCTCTATTCAAGGTATCCGCAAAATTACTTGATTGCTTCACATTCACCAACGTACGTATTTCTGGATTCAATCCTTGAATGAACTGACTAGAAATAGCATAATCATTTCTAGCCATAAGAGGGGCAAAACGTAACAAGGTGAAGAACTGTGCCAAGTATTCATCAATACTCATCTGACCTTGTCTCAGGTTTGCAAATTCTGCACTTCTGTCCTCTCTATATGACACGGGGAAAAATCTTTGATAAAACTCAAACTTGAAAATCTTCCATGTAATCACTGGACAACTCTGCTCTAAAGCTCCTTTGGTGAGTAACCACCATCTCCTGGCAGCCTCATGCAATTGATTCTCAATAAGCCTAATTCTACACTCATCAGTGAAATTTAGGAATTCAAATAACATTTCTATTTCTTCAAGCCACTTCTCACAATCTGCTGGCGTCTCATTTCCCTTCAGAACCGGCGGCTGAAACGACTGAAACCTCTGAAACTGTGTTTCCATCTGAATCTCTGCCACATCTATCTTAGGTTCTGACCTACCTGTCTGATCATATGAAGTACTGCCCTTTTCTGGAATTCTTCTAGGAGGTATATCTGATTACCAAAAACATTAGTAACCCAATACTGCAAATCTGTGCCCATCTTTTTCTGATCATGATCATCTTACTGCTGATCATGAATCCGATCTGATTCATACTCAAGAATACATAATACCAATTTAAATCAAATAGTCAAGTAGCCATGTATCTTAAAGCAGTAACACATAGTCTCATGCTAGCACACAATGTCAATCAACATTAGAATCAATCTCATGCTAGCACACACATGCAAGGAAAGAAAATTCATCTACCCCGCTCATTCTCTTCTATCTCAATCTAACTCAGTCTAAAAGATCTATCAGTTCTGACTATCTCAGTCTAAATGATCTATATCTAAAAGAATCTATCACTAAAGGAACTATCAGCTCTGATACCACCTGTTGTGGGGACCCGGACGCTAATCATCTTCTTAATCATATTTGGGATTTAATTATCAATTCAGATAAAACAGGGTCTAAAAATTTTTCTTTTTAAAAATGTAAATGCGGAAGGTAATGGAATCTAAATACTATACATGTCTGTATAAAAATACATTCCAGTATTAAAATACTACAATCTGATCTAAGGTTCAACTACAAAAATTCAAGTAATAAAACCAAGTCTACAGTAAGTCCGGAATCACCACGCTATCTAGTCCAGCCTCTTTCTCATCTTGACCCCGATCCTTCCCCACCTGTTGTCATGCACACATACAAAACAAGACAAGAGCCGGATAACTCCGGTGAGAATAAATCCCAGTATAAAACATGGTAAGCATGTATATAAATAAACTAATTCCTAAAACATGCCGTCAGGTAGAAACACAATATATTTCATAATCTATGAAATTAAGCATGCAACTCAAATCAGATAAACATGCATATAACCAATCTTAATCATAAAACATGCTAACCCAACTGAAAGCAGAAATGAAGGGTCCCATGATCTAGGAGCCACATCCATATAAGCATGCAGTTCTAATCAAATCATGTCTAGACTTGACTCAATCTATAACTCTAGGGATCCCGGTGTGAATAAGACGATCTATCACCTACCCTCCCAATCGGGGTGACGGTATGTCTTATTCCTAGACTTCGGCCTGATCCGTATCCACATCTACAATAGGGGCGGTGATCTTCCCCTAAGCGGTGATATCGCCGAACATCTAGAAGTCTGGATGATCTCTCAGACTTTCCTATCTTAATGCATGAATACAATCAGTAACCCAAGCATTATCAGATAAAACATAAACAAGAATATAGTATGTGATTTATTGGGCAACTCAAGGATGATCTCGATTGAGTTGTTTCTTCCCGAATATCACATGAATTATACCTTTGTCGTCCCGCTCTGACGAAGACGAAGTCTCGAAGTCGAATCTGTCCATATCGAATCTGAAATGACAATATCAAATACACTGTATCAATGAATAACTCAATATACAATCTGTTCTGATCAATACTCAATTCAGTATACAAACTGATCAATGTCTGAATAAGATACAATCTGATCCACATCAATAATATCACAATCTAATCGAAATCATATCTGAATCTGATCAATCTAACTCAACTGATGTTTCGACGACATAACAATACAATCTGAATACCCCGTCAATCTGAACATCACAAATATAATACTGAACTGATAATCTGTGCCCACATAATTCATACTCTGAATATTAACACAATTCTGATATAGAATCTCAGTCAATAACTTTCAAAAATCATAACAATTACAGAAACGGTCTGTTCTTTAATCTGACTTCAATCCTATAATGTCTACGGTAGCAGAAACACCATATCTGAATCATATTCAAATCTGACAATATCATAAACTCAAATCTTGTTTAAACGTAACAAAACTTACGTCCAATTGTAGCCTGCGTTGATAGGAACACAGCGCTAAAGTCGGATTCAAAATCAGATAGACGGTTCGCTCATAAATCGATTTCGAAATGGCCGAACAAAGCTTTCCCTAACCTTTTCGATTTTCTTCTGCCAAAATCTGAATGTTTGCATGTGTCTATATATATATATATATATATATATATATATATATATATATATATATATATATATATATATACATCCACGACATGCAAGAGAGCAAGTGGCATCGTGCATGTTCAGCACGTTTCACGCATATACGCCAACAATGTCGCGCATATGCGCCGGTAGCTCACACCAGCATTTTGCCAACTCGCGCATATGCGCCATTTATGTCGCGCATATGCGCCAATCATTCTGCCTAACCCGCGCATATGCTCCAATCCTTCTGGACCTTCCGCGCATATGCGCCACTAATCTCGCGCATATGCGCCAAGGCTTCAGGAGGTGTCGCGCATATGCGCGCATGTCTTCGCGCATGTGCGCCAACCTTACTGTGATTCTCGCGCATGTGCGCCAATCTTGATCGCGCATGTGTGGCAACACATAAATTTGCACACATAATTTACACCTTTCTTATGTGTTCTAGTCCGATCCGTTCCGTCTATAATTATCTCAATTACTTCAATAATCATTCCAGATTAATTATCAATTACGGTAATCATACTCAATTCAATTCAGATTACGGTAATTAAATTCTCGGGCATTACAGACGATATCACGATATAATCAAAATCACTACCGAATCTGATCAATATCAATTAACTGATGTTTCAACGGTATAACAATACAGTCTCGATAACCCCGTCAGACCAAACATCACATATATAATACCAGAACTCATAATCAATATCGACGCCAGTCATAATCTCAATAACAATATACATATGATATGAATTCTCAGTCAAATCGAATCCAAAATCATAACAATTCCATAACCAGTCCGTTCTTCAATCTGACTTCAATCCTATGATGTCTAATATGACAAGAACATCATATATGAATCCTATTCAATTCTGACAATATCATAATTTCAAAACATGTCAAAACGTAGCAAAACTTACGTCCAGTTGTAGCCTACGTTGATAGGAACACGGTGTTGTACTCGGATTCAAAATCAAACGGCCGGATTTTCTCACAACCTCAATTTCACCCGGAGCTTCCCTCGGTTTTCTTCTTTTAATTCTGAATAAACGTTTGTATGTATATATATATATATATATATATAAATATATATATATATATATATATATATATATATATATATACACATCTCACCTTACAAGACAAGTGGCATATTCTCGTTCTGCATGCTTGGCGCATATGCGCGCCCAAGATCCGCGTATATGCGCCGGAAGCTGTATTCGGCTACCTGAGTGTTCGCGCATATGCGCGCAAATCGTCGCGCATATGCGCGAGACCTACTGCCTCGTACCATCGATCACCCATGCATATGCGCGTCCATCTCGGCGCATATGCGCCCAAGGTTCTGGACCTCCCGCGCATGTGCGAGCTTACACTCGCGCATGTGCGCGAACTTCTCTGGACTCGCTGTGGGACATTCGCATGGCTCGCGCATATGTGCGCACACTTTCCGCGCATATGCGCGAGACCTTCGGGTCACGCACACCCAGCCCTTCCATTTCGATTTCCTTTCGTCTTTCCCCGGTCCGATCCGTTCCGTTTATATTTACCATAATTAATCAATAAATCATTTCAGATTAATTTCAGATTACAGTAATTATACGCAAATCATTTCAGATTACGGTAATCCAATTCTCGGGCCTTACATTTCTCCCCCTCTAAGATATGATTTCGTCCTCGAAATCACAAGCAATCCACTCGTGTAATACAGATAATCATATCATATCTCAAATCAGAGATAAGAAGAAGATATATAGAACTGCAATAAGCTTATATCATAATCCTACTCGAAATAACTTGTGATAGAATCAATAACAATTATTGTCTATACAACATCCGTATATGCCAATCAACAATTCCATAGCAAATCAATATCCCAGTCAGAGATATATTCAATCTTCGGTTTCAAATACCAACAATCATCGTCCGACATTGGCTTAATAGTCTATGTATTCTGAGCTATCCGCATTGCTTCTAAATCCGTTTCATTTTTCTGATCAGATTTCTGATCCTATCAACTCCTATCACAGGTATCACTGCCATATCATCCCCATATGAAGGAAATTCACAGTTCTCGCTGTACAATACCTCGACTAAAGCTATTTCAATATTCATCTGGTAGCTATTATCGTACAATAGTTCAAGAGTGACAAGGAATCATGTCAACTAGTGCTATAATCCAGCACTACATTTCCTGGATATCCTCCAGTATCAGGATAGTTCACTCTGACTATCCGTCAATCTATAAATTAAGATGAAAAATCATGTTATACTTTCAGCCAAAAGTATAAAATCAAACGAAAATCACAGTCTGATAAAATCAACTTTGGCATTTAATACAATCTGACTCCTCTTCTGACATATCTCTCAGTCGTCTGGTCATATTTGAACATCATCCTGTACAATCGAATCTATACCGATTTGAACAATCGTTCAATCACAATTACTATCTTGGCAAGACTACAGTAGTGTCATCACACCATCCATAGAAATGTACTCCCATTTCTATTTAGAAATCAATAATCAAGATCAGTAATTTAAAAGTTTCTATCTGTGTGTCTTCATCTGTCAGCGATTTAGACATTTCAATACAAATTCTGAAATAACTGATTCCATCTGTTTACTTCAAAACTGTCTATTCGAATTATCACACATTTCCTGTTACCAGAATAGTACTGAATCTACTATTGTGTGTATCTGACAATACATGTCATTTCAACTTCGAATATCCGACACAAACAAATCAGGTAATAATATAAATTAACGAAAGATACCTACCTGGTATTCTGTTCTAACTATCAAAATTAAGTTCTGAACAGTCTGATCAAACTTCTGAACTTCTTTAATCTTCAAAATCAGTTCTGACTCGACTGAACTGTATATAAACTCAACGGTTCATAACAATCGGTATCAAACACGGACTCAGATTGATAATAATGTCGGATCAGATTCAAAATATCAATACACAATACTGATCTAATAACTGCAAAGAATGCAATTTCTGACATTTCGAAAATTCTGCCATTTTCAATGTCGTTCTCAGCCACTGATCACGGTCTTACTGTGCTACAATCAATCAGCATATTATCTTCCGATATCACAGACTCTGAATACAATCTATTACAATTAAGATTCATATCCGAACAATTCTGTATACAACACTCTCAGTACCCAGAATATTCAATACAACTGTCAACTGTCCGATTCAATCAATCATACGCTGCGAATATATCAAAAAATCATAGATAAAACGAGCATATAATCATCAGAACACTTCTAAGCACATGATTTATCAACCCATAAACGGAACTGAAGTACTTTACAGAGAAACATATAATCAGATGTAACTCTAACTCTTCAGGCAATAAATCTTTCAACTGATATCTCAATTCTCTCAATTCAATCAGTATCAGTCTATAAGAAATTTCTAAAATGAAACCAATACCTGGAATCACATCAAGGCTGAAATCCCTCTCCCTGATACAGGACAACCCTGAAATCTCATCTGCCAGATTATAGCAAACTTCCTGCTACTAGTAAATCAATCCTGATAGACTTAGCTTCAGTCATCAACTGAACACATCAGGAATTACTCCATTCCTTTCGATAATCATCGAATCATATATAATACGGATATCAAGGAATTCAAAATCAAGAATCATTACCGTATATTATTCATTCTTTGGCCATTTCAGGTCCAAATCTTACCATTTCCTGGCAAGACTCTAGAATAGCTCTGTACTTGTTCGATATATCAATATCAATCATGCAGTCATCATCAGACAATACAAGTACAATCTAGTCTAACTCAATCTCATTCTCAACTTACTGCAGTATATGATATATCACAGAATATCACTGATATCAAATTTCTGTCCCCCAAAAAAAATAAGGAATCAAGACTACAGTCAATACAGACTCAACAGGTACAATGTATATCAATGCAATCCAGTCAAAGATAATCGTAAAGAATGCATTAGTATATATCAATACATATGCAATCTAATCATAAAAGACCAGTACCTGTCACTGTATCATCAAGTGTGTCCTGGGTCTGTTTCTCGATCACCACCCCCAGATGTTCCTGCTCCCTGAAATCTTCGGGCACCTTTCTGTGGACAGACTCTAGCAAAGTGTCCTTGCTGTTTACAGAAGTTGCACCGACCAGTCATGAAGAACACAAAAATGGAGAAAACTTGGAGAGAATTGGTGTAGGAATTTCGACCATCATACATGTGTAATGAGGGAGGAGAGACTAGTCTTGGGGTTGCAAAAAGTTGATTCAAAAAGTTGCATGCCAACCATTAATTTAATCAAAAGTATTCCCCAACTCTTCACCTCCCATGCATGCATATTATATAGTTTTTAATCAAATTAAAAACTTTGGACTAAATTTAAATATCTCAAACACATTTGAGACTATTTAAACATTACTTGAATTTACCCAAGTCCCACTAGTTAAATAATTATTTTAATTGAGCTCTACAAGACTCAATATTATTTAATTAATCCAACACTTGAATTAAGTTAATTATTTGGGCTCTACTAGGCCCACTAGTGTTTAATTAATTCAACACTTGAATTAATTTAATTTAGTCCATAATAATGTTTATGAAAATCACAATTTTCAAAAACATTAGTCACTTGGCCAAATTTTAATCTAGGAACACTTCCATAAATTAAAATTTATATTTCTCTCATAGAAGTCATACTTCTATTTTTCTTTACACTTATAAACTCATTTATAAGTCGTTCAACACATTGAACTATTTTCTCCTTTATAGAAGTCATACTTCTAATTTTCCTTACGCTTATAAACTCCTTTATAAGCCGTTCAACACATTGAACTATTTTTACTTCTCATCGGGATTTACAAAGCTAGTACTTGTGTGGCCCTCAATGGTTCATTGATACAACTAGCCGTGGGTTCACATCTCCATGTGATTCGGACTAAACATGTCCTTATTCGAGCATACCCCAATTGCTCCATTCTTACTTATCAACTCCTTGATAGTAAGAACGTCAGAACTCAAGTCTGATAGTACCCAACCAATCACGTTAAACGCCTAGCAGCATCGCTTACGTGATTCCCTAGGTATCACATGATAGTGCCTGCAAGAACCATTCAATTATGGTTAGCGTACAGTACGGTCCCTTCAACTCATATATCCCGATCGATTCGACAACCATTGGTTTATCGAGAGTTGTCAATGAATCGATACTATGTGTCATGTCGTAGTTGCATCGATGGTGTAATCTATGAAACACCTTTCATAATTACAACCATACTCTGGCCAGAGATTTCGATCTACATACACATGATAACACATAGGATATCCATACCCGAAGGTAAGCGGTGAATCCCCGACTACAATGCATCGACTCCTATGTGTTTCGACAGAACACCCAACCTTGCCACCTGATGACCCCATGAGAGTCGGTAAACAAGTCAAAGTGTAATTCTAGCACATAGAGTCTCAATGTTGTCCCGGGTCATAAGGACTAATTCTGTACAACCATAAACCAGGACTTTTCCACTCGATAAGTGAGAACCACTTGGAAAGTCCTTTTATGGAGGGTTGTTCAGTGCACTCTACAAGGAGCACCTATCTGCATGTTCGGACATCACAATGTCCCCTACCAATGAAACATGGTACTCACATCGCAGATACTAGTCTCTAACTCGAGCGGCCTATATCCTTCTTAGTGACGGCTGAATCGACTAGGAACCGTTTAGAATATACAGTATTACAAATATGAGTTTCATGATACTCATCATATGAGCATCTCATATTCTTTCTACTATTTGTATATTCAAGGGCTTTATCTATGCAGCTAGCATGGGTATACAGATAAAGATTTGCCAAAATAATAATTTCAAATATTATTAAAATAAAGACTGCTTATACATAGAGTTTCATTGTGAACACTCGGCCAACACTTGGCTCGACGGGCACCTACTCTAACAAGTCACTCCATGGCATAGCTCCGGGGAATGTCTCCCACCGCAATTCCTGCAATAAACTCCAGTATAATTCGGACTAGAGCCACTGGAGCTAGATGAACCGCTCCCAAACTTCTTGAATTGCTTCTTTTGAACTTTCAACATCTCTTTCTTTCCACCACGGCTACTGCCAATCTCGATTCTGGAAGGCAGTTGTAGTGGTACCGGTGTTGGAAGAACATATGAAGCTTTCTTTTGTCTCATTAGAACGGTTTCTGCTCTTCTGGCTCGATTCAGAGTATCAGTAAAATTACTCGGTTGTTTCACAGTTACCAAGGTGCGTATTTCTGGATTCAAGCCCTTGATAAACTGATCAGCTACAGCTGTATCATTTCTAGCCCCTTGCGGACCAAACTTTAACAAGGTAAAGAAATGGGCCAAATATTCATCAATCTTCAATGGACCCTGCCTCAAATTTGCAAATTCTGCACTTTTGTCCTCTCGATATGATAGAGGTACAAACCTTGGATAAAATTCAACTTTGAAAAGTTTCCACGTAATCGTGAAACCACGCTGTGCTATGGCTTCCCGGGTTATCAGCCACCAACTCCTAGCGACTTCCCGTAGTTGATTCCCAACCAATTTAATTCTGCACTCATCTGTGAATCCCAGAAATTCAAACAGCATTTCAATCTCCTCCAGCCAGGTCTCACAATCAGCTGGTGCTTCAACACCCCTCAAAATCGGTGGTTGAAACGACTGAAACCTTATCATCTGTGTTTCCATCAGAGTTTCAGACACATCCATCTGATCATACGATGTACTACCCCTTTCTGGAATCCTTCTAGGAGGAATATCTGATAATCACAAACGTTAGTAGTAACATGAGACAAATCCGTCTCAATCCCAATCCTGATCAGCTTACCTCTGATCAAGAATTGGTTCTGATCCAGTTTCAAATAATACATATTACCAAATCAACTCAGATATTCAGGTAACATGTAGCTTAATATACAGTAAAAACATACTGAAATCTTAGCATATACAATGTAATTTCAACATTATATTCAATCATATGTCATATAAATCCAGGCAGTAAAGCATAATATCATGCTAGCATACACAATGTAATTCCACAATATAATCAATTACATGCTAGCAATCACATGCAAGGAAAGAAAACTCATTCTACCCCGCTCACTCTTCTTCATCTCAGTGCTAAGAAACCTATAGTTCAAGGACCTACAGCTCTGAAACCTAATGCTCTGATACCACCTGTTGTGGGGACCCGGACGTTAATTCATTCCTTAATCGTCTTTAGGAATAAATAATCAAATATAATAAACAGGGTCTAATTTTTTTTTTTTTAAATGCAAAGCGGAAACGTAATGTAATTAAATTCAAATTACATATTATACATAATCTAACAATTATTGTATGATCTGCATAGTCCAACTAGGTTCAACTGCATATCAGTACTGAATCCTAAGTTGCTTCTGAAGCCCGGATCTCCACGCTATCTAGTCCAGCCTCGTTCTCTTCCTGACCCTTATCCTATCCCACCTGTTGTCATGCACACATACAACCAAGACAACAGCCGGATAACTCCGGTGAGATATAAATATCCCAGTATAAATCATGTATACATGCAATCATATAAACAATATAAAAGCATATAACAGAAAATCATATTCCGTATCAAAATCATGACATGAAATAATAACAAGAATAAATCATATTCTAAACATGTACCCTAATCCGGAACATAAATCAATATCAAGAATAAATCCTATTCTAAACATTTTCCACTATCAGGAACATAAATCAGTATTAATCAATACAATAAGATATAATTGTCACTCAGTCCAGTGACTCTACATTTTAGACTAGACTCAATCCTAGCCTAGGGATCCCGGTTTCCAGACATTGGCATTCCATATCGACCAACAGTAATAGAAAAGGCTCCAGTTCTATCCACGTCGATATAGTATCAATCACCAGTAATAGAAGAAGCTCTGTTTCTATCTACATCAGTATAGTATTGATCACCAGTAATAGAAGAAACTCCAATTCTATCCACATCGATATAACATCGATCAACAGTAATAGAAGAAGTTATAATTCTATCCACATCGATACAGTACTGATCACCAGTAATAGAAGGAGCTATAATTCTATTCACATCGATAGCCAATTATCCAGTGACAGACTATGGCACTTCCGCCAATACAATATCTCATGACATCGTGCAATGTGCCCGTGGTGATCCCACCACTATCAGGCACTTCTGTCATAAGACTATTCGTCTAATACATGTTATCTATAATTCAAGAGAACAAGTATATCAATCAACTCAATGCAAATATCAATGCAATAAAGTAAAGTATGTGATTTAGGGAAACTCGAGTCAAACCTCACTCGAGTTGTGCAATCCCAACTCAACATTAATTTATACCTTTATCTCCTCCCTCAGAAGAAGAAGAATTCCCGACTCTATCTCGGTCCATTCTCAATCTGGTAATCACAATATCGAACAGATATAATATCAATAAAAAATTCAATTCAGAATCTGTTCTGATCAATACTCAAATCAAAACACATAATCTGATCGATGTCACTTGAGATACAATCTAATCCATATCGACGATATCACGATATAATCAAAATCACTACCGAATCTATTCAATATCAATTAACTGATGTTTCAACGGTATAACAATACAGTCTTGATAACCCCGTCAGTCCAAACATCACATATATAATACCAGAACTCATAATCAATATCGACGCCAGTCATAATCTCAATAACAATATACATATGATATGAATTCTCAGTCAAATCGAATCCAAAATCATAACAATTCCATAACCAGTCCGTTCTTCAATCTGACTTCAATCCTATGATGTCTAATATGACAAGAACATCATATATGAATCCTATTCAATTCTGACAATATCATAATTTCAAACATGTCAAAACGTAGCAAAACTTACGTCCAGTTGTAGCCTACGTTGATAGGAACACGGTGTTGTACTCGGATTCAAAATCAAACGGCCAGATTTTCTCACAACCTCAATTTCACCCGAAGCTTCCCTCGGTTTTCTTCTTTTAATTCTGAATAAACGTTTGTATGTATATATATATATATATATATATATACACATCGCACCTTACAAGACAAGTGGCATATTCTCGTTCTGCATGCTTGGCGCATATGCGCGCCCAAGATCCGCGCATATGCGCCGGAAGCTGTATTCGGCTACTGGAGTGTTCGCGCATATGCGCGCAAATCGTCGCGCATATGCGCGAGACCTACTGCCTCGTACCATCGATCACCCATGCATATGCGCGTCCATCTCGGCGCATATGCGCCCAAGGTTATGGACCTCCCGCGCATGTGAGCGCTTACACTCGCGCATGTGCGCGAACTTCTCTGGACTCGCTGTGGGACATTCGCATGGCTCGCGCATATGCGCGCACACTTTCCGCGCATATGCGCGAGACCTTTGGTTCACGCACGCCCAGCCCTTCCATTTCGATTTCCTTTCGTCTTTCCCCGGTCCGATCCGTTCCGTTTATATTTACCATAATTAATCAATAAATCATTTCAGATTAATTTCAGATTACAGTAATTATACGCAAATCATTTCAGATTACGGTAATCCAATTCTCGGGCCTTACAGTTATAAACTTAAAGGAAATAGGATTACCTTGAAAAGTTCCTATAATACTTGTTTCATCAACATAGGTTAAAGGATAAATTTGATAGATGAAAGGAAGACCAAGTATAAGTTGGCTAAAAATATCTTTTGCTAATAAAAAACTGATTTGAATACAGTTTTTATCTTTGCAAATATAAGCTTTTGGTAATTTATAATTTATTTCTAATGGTTCTCCTCCTGAATGAGAAAGAGAATGAGTAGTTTTATGAAAATATTTAGTAGGATTTAATCCTTCCTGTATAACATTTAAATCTGCACCATTATCAATCATAGCAATAAAATTCTTTTTATAAGAATTTTCAATTAATAAAGTAATATTAGTATACCATTTTTGAAATATAATCATGCTTAAAATAGATAAATGTTTTTGATTTAGATTACGAAAAGAAATATCTTGAAGATTATCAATGTAGAACCCGTAAATCAGTCTACGTAAGCCATGCATAATTCTAGATTTTTAAATTTAAATTGACTTCATTGCATGATTATTTAAATGCTTTTCTTTGAAGTTAATTATTTTAGCCAGCAGTTTAATTTTATTCTTTCAGTTATTTCAGTGAGGCCGGACTGGAGTTGGAGTTTAGAGATAAATTTAAGATTCAGAAAATATTTTCAGGATTTAATTTAGCTAGCAATTAAGTTGATTTAAGTTAAAAAGGAGGTTGAGGATTTATTTTAATTACTTGAGGTGAGTAGGAAATAAATTCATTTGAGTTCAATTAATTAAGGGATTTATTCACTAAATTATTTAAAGGATAAGTAAGGCTTTTAAGGGTTATAAATTTAAGAAATAATCAACATTTCCCTTCATTTTTAGTGTTGATTTTCGGCCCCCTTAGTTGCTAGTTTATCCATTGCCACCTCATCACCTTTAACCTTTCTTTATATTTAATTAGTAGGATAATTCTTTTATTTTTGGGAGCACCATTTTATTAAATATTTAGCATTATCCTAGTCTAATAAGCTCAAGAATTCGGCCACCCCTTCTAGATTCATCCATCAATTCATTTGTTATCAATCAACAATTCAAAATTTGAAAGAGGAGGGAGACTTGGTCACTTTTTTTTTATCCCTTTAATTGTGGATCTCCCCTCACTCCCCTAACCACTTAATCCCCCCTCCATCACCGAACCAGCAGCCATTTTCAGATAGAAAATCGTGAGTTCTAAGCTAGAAAGGAAGGAAAGAAATCGAGTGCAAGAAAGGTAGAAAAGAGAAGCGTTCCACTCCTCCGCACCGCATCGTCTCTTCATTTCGTTTTTCATTCAAACGAAACCAAGGCATGTCTAGATTTCTTTCAAACCTCAATCAAGTCCTACTAACATTATTTTGATGTTTCATGAACATCAATTTATGCCAAAAACCGAAAGTTTTAGCAACAAGAACAAGAAATAAATTCTGCACAGATTTTCGTTTCTACCATGCTTCACGTTGGGTATGTTTTGTTTCGATTTCAGGGATGGATCGTTCCAGGGGCTCGAGGCTGCATATATACATGTACCAGGACATGTTAGGGTCATGAAAGAACGTTGGTTCCAGCCCCATACTCACTGGAATTCAGGAATGACAGCACATCCCCCATGAGTGTCCTATTGAGTTTCGAAAATTCAGTTTCTGCCCAAGGAGAAAGGATCTGATCTTGGCTGCCCCACGGGCCTATGGCCATGGTTAGATCACTTCCCTAGCAAGTCTAAGACGTGACTAAGTCGCCCTTTTGGTGGCTTGGTCCATGGTTGCTCGGTTTTCAATTAAAACATCAAGAACAGCCCCTACACCCTTCGGCCCCTTCATTATACAGCATGTATTGATTCGCTTATGGTGGAATGGTGTGGATCTGGTTCGGCATATGGCCCTTATCATGGTTCATACCATGTCCCAAGATGTCTAGATCGTGCCATGGTCAATCAAATGGCCACTGGAACGACACGAGACAACAAGCAAGCAAAACACACCACACGCGCATCAAATGTGCTCTCGGTGGATCTTCTCGGTTGGTTGCTGGAACGATTAGAGTTGTGGCTGGCCTAGTGCCCCTAGCCATGGTTCAAATCATTCCTTGGGATGTTGATAAGGGTCTCTGGTCGGTGGTTCTAGCCCCAATGGCCAAAAGTCTCGCAAACGACACGATGCAAGCAAGGTTGCAGCTGCTGGAAAATTACAGCAAGTTTCTGTGTCGGTTCGGAGGCTCGTTCGAGTTCTCGGTCGGCTTTTAGCCTATGGCCTTGGACTGGACAGTGCCCCATTGAGTTAGGAAGGTCATGTTTTTGACCGTTCGTGATTCGGATCATTTTTGAGGTCGTACGAGAATTTACGGTGCGATGCGCCAAATTGACTGTCGAAAGAGCGTTTCACGTTTTGGCCTCCATTCACCTAGATTTCGACCCTCATCATTTTAGGAGCATAAGTTCATAATTTTAAGCGTATTTTTAATCATGACCATACGTCGGTTCAGTGTTGGTTCGGGTTGGTTCGTAGTCCTGATTAAATACGAAGTCGTTAGACGTAATTGTCGCATTTTCAAACTTAATTGCATAGTTCGGTCAAATATAAGCTATTGCATATTTTTCATGGCAGTTAGGTTGCAGTGAGCCTGGGGACGATCCAATCCAATCCAGTTGGTAAAATACACAGGATATTTTCATTATGCCAGTTAATTATTTTACGTGCATTAAAATAGAAAATACTTATTTTGAGATTTATGCGATATTGCTTGTGGTCAATTCACTATGATGGGAGCATTATTTTATACGGTCGCCAGTGACCGATCAGTTCAGTTTGGTACCACCCGGTCGCCAGTGACCGGTCAGCTCAGTTCAGTTTTATACTCCCCGGTAGCCAGTTACCGACCAGTTCAGCTTAGTGCAGGGGCCACAGGCGTAGACCATAATCTCAACAGAAAATTTTACCAGTTATTTCAGTACAGGGCTCCAAGGAGCAAATATTTTACTGTGATTTCAGTTTAGTTATGCACGTATTATAATTGCTCAGTACAAGTTATTTTCAGTATGCCTCATGACATGATATTTTATTCCATGCACATTTACTTCAGTATTTACTCGTTACCTACGATATTTGCATGCTGAGTCTTTAAGCTCACTAGACTTGATTGTTGTAGGTACTGATGAGGCCAGGGCCGAGGGCGGGGACCAGTGAGTCAGCTTGGGTTGGCAGTAGTGGCACCTGAGGACCTCAGTGCAGCAGTTGTTATTTTTCCGCAAACCATTTTATCAGTCGTTGGATAAATTTTAAATTGTTGTTGTTGGCAAACATTATTTTTCCGCTGCTATATTTTAATATTGAACTTGAGTTATCAGTTGATTTTATGAATGAGGCACTCCATTTATTTTTAAAAAGAAAATTTTTAATTTTCCGCGAATTTTCAAGCAAGGAGTTTTAGGGCCTTTACAGTTGGTATCTGAGCGGTGGTTTTGTATAGGGTTACACTACTACTGACCACGAGAAGCTCACGAAGCCACGCCTTCGGTCTGTAAGTTTTACATTTCAGCATTTTATTTGAAGCATGAATTATTTTGACAGCATGCTTCCATGAAATAATTTCGACCAGATTTTCAGTATTTCAGTGTTCATTTAAAATAAATTATGGAATTATGCATGTTAGTTACGTATGGGTTATGTTGGAACAGTATGGCCCCTAGACGTCAAGTAGGACGCCCGAGAGGTGGTGGCGAGCACCGTCGCGAGGACGATGACGATCAGAGACAAGATAGGCAGACACCTCCTCCTCCTCCTCCTCCACCTCCACCACCGCCCCCACCTGACATGAATGCCTAGATGCTAGCTGGGATGACACAGTTCTTCGCACAGTTTGCGGGGAACAATGCTGTGGTGACTAGGCCGACAGGGCCAAAGGCCGTTTACGAGCGATTCATGAAAATGCGTCCAAAGGAGTTTTCTGGGACGTCTGACCCCATGATTGCCGAGGGATGGATCAAATCCCTCGAGGTCATCTTCGAGTTTATGGAGCTGGGAGATGCCGACAGAGTCAGATGCGCCACCTATCTGTTTACTGGAGATGCCTGCTTATGGTGGGAAGGAGCAGCAGTAGCCCTGACCTTGGCTACACTTTCATGGACACGCTTCACGGAGGTTTTCTACTACAAGTATTTTGCGGAGGATGTTCGCACCAGGTTGACCAACGAGTTCATGAGTCTGAGACAAGGGGATATGACGGTTACGGAGTTCATCCGTAAGTTCGAGAGGGGCTGTCACTTTGTGCCCCTGATCGCGAATGATGCCAGGGCCAAGTTGATGCATTTCCTGGTGGGTTTACGGCCGATCTTGCGCCGGGATGTTAGGGTGTCTGACCCTGCTACTTATGAGATTGCCGTCTCCAAGGCCTTAGCCGCAGAGCAGGATCTGAGGGATATTGAGAGGGATCGCCAGGGCAAGCGCCCAGTCGACACACCGCACCGCCCTCCTCCTCATCAGCATCAGCAGCAGAATAAGAGGCCTTTTCATGGGCCGCCTAGATTTAGAGGCCAGCAGCAGCAGTAACAGCAGGGGCGCCCAGCCCCGAGGACATTTGAGCACGTAGTCTGCCCCATGTGCTCACGCCGCCATCCTGGAGCGTGCAAGTCTGGCTCAGGAAAGTGTTTTAAGTGTGGCAGTCCAGACCACATGTTGCTGCAGTGTCCTCAGAGAAATCTGCCTACTCAAGGCAGAGTTTTTGCTCTCCATGCCGTGGAAACAAACCCGGAGACTATGTTGTTGACAGGTACCTTTAAGCTTTAAGCTATTATTTGAATTTCCGTATTTTGAGAATCGGGATTAAGGTTTGAACTTAGAACCGCGATAGGATTGCATGCTCTACTCAGTATCATTTTGAGATTTAAGTTAGAAGAACTTTGGCCTTTGCATGTCTATAAGTTTAGTTCTTGTAACTATGGGGTTCAACTTAGAGTTCCGACCTTTCAGGGAGAATTTTCATATCTGGTTTCTCTACCAAGGCCTTGATAGATTCAGGGGCCACTCACTCGTTTATTTCGGAGGTCTTTGCAAATTTTCTCAAGATCAAGATCATTGGGCTAGACATAGCCTTTTCAGTAGTGTTGCCGTCAGGCGAGGAGATGGCAGCTACCAATGTTATCCGAGATATAGACCTGGAGCTGCACGGTAATCTTGTGTATGCGGATTTGATTGTACTACCGATGCCCGAATTTGACATCATCCTAGGGATAGACTGGCTATTGAGGAACAGAGTATTGATAGACTTCCAGCAGAGATCTGTTCTTGTCCGACCGCCGGGAATGGAGCAATTCTTATTTGAGCCAGACAGGTACTTTCGTTTACCGCGCATTATTCCTTATGTTCAGGCTAGGAAGCTCATGCATAGAGGGTGTCGGGCATTTTTAGCGACCTTTTTATCTGTCCCCGAGGAACCCAGCCAGTCAGCCTCAGATGTTCCGATTGTCAGAGATTTCTTAGACGTTTTTCCCGAAGACGTCTCTGGTATGCCACCCGAGAGAGAGGTAGAGTTCTCCATTGAGCTTATGCCAGGTACGGCTCCGATATCCAAAGCGCCGTACCGACTAGCACCGACAGAGATGGCAGAGCTTAAGAAGCAGATTCAGGAACTTCTCGACAAGGAGTTTATTCGCCCGAGCTTTTCTCCATGGGGCGCGCCGGTCTTATTTGTGAAGAAGCAGGATGGCTCGATGAGGCTTTGCATTGACAATCGGGAGTTGAACAGGGTTACAGTGAAGAATAAATACCCACTTCCGAGGATTGAGGATCTGTTTGACCAGTTACAGGGAGCTTCGATTTTCTCCAAGATTGATCTGCGCTCTGGTTATCACCAGTTGAGGGTGAGAGATGCTGATGTTTCCAAGACTTCTTTCAGGACTTGTTATGGTCACTACGAGTTCCTTGTGATGCCGTTCGGTCTGACGAATGCGCCAGCGATATTCATGGATCTCATGAATCGCGTATTTCAGCCGTACATCGACCAGTTCGTGATAGTATTCACAGACGACATTCTCGTCTACTCCAAGAGTCGGGAGAAGCACAGCAGACATCTGACCACAGTGTTGCAGACATTGCAGAAGCACAAACTATTCGCAAAGTTCAGTAAATGCGAATTCTGGTTAGAGAAGGTGGCGTTCTTAGGCCACATTGTTTCTAGCAGTGGTATTGAGGTAGACCCAGCAAAAGTTGCAGCTGTCAGAGATTGGGTTGTGCCTCAGAATGCATCCGAGATCCGCAGTTTCCTTGGGCTAGCAGGATATTAAAGAAAGTACATCTAGGGATTCTCCTCCATTGCCGTTCCACTCACTGCACTGACAAAGAAAAATGTGAAATTTGTGTGGAGCGATGACTGTCAGAAGAGCTTCGATACTTTGAAGCAAGCTCTTATTTCAGCACCAGTTTTCGCCACACCGTCAGGACCCGGTGAGTTTGTTCTATATACCGATGCTTCGAAGCTCGGTCATGGCGCAGTATTGATGCAGCATGGGAGATTGATAGCATATGCTTCTCGACAGCTGAAAATCCACGAGAAGAATTACCCTACCCATGATCTAGAGTTGGCCGCCGTAGTTTTTGCATTGAAGATTTGGAGGCATTATTGTATGAAGAGAAGTGCCAGATCTTTACCGACCACAAGAGCCTCAAGTATTTCTTTACGCAGAAGGAGCTGAACATGCGTCAGAGGCGTTGATTGGAGCTTGTGAAAGATTATGACTGTGACATTAGCTACCACCTGGGTAAGGCTAATGTAGTTGCAGATGCACTGATCAGAAAAGTTGCAGTGATGGCTCATTTGACGATTCAGAGACCTCTTCAGCTTGACATTCAGAGGTTTGATCTTGAGTCATATCCCCAAGGTAGAGTTCCTCGTCTATCTACTTTGACGATTCAGTCCTCTCTTCTTGACCGTATTCGCAGTGGTCAGTCAGCAGATGAGCAATTGGCACAGTGGAAGAAGAGAGATGAAGCCAAGGGCAGTGTCTTGTATACAGTCACCGACGGTATTGTGAGATACCGAGACAGGATGTGGGTTCCTAACAGTGGTTCTATCCGAGCAGATATTCTATCAGAGGCCCATATGTCCCCGTACTCTATTCACCCTGGGAGTACGAAGATGTACAAAGATCTGCAGCTATTGTATTGGTGGCCTGGTATGAAGAAGGACATCAGACGATTTGTGTCCGAGTGTCTGACCTGTCAGTTAGTGAAGGCCGAGCATCAGAGACCAGCAGGTTTGCTCAAGCCTCTTCCTATTCCCGAGTGGAAGTGGGAGAACATTACCATGGATTTTGTGACCGGATTGCCGAAGTCAGCCAGAGGATCGAATGCCATCTGGGTGATTGTAGATCGTCTTACCAAATCAGCGCACTTCTTGCCTATTAGGACGACTTTCACCATAGTTCAGTATGCAGAGTTGTATAACCGGGAGATAGTCCGACTTCATGGTATTCCAGTTTCGATCGTATCTGACAGAGACCCTAGATTCACTTCCTCCTTTTGGAAGAGTTTGCATTCGACCATGGGTACGAAGTTGCTGTTTAGCACAGCTTTCCATCCGCAGACAGATGGGCAGTCGGAGCGAGTTATTCAGATCTTGGAGGATCTTCTTCGTGCTTGCGTCATTGATTTTTCTGGGAGTTGGGAGGCGAACTTGCCATTGGTAGAGTTCACCTATAAAAACAGCCTCCAGTCTTCTATTGGTATGGCACCGTATGAAGCTTTGTATGGCCGCAAGTGCAGATCTCCTGTTCATTGGGATGAAGTAGGAGAGAGAGCAGAGTTGGCTCCAGAAATTGTTCAGCAGGCTGCAGATGTAGTAGTCAAGATCCGTGATCGGATGAGGACTGCTCAGAGTCGACAGAAAAGCTATGCAGATCAGAGAAGGAGAGATCTAGAGTTCGCAGTGGGCGACCATGTCTTTGTGAAGATAGCACCTATGAAAGGTGTTATGCGATTTGGGAAGAAAGGGAAACTCAGTCCGAGATTCATTGGACCGTTTGAGATCCTCGACAGAGTTGGGACGCTAGCTTATCGTGTTGCTCTTCCGCCGAATCTGGCCGGAGTACACTGTGACACCTCTATCCCGTAACATTAAAAATACGCAGCGGAAATTAAAAATTTTACTTTAATTATGGAAGGAGTTTCAAAATACACTTCTTTAAACATTTACATCCAAAATAAATACATGATCATTTAAATGACATAACAAAAAAACAAAACATCATTCCTATGATCATGCCATCAAAATCATCCTTCCATCGGTGTATGCATATGACCCCTGTCTCGCAGTCAACGTCCCGGGCCACCACTCTGATCTGCATCACATGAAATAACTGAAATGAGAATAAATCTCAGCAAGTGGAACTCTTACATAGCAATGAACAATAAACTCTGTAAAACATAGCTTTGAAATCATAAATACCATCAACTCTGAACTGTAAACTCTGAATCAATGAATATCATAACAATAGCATAGAAATGAGATGGTATTTATCGTTACTATGGGGATTGATATCAATAGTATCTCTGTCTGTGGGTTACTCGTATCCCAAATCGATATAAATACCGATAACTCTGAGGGATAAAAGCCTATGGGCGTTGATCAACTAATATTGCATGCAATCTCTGACTATGTATTTATCAATCCGGAAACATTTGAATTCTCTGACATTTAAACATGAACTTTGAAACTCTATATTTCTCTTGTATTCCCTTTTTCAATATATATGAGACAACAAATGCCCCAATAAATATAACAATTGAATCAATACATACAATGGTTCAAATGGAAGGGAATATCACATAAAACCTTTTAAACACAATACATATAACCTCATGTGAGCAAAAAAAGGGAGGAATTCCACTTACAACCCACAAGAACACCACAAACTTAGCTCTTGATCACCACCTACAACAATCATCCAAATATAACACCAATATCAACTCCAAATCCAAGAAACCAAGCTAATAATCCATAAATCCACAAGAATAACAAACCCAACACAACTCTCAACTCGAAACCTTAAAAGAATCGCACCAAAAACTTACCTAAGCTTCCTAGCACCACGGAGAACGTTGAACTCAAGTCGAATCGCCAAATAAACGCTTGAATCGAAGATAGGAAGTGAAAGAAATGAAGAAAACCCTAAGAAATGAGAGGATTTCGAAATGAAAAGAGGAAAGAATGAAGTCAAATCCATCAAAAAGGTACTATAAATCTCGACCATACCTCTACTGTACATCACCGCGGGTGCGCCAACACAAAGGCCGCGGGTGCGCTGAGCTCTCGGCAGTCCACAAAATTCCTGAACCACAGACACCGCGGGTGCGGCGCTGCAAGCACCGCGGGTGCGCTACACACCGTGGGTGCGGTCCCTGCATCACCGCGGGTGCGGTGATGCTACGGCCCTCCAACACAAAAACTGGAACAGTCGACCGCGGGTGCACTCCTTGCACTACCGCGGGTGCACTAAGGTCACGGCCAAGATCACCTCCAATGCAACTAAAATCGATCCGGAACTCTGAAACGAACAACCAACAACAACTAACACCTCAAGAACAATATAGTAAACATACTATAGCCCATAAACACAACTCTAAACCTCTAATCAAATAACCCAAATGAACATACGAAACTTAAATCGTACCGTACACCGGGGTCGGCTATTACAATCTCCCCTCCTTAGAGGAATTTCGACCGCGAAATTGACATCACTGCTCGAACAACTCAGGATACTTCTCTCTCATCTCTACCTCTGGTTCCCACGTAGCCTCCTCTATCAAATGATTCCTCCAAAGGACTTTAACGATGCCGATCTCTTTGTTCCTCAATACTCTGACTGTGCGATCCAGAATCTGAATCGGAATCTCTTGGTACGTCAAATTCGGCGTCAAGTCCAATGGCTCATGGTGAAGAACATGGGAAGGATTCGCAATATACTTCCTAAGCATCGATACGTGAAACACATTATGAACTCTGTCAAGATCTGGTGGTAGGGCTAATCTGTAGGCTCGATCACCAACTCTGTCCAATATCCCAAATGGACCAATAAACCTCGGACTCAGCTTGCCCTTCTTACCAAACCTCATCACACCCTTGAGAGGTGCTATCTTCAGAAACACGTGGTCGCCAACCTCGAACTGCAAAGGTCTACGACGAACATCTGCATAGCTATTCTGTCTGGACTGCGCAGTCTTCATCCTCTCTCGGATCACAGCAACAACATCAGCAGTCTGTTGGACCAACTCTGGTCCCAACATCTTCCTCTCACCAACCTCATCCCAATACAATGGAGACCTGCACTTCCTGCCATAAAGTGCCTCATACGGTGCCATGCCAATCGTCGCCTGGTAGCTATTATTATAAGTGAACTCAACCAAAGGCAACATAGAATCCCAGCTACCTGGATAATCGATAGTACAAGCTCTGAGCATATCCTCAAGAATCTGAATGACTCTCTCTGACTGACCGTCGCTCTGAGGGTGATAAGCTGTACTAAACGCTAACCGCGAACCCATAGCTCTGTGCAAACTCTTCCAAAACTCTGAAGTAAACCTGGGGTCACGATCAGACACAATCGACACAGGCACACCATGAAGTCTAACAATCTCTGCGATATAATCCTCGGCATACTGATTCATGGAATACGTCGTCTTGACTGGAAGAAAGTGCGCTGACTTGGTCAATCGATCAACGATAACCCAAATAGAATTGAATCCTTTCTGCACTCTGGGAAGACCAGTCACGAAATCCATCGTAATATGCTCCCACTTCCACTGAGGAATCGGCAATGATAGCAATGTCCCAGCAGGTCTCTGATGCTCGATCTTCACCTGCTGACAAGTAAGACACTGAGAAATGAACAAAGCAACATCTTTCTTCATACCTGGCCACCAATAGAGTCGACGAAGATCCTGATACATCTTCGTACTGCCTGGATGAATCGAATATGGTGCGGTATGAGCCTCTGTCAGAATGTCACGCCGAATATCATCACCAGCAGGAACACAAATACGGCCTCTGAAAGTCACCAAACCATCTCCATTCAGCCCAAACTCTGAATTCCCTCTCTCCTCTGCTCTAGCTCTCAACTCTGTCAACTGAACATCGTCAGTCTGCTCTCTACGGATCCTGTCTGTCAATGTAGCCCAAATGACCAACGCTGAAAGACGAGCAATGGTCCTCGGAACCACCAATGAAATCTCCTCTCTCTGCAAATCCATCAACAACGGTCTCTGAAGCAAAGAACTCAAAGAAGAACTCGACTTACGACTCAACGCATCAGCCACAACATTCGCCTTCCCTGGGTGATAACTAATCGTCACATCATAATCTTTGACAAGCTCTAACCACCTCCTCTGCCGCATGTTGAGCTCTCGCTGAGAAAACAAGTACTTCAAACTCTTGTGGTCTGTGAAGATCTCACACTTTTCGCCATACAAGTAATGTCTCCAAATCTTCAGGGCGAAAACCACAGCTGCTAGCTCTAAATCATGCGTCGGATAATTCCTCTCGTAATCCTTCAACTGGCGAGAAGCATAGGCAATGACCTTGCCTCGCTGCATCAAGACTGCACCAAGACCCTTCTTCGACGCATCGGTAAAGACAACAAAATCCTCTGAACCACTGGGCAATGAAAGAATAGGAGCTGTCGTCAATCTATCCTTCAACTCCTGAAATGCACTCTGGCAATCAATGGACCACTCGAACTTCACAGTCTTCCTCGTCAGATTGGACAATGGCAGGGCAATCTTGGAAAAATCTGAGATGAAACGACGATAGTAACCCGCCAAACCAAGGAAACTGCGAACCTCTGAAACAGTAGTAGGAATAGGCCACTTCTGAATCGCCTCAATCTTCGCTGGATCAACAGCAATACCCTCCTTCGAAACGACATGGCCTAGAAAAGAAATCTGATCCAACCAAAACTCACACTTCTTCAACTTAGCAAATAGCCTCCTCTCTCTCAACAACTGAAGCACAACTCTGAGATGCTCTGAATGAAGCTCTCTGGTCTTGGAATAGATCAGGATATCATCGATGAAAACAATGACGAAACTATCCAAATATGGCTTGAACACTCGGTTCATCAGATCCATGAAAACTGAAGGGGCATTGGTCAGACCAAAAGACATCACGAGAAACTCATAGTGACCATACCTGGTCCTGAACGCCGTCTTAGGGATATCAGACTCCCTAACCTTCAACTGATAATAGCCAGACCGAAGATCAATCTTCGAAAATACTGTAGCACCATGAAGCTGATCAAACAGATCATCTATCTGTGGCAACGGATACTTGTTCTTGACAGTCACTTTGTTAAGCTCCCTGTAGTCGATACACAGCCGCAACGACCCATCCTTCTTCTTAACAAATAGAACCGGAGCTCCCCAAGGCGAAGAACTCGGACGAATAAAACCCTTATCCAAAAGATCCTGCAACTGCGTCTTCAACTCTTTCATCTCGGTAGGGGCCATCCTGTACGGAGCCTTAGAAATAGGAACCGTACCTGGAGCTAGATCAATAACGAACTCCACATCTCTGTCCGGGGCAAACCCGGAACATCATCCTCAAACACATCGGCAAACTCCCTCACAACATCAATATCATCAATATTCAACTTAACCATACCATCCACATCCACAATAGAAGCAAGAAACCCATCGCAACCTCTACACAATAATCTCTCAGCCTCAAGACATGAAATAAAAGGAAGGACCAGCGAAGTACCTGCACTGGCGAGCAAACCTCCCCTCTGGCTATCATCTGCAAAAGTCACCGTCTTAGCAACGCAATCAATCACTGCACGATAAGTCGATAGCCAATCCATGCCAAGAATAACATCAAAGGCAACCATCGGGATGACAATCAAATCAGCAAAGACCTCACGCTCGACAATACGAACAGGGCATGCATACACAATCGATGTCGGGCACAAGACATCTCCCGAAGGCAAAACAACATTGAACTGGAGGGGAAAAACAGAAGGAACTATACCCAAAGATCTCAAAAACAATTCAGACATAAAAGAATGAGTAGCACCAGTATCAATCAAAGTAGTAGCTACCCTGCCTGAAATTAAATTAGAACTAGAGATCACAGAAGAATCATGATTAATACCTTCCTTCGTCATCGCAAAGATGCGACCTGCACCTTCTCCTGGCTAGCTCCCTTAGGACAATCTTTGGCAATGTGACCTGCCGTGCCACAACGATAACAAGTATTAGTGCCAAATCTGCACTCTCCACGATGAGATCTACCACACTTAGGACATAGAGGTCTCTCTGGATCAGATGAAACAACTGGAATTGACGGTGGTCTAGGACTCGAGTTCACCTTGCCTTTCCCTTTGAACCGATCTCTGCCCCTCTGACTCAAACCCTGGCCTCTCTGAGTAAAAGCCTGATGTCTCGCTTGCCTCTCCCGGGCAATGTCCTTCTCGTCCTGCTCAGCCAACAATGCCTTGGACACGATCTCCTTGAAAGTAACAGCCTTGGACATGTTGATATCTCGTCGAATCTCTGCTCTAAGGCCTCGTATGAAATGAGCGCCTTTATCTCTGTCATTGGATGAGATGTAAGGAGCAAATAGGCAACCCTCCTCGAACTTCAAAATGTACTTGCCAACATCCAAGCTCCCCTGTCGAAGCTCCAAGAACTCTGTCACCTTCCTCGCTCGAAGTGCGTCAGGGAAGTACTTGTCATAGAAAAGATCGGCAAACTCAGACCACTTCAAAGTAGAGACATCAACTCCAACTTTGGTCGCATTCCACCAAATGCGAGCAGCTTTAACCAACATGAATACAGCACAGCTGATACGGTCTCTGTCTGAATAACTGAGATGATCTAAGATCGCCTCTAAAGCCTTGACCCACTCGACCGCAACTAACGGATCAGTGCTACCTGAAAACTCTGGTGGATCCATCCTCTTGAACGCAGAAAATATGGCATCAGTGCCAACAGCCTGAGCAACTTGACCTCTCACTTGCCCTCTACCCTGACCTGCTCCCTGCAATCGGAGCAACTGCTGGATCTGCTCACTATGAACCTTGGCCTGCTCCTTAAGCAACTTGCCGAACTCGTCGACAACTCGGGAGGAAGAACTATCCTCACCCTCTACAGCTTTCCTCTTAGGTGGCATCTCTACTCTACAATAGCTCACAAGATACATATCAATATATATAACAATGGATAGATGCAAGAAAACATACCCGGACAGTTGACAGTAGACGAAGTCATATGCATTGGTCCAAAGAACGGGTGCTCTAATACCACTAAATGTGACACCTCTATCCCGTAACATTAAAAATACGCAGCGGAAATTAAAAATTTTACTTTAATTATGGAAGGAGTTTCAAAATACACTTCTTTAAACATTTACATCCAAAATAAATACATGATCATTTAAATGACATAACAAAAAAACAAAACATCATTCCTATGATCATGCCATCAAAATCATCCTTCCATCGGTGTATGCATATGACCCCTGTCTCGCAGTCAACGTCCCGGGCCACCATTCTGATCTGCATCACATGAAATAACTGAAATGAGAATAAATCTCAGCAAGTGGAACTCTTACATAGCAATGAACAATAAACTCTGTAAAACATAGCTTTGAAATCATAAATACCATCAACTCTGAACTGTAAACTCTGAATCAATGAATATCATAACAATAGCATAGAAATGAGATGGTATTTATCGTTACTATGGGGATTGATATCAATAGTATCTCTGTCTGTGGGTTACTCGTATCCCAAATCGATATAAATACCGATAACTCTGAGGGATAAAAGCCTATGGGCGTTGATCAACTAATATTGCATGCAATCTCTGACTATGTATTTATCAATCCGGAAACATTTGAATTCTCTGACATTTAAACATGAACTTTGAAACTCTATATTTCTCTTGTATTCCCTTTTTCAATATATATGAGACAACAAATGCCCCAATAAATATAACAATTGAATCAATACATACAATGGTTCAAATGGAAGGGAATATCACATAAAACCTTTTAAACACAATACATATAACCTCATGTGAGAAAAAAAGGGAGGAATTCCACTTACAACCCACAAGAACACCACAAACTTAGCTCTTGATCACCACCTACAACAATCATCCAAATATAACACCAATATCAACTCCAAATCCAAGAAACCATGCTAATAATCCATAAATCCACAAGAATAACAAACCCAACACAACTCTTAACTCGAAACCTTAAAAGAATCGCACCAAAAACTTACCTAAGCTTCCTAGCACCACGGAGAACGTTGAACTCAAGTCGAATCGCCAAATAAACGCTTGAATCGAAGATAGGAAGTGAAAGAAATGAAGAAAACCCTAAGAAATGAGAGGATTTCGAAATGAAAAGAGGAAAGAATGAAGTCAAATCCATCAAAAAGGTACTATAAATCTCGACCATACCTCTACTGTACATCACCGCGGGTGCCCCAACACAAAGGCCGCGGGTGCGCTGAGCTCTCGGCAGTCCACAAAATTCCTGAACCACAGACACCGCGGGTGCGGCGCTGCAAGCACCGCGGGTGCGCTACACACCGCGGGTGCGGTCCCTGCATCACCGCGGGTGCGGTGATGCTACGGCCCTCCAACACAAAAACTGGAACAGTCGACCGCGGGTGCACTCCTTGCACTACCGCGGGTGCACTAAGGTCACGGCCAAGATCACCTCCAATGCAACTAAAATCGATCCGGAACTCTGAAACGAACTACCAACAACAACTAACACCTCAAGAACAATATACTAAACATAATATAGCCCATAAACACAACTCTAAACCTCTAATCAAATAACCCAAATGAACATACGAAACTTAAATCGTACCGTACACCGGGGTCGGCTATTACATACACAATGTGTTCCACGTCTCCATGCTGAGGAAGTACATGGCAAATCCTTCGCATGTGCTGAATTTCGAGCCGTTGCAGCTTACTCCGAACCTGTCTTATGAGGAGAGACCAGTGCAGATCCTAGACCGGCAGGAGAAGAAACTTCGGAACAAGTTGGTTAAGCGAGTCAAAGTCAAATGGCTCAACCATTCTGAGAAGGAAGCTACGTGGGAGTCTGAGCCGGAGATGAGAGATCGATACCCCGAGTTATTCGGTGAGTTCTAATTTCGAGGACGAAATTTCTTTTAAGGGGGGAAGGATTGTAGAACCCGTAAATCAGTCTACGTAAGCCATGCATGATTCTAGATTTTTAAATTTAAATTGACTTCATTGCATGATTATTTAAATGCTTTTCTTTGAAGTTAATTATTTTAGCCAGCAGTTTAATTTTATTCTTTCAGTTATTTCAGTGAGGCCGGACTGGAGTTGGAGTTTAGAGATAAATTTAAGATTCAGAAAATATTTTCAGGATTTAATTTAGCTAGCAATTAAGTTGATTTAAGTTAAAAAGGAGGTTGAGGATTTATTTTAATTACTTGAGGTGAGTAGGAAATAAATTCATTTGAGTTCAATTAATTAAGGGATTTATTCACTAAATTATTTAAAGGATAAGTAAGGCTTTTAAGGGTTATAAATTTAAGAAATAATCAACATTTCCCTTCATTTTTAGTATTGATTTTCGGCCCCCTTAGTTGCTAGTTTATCCATTGCCACCTCATCACCTTTAACCTTATTTATGTTTAATTAGTAGGATAATTCTTTTATTTTTGGGAGCACCATTTTATTAAATATTTAGCATTATCCTAGTCTAATAAGCTCAAGAATTCGGCCACCCCTTCTAGATTCATCCATCAATTCATTTGTTATCAATCAACAATTCAAAATTTGAAAGAGGAGGGAGACTTGGTCACTTTTTTTTTATCCCTTTAATTGTGGATCTCCCCTCACTCCCCTAACCACTTAATCCCCCCTCCATCACCGAACCAGCAGCCATTTTCAGATAGAAAATCGTGAGTTCTAAGCTAGAAAGGAAGGAAAGAAATCGAGTGCAAGAAAGGTAGAAAAGAGAAGCGTTCCACTCCTCCGCACCGCATCGTCTCTTCATTTCGTTTTTCATTCAAACGAAACCAAGGCATGTCTAGATTTCTTTCAAACCTCAATCAAGTCCTACTAACATTATTTTGATGTTTCATGAACATCAATTTATGCCAAAAACCGAAAGTTTTAGCAACAAGAACAAGAAATAAATTCTGCACAGATTTTCGTTTCTACCATGCTTCACGTTGGGTATGTTTTGTTTCGATTTCAGGGATGGATCGTTCCAGGGGCTCGAGGCTGCATATATACATGTACCAGGACATGTTAGGGTCATGAAAGAACGTTGGTTCCAGCCCCATACTCACTGGAATTCAGGAATGACAGCACATCCCCCATGAGTGTCCTATTGAGTTTCGAAAATTCAGTTTCTGTCCAAGGAGAAAGGATCTGATCTTGGCTGCCCCACGGGCCTATGGCCATGGTTAGATCACTTCCCTAGCAAGTCTAAGACGTGACTAAGTCGCCCTTTTGGTGGCTTGGTCCATGGTTGCTCGGTTTTCAATTAAAACATCAAGAACAGCCCCTACACCCTTCGGCCCCTTCATTATACAGCATGTATTGATTCGCTTATGGTGGAATGGTGTGGATCTGGTTCGGCATATGGCCCTTATCACGGCTCATACCATGCCCCAAGATGTCTAGATCGTGCCATGGTCAATCAAATGGCCACTGGAACGACACGAGACAACAAGCAAGCAAAACACACCACACGCGCATCAAATGTGCTCTCGGTGGATCTTCTCGGTTGGTTGCTGGAACGATTCGAGTTGTGGCTGGACTAGTGCCCCTAGCCATGGTTCAAATCATTCCTTGGGGTGTTGATAAGGGTCTCTGGTCGGTGGTTCTAGCCCCAATGGCCAAAAGTCTCACAAACGACGCGATGCAAGCAAGGTTGCAGCTGCTGGAAAATTACAGCAAGTTGCTGTGTCGGTTCGGAGACTCGTTCGAGTTCTCAGTCGGCTTTTAGCCTATGGCCTTGGACTGGACAGTGCCCCATTGAGTTAGGAAGGTCATGTTTTTGACCGTTCGTGATTCGGATCTTTTTTGAGGTCGTACGAGAATATACGGTGCGATGTGCCAAATTGACTCTCGAAAGAGCGTTTCATGTTTTGCCCTCCATTCACCTAGATTTCGACCCTCATCATTTTAGGAGCATAAGTTCATAATTTTAAGCGTATTTTTAATCATGACTATACGTCAGTTCAGTGTTGGTTCGGGTTGGTTCGGAGTCATGATTAAATACGAAGTCGTTAGACGTAATTGTCGCATTTTCAAACTTAATTGCATAGTTCGGTCAAGTATAAACTATTGCATATTTTTCATGGCAGTTAGGTTGCAGTGAGCCTGGGGACGATCCAAACCAATCCAGTTGGTAAAATACACAGGATATTTTTATTATGCCAGTTAATTATTTTACGTGCATGAAAATAGAAAATACTTGTTTTGAGATTTATGCGATATTGCTTGTGGTCAATTCACTATGATGGGAGCATTATTTTATACGGTCGCCAGTGACCGATCAGTTCAGTTTGGTACCACCCGGTCGCCAGTGACCGGCCAGCTCAGTTCAGTTTTATACTCCCCGGTAGCCAGTTACCAACCAGTTCAGCTTAGTGCAGGGGCCACAGGCGTAGACCATAATCTCAACAGAAAATTTTACCAGTTATTTCAGTACAAGGCTCCAAGGAGCAAATATTTTTACTGTGATTTCAGTTCAGTTATGCACGTATTATAGTTGCTCAGTACAAGTTATTTTCAGTATGGCTTATGACATGATATTTTATTCCATGCACATTTACTTCAGTATTTACTCGTTACGTACGATATTTGCATACTGAGTCTTTAGGCTCACTAGACTTGATTGTTGTAGGTACTGATGAGGCCAGGGCCGAGGGCGGGGACCAGTGAGTCAGCTTGGGTCGGCAGTAGTGGCACCCGAGGACCTCAGTGCAGCAGTTGTTATTTTTCCGCAAACCCTTTCATCAGTCGTTGGATAAATTTTAAATTGTTGTTGTTGGCAAACATTATTTTTCCGCTGCTATATTTTAAACATTGAACTTGAGTTATCAGTTGATTTTATGAATGAGGCACTCCATTTATTTTTAAAAAGAAAATTTTTAATTTTCCGTAAATTTTCAAGCAAGGAGTTTTAGGGCCTTTACAATCAAAGCTTTCAGAAATTGAATTATTATTATTTTCAATAGCTGAAATACGATAGTTTAAACTATTATTGTTATTGTGTAAAAATTTTACTTGTTCATTAATATTATCAATCTCTTTAACTAAATCATGTATAGTAACTGGATTTTGTTTACTATATTTCTGTTGTAGTAGATTTTTAACTTCTTTCATAGAATAAGCTTGTTCTTGTTTAACAAGAATGTTATTATTACTAGTTGATGCAGTATTCTCCATTTGATCTATCATTGTAGATTTTAATACTGGATCCTTAATCATTTTAAGGAATTCTAAAATATTATTGTTTGTTAATACATTAATATTTAAATCTTGAAATTGAGACATAAGTTAATAAAATTCATCATTTTTTTTTATCCTCTATTGGATTAATACAAGATTTTCCTAGTATACAGTTATTGCATTCTTCTAAATCTGAAATATCAGATTCATTATCTATAATATCTTTGGAATTATTAGATTCTGAAGAATCCTCAGTTTCACTATCAGAATTAATATTCGAATCTATTGTTATTTTAAATAATGTTTCTTTTAAATTTTCATCTATATCTAAATTATTAATTATGTTTTTAGCCCAACAATGATTAGCATAATGTCCTGGCTTTTTACATTTTTTACAAATTATTAATTTATTTTTAGCTTTATCAGCTTTCCATGATTCACGGATTTCTTTTCTTTTCTTTTTTCTATCTTTTTGTCTATCAGAGAAATGTCTTTTCTTATAAATCTTATCAACTTTATCTTTAATTTTCTACTTACCTTTATTAGGTAACTCTATACCAAATTGATTACAAAATTTACTTAGTTGTTTTTTCTCTAGTAAATTCTGTCTTTTAATTTGATTATTTAATTTTAATTCATTACAGAGAGCTAGACCATCTTGAATACAAGTATTTATTAAATTACCATAAGTATAATTATCATAAGAAATATTTATATCATCTTTTCTTAATACTTTTCTAACCCTTTCTGCAAATAAGAAAGGTAGGCCATCTATAAATTTAGCTTTCCAAAGACTATTATTACAGTCTGGAATCTCATAAATACGAGATAAGAAAGTATCTTTATACCATCTAAAATCAGTAAGTGTTTTACATTTTAGATTACTTAATAAAGTTCTAATTTGTTCACTATTATCAGTGAATTTTCAAGTAAAATTTTCAATCATAGTCAATATTAATGTATAAACTACATATTCTGACTGAATATTATTCTCTATCTTTATGGAATTAAAAATTTCATCTTTTTGAGAATAATGTAAATAATTATCCCACCAACCTTTAAGTTGGCCAGTAAATCCTGCTGTCATCATTTTAGCAATATTTTTATCAGTATTGCTTGATGTTTTACAAACAGTACTATACATAAGCATTCTGTAAGGAGTATTATAAATTTGCTTATCACTTAAACCATCAATATTCCATTCATAAATATTTTTCCCATTATAACTATTAGCAAAAATATATTCTTGTTCTTCAATAAGAACATCCATGGGAGTATGTTTATTATAATAATATTTGGTTGTGGTAGGTCTATCTGCCCATTTAATTTTATTAATTTCTTCATCATATTGATTATTAATTTTTTCTAATTCTTCAAACTCTTCATTAAGAGTATTTAAATTAAGATTTCTAAATTTTTCTTCTAATAATTTTTCTATATTAGAAACAGAAGATTTAAATTTAAAATCCTTTATATCAGGAGGGGATTGTATAGATGAAGTAGCAACAGAAACAATATTAGTTTCTGGTTCTTCTATATGAACATCTGGTTTAATATTATTAATAGCTAAAATAATTTTATCAATACGATATTTAAGAGAATTATCTCTTCTCCTATTATTGTAAGATATAAATTTGTATAATTCTGTTTTTCAATTATTTGATTAATATGTTTAACAGTAATTTGTAACATATCATTCTCAAATAATTTTGAAAAAGCAGTAAAATTTAAAATTTTATTATTCTTTTCTATAATAAAAGATTGTTGAGAAGGATAAACAGATTTTTGTTTTGAGAAGCAGTAAAATTTAAAATTTTATTATTCTTTTCCATTAAATAATAAAATTTATTTCTGAAACAGTATTAGTTTCTCTAACTTTTTGAAAGTTACTTTTATGAACAATATTATTTTGATTTATAATTAAATCATCAACTATATTAGTAGATTCTAAATCTTCTCTAATTTGAGAAGTAGATGCTCTAGAAGTATGTGGTATATCAACCATATAATCTAGAGGAGAAATAAAAGAATGACTAGATTGTATTATTTCCATAAGGGATTGTTTCCAATTCAAATTTCTACCATCTCTTAAAGATGCTATAAAGCTTTCTGGTAGTCCCTCTAAAGTTAAAGGTCTAAATGCAATTTGAATTAAACCAATATGAATAAATCTGTAATTTTTCCTATAAGGCATAATATCTTTATTGTTTAACAGTCTAATAACCATTTCATCATTATGAAGAGGTACGGAAGATTCTGTAGTTTTAACTACTTCTTTAAATTCTTTCAAAAGTTCCTAATTTATAGATCATTTTAGATTCTATCTTAGGAATAGTCTATTTATTTAATAAATCTAAATTTTCAGGTAAATCATATTCTTCATTTAAACTGTTTTTAACAGTTTCTTTCATACTGAAAATATTCATTTGAATAAAAAGTGCTAAATTATTAACCAGACTATTTCCATGGCTCTAATACCATCTGAGGCTTAGAATCAAAGAGGAATCTGATACATGACATTGTTTTACCAAATTTTTCCTTAGTCACATGGAGATTATTGGTTAACTTTTCAAAGTTCATTATCAAGTAGATAATATCTATTGAAGAATGGGGTATATCTCCATTCGTGGAAAAAGAGTTTTATTCTGAAAATCATAAAATGAGTTTTAAATTCAATTTTTGGGATTATATTGAAAGTTTTAATAAAACATTGTTTTATGAAAATGAAAAAAGGAAACATATTTGGTTTTTAAAGATTTGTGAAAATGTTTTTCACTATCCAGTTCCAAATTGGTTTTTAATCTGGTGGAAAATATTTGGTCCATCTGCAAAGATTTTGCCAGAGGTTTTTATAAAACCCATGAATACTTGGTTAAATGTTTCCCCAAGTATTAAAAAATCATTTTGTGAACATTGGATCGATGGAAAGACTCTATGTCTATTTTTCATGGAATTTGGAATCCCATGGATCTGGAAATGGCAGCTAGAATTCGGTTACACTAATGAAGGTATCCCTTGCATATGGAGGGTCAGTTCTACTAAATTTTGGGACAAATTACTAAGAGATGATCCAAAAACTGGAAAACCTTATGGTTATGATACTCTTCATCAAATGGAAGAAAAAATTTCATTATATCAAAAAGAATTTCATAATCAACAAGAGAAGGAAAAAGCTTCTACGAGTCCATTCAAAATTCTCACTCAGAAATACTCTGAGATTTATTCAAAAAATAAGATGATTAAGATTTATATTGGAGAAATGAAAAAGGATATTTTTCAGAATATTGGATGTTCTGATTCAAAGTCAGATAAATCTATGGCGTCTGAATCCAGCGAAAATAATTCATACACCTGATGCAAATGCAGGATGCACAAGATCCAGAGGAAGATACTCCTCAATTATCTCAAATAGAAGATATTTTTAAAAATTTGAAGAAATCTCTAAATGACAATCTTAAAGATGATTAACATCGTTGAAAGTGGAATCTCACTATTCAAGAGTTGGTGGAATAACACATCATGGCATATCATGACAAAAGTGGGTGGAATATCACTGTATACTTTTTGAATTTTGTAACCATGTTACTTTTTGCTTTAATAAAGCAATTTTCTGTTTTTATTTTGAGATGGAATCCGGGGTTTCATGTCCGGCTCTTCTGTAGAACCCGTAATTAGACTACGTATAAGCCATGCATAATTCTAGTATTTTAAATTAAATTGACTTCATTGCATGAATATTTAAATGCTTTCCTTGAAGTTAATTATTTTATCCAGTAGTTTAGATTGTATTCTTTTCAGTCAATTCGGTGAAGCCGGACAGGAGTTGGAGTAAAGAGATAAAATTTACTAGTAAGAAAACATTTCTAAAATTTATTTAAGATAAATAATGAGTAAATTTATTGTAAAAGAAGGTTTAAGGAATTATTTGAATAAGTGGAGATGAGTAGTAAATAGAGTTCAATAATTAAATCCTTAAATCTTTTAAATATTTAATGAGTAGATAAAACACTAAAGAGTTAAAATACAATATTCAAGAAATATTTTCCCTCCCCTTTTGTTGTAATTTTCAGCCCCTCTTATTTAAATTAAAAATATTTGTTAACAACTCAATTCCTTGATCTCCTTCTTTATCTACATTTTAGGAGATAAATCCCTCACCTTTCTAATTCCCCAATAATTATTTACTAAGCATTATTCCACCCCATTTTACCAAGCTAAAAATCGGCCCCCTTTTTATTTGAAAGATTTTATTAGTTGGCAATCCATTTCTTAATTATCCTTCCCTTAAAAGTTTCTAGGTAAATATTCTCCTAACTTTTAAATCTCTATCAAATAATTAATTAAGCACCATTCCCCCCTTGTACCTAGACACCATGATCGACCCTATGCACCCCAATATCTCCTCAAAATCTTTGATATGATTCTTGTTTCCTATCTAGCAAATAAACTAGGATAGAAAGATTATTCTCCTCCCATTATCTTGCAATCTTCCCATATATTTCCCTAGCCTTCCTCCACATCAACCACAGAAAATTTGAGAGAATTGAGAGCATTTCAAAGAGGAAAAACCATGAGAAAAGTAGAGAAAACAAGAGTGAGAAATCGAAGGAAAGCTAGGTAGAAAAGTGCACTCCGTCTCCTCCGCGCCAAGTGGTCGTACTCTCTCGTTTTTCATTCAACCGAAAATCAAGGCATGTTTATATTCTTCCTTGCTCTTAAATCAAGTCCTATAAGTATTTTTAAACATCACATGCTCATGATTATAACAGAAAAACCGAATTTGACAGCAATTTTTATAAGAAAATCCTGCACAGAATTTTGTTCTCCTTGTGCACCTCACGGTTTTGGCTGATTTTGATGGTTTCAGGGTGTGGTTCGATTCCAGTGTTTTAAAAACGAAACAACACGAGTGCCCCAATGTTTCTGTTTTCTTGTTTTCGCATGGTTGTGTTGAGTTTCGGTTTTCATGGTATCAAGTGGGTTGTGGTTGGCTTCTAGCCCTTAGCCATGACTCATGCAACACCTTAGTATGGCTAACATGGACCAGGGTTAACCTCATAACCATTGGATTCATATTTGACAACAAAACAAGAACAGCCCCCATCGGCTTTTAAATTCTGGTTGTGGTAGTGTGTGTTGTGTTTCGTTTTTGGGGGTTGGTGTGGATCTTGGCTGGCTCGTTAGCCCTTAGCCACGGTTCAAACCATGCCCCATGAAGTCTAGGTCGTGCCATGGTCAATCAAATGGCCACTGGAACGAGTCGAGACATCAAGCGAAGCCAAACACCCCACGCGCAGAATTGTGTGCTCGGGTTAATCTTTTCGGTTGGTTGCTGGAATGAGGAGAATTGTGGCTGGCCTAGGGCCCTTAGCCATGGTTCAAATCATTCCTTGGGATGTTGTGGAGAGACTTTGGTCGGTGGTTCAAGTCCCAATGGCCTAAAGTCTCGCAAACGACGCGATGCAAGCATAGTTGCTGCTGCGGGAATTCGACAGCAACTTGCTGTGATGGTTCGGAGGCTCATTCGAGTTCTTGTTTGGCTTTTAGCCTATGGCCTTGGACTGGACAGTGCCCCATCGAGTTAGGAAGGTCATGTTTTTGACCGTTTGTGATTCGGATCATTTTTGAGGTCATACGAGAATTTACGGTGCGATGTGCCAAATTGACTCTCGAAAGAGCGTTTCTTGTTTTGGCCTCCATTTCACCTAGATTTCGACCCTCACCATTTTAGGAGCATTAGTTCATAATTTTAAGCGTATTTTAATCATGACTATACGTCGCTTCAGTGTTGGTTCGGGTTGGTACGGAGTCATGATTAAATACGAAGTCGTTAGACATAATTGTTGCATTTTCAAACTTAATTGCATAGTTTGGTCAAGAAAAATCTAGTACATATTTTTCATGAGGTACCGCAGCGAGCCTGGGGACGATCCAATCCAGTTGGTTAAATAATACAAGATTTTTAATTATGTCATTTAATTATACTACGTGCATAAAGGTTAGAAAATGCTTATTTTTGAGATTTATGCGATATTGCTGGTGGTCAATTCACTATCATGGGAATATTATTTTACACGGTTGCCAGTGACCGATCAGTTCAGTTTGGTACCACCCGGTCGCCAGTGACCGATCAGTTCAGTTTGGTACCCCGGTCGCCAGTGATCGGACAGTTCAGTTCAGTGCAGAGACCACTTGCGTAGACAATAATCTCAACAGAAAATTATTACATTTTATTACAGTACAGGGCTCCAAGGAGCAAACATTTTTACAACGATTTTCAGTTCAGTTATGCACGTATTATATTTGCTCAGTACAAGTTATTTTCAGTATGCCTCATGACATTATATGTACCCATGCAAATTATATTTTACTCGTTACCTACGATATATGCATGCTGAGTCTTTAGGCTCACTAGACTTGATTGTTGTAGGTACCGATGAGGTCAGGGCCGAGGGCGGGGACCAGTGAGCCAGCTTGGGTCGGCAGTAGTGGCACCCGAGGACCTCAGTTCAGCATTTATTATTTTATTGTTCAAACAATTTTTATCAGTTGTTGGATATTCTTAAATTGTTATTTTTGGCAAACTTTATTTTCTTCCGCTGCTATATTTTTAAAGATTGAACTTGATTTATCAGTTAATTTTATGAATAAGGCAATTTAAGTTCTTTAAAAAAAAATTATAAATTTTCCGCAAATTTCAAGCAAGGATTTACGGGCCTTCACAGTTGGTATCAGAGCCTATGTTCTTGTAAAGGGTTACACTACTACTGACCACGAGAAGCTCACGAAGTCACGCCTTCGGTCTGTAAGTTTTACATTTCAGCATTTTATTTCAAGCATGAATTATTTTGACAGCATGCTTCCATGTATTAGTTTACGATCAGATTTTCAGTATTTCAGTGTTCATTTAAAATAAATTATGGAATTATGCATGTTAGTTACGTATGGGTTATGTATGGAACAGTATGTCCCCTAGACGCCAGGTTGGACGCCCTAGAGGCGGTGGTGGGCGCCGTCATGAGGACGGGTTTGATCAGAGACAAGAGAGACAGGCACCTCATCCTCCTCCTCCACCTCCACCTCCACCTGACATGAATGCCCAGATGCTAGCTGGGATGACGCAGTTCTTCGCACAGTTTGCGGGGAACCATGCCGCAGCCGTAGCCGCAGCCAGGCCGACGGGGCCCGAGGACGTTTATGAAAGGTTTATGAAGATGCGTCCGAAGGAGTTTTCTGGGACGCCTGACCCCATGATTGCTGAGGGATGGATCAAATCCCTCGAGGTCATCTTCGAGTTTATGGAGCTGGGAGATGCCGACAGAGTCAGATGCGCCACCAATCTGTTCACTGGAGATGCCCGCTTATGGTGGGATGGAGCAGCAGTAGCCCTGACCTTGGCTACACTGTCATGGACACGCTTCACGGAGGTTTTCTACTCCAAATATTTTGCTGAGGAAGTGCGCACTCGGTTGACCACTGAGTTCATGAGTCTGAGACAGGGTGATATGACGGTTACGGAATTCATCCGTAAGTTCGAGAGGGGCTGTCACTTTGTACCCCTGATAGCGAATGATGCCAAAGCTAAGTTGATGCATTTCCTGGTGGGTCTACGGCCGATCTTGCGCCGGGATGTTAGGGTGTCTGACCCTGCTACTTATGAGATTGCTGTCTTCGAAGCCCTAGCCGCTGAGCAGGATCTGCGGGATATCGAGAGGGATCGCCAGTGCAAGCGCCCAGTCCAGGTACCACACCGCCCTCCTCCTCATCAGCATCAGCAGTAAAACAAGAGGCCATTTCATGGACCGCCTAGAATCAGAGGCCAGCAGCAGCAGCAGGGGCGCCCAGCCCCGAGGACTTTTGAGCACCCAGTCTGTCCCAGGTGCTCACGCCGCCATCTTGGAGCGTGTAAGTCTGGCTCAGGAAAGTGTTTTAAGTGTGGCAGTCCAGACCACATGTTGCTGCAGTGTCCTCAGATAAATCTGCCTACTCAAGGCAGAGTTTTTGCCCTCCATGCCGCGGAAACAAACCCGGAGACTATGTTGTTGACAGGTACCTTTAAGCATTGAGTTATTATTCTAATTTCAGCATTTTGGGAATTGGGATTTAGATTTTGAACTTAGAACTGTTATAGGATTGCATGCTCTACTCAGATTTATTTTGGGGGAATTAAGCTAGAAGAACCTTGACCTTTGCATGTCTATAAGTTTAGTTCTTGTAGTGGGATTCAACTTAGAGTTCCGATCTTTCAGGGAGAATTTTTATATCTGGTTCCGCCACCAAGGCCTTGATAGATTCAGGGGCCACTCAATCGTTTATTTCGGAGGTGTTTGCAAACTTTCTCAAGATCAAGACCATTGGGCTAGACATAGCCTTTTCAGTAGGGTTGCCGTCAGGCGAGGAGATGGCAGCTACCAATGTTATCCGAGATATAGATATGGAGCTGCACGGTAACCTGGTCTATGCGGATCTGATTGTACTACCGATGCCAGAATTTGACATCATCCTAGGGATGGACTGGCTATTGAGGAACAGAGTGTTGATAGACTTCCAGCGGAGATCTGTTCTTGTCCGACCGCCTGGAATGGAGCAATTCTTATTTGAGCCGGACAGGTACTTTCCTTTACCGCGCATTATTCCATATGTTCAGGCTAGGAAGCTCATGCATAGAGGGTGTCGGGCATTTCTAGCGACCTTTTTATCTGTCCCCGAGGAACCCAGCCAGTTAGCCTCAGATGTTCCGATTGTCAGAAATTTCTTAGACGTTTTTCCCGAAGACGTCTCTGGTATGCCACCCGAGAGAGAGGTGGAGTTTTCCATTGAGCTTATGCCAGGTACGGCTCCGATATCCAAAGCGCTGTACCGACTAGCACCGACATAGATGGCAGAGCTTAAGAAGCAGATTCAGGAACTTCTCGACAAGGAGTTCATTCGCCCGAGCCTTTCACCATGGGGCGCGCCAGTCTTGTTTGTTAAGAAGAAGGATGGCTCTATGAGGCTTTGTATTGACTACAGGGAGTTGAACAGGGTTACAGTGAAGAACAAGTACCCACTTTCAAGGATTGAGGATCTGTTTGACCAATTGCAGGGAGCTTCCATTTTCTCCAAGATTGATCTGCGTTCCGGTTATCACCAGTTGAGGGTGAGAGATGCTGATGTTTCCAAGACTGCTTTCAGGACTCGTTATGGCCAATACGAGTTCCTTGTGATGCCGTTCGGTTTGACCAATGCGCCAACGATCTTCATGGATCTCATGAATCGCGTATTTCAGCCGTACCTCGACCAGTTTGTGATAGTGTTCATAGATGACATTCTCGTCTACTCCAAGAGTCGGGAGGATCACAGCAGACATCTGACCACAGTGCTGCAGACCTTGCAGAAGCACAAGTTATTCGCAAAGTTCAGTAAGTGCGAATTCTGGTTAGAGAAGGTGGCGTTCTTAGGCCACATTGTTTCTAGCAGTGGCATTGAGGTAGACCCGGCGAAAGTCGCTGCAGTCAGAGATTGGGTTGTGCTGTAGAATGCATCCGAGATCCACAGTTTTCTGGGGCTAGCAGGATATTACAGGAAGTTCATCCAAGGATTCTCCTCTATCGCCGTTCCACTCACAACACTGACAAAGAAGAATGTGAAGTATGTGTGGAGCGAGGAGTGTCAGAAGAGCTTCGATACTTTGAAGCAAACTCTTATCTCAGCACCAGTTTTGGCCATGCCATCAGGGCCCGGTGAGTTTGTCCTTTATACCGATGCTTCGAAGCTCGATCTTGGCGCAGTATTGATGCAGCATGGGAGAGTGATAGCGTATGCTTCTCAACAGCTGAAAACCCACGAGAAGAATTATCTTACCCATGATCTAGAGTTGGCCGCAGTAGTCTTTGCCTTGAAGATTTGGAGGCATTATTTGTATGGAGAGAAGTGCCAGATCTTTACTTACCACAAGAGCCTCAAGTATTTCTTTACGCAGAAAGAGCTGAACATGCGTCAGAGGAGTTGGTTGGAGCTTGTGAAAGACTATGACTGTGACATTAGCTACCACCCGGGCAAAGCTAATGTAGTTGCAGATGCACTGAGCAGAAAAGTTGCAGTGATGGCTCATTTGATGATTCAGAGACCTCTTCAGCTTGAGATGCAGAGGTTTGATCTAGAGTCATATCCTCAAGGTAGAGTTCCATGTTTATCTACCTTGACTATCCAATCCTCTCTTCTTGACCGTATTCGCAGCGGTCAGTCAGCAGATGAGCAATTGGCACAGTGGAAGAAGAGAGATGAAGCTAACGGCAGTGTCTTGTATACAGTCAGTGACGGTATTGTGAGATACCGAGACAGGATGTGGGTTCCTAGCAGTGATTCTATCCGAGCAGATATTCTATCAGAGGCCTACATGTCCCCGTACTCCATCCACCTTGGGAGTACGAATATGTACAAAGATCTGCAGCTATTGTATTGGTGGCCAGGGATGAAGAAGGACATCAGGCGTTTTGTATCCGAGTGCCTGACATGCCAGTTAGTGAAGGCCGAGCATCAGAGACCAGCAGGTTTGCTCAAGCCTCTTCCTATTCCCGAGTGGAAGTGGGAGAACATTACCATGGATTTTGTGATCGGATTGCCGAGGTCAGCCAGAGGATCGAATGCCATTTGGGTGATTGTAGATCGTCTTACCAAATCAGCGCACTTCTTGCCTATTAAGACGACTTTCACCATGGTTCAGTATGCAGAGTTGTATAACCGGGAGATAGTCCGACTTCATGGTGTCCCAGTTTCGATCGTATCTGACAGAGATCCTAGATTCACTTCCTCCTTTTGGAAGAGTTTGCATTCGAATATGGGTACGAAGTTGCTGTTTAGCACAGCTTTCCACCCTCAGACAGATGGGCAGTCAGAGCGAATCATTCAGATTTTGGAGGATCTTCTTCGTGCTTGCGTCATTGATTTTTCTGGGAGTTGGGAGTCGCACTTGCCATTGGTTCAGTTCACCTATAACAACAGCTTCCAGTCTTCTATTGATATGGCTCCGTATGAAGCTTTGTATGGCCGTAAGTGTAGATCTCCTGTTCATTGGGATGAAGTAGGAGAGAGAGCAGAGTTGGGTCCAGAAATTGTTCAGCAGGCTGCAGATGTAGTAGTCAAGATCCGTGATCGGATGAGGACTGCTCAGAGTCGACAGAAAAGCTATGCAGATCAGAGAAGGTGTGGGGACCCGGACGCTAATCATCGTCTTAATCATCGTTGGGATTTAATTATCAGTTCTGATAAACAGGGTCTAAAAATTTTTTTTTTTAAAATACAATGCGGAAGGTAATGGCAATCGACAAAATATACATATCTGTATAAAACTACAATTCAGTATAAAGATACAACAATCTTTTAACGAATCTAAGGTTCACCTACTAAAATTCAAGTAATAAAACCAAATCTATCCAAGTCCGGAATCACCACGCTAAACTCGTCTTCTCTCGTCATCTTTCCGACCCCGATCTTGCCCCAGCTGTTGTCATGCACATATACAAAACAAGACAACAGCCGGATAACTCCGGTGAGAATAAATCCCAGTATAAAACATGGTATACATGCATATACATAAAGTAAATCACGAAATATTCTATCATGAATAAACTTGAAATCTATAATCTATGAAATCAACTCAAAATAAGCATGCGACACAAATCAGTTAAACATGCTACTCAAATCAAATCATAAAAACATGCTATCATAACTGAAAGCAATAACAATGGGTCTCATAGTCTATGAAACCACATCCATAAACGCATGCAGTTCTAGTCAAATCATGTCTAGACTCGACTCAACTATAACTCTAGGTGTAACGCCCCGAAAATTTAAAGTCCACACAAACCACGTGCGTGCATTATTAAATTCTTTTGTATTTTAATTAAATGTTTTAATTGCATTATTTAATTATGTTGTGCATAATTACATGTTTAAAATATATTTTGCTATATGATTGCATTAAAATCGTATTTTTAAGGATTATTCAAGTGACGATCGAGGAACGGGGACCGAGGGTTGTGAAACGTAAAATATTTTTATTAAATAATTATTTTTAATTATTTAAAAGATTGTCGTTGCTTTTTAGTATTTTTAAAAAATAAAGGGTTTTTGAAGTGATTTTATACGCCGGGACGTAAATTTTATCGGTGTTGGTTTTTCAACTAAAATACGAACTTTTTGGCAACCCGGCTAATAAATTCACACATTTAATTAAAGAAAAAACTTTGGTATTATTTCATTAAATCCTAATTAGTGCTATTGGGCTTGGCTTAATAGGCTTAATAGGCCTAGAGTTTAATCAATGATTTAATTAGAGTTTATATTATATAAATCACTCAAACCCTTACATATCACCCACAAACTCACGCCACCCTCTTTGGCAAATCAGAAACTCCTCCCAAGCTCTCCAAAACTCACGACATACGTACACACACAGCACAGTTTTGAAGGAAATTTTCGTAGAAGGTTCAAGGGAAGTAAGCCTAGTTCGCGTCCCGTTCTTCGTCGTCATCGGTTGTTCGTGCGTTTAAAACGCAAAGGCACGCCATACATCTCCTTTTTCTCGTCTATCACATCATAATATTGTTTTAAATTATGTTTGCATGAAAATTATGATTTTCTTATGAATATTTTCGGAATATTGCATATACATGTGGTAAACTTGTGTTTTTATATTCCAAATTCATGATTTTTTGTGTTTAGGAGGGCTGCCATGATTAGGATAGGTTGAGGGATGTTTTTACATGTTTTATTGAGTCCTTAACCACCCCTATACGTTGCAAACATTAAGAATAATAAGCTGAAACTCTAGGAAAAAAATCGGAAGTAGGAACCGTGAATGGGGTTGGCTTGTACAAGATGCTATGGCTCGATTTCCTTGCATGGGACTTGCGGCTTTGGCCAGGGCTGGCTGGGGCTTGATCAGGGTCAGGGGAGAGGGTCTGGTAGAGTCCTAGGGGGCTAGGACTCGCGCAACAGGGCTGGGGTAGAGACCTTGGCTGGATGGGGACTCTTCACGCATAACATCCTGTTGGCCGAGAGTCCAGGGGCCATGGCTCGATCTGGGGGCAAGCTAGGTGGTCTAGATGGTGCCTTAGGGTGCTCCAGTGTGGGTTAGGAAGGACTGGGCTTGGTGCAATCTGGGTAAGAACCTGCACGAAATTATAGCTGCAAGAAACGTGAGGACGGCAGAATAGCGCAGGTTGCTGCCCATGAGTCCAGGGGTTCGCAGCTTGGGTTTTAGGGGGTGGGTTGGTCTGGGCTAGGTCTTGCCGTGGTCTAGGGTCTGTGAGGGTCCTAGGTGATCGTTGGTTAGGTGGCTAGAGGAGTCCTAGTTGGCTAGGAGTCTTGGTGAAGTGGTAGGAAACTTACACACACAACAGCGCACAGAATTGGTGCTTCGTTCCAGCAAGTTTTGAGCGGGCCAGGGCCGGGTTTTTGGGCTGGGCTTGAACAGTGGGGTCCCTAGATGGGTTGGCTAAGTTTTGGTTCAAGGTGGCTCGGGCGTGGCTCGGATAAATTAAGAGATGGCTCGGTGTGTTCGGTTAAGGGTCAAAAACGAGATTTTTAGAACTAAAAATAGATCCAAGGGTCCACGGGGGTGGCTCATGACTTGGAAGGGTAGAATAAATCATAAAAATGCTATGTTTAAAATTTGGGATCAAAATAACGAGTTTTGGATTTATTCGGAATTTAATCGCCGCACGAAATTCTAATTAGCGAGTTAATTGAAAAGTCTAGTTTTAAGCTTTATAAAATTATGAAAAATTAGATTTAAGCTTAAGTAATTATTATAAGTCTAAGTTTTTAATTTGGGAATTTTATATGAAAGTTTGGTTTAATTCGGGATTAAAACGCATTAATACGTCACATTTAAAGATTAATTTAAAAGTCATCGATTTAAGCCAAATAAAAATATGAGAAAATTCATGTAGGCTTTAATAATTATTTGGGACATGTTAGAGTCATGAAATCACGAAAGAAGTCGAAAACGTAAAAAGTCGAGTCCAGGGGTAAAACGGTCTTTTTACACCTAGGAATTTGTAAAGGTCATGGCAGTGCCCTAAATGCTGTTTTTATGATATTATGATTATTTTTTAATGTTCATGATTAAAATATGATTTTTAAATGTCTAAATGATTTTATGATTTAAGAAGACATTTAAAATACATGTTGCATGCTTGATTTCAAAAATGAAACATGTAATGATATTCATGATTTTTCTAAAGTGATGTGAATGAAAAATGTTGAAGGATGTGAAGTGATTGTGACTAATTCGTTAATGGTTGCGACGTCGTGAGGGTTATGGTCCCAGTGGGAGCCCGACGATCGTGTTTCCATCATTGCGAATTTGTGGTAACGGTTAAAGTGGTAACGGTTTTGTGGTAACGGAAGAATGGGAATATCATGAGGGGAAAAGGTCCCAGTGAGAGCCCCGACGATCGTATTTCTATTCGAATCATGATAGGCCAGGGCCCGGTTGACCCGTGAGAGTGTTGCCGGTGTCCCCTGCCGCCCAGTACTGTGGTTTTATGTAGATGGATCCATCGACCCTCATGAGCATGATCAGGAAAGTCACAATTAACGATCTGAATTCAACAAAGGAAAATGAAAAGAAAAAGGAAAATGATTATGATCAAGTTAAAATGTTTTATGTCATGATAAGGAAAACGATCAAGACTTTTATGTGCATGTCATGAAATGGTTTATGATAAAGTTTTATGCATCATGAAAGTATTTATGAAAATGATTATGTTTAAGTTATGCATCTTCATGAAAACGATATTTTAAGTACAAGTATTTTTCAATGTTATATGTTAACTGTATTGCGTATTACTCGTTATCAAGATTATGGTGTGTTGAGTCTTTAGACTCACTATGTGTGATGGATGCAGGTCATCATGATAATGCTAGTGGAGGTCTTGATGGTTGATCCGACTGGACTGAAGGTGCACATGACCCGAGGACCGACGCTAGTTTCCGCATATATGTTATGATTTATGTTAAAAGATTTTATGACTTTTATCATGAGTTTGAGGGGTTTTTGAGAGGTTATAGTATGGGTTATACTTTTCCAAATATTGCTTTTTAAATTGGGTAAGACAGTAGATGATTTTATTTTATGACTATTGCCTTTTATTTCAAAATACTAGTTGATCGAGGTTTTATTTAAAAGGGGTAAAATATTTTATAAAAATATTTTCATGTGTTCTATGAGTTGGCCGTATTATAAAAAAAATAAAATTCTAGTACTTTTAAAACAATAAAAAGGACAGGACGTTTCACTAGGGATCCCGGTGTGAATAAGACGTCAATGGCTGTCACCTACCCTCCCAATCGGGGTGACTGTACGTCTTATTCCTAGACTTCGGTCATAGCTGTATCGAATAATCTACAATAGGACAATGTCTGCTCCTATGTAACGATACACCGAACGTCTAGAAGTCTGACTGTTTCTGTCAAACTTTCCTATCTCAAATGCAATGCATAACCATCTATAAACAATGCATATTTATCTCAAAAGATTCGAATACAATTCTATAAACAAATCATAATCATATCAAAAAATAAACAATAGGTCTAGTATGTGATTTAGTTGGGAAACTCAAATAAGATCTGATTTGAGTTATATCTTCCCAAATATCACATGAATTATACATTTGTCTTCCCTATCTGACGAAGACGATGACCTGTATTCAAATCTGTCCATATCCAATCTGAAAAGACAATATCGAATACATAGTATCAGTGAATAACTCAATTCACAATCTGTTCTGATCAATACTCAACACAGTACATAATCTGATCAATATCTGAACAAAATACAATCTGATTTATATCAACGATATTGTAATACAATCGAAATCAAATCTGAATCGGAACAATCTAATTTAACTGATGTTTCAACGGCATAACGATACTGTCTCGATAACCCCGTCAGTCTAAACATCACAGATATAATATCAGACTTCTTAATCAATAACAATACCAGTCATAATCTCAATATCAATACAATTCTGATATGAAATCTCAGTCAAATCGACTCCAAAAATCATAACAAATACATAACAATCTGTTCTTCAGTCTGACTTCAATTACACGATATCTACGGTAGTAGAAACATCATATCTGATTCATATTCAGTTATGACAATATCATAAATTCAAATCTTGTCTAAACGTAACAAAACTTACGTCCAGTTGTAGCCTGCGTTGCTAGGAACACAGTACTGAAGTCGGATTCAAAATCAGACGGACGGATTCTTCTCAAATTAAATTTCACCCGAAGATTCCCTCGGTTTCTCCTTCTTATTTCTGAAGAACAATTGCTTGTATATCCATATATATATATATATACACGTTGCACCTCCTAGAGACAAGTGGCATGTTCATATTTTGCATGACTGGCACATATGCGCGCACAATTCCGCGCATATGCGCCGAGAGCCTTAACCATGCCACCGTGCTGCTCGCGTATATGCGCCATCGTTACCGCGCATATGCGCCGATCACTCTGCCCTACCCGCGCATGTGCGCCATTTATGTCGCGCATATGCGCCGATCATTCTGGACGGGTCGCGCATATGCGCGCCTTATCTCGCGCATGTGCGCCGATGCTACTGGATGTTCCACGCATGTGCGCCGATACATGTCGCGCATGTGCGCCAATCCTACTCTTCACACAAAATGTGAATTCTTTTCCGGCTCTCCCGAACTGATCCGTTCCGCTTATAATCATATCAATTATCATCCATGATTATAATAATCATTTTCAAATCTTTTCAGATTAACCGGATTAATTTCTCGGGCCTTACATTTCTCCCCCTCTTAGATCTGAGTTCGTCCTCGAACTCATAAGTAATCAGTTCAAATATACTAGAAGAAATGTATCGTAAAGTTTAAATCAAAACTCAAATCTCTGATTCCAATCTGGAATAAGAATTCACTAAGTATAACTTCATAATATTTCTCCAAATTCTTTTGACAGAATTAATCTCGCATTACTGGCTATACAACGTTCGTATAAACCAATCTACAGCTCATCACATATCCGTATCATCAGCTGTTATCAAATCTGTTTATCTCAACCAAAGACATATACTGTCTTTAGCTTTAACTACCAATCGTCATCATCCGAGTGGGTTTCTTAAATCTGTCTATTCTGAACTGTCTTAATCGCTATTGTCATACAGTAATTCATACAGTAACAATAAGTCAAATAATTAGTGCTAACATCCAGCACTAAAGCTGTATCAAAGTCTTCCAATATCTGGATAACACATTCTGACTGCCTGTCAATCTGTGAAACAATCTAAAAGAGAGTTCATGATATATTCTGTCACGAATACAAACTCAAGCAAAATCACAATCTGACATAATCTACTGTGGCATTCCGATCTTTCTGACCACTTTTCTGACACCGATCTGTGTCATTTGGTTATATTTGTACGTTATCTGGTACAACTGATGGATATAGATTGAACAATCTGTCAATCTTAATCATATCATATCACAATCTGTAAAAAATGGCGGTAATTTCATTACAAAAGCCATAGAAATGTACTCTCATTTCTATTCAGAAACATACACATCTGTAATAATCTTCTGATTTCTATCTTTCTATCTTTTCTGTTAGCAATTTAGACATATCAGTACAATTTCTGCCAACATTTCCGTACAAATTCTGTCATAGCTGATCTAATCTGTCTATATAAAAACTGTCTGTTCGAATATCATACATTCTCAGTCATAAACATGAAAACTGAAGTCACTACAGCGCCTTTCTGACATTATTTGTGATTTCAACTTCGAACTATTTGATACAAACAAATCAGTTAATAACATAAATGAAAGAAAATATACCTACCTGGTATTCGGCTCTGATTATCGATATCAAGCTTTGCTGTACAATTCTGACACATCTGACATCGCAAGACAATCAGTCTCATACAAAACACAGAATCACATATCTGTTACTCTGATCTGGCTATTACTATCAAGTTCTGAACATTCTGATCACATTCTTGAATTACTATAACTCTTGAATTCAACTCTGATTCGGTGGAAACTGTATATACTCCCTCTAGTTCACACTAATCTGTAGCATATACGGATTCAAAACAAGAGTAATATCAAATCAGAAATGAAATATCAATATCCTATACAGATCTAGTGAGTTCAATGAACTCATAAAACAAGGATTTCTGATAAATATCTTCATGTCATTCTGATCAACTGGTATATCTCATCTGCAAATAAAATATGCTCCCCAAAACAATATAAGCTGTCTCAAATACTGATTTAGAGCAATAGTAATACTCAGCAGATATAAAGCAACAGTCGAATAAAATAATCTGCCAAATCAGACAAAATATATATATCTGACAATTCTGACATTTCTGAACTTTCTGGTCTTTCTGATATCGGTATCTTATCAGTCACTGATTGCAATCTCAACTGTAACGAAATCAATCTGTATACTAAATTCAGATATCGCATACTCTGAATACAATCTGTTTCAAGCAAGATTCTTATCTGAATAATTTCTGTATATAATCATTACAGTTCTCAGAATATTCAATACAATCTTCAGATATTTGATTTAATCAATCAAATGCTGCAATTATATCACAATTTCATAGATATAACAAGCATAGAGTTATCAGAACATCTCTGAAGATACTGACACATGCCAAAGTGAAACACTAAATCAGATGTAACTCCTGGTCAATACTCTTCTACTAATCTTTCAATTCTTTCTGTAGCATTCTGTACATTCAATGTCATTCTGTACCTTCAATGCTATTCTGCCTTAAATTCTAACACAACAATCAGTATCTGATCGGAATTCAATTCTGAAATCTATCTTTCTGATATAAAGCAAATCTGAAATCTTATCTGGGCTAATGTCTGCCAATTCGTACATTTCTGGCAAATCTGTCAATGTTACGCTCAATTTCAGTAGATCTACTGAATACATAGGGATGCAATCTGCTCCTTTCTGTATTAATAGAGTCATATACAATACAGATATCAAAGGAATTCTAAATCTAAAATCCTTATCGTGGTATCTCCACTGATCAGTCATCTCTGATCTGACTCTTACCATTTCTGGAAAAATTCTACAATATGTCTGTACTTGTTCAGCATAAACATATCAATAATGCGTTCAAATCAGAAACACAAGTACATCATAATCTATCTCTATTTCATTATCATCTTACTGTAGTATACAATATATACAGAAATTTCTGATATCAACATTTCCTCAACAAGCAAGGACATCAATAATACAGTACATATAAATCCAACAGGTACAGTATATCTCCATGCCACTCAGTCACAGATAATTATACAGAATGCATTAGTACATATCAATACGTATGCAGTATAATCATAAAAGAATAGTACCTGTAGTGTATTCTGGGTCTGTTTCTCGATTATGTTCCCTAAAATCTCCGGGAACCTTTCTGGGGACAGACTCTAGCAAAGTGTCCCGGCTGCCCACAAATATTGCATCTACCAGTCACTCCCTGGCATTGCTCGGTGCGATGTCTCCCTCCGCAACTCCTGCAATACACTCCAGTATGGCTTGGACCAGAAACCCTGGAGCTAGATGAACCACTTCCTAGTTTCTTAAATGGTTTCTTCCGAGCTTTCAGCAATTCTTGCTTTCCACTCGTACTGCCTTGATCAAATCTGAGAGGGAATTGCTGTGTCTGTGGTTGTTTCACACACAACCTCCTTAGCTGTCTAATCAGACTCGCCTCAGCTCTCTTCGCTCTACTCAGGATGTCAGCAAAATGGTAAGGTCGCTGCAGATTCATAAATGCAACTACCTCCGAATTAAACCCTCTGATGAACTGATTTACTATAGCTTCATCTTTCCCAGCTATCTGAGGAGCAAAATGCAGTAGAGTAGAGAATTTGGCGATATATTCATCAATATTCAACTGACCTTGGCTCAAATTCTCAAACTCTGCTTTCTTGTCCTCTCGGTACGAGACTGAGAAAAATCGTCGATAAAATTCAATCTTGAATACTTCCCAAGTGATCACAGTACCGCGTTGTGCTAATACTCCTTTGATTGTAATCAACCAATTTCTGGCAGTCTCTCGTAATTGGTGAAATACCAATTTAGCTTTCTATTCATCTGTACAATCCAGTAAATCAAATAGTATTTCTATGTCATCAACCCAGTTCTGACAATCTTCAGATGTCTCGGTACCACTCAGAATCGGCGGCTGTAAAAACTGAAGTTCTGCCAACTTTACTTCCATCTGAGTTTCTGATACATCTATCTGTTTAGACGAAGTACTGCCCTTCTCTGAAATTCAACGAGGCGGCATATCTGAATATCAAACAAATTAATATACAATCTATATATTCTGTCTCAGCCCTCCTCTGATCATATATCTCTGATTCAGACTCGGTTTTGATCCAGGCTCAGTACTTACATGCTGTAATCAACTCAGATGACAAACAACATGTAATAGGAAAACAATAAATCATGCTAGCACACACAATGTAAGTCAACATTGAAATAAATCTCATACTAGCAATCACATGCAAGGAAAGAAAATTCAATCTACCCCGCTCATTCTCTTCTATCTCAATCTACCTCAGTCTAAATGATCTATCAGTTCTGACTATCTCAATCTAAAGGATCTATCGCTCTGATACCACCTGTTGTGGGAACCCGGACGCTAATCATCGTCTTAATCATCGTTGGGATTTAATTATCAGTTCTGATAAACAGGGTCTAAAAATTTTTCTTTTTAAAATACAATGCGGAAGGTAATGGCAATCGACAAAATATACATATCTGTATAAAACTACAATTCAGTATAAAGATACAACAATCTTTTAACTAATCTAAGGTTCACCTACTAAAATTCTAGTAATAAAACCAAATCTATCCAAGTCCGGAATCACCACGCTAAACTCGTCTTCTCTCGTCATCTTTCCGACCCCGATCTTGCCCCACCTGTTGTCATGCACACATACAAAACAAGACAACAGCCGGATAACTCCGGTGAGAATAAATCCCAGTATAAAACATGGTAAACATGCATATACATAAAGTAAATCACGAAATATTCTATCATGAATAAACTTGAAATCTATAATCTATGAAATCAACTCAAAATAAGCATGCGACACAAATCAGTTAAACATGCTACTCAAATCAAATCATAAAAACATGCTATCATAATTGAAAGCAATAACAATGGGTCTCATAGTCTATGAAACCACATCCATAAACGCATGCAGTTCTAGTCAAATCATGTCTATACTCGACTCAACTATAACTCTAGGGATCCCGGTGTGAATAAGACGTCAATGGCTGTCACCTACCCTCCCAATCGGGGTGACTGTATGTCTTATTCCTAGACGTCGGTCATAGCTGTATCGAATAATCTACAATAGGACAATGTCTGCTCCTATGTAACGATACATCGAACGTCTAGAAGTCTGACTGTTTCTGTCAAACTTTCCTATCTCAAATGCAATGCATAACCATCTGTAAACAATGCATAATTATCTCAAAAGATTCGAAAACAATTCTATAAACAAATCATAATCATATCAAAAAATAAACAATAGGTCTAGTATGTGATTTAGTTGGGAAACTCAAATAAGATCTGATTTGAGTTATATCTTCCCAAATATCACATGAATTATACCTTTGTCTTCCCTATCTGACGAAGACGATGACCTGTATTCAAATCTGTCCATATCCAATCTGAAAAGACAATATCGAATACATAGTATCAATGAATAACTCAATTCACAATCTGTTCTGATCAATACTCAACACAGTACATAATCTGATCAATATCTGAACAAAATACAATCTGATTTATATCAACGATATTGTAATACAATCGAAATCAAATCTGAATCGGAACAATCTAATTTAACTGATGTTTCAACGGCATAACGATACTGTCTCGATAACCCCGTCAGTCTAAACATCACAGATATAATATCAGACTTCTTAATCAATAACAATACCAGTCATAATCTCAATACCAATACAATTCTGATATGAAATCTCAGTCAAATCGACTCCAAAAATCATAACAAATACATAAACAATCTGTTCTTCAGTCTGACTTCAATTACACGATATCTACGGTAGTAGAAACATCATATCTAATTCATATTAAGTTCTGACAATATCATAAATTCAAATCTTGTCTAAACGTAACAAAACTTACGTCCAGTTGTAGCCTGCGTTGCTAGGAACACAGTACTAAAGTCGGATTCAAAATCAGACGGACGGATTCTTCTCAAATTAAATTTCACCCGAAGATTCTCTCGGTTTCTCCTTCTTATTTCTGAAGAACAATTGCTTGTATATCCATATATATATACACGTTGCACCTCCAAGAGACAAGTGGCTTGTTCATATTTTGCATGACTGGCGCATATGCGCGCACAATTCCGCGCATATGCACCGAGAGCCTTAACCATACCACCGTGCTGCTCGTGCATATGCGCCATCGTTACCGCGCATATGCGCCGATCACTCTGCCCTACCCGCGCATGTGCGCCATTTATGTCGCGCATATGCGCCGATCATTCTGGGCGCGCCTTATCTCGCGCATGTGCGCCGATGCTACTGGATGTTCCACGCATGTGCGCCGATACATGTCGCGCATGTGCGCCAATCCAACTCTTCACACCTAATGTGAATTCTTTTCCGGCTCTCCCGAACTGATCCGTTCCGCTTATAATCATATCAATTATCATCCATGATTATAATAATCATTTTCAAATCTTTTCAGATTAACCGGATTAATATCTCGGGCCTTACAGAAGGAGAGACCTAGAGTTCGCAGTGGGCGACCATGTTTTTGTGAACGTGGCACCTATGAAGGGTGTCATGAGATTTGGGAAGAAAGGGAAGCTCAGTCCGAGATTCATTGGACCCTTTGAGATCCTTGACAGAGTTGGGACGCTAGCTTATCGTGTTGCTCTTCCGTCGAATCTGGCCGGATTACACAATGTGTTCCACTTCTCCATGCTGAGAAAGTATATGGCGAATCCTTCGCATGTGCTGAATTTCGAGCCGTTGCAACTTACCCCGAACTTGTCTTATGAGGAGAGACCAGTGCAGAACCTAGACCAGCAGGAGAAGAAGCCTCGGAACAAGCTTGTTAAGCGAGTTAAAGTCAAATGGCTTAACCATTCTGAGGAGGAAGCTACATGGGAGTCTGAGCCGGAGATGAGAGATCGTTACCCCGAGTTATTCGGTGAGTTTTAATTTCGAAGACGAAATTTCTTTTAAGGGGGGGAGAGTTGTAGAACCCGTAATTAGACTACGTATAAGCCATGCATAATTCTAGTATTTTAAATTAAATTGACTTCATTGCATTATTATTTAAATGCTTTCCTTGAAGTTAATTATTTTATCCAGTAGTTTAGATTGTATTCTTTTCAGTCAATTCGGTGAGGCCGGATCGGAGTTGGAGTAAAGAGATAAAATTTACTAGTAAGAAAACATTTGTAAATTTATTTAAGATAAATAATGAGTAAATTTATTGTAAAAGAAGTTTTAAGGAATTATTTGAATAAGTGGAGATGAGTAGTAAATAGAGTTCAATAATTAAATCCTTAAATCTTTTAAATATTTATTGAGTAGATAAAACACTAAAGAGTTAAAATACAATATTCAAGAAATATTTTCCCTCCCCTTTTGTTGTAATTTTCGGCCCCTCTTATTTAAATTAAAAAGATTTGTTAACAACTCAATTCCTTGATCTCCTTCCTTATCTACATTTTAGGAGATAAATCCCTCACCTTTCTAATTCCCCAATAATTATTGACTAAGCATTATTCCACCCCATTTTACCAAGCTAAAAATCGGCCCCCTTTTTATTTGAAAGATTTTATTAGTTGGCAATCCATTTCTTAATTATCCTTCCCTTAAAATTTTCTAGGTAAATATTCTCCTAACTTTTAAATCCCTATCAAATAATTAATTAAGCACCATTCCCCCCTTGTACCTAGACACCATGATCGACCCTATGCACCCCAATATCTCCTCAAAATCTTTGATATCATTCTTGTTTCCTATCTAGCAAATAAACTAGGATAGAAAGATTATTCTCCTCCCATTATCTTGCAATCTTCCTATATAAACTAGGATAGAAAGATTATTCTTCCTCCCCATCAACCATCGAAAATTTGAGGGAATTGAGAGCATTTCAGAGAGGGAAAACCGTGAGAAAAGTAGAGAAAACAAGAGGGAGAAATCGAAGGAAAGCTAGGTAGAAAAGTGCACTCCTTCTCCTCCGCGCCGAGTGGTCGTACTCTCTCGTTTTTAATTCAAACGAAAATCAAGGCATGTTTATATTCTTCCTTGCTCTTCAATCAAGTCCTATAAGTATTTTTAAACATCACATGCTCATGATTATAACAGAAAAACCGAATTTGACAGCAATTTTTATAAGAAAATCCTGCACAGAATTTTGTTCTCCTTGTGCACCTCACGGTTTTGGCTGATTTTTATGGTTTCAGGGTGTGGTTCGATTCCAGGCTCCCAAGGCTGCTGATGGTCATGTTATAGGGTGTGTTAGGAAGGGATTAGTCCATTGGTTCGACCCCCTTCGCCCCAGCAAAACATTTTTCGACAGCAACTCGACATGCTGTATTTTATGTTCCTCGATTTTGTTGGTTGCATGTCTAAGGTGAAGGTTTGGATGGTGGTTAGCCCAAGGCCTGTAACCATGGTCTGAACACTTCCCTAGCACGTCTAGGACATGACCATGATGACCTTTCATGGCTTGGTTCACGGTCCTCTCGGTTTAAAACGAAACAACACGAGTGCCCCAATGTTTCTGTTTTCTTGTTTTCGCATGGTTGTGTTGAGTTTCGGTTTTCATGGTGTCAAGTGGGTTGTGGTTGGCTTCTAGCCCTTAGCCATGACTCATGCAACACCTTAGTATGGCTAACATGGACCAGGGTTAACCTCATAACCATTGGATTCATATTTGACAGCAAAACAAGAACAGCCCCCATCGGCTTTTAAATTCTGGTTGTGGTAGTGTGTGTTGTGTTTCGTTTTTGGGGGTTGGTGTGGATCTTGGTTGGCTCGTTAGCCCTTAGCCATGGTTAACACCATTCCCCATGAAGTCTAGGTCGTGCCATGGTCAATCAAATGGCCACTGGAACGAGTCGAGACATCAAGCGAAGCCAAACACCCCACACACAGAAATGTGTGCTCGGGTGAATCTTTTCGGTTGGTTTCTGGAATGAGGCGACTTGTGGCTGGCCTAGGGCCCTTAGCCATGGTTCAAATCATTCCTTGGGATGTTGTGGAGAGACTCTGGTCGGTGGTTCAAGCCACAATGGCCTAAAGTCTCGCAAACGACGCGATGCAAGCGAAGTTTCTGCTGCTGGAATTTGACAGCAACTTGCTGTGACGGTTCGGAGGCTTGTTCGAGTTCTTGTTTGGCTTTTAGCCTATGGCCTTGGACTGGATCGTGCCCCATCGAGTTAGGAAGGTCATGTTTTTGACCGTTCGTGATTCGGATCATTTTTGAGGTCATACGAGAATTTACGGTGCGATGTGCCAAATTGACTCTCGAAAGAGCGTTTCTTGTTTTGGCCTCCATTTCACCTAGATTTCGACCCTCACCATTTTAGGAGCATTAGTTCATAATTTTAAGCGTATTTTAATCATGACTATACGTCGGTTCAGTGTTGGTTCTGGTTGGTACGGAGTCATGATTAAATACGATGTCGTTAGACGTAATTGTCGCATTTTCAAACTTAATTGCATAGTTTGGTCAAGAAAAATCTAGTGCATATTTTTCATGACGTATTTAGGTTGCAGCGAGCCTGGGGACGATCCAATCTAGTTGGTAAAGTAATACAGGATTTTTCATTATGTCATTTAATTATACTACGTGCATAAAAGTTAGAAAATGCTTATTTTTGAGATTTATGCGATATTGCTGGTGGTCAATTCACTATCATGGGAATATTATTTTACACGGTCGCCAGTGACCGATCAGTTCAGTTTGGTACCCCGGTCGCCAGTGATCGGACAGTTCAGTTCAGTGCAGAGACCACTTGCGTAGACCATAATCTCAACAGAAAATTATTACATTTTATTACAGTACAGGGCTCCAAGGAGCAAACATTTTTACTACGATTTTCAGTTCAGTTATGCACGTATTATATTTGCTCAGTACAAGTTATTTTCAGTATGCCTCATGACATTATATGTACCCATGCAAATTATATTTTACTCGTTACCTACGATATATGCATGCTGAGTCTTTAGGCTCACTAGACTTGATTGTTGTAGGTACCGATGAGGTCAGGGCCGAGGGCGGGGACCAGTGAGCCAGCTTGGGTCGGCAGTAGTGGCACCCGAGGACCTCAGTTCAGCATTTATTATTTTATTGTTCAAACAATTTTTATCAGTTGTTGGATATTCTTAAATTGTTATTTTTGGCAAACTTTATTTTCTTCCGCTGCTATATTTTTAAAGATTGAACTTGATTTATCAGTTGATTTTATGAATAAGGCAATTTAAGTTCTTTAAAAAGAAAATTATAAATTTTCCGCAAATTTCAAGCAAGGATTTACGGGCCTTCACATCTTCTATCTATTTATAGGATCATTCTGTGTTCTTAGAAGGACACGGTCGAGTTTGCTCCCCTCTATTCTCTCTTGTAAAAAACCCTTCTGAATTATCAATAAAAGCTTCAAGTGTTCTGATAACAAATTTGTAAGTTTATTATTTTTATTTTCTGTTTTTTATTTATTGTTTTAAATTTTTATATTTCATAAGATTAGCCTGAATGACAGGCTAAAGTATTCGTGCTAAATTATTACCTTACTATGACATGATCTATATTTATTTCTAACTTGGAATCAGATTGAGATAATAAAAGATTTATTTAAATTTTTGAATTTAATGTAATATAAGAATCTTTGGTTAGAACATAAGGTAGAAGATGAACCAGGAAATGGTTAACACAAGGTTCGAGTTTATATGGGAAAAATAAATTCATGTTGAAGCCCTTCAGCCTGCTTAGCCGAGAAATGGCGTTTAAGGCGTTTATGTATGATTTTTATGAATTTATGATTCTTTGGGCCCTCGGTAAATCCTCTGTTGTTTAATTTCTTTGGTATATCTTTTGTAAATCCTTTGTGTTTTGTAAAAATTAAAACAAGAATCTTATATTCATTATTATTCTAGAATTTAAATTCTTCATTTTCTTACCTCAGTATGAGTTGAAAATGGTATATAAGCTGGAAACAAATAATCTCCATGTGTGCGAAAACCACTAAGGAAAAATTTGGTAAAACAATGCCACGTATCAGATTCCTCTTTGATTCTAAGCTGCAGATGGTATCAGAGCAATGGAAATAGTCTGGTTATTAATTTAGCACTTTTTATTCAAATGAATATTTTCAGTATGAAAGAAACTGTTAAAATCAGTTTAAATGAAGAATATGATTTACTTGAAAGTTTTAGATTTATTGAATAAATGGACTATTCCTAAGATAGAATCTAAAATGATCTATAAATTAGAAACTTTTGAAAGAATTGGTTTTAAACAAGTAGTTAAAACTACAGAATCATCAATACCTCTTCATAATAATGAGATGGTTATAAGATTGTTAAACAATAAAGATATTATGCCTTATAGGAAAAATTACAAATTTATTCATATATGTTTAATTCAAATTGCTTTTAGACCTTTAACTTTAGAAAGATTACCAGAAAGCTTCATAGCAGCTTTAAGAGATGGTAGAAATTTGAATTGGAAACAATCCCTTATGGGAATAATTCAATCTAGTCTGGCTCATGGTCCATTATATTTTGATGTTTATCCTTATTTATCTTTATCTTTGTCTGATATTAATATTTTAGACTCTTTAACATTAAATGTTAAAACACATGTTTATAATTATACTCCTGGAACAGAAGTAATATGTATCTGTTATCGTATTTATTATAAACCATTATTTACACTGAATCATATGTGTAAAAGAATAGATAAAAAAATTAAATGAAACTATTCTTATAGAAACTAATTGTAATATGTCTAATATTACAACTCGTAGATCTATAAAATAGGAAGAAATTGAATTTTCAGAAAACTGGATAATTGAACAAGCTGTTCCTAGAAATCCTATAATAAATAGAGATTTACAACAAGTTGTTCAAAATACTGAAGGATCTGTTCAAATATATTTTAATAATGAACAAAGAAGATTATTACCATCTTCTATCTATGCTAGATCAAAATCTAGTCATTCTTTTATTTCATCTTTAGATTATATGGTGGATGTTTCTCAGACTTCTAGAGCTTATACTTCTCAGATAAGAGAAGATGTAGATTCTTCTGTACAAGATACAGTATATGATTTAATTATAAATCAAAATAATATTGTTCATAAAAGTAACTTTCAAAAAGTTAGAGAAACTGATACTGTTTCAGAAATGAATTTAGTATTTTATAGATAGTAAATCAAAAATTGATTTTACTAAAGGATCTTCTGCTAGAGCAAAGATCAATGCAGAATTTTATTTACCCAAATAAGAATCTTTCAGAGATTGGTATTTTAATAGTTTCTCTGAAGAAGGGTTTGAGTATATTGTTTCCACATTTTATAATAATTGTGAAAACCAGAATAAACTAATACATTTTGTTCCTTGGTTTTTTAAAACATTTATTATAGATTTTATTTCTATTCTTGAAAGAAATTATAAACTTTTTTCATGACAGATTCAAAAATCTGTATATCCTCCTCAACAATATTTTATTATAGAAAAGAATAATAAAATTTTAAATTTTACTGCTTTTTCAAAATTATTTGAGAATGATACGTTACAAATTACTGTTAAACATATTAATCGAATAATTGAAAAACAGAATTACACAAATTTATATCTTACAATAATAGGAGAAGAGATTAATTCTCTTAAAGATCGTATTGATAAAATTATTTTAGTTATTAATAAAATTAAACCAGATGTTCATATAGAAGAACCAGAAACTAATATTGTTTCTGTTGCTACTTCATCTATACAATCCCCTCCTGACATAAAGGATTTTAAATATAAATCTTCTGTTTCCGATATAGAAAAATTATTAGTAGAAAAATTTAGATATCTTAATTTATATACTCTTAATGAAGAGTTTGAAGAATTAGAAAAAAATAATAATCATTCTGATGAAGAAATTAATAAAATTAAATGGGCAGATAGACCTACCATAACCAAATATTATTATAATAAACATACTCCCATGGATGTTCTTATTGAAGAACAAGAATATATTTTTGCTAATAGTTATAATGGGAAAATATTTATGAATGGAATATTGATGGTTTTAGTGATAGACAAATTTATAATACTGCTCACAGAATGCTTATGTATAGTACTGTTTGTAAAACATCAGACAATGCTGATAAAAATATTGGTAAAATGATAACAGCAGAATTTACTGGCCGACTTAAAGGTTGGTGAGATAATTATTTACATTATTCTCAAAAAGATGAAATTTTTAATTCCATAAAGATAGAGAATAATATTCAATCAGAAAATGTAGTTTATACATTAATATTGACTACGATTGAACATTTTACTGGAAAATTCACTGATAATATGAAAAAATTAGAACTTTATTAAGTAATCTAAAATGTAAAACACTTACTGATTTTAGATGGTATAAAGATACTTTCTTATCTCGTATTTATGAGATTCCAGACTGTAATAATACTCTTTGGAAAGCTAAATTTATAGATGGCCTACCTTTCTTATTTGCTGAAAGGGTTAGAAAAGTATTAAGAAAAGATGATATAAATATTTCTTATGATAATTATACTTATGGTAATTTAATAAATACTTGTATTCAAGAGGGTCTAGCTCTCTGTAATGAATTAAAATTAAATAATCAAATAAAAAAACAGAATTTACTAGAGAAAAAACAACTAGGTAAATTTTGTGATCAATTTGGTATGGAGTTACCTAATAAAAGTAAGAAGAAAATTAAAGATAAAGTTGTTAAGATTTATAAGAAAAGACATTTTTCTGATAGACAAAAAGATAGAAAAAAGAAAAGAAAAGAAATCCGTGAATCATGGAAAGCTGATAAAGCTAAAAATAAATTAATAATTTGTAGAAAATGTAAAAAGCCAGGACATTATGCTAATCAATGTTGGGCTAAAAAAGAAATTAATAATTTAGATATAGATGTAGATCTAAAAGAAACATTATTTAAAATAATAATGAATTAGAATATTAATTCTGATAGTGAAACTGAGAATTCTCATAATCTTATAATTCCGAAGATATTATAGAAGCCCTTAAATTCGAGTTTGAAAATTTGCGGAAAATTAAAAATTTTTCTTTTTAAAGAACTTAAATTGCCTCATTCATAAAATCAATTGATAAATCATGTTCAACGTTTTAAAAAAAAATATATAGCAGCGGAAGAAAATAAAGTTTGCCAACAATAGCAATTTAAAAATATCCAACGACTGATAAAAAGGTTTGAGCATCAAATAAAATGGCAAAATGCTGAAACTGAGGTCCTCGCGTGCCACTACTGCAGACCCAAGCTGGCTCACTGGTCCCCGCCCTCGGCTCTGGCCTCATCAGTACCTACAACAATCAAGTCTAGTGAGCCTAAAGACTCAGCATGCATATATCGCAGGTAACTAGTAAAATCTGAAGTAAAATATGCATGGCATAAAATATCATGTCATGAGGCATGCTGAAATTAATCTGTACTGAGCAATTATAATACGTGCATAACTGAACTGAAAATCACAGTAAAAATGTTTGCTCCTTGGAGCCCTGTACTGAATTAACTGGTAAAATTTTCTGTTGAGATTATGGTCTACGCCTGTGGCCCCTGCACTAAGCTGAACTGATCGGTAACTGGCTACCGGGGAGTCTGAAACTGAACTGAGCTGGCCGGTCACTGGCGACCGGGTGGTACCAAACTGAACTGAGCGGTTACTGGCGACCGTATAAAATAATACTCCCACATAGTGAATGAACCACAAGCCATATCGCATAAATCTCAAAAATAATCATTTTCTATTTAATGCACGTAAAATAATTAACTGTCATAATGAAAATTCCTGTATATTTTCCCAACTGGATTGGATTGGATCGTCCCCAGGCTCGCTGCAACCTAACTGTGCTATGAAAAATATGCAATAGCTTAAACATGACCAACTACGCAATTTACGTTCAAAAGATGCGACTATGATGCCTAATGACTTCGCATTTAATCATGACTCCGAACCAGTCTGAACCGACACTGAACCGACATAAAGTCATGATTAAATATGCTTAAAATACCGAAATAATGCACCTATAATGATGATGGTCGAAATCTAGGTGAAATGGAGGCCAAAACATGAAACGCTCTTTCGAGAGTCAATTTGGCACATCGCACCGTAAATTCTCGTACGACCTCAAAAATGATCCGAATCACAAACGGCCAAAAACGTGGCCTTCCTAACTCAAAGGGGCACTGTCCAGTCCAAGGTCATAGGCTATAAGCCGACCGAGAACTCGAACGAGCCTCCGAACCGACACAGCAACTTGCTGTCAAATTCCAGCAACTGTACAATCGTGTATCTTGTGTTGTTTTCGAGACTACCGGCCATTGGGGCGTGAACCACCGACCAGAGACTCTTACCAACATCCCAAGGAGTGATTTGAACCATGGCTAAGGGCCCTAGGCCAGCCACAATCTGCGTCACACCAAAACTCAACCGAAACTCCAACCGAGAACCAACGTGCATGCGTGTGTAGTGTTTTGCCTAGATCGATGTCTTGCGTCGTTCCAGTGGCCATTTGATTGACCATGGACCGATCTAGACATCTAGGAGCATGATATGAACCGTGGCTAAGGGCCATAGGCCAACCAAGATCCATACCAAGCAACAAAAGAAACGAAACCATATGCTGAAAAATAGAAGGGGCCGAAGGGTTATAGGGGGCTGTTTTGATGTTTTGATTAAAACCCGATGAGCCATGGACCAAGCCACCAAAAGGGTGACTTAGTCACGTCTTAGACATGCTAGGGGAGTGATCTAACCATGGCTATAGGCCCTTGGGGCAGCCAAGATCAGATCCTTCCTCCTTGGACAGAAACTGAATTTCGAAGCACCAAATGACAGTGGTGGAAAGCTGATGTCATTTTCGGGTTTCATCATGCATGGGGCTGGTTTGAATGGACCAACATGGTCCTAATGCATCCTATTACGTGTCTAGATGTCGCCTTGTGAGCCTGGAGTCGATCCATAATCTGAAACCACAAAACAAAAAGGAATCGTGAAGCTTGCCAAGGAAAATCGAAATTCTGCATCATGGTTTCGAAAATATTTTGACATGCATTTCGGTTTTTGCTTGATAAAACATGACCATGTACTGAAAAATAATTGCTAATATGACTTGATTGAGGTTTGAAAGGGGTCTAGACATGCCTGGTTTCGTTTGAATGAAAAACGAAATGAAGAGACGACGACGCGGCACGGAGGAGGTGGAGCGCTACTCTTGTTTTCTTTACTCTCGATTTTCCTCCTTTGCTTCCTACTGAATTCCCACGGTTTTTCTACTGAAAAATACTCTGAATTTCGGTGGTGAGGGGTGGAGAATGATAGATAGGAGAGTGAGTGGAGATCCACTAATAAAGGGATTAAGATGGCATGACCAAATCTTCTCTCTTTGAAATTTGAATTATGGTTGCTATCAAATATTTGTTGGGTGATCTAGAATGAGGTGGCCGATCCACTTGCTAGTCTAGGCTAGGATAAGCTCTTAATTAATTAAATTGTGCTAAATAACTTGGAGGGATTATCCTACTAATTAAATATCAAGAAGGGGTCAAAGTTTGATGAGTTGGCAAGGTGTTGTCTAGGCAAGGGGGTGGCCGAAATTTACACATTAAAAATGAATGGGAAGTGTTGTTTATTTACTAAATTAATAACTCTTAAAAGCCTCACTAATCTCTTAAATAATTTAGTGAATTAATTCCTTAATTAAGTAACTTAAATGAGCTTATTTCTTATTCACCTCAAGTAACTTAAATAATTCCTTAAACTCCCTTTTTAACTTAAATGAACTTACTTGCTAGCTAAAATAACTTCTGGAAATATTTCTCAAATCTTAAATTTTAACTCTAAACACCGACTCCAGTCTGGCCTCACTGAATTAACTGAAAAGAATAAAAATTAAACTACTGGCTAAAATAATTAACTTCAAAGAAATGCATTAAAATAATCATGCAATGAAGTCAATTAAATTTTTAAAATCTAGAATTATGCATGGCTTATACGTAGACTGATTTACGGGTTCTACACTTGTATTAATCCTATAGAGGATAAAAATGATGAGTTTTATAAACTTATGTCTCAATTTCAAGATTTAAATATTAATGTTTTAACAAACAATAATATTTTAGAATTCCTTAAAATGATTAAGGATCCAGCTTTAAAATCTACAATTATAGATCAAATAGAGAATACTGCATCAACTAGCAATAATAATAACATTCTTGTTAAACAAGAACAAGCTTATTAAATGAAAGAAGTTAAAAATCTTCTACAACAGAAATATAGTAAACAAAATCTAGTTACTATATAGGATTTAGTTAAAGAGATTTATAATCTTAAAGAACAAGTAAAATTTTTACAAAATAACAATAATAGTTTAAACTATCGTATTTCAGCTATTGAAAATAATAATAATTCAATTTCTGAAAGCTTTGATAATCTTCAAGATATTTCTTCTCCTGATCCAAATCAAAAACATTTATCTGTTTTAAGCATGATCATATCTCAAAAATGGTATACTAATATTACTTTATTAATTGAAAATTCTTAAAAAAAGAATTTTATTGCTATGATTGATAGTGGTGCAGATTTAAATGTTATACATGAAGGATTAATTCCTACAAAATATTTTCATAAAACTACTCATTCTCTTTCTCATGCAGGAGGAGAACCTTTAGAAATAAATTATAAATTACCAAAGGTATATATTTGCAAAGATAAAAACTGCATTCAAACCAGTTTTTTATTAGCAAAAGATATTTCTAGCCAACTTATACTTGGACTTCCTTTTATTTATCAAATTTATCCTTTGACATATGTTGATGAAACATGTATTATAGGAACTTTTCAAGGTAATTCTATTTCCTTTAAGTTCATAACTAAACATGTTCATAGAATTCTTAATGAATTACAAGAAAAGATTGATAGGAAAACTTTTCAAAATAATTCTTTAAAAGAAGAAGTTAATATTTTAACTATAGATGATAAATTAAAAAATCCTAAATTACAGGAAAAAAATTAAAATTATTTATAATAAATTCTCATTAAAAATATGCAATGATCTTCCAAATACTTTTTGGAATCGTAAGAAACATATTATCTTTCTTCCATATGAAGAAGATTTTGATGAAAAGAATATTCCAACCAAGGCTCGTCCTTGTCAAATGAATTCTGAATATTTAGAATTATGCAAAAATGAAATTCATTCTTTATTAGATAAAGGTTTAATAAAACCTTCTCAATCTCCTTGGTCATGTACTGCTTTTTATGTTAATAAACATTCTGAACAGGAAAGAGGAGTTCCTAGATTAGTTATAAATTATAAACCTCTTAAAAAGGTTTTAAAATGGATTAGGCATCCTATTTCTAATAAAAAAGATTTATTAGATAGACTTGTACATGCAATCATATTTTCAAAATTTGATTTAAAATCAGGTTTTTGGCAGATTCAAATTAAAGAATCTGATAGATATAAAACTGCTTTTAATGTTCCAATAGGACATTATGAATGGACAGTAATGACATTTGGCCTTAAAAATGCCCCTTCAAAATTTCAACAAATTATGAATGATATTTTTTATAATTATAGCAATTCTATAATTGTTTATATAGATGATATCTTAGTATTTTCTAATGATATTGAAACACATTTTAAACATTTAAAAATGTTTAAAAATATTGTTATTCAAAATAGTCTTGTTATTTCAAAATATAAAATGATTTTATTTCAAACTAATATTAGATTTCTTGGTCTTATGATTGAGAAAGGAAAAATAATTCCTACACAAAAGAAGTATAGAATTTGGATCGAAAGTTCCAGATATTATAACTGATAAAACTCAGTTACAAAGATTTTTAGGAAGTTTAAATTATATTTCTCCTTATATTAAAGATCTTACTAAGGATTCTGCTATCTTATATGATAGGTTAAAGAAAAATCCTTTACCTTGGTCTGAAATACATACTATAGCTGCTAAAAATATTAAGGAAAAAGTTAAAATCTTCCTTGTCTTATGCTTGCTAATCCTCAATGGGATAAAATAGTGAAACTGATGCCTCAGATATAGGTTTTGGAGGAATTTAAAACAAAAGGATCCCCAAACAAAACAAGAATATCTTATAAGATTTTATTCTGGAAAATGGAATAATGCCCAGAAAAACTATTCCACAGTAGCAAAAGAAATCTTAGCTATTGTCAGATGTATTTTAAAATTTCAAGATGATTTATATAATCAAAAGTTTATTATAAAAACTGATTGCAAATCTACAAAATTTATGTTTGATAAAGATTTTAAACATGATGTGTCTAAACAAATGTTTGCAAGATGGAAGGCTCATTTAGCTCCCTTTGATTTTGAAATCATTTATAAAAAAGGTGAAGATAATCATCTTCCTGATTTCTTAACTCGAGAATATTTATCCTAATGTCTTCATTTACAGATATGAGTTCTCGAGGAAGAGGAGAGTCCTCTTATAGAGGGCGAGGTGGTAGGGGAAAACCCCTTAATATTATTGCACAGCATGGTAAACAAAGGCTAATAGCCCAGAACTAATCTAGTTCATCAGCCAGTAATACTGAGCATAATGAGTTATATAATGAGTTTCAAGAATTCTTGAAACATAAGCAGAGAAGTAATACATATTCTCAAGCTTCAGCATCATATGCTAATATTATCAAAGAAGATGATAATGATACAGCTCTATATACAGAGACAAAACATCGAGAATTGATTCTTCTTATAGAAGAAAAAGATACCCAATGGGAAAAGACTCCATGGACTATCATGGAAAGATACTTAACCAATACATCATATGTATATGGTTTATCTGAAGCTTAGAATCAAAGAGGAATTTGATACGTGGCATTGTTTTACCAAATTTTTCCTTAGTGGCTTTCGCACACATGGAGATTATTTGTTTCCAGCCTATATGTGATACCCTTGTCCCACATCGAAAAAATCAAAAATTTAAAATGAGTTTATAATGGCTTACAATGGACTTCTATAGCAACTTGGGTTAATCATTTTCGTAAAGCGAGGACGAATACGAAGTAGTTGTTATAGGGGCTCATTGTGTGCAGTCACGCAGGCGCGGGCTCGGGCTCAAGGCGTGATTGAATGGTATCAGAGCCGGTCACCGGCATGGAACACCGGGAAATAAGTGTTATGCGGGGCAAAGTGCTATGTGCATGGGAGCCACCTCTTGAACCTGCGGGGCAAAGTGCTACATGACGGGAGCCACCTCTTGAACCTGTAGGAGCCACCTCTAGATTCTTGGTGCTGGTGGATCGATGGGTCAGGCGCGACGAGGACGTCGCGTTCTGAAGGAGGGGTGATTGTGATACCCTTGTCCCACATCGAAAAAATCAAAAATTTAAAATGAGTTTATAATGGCTTACAATGGACTTCTATAGCAACTTGGGTTAATCATTTTCGTAAAGCGAGGACGAATACGAAGTAGTTGTTATAGGGGCTCATTGTGTGCAGTCACGCAGGCGCGGGCTCGGGCTCGGGGCGTGACACTATATACTATTTTCAACTCATACTGAGCTAAGAAAATGAAGAATTTAAATTCCAGAATAATAATGAATATAAGATTCTTGTTTGGAATTTTTACAAAACACAAAGGATTTACAAAAGATATACCAAAGAAATTAAACAACAGAGGATTTACCGATGGCCCAAAGAATCATAAATTCATAAAAATCACCCATAAACGCCTTAAACACCATTTCTCGGCTAAGCAGGCTGAAGGGCTACAACATTAATTTATTTTTCCCGGATAAACTCGAACCTTGTATTAACCATTTCCTGGTTCATCTTCTACCTTATGTTCTAACCAAAGATTCTTATATTACATTAAATTCAAAAATTTAAATAAATGTTTTATTATCTCAATCTGATTCCAAGTTATAAATAAATATAGATCATGTCATAGTAAGGCAATAATTTAGCACTAATACTTTAGCATGTCATTCAGGCTAATCTTATGAAATATAAAAATTTAAAACAGTAAATAAAAAACAGAAAATAAAAACAGTAAACTTACAAAGTTGTTATCAGAACACTTGAAGCTTTTATTGATAATTCAGAAGGGTTTTTTACAAGAGAGAATAGAGGGGAGCAAACTCGACCGTGTCCTTCTAAGAACACAGAATAAACCTATAAATAGATAGAAGAGCCGGACATGAAACCCCGGATTCCATCTCAAAATAAAAAAAGTACAATACTTTATTAAAGTAAATAGTACATGCTTTATTAAAGCAAATAGTAACATGCTATAAATTCAAAAAGTCTATAGTGATATGCCACTCACTTTTTGTCATGATATGCCATGATGTGTTATTCCACCAACTTTGAATAGTGAGATTCCTCCTCCAACGAATTTTTAATCATCTTTGATATTGTCCTTTAGATATTTCTTCAAATTTTCAAAAATATCTTCTATTTGAGATAATTGAGGAGTATCTTACTCTGGATCCTGTGCATCTTGCATTTGCATCAAATGTATGAATTGATTTTCATTGGATTCAGACGCCATAGATTTATCTGATTTTAAATCAGAACATCTGAAAAAGATCCTTTTTCATTTTTTCAATATTAATCTCAATCATCTTATCTTTTGAATAAATCTCAGAGTATTTCTGAGTGAGAATTTTGAATGGACTCGTAGAAGCTTTTTCCTTCTCTTGTTGATTATGAAATTCTTTTTGATATAATTAAATTTTTTCTTCCATTTGATGAAGAGTATCATAACCATAAGGTTTTCCAGTTTCTGGATCATCTCTCAATAATTTATCCCAAAATTTTGAAGAACTGACCCTCCATATGCAAGGGATACATTCATCAGTGTAACCGAATTCTGGCTGCCATTTCCAGATCCATGAGATTCCAAATTCCATGAAAAATAGACATAGAGTCTTTCCATCGATCCAATGTTCAAAAAATGATTTTTTAATATTAGGGGAAACATTTAACCAAGTATTCATGGGTTTTATAAAAACCTCTAGCAAAATCTTGGCAGATGGACCAAATATTTTCCACCAGATTAAAAACCAATTTGGAACTGGATAGTAAAAAACATTTTCACAAATCTTTAAAAACCAAGTATGTTTCTTTTTTTCATTTTCGTAAAACAATGTTTTATTAAAACTTTCAATATAATCCCAAAAATTGAATTTAAAACTCATTTTATGATTTTCAGAATAAAATTCTTTTTCAACCAATGGAGATATACCCCATTCTTCAATAGATATGATCTTCTTGATGATAAACTTTGAGAAGTTATAACTTCCTTTCTGCTGAGTATTACTGAAAAAGTGAGTTATATCAACACTTTTCGTAGATATTAGAAGATTTTCGTAAAATCCTCTTTGCTTGTAAGAACCCTATACATATGATGTATGGTTAGATATCTTTCCATGATAGTCCATGGAGTCTTTTCCCATTGGGTATCTTTTTCTTCTATAATAAGAATCAATTCTCGATGTTTTGTCTCTGTATATAGAGTTGAATCATTATCATCATCTTTTATGATGTTAGCATATGATGCTGAAGCTTGAGAATCTGTATTACTTCTCACCTTTTGTTTAAAAAATTCTTGAAATTCATTATATAACTCATTCTGCTCAGTATTACTGGCTGATGAACTAGATAAGTTCTGGGCTATTAGCCTTTGTTTACCATGCTGTGCAATAATATTAGGGGGTTTTCCCCTACCATCTCGCTCTCTATAAGAGGACTCTCCTCTTCCTCGAGAACTCATATCTGTAAATAAAAACATTAGGATAAATATTCTCGAGTTAAGAAATCAGGTAAGTGATTATCTTCACCTTTTTTATAAATGATTTCAAAATCAAAAGGAGCTAAATGAGCTTGCCATCTAGCAAACATTTGCTTAGACACATTGTAACGGCCCGATAATTCGAGTTTGAAAATTGCGGAAAAATTTAAATTTTTCTTTTTAAAATAATTAAGGTGACTCATTCACAAAATAAACTGATAAATCAAGTTTAATGTTTAAAAATAGCAGCGGAAGAAATTATTACTCGCCAAAATAACAAGTTAAAGTATCCAACAACTGATAAAAAAATGTTTGAGCATAAAAATGGCAAGTGCTGTAAATGAGGTCCTCGGGTTCCACTACTACCGACCCAAGCTAGCTCACTGGTCCCGCCCTCGGCCCCGACATCATCAATACCTACAACAATCAAGTCTAGTGAGTCTAAAGACTCAGCATGCATATATCGTAGTATTAAAATTTGCATGGGATAAAAATATAATGTCATGAGGCATAATGTGAAAATAACTTGTCATGAGCAATTATAATACGTGCATAACTGAACTGAAAATCATAGTGAAAATGTTTGCTCCTTGGAGCCCTGTACTAAAATAGCATGTCATAAATTTTCTGTTGAGATTATGGTCTACGCAAGTGGTCCTTGCACTGAACTGAACTGACTGGTAACTGGCGACCGGGTGAAACAATGCTCCCATGACCGGTAACTGGCGACACCGGTAACTGGCGACCGGGTGAAACAATGCTCCCACGACCGGTAACTGGCGACCGGGTAATACAATGCTCCCATGACTGGTAACTGGCGACCCGGGTGAAATAATGCTCCCATGATAGTGAGATGGCCACAAGCAATATCGCATAAATCTCAAAAATGAATATTTTCTATGCACATAATATAATTAACCAACATAATTAAATATGAACAATTTCGATCTTCTTGCATTAAAATCATGTACTTGCGATATTTAAAAATACCTATATGGCTTGATTGAAGAGTGAAAGAAGATATAAACATGCCTTGGTGTGTTTTGACAGAAAACAAACGAAATAACGACGCGGCGCGGCGGAGACGGAGTGCTCTTCACTTTCTCACTTTTCTCTCTTAATTCCTTTAAACCAAGCATGCACCATAATTATTATAATAGCGTAAAAATCGTAAACGTGATGCATGAACATTTAAAAATATCATGATTTGTGCTCAGGGCGCTGCTAGGACTAAAATCTCACCCCGGTTGCAAAATGACCATTTTGCCCCTATAAACCGAAAAATTGTCGTTTCAACCCTGGACCTCTAAAATTGACCCGAAGCTTACAAAACTCCTTAAAATGTCCCAAAACATATTTAAAAATATTCCTAGACGTAAACTCGAGCCAAAATCAGAACTTAACAGATTCGTTTTAAAACTTGGACCGGGGTCCCGGTTTTAACCCGAACCGAACCGAAACTTAACCAAAAATTTCTCAACTTTTTATCATATTTTAAAAACACTATAATGGTCCTAAAATCGTATCCTCAAGCCCTTGAACATAAGGCTAATAGTCCAGCAAGGCATACAATTCTCGGCCAACCCATAATTGATTTCCTATCACAACACATGGCCCCCAATCCTTAACCATTCGGTCCCCTCCAACCTCCCCACCTGTCCAGCATTTTAATATCATTCTTAAGGCTCTAAGAGACCCCCTAAACCAAGCTTAGCCGAAACATAAAGCTGCCGAACAAACGAAAGTAGAAATGATCGCTTACACCATGGCAACGGAAGGCACTATTCCCTTGGCTCGCAAGTTTCGATCCTTGCAACCCGATGGAACCAACCACTAACCAAGCTCAAGTAGACCACCATCAGATCCCTCTAGAGCCACAAGAGTCACAACCACAGCCCCATACAGCCCATAGCCACCCACACGATCGCTGGCACGCCCGAAGCTCGGCCGAAGCGAAATCACCTAGAACCCGACGGATACCTGCTCTCATACTCGACTCTAGCATCAAGTTCCTTAAACCAAGACATGGTTCAACCCTCTATCATCAGCAACCCACAGCCCCTTGCACAAAAATAAATGAAACGTGAACAACCATCGCAATAATGCAATAATTTCTTGGAAAATCGAAAGATTCTTCATATACTAGGATAGATCGAAACTTTTCATGCATAACTACAACCACCAGCATATAAAACGTATGTGATGCGTAAATAAGTGACACAAATGCGTGCCTGCTGATTTTTGAATGAACAAATGCTAGAAGAGTCACGGCCGAGACACGGGGAAGGCTTGCTCTCAAAGGACAAGATGAAACCGTCTCCTTGCTGATGCAGCTCACGGGGAGAATGGTGAGTGGAGGGGGTGGGCGGCTGTTTAGTTGTAATTAGGTTTAGGGTAGGTTTAGCATAATATTTAATTAGTTAATCAAAATATTATGGGCCTAAATTTGGTTTTAAAAGATATTAAAATGGGTTGGGGTCCATTTAGCTTAAAAGTAAGTCCATTAAGTCCAAACACACACCCGAAAAATATTTCGTATTGGAAAGCTTTTGAAAATATTAGCCGAACCCTCAAAAAGTCCCCCAATTCGATAAAATTTGTGTACCGTTAAAAATAAATTATCTTGAAATTTTAAAATACATCTGACAATAACTAAGATTTCTTTTGCTACTGTGGAATAGTTTTTCTGGGCATTATTCCAAATCCCAGAATAAAATCTTATATTAGTTTGAAATAAAATCATTTTAGATGTTGAAATAACAAGACCATTTTGAATAACAATATTTTTAAACATTTCTTAATGTTTAAAATGTGTTTCAATATCATTATAAAATACTAAGATATCATCTATATAAACAATTATAAAATTGCTATAATTATAAAAAATATCATTCATAATTTGTTGAAATTCTGAAGGGGCATTTTTAAGGTCAAATGGCATTACTATCCATTCATAATATCCTATTGGAACATTAAAATCAGTTTTATACCTATCAGATTCTTTTATTTGAATCTGACAAAATCCTGATTTTAAATCAAATTTTGAAGATATGATTGCATGTACTAATATATCTAATAAATCTTTTTTATTAGGAATATGATGCCTAATCCATTTTAAAACCTTATTAAGAGGTTTATAATTTACAACTAATCTAGGAACTCCTCTTTCCTGTTCAGAATGCTTATTAACATAAAAAGTAGTACATGACCAAGGAGATTGAGAAGGTTTTATTAAACCTTTATCTAATAAAGAATGAATTTCATTCTTGCACAATTCTAAATATTCAGAATTCCATTTGACAAGGACGAGCCTTGGTTGGAATATTCTTTTCATCAAAATTGTAGAGGCCCGAAAATTCATGCTTAGATTCTGTCTTTTAATTTGATTATTTAATTTTAATTCATTACAGAGAGCTAGACCCTCTTGAATACAAGTAGTTATTAAATTTCCATAAGTATAATTATCATAAGAAATAATTATATCATCTTTTCTTAATACTTTTTTAACCCTTTCAGCAAATAAAAAAGGTAGACCATCTATAAATTTAGCTTTTTAAAGACTATTATTACAGTCTGGAATCTCATAAATACGAGATAAGAAAGTATCTTTATACCATCTAAAATCAGTAAGTATTTTAATATCATTCTTAAGGCTCTAAGAGACCCCCTAAACCAAGCTTAGCCGAAACATAAAGCTGCCGAACAAACGAAAGTAGAAATGATCGCTTACACCATGGCAACGGAAGGCACTATTCCCTTGGCTCGCAAGTTTCGATCCTTGCAACCCGATGGAACCAACCACTAACCAAGCTCAAGTAGACCACCATCAGATCCCTCTAGAGCCACAAGAGTCACAACCACAGCCCCATACAGCCCATAGCCACCCACACGATCGCTGGCACGCCCGAAGCTCGGCCGAAGCGAAATCACCTAGAACCCGACGGATACCTGCTCTCATACTCGACTCTAGCATCAAGTTCCTTAAACCAAGACATGGTTCAACCCTCTATCATCAGCAACCCACAGCCCCTTGCACAAAAATAAATGAAACGTGAACAACCATCGCAATAATGCAATAATTTCTTGGAAAATCGAAAGGTTCTTCATATACTAGGATAGATCGAAACTTTTCATGCATAACTACAACCACCAGCATATAAAACGTATGTGATGCGTAAATAAGTGACACAAATGCGTGCCTGCTGATTTTTGAATGAACAAATGCTAGAAGAGTCACGGTCGAGACACGGGGAAGGCTTGCTCTCAAAGGACAAGATGAAACCGTCTCCTTGCTGATGCAGCTCACGGGGAGAATGGTGAGTGGAGGGGGTGGGCGGCTGTTTAGTTGTAATTAGGTTTAGGGTAGGTTTAGCATAATATTTAATTAGTTAATCAAAATATTATGGGCCTAAATTTGGTTTTAAAAGATATTAAAATGGGTTGGGGTCCATTTAGCTTAAAAGTAAGTCCATTAAGTCCAAACACACACCCGAAAAATATTTCGTATTGGAAAGCTTTTGAAAATATTAGCCGAACCCTCAAAAAGTCCCCCAATTCGATAAAATTTGTGTACCGTTAAAAATAAATTATCTTGAAATTTTAAAATACATCGACAATAACTAAGATTTCTTTTGCTACTGTGGAATAGTTTTTCTGGGCATTATTCCAAATCCCAGAATAAAATCTTATATTAGTTTGAAATAAAATCATTTTAGATGTTGAAATAACAAGACCATTTTGAATAACAATATTTTTAAACATTTCTTAATGTTTAAAATGTGTTTCAATATCATTATAAAATACTAAGATATCATCTATATAAACAATTATAAAATTGCTATAATTATAAAAAATATCATTCATAATTTGTTGAAATTCTGAAGGGGCATTTTTAAGGTCAAATGGCATTACTATCCATTCATAATATCCTATTGGAACATTAAAATCAGTTTTATACCTATCAGATTCTTTTATTTGAATCTGACAAAATCCTGATTTTAAATCAAATTTTGAAGATATGATTGCATGTACTAATATATCTAATAAATCTTTTTTATTAGGAATATGATGCCTAATCCATTTTAAAACCTTATTAAGAGGTTTATCATTTACAACTAATCTAGGAACTCCTCTTTCCTGTTCAGAATGCTTATTAACATAAAAAGTAGTACATGACCATGGAGATTGAAAAGGTTTTATTAAACCTTTATCTAATAAAGAATAAATTTCATTCTTGCACAATTCTAAATATTCAGAATTCATTTGACAAGGACGAGCCTTGGTTGGAATATTCTTTTCATCAAAATTGTAAAGGCCCGAAAATTCATGCTTGAAAATTTGCGGAAAAATTTAAAATTTTCTTTTTAAAATAATTAAAATGTCTCGATCATAAGTTAAACTGATAAAAATGTTTGATATTCAAAATAGCAGCGGAAGAAATCTAATGTTTACAAAATAATGACTTAAAAATAATTCAGCAACATAAAAACTTGATTTGAATTAAAAATAATAAATGCTGAAATGAGGTCCTCGGGTTCCACTACTGCCGACCCAAGCCAGCTCACTGGTCCCCGCCCTCGGCCCCGACCTCATCAGTACCTACAACAATCAAGTCTAGTGAGCCTAAAGACTCATCATGCAAATATAGTAAATAACGAGTAAATTATATAATAAAATTTGCATGGGATAAAAATATCATGTCATGAGGCATAAAGTGAAAATAACTTGTCATGAGCAATTATAATACGTGCATAACTGAACTGAAAATCATAGTGAAAATGTTTGCTCCTTGGAGCCCTGTACTGAAATAGCATGTTATAATTTTCTGTTGAGATTATGGTCTACGCAAGTGGCCCCTGCACTGAACTGAACTGAACTGACCTGTAACTGGCGACCGGATAATACAATGCTTCCATGACCGGTAACTGGCGACCGGGTAAAATAATGCTCCCATGACCGGTAACTGGCGACCGGATAAAATAATGCTCCCATGATAGTGAGATGACCACAAGCAATATCGCATAAATCTCAAAAATGAATATTTTCTGTGCACGTAATATAATTAGCCAACATAATTAAATAGGAACAATTTCGATCTTCTTGCATTAAAATCATGTACTTGCGATATTTAAAAATACCTATATGACTTGATTGAAGAGTGAAAGAAGATATAAACATGCCTTGGTTTGTTTTGACAGAAAACAAACGAAATAACGACGCGGCGCGGCGGAGACGGAGTGCTCTTCACTTTCTCACTTAATTCCTTTAAATTAAGCATGCACCATAATTATTATAATAGCGTAAAAAGCGTAAACGTGATGCATGAACATAAAAAAAATCATGATTTGTGCTCAGGGTGCTGCTAGGACCAAAATCTCGTCCCGGGTGCAAAATGACCATTTTGCCCCCTGGAAACCCAAAATTATCGTTTCACCCCTGGACCTCTAAAATTTACCCGAAGCTTACCAAACTCCTTAAAATATCCCAAAACATTTTTAAAATTATTCCTAGACATAAACCCAAGCCAAAATCCAAACTTAATCGATTCGTTTTAAAACTTGGACCGGGGTCCCGGTTTTAATCCGAATCAAACCGAAACTAAACCGAAATCTTCCCAACTTTTTATCATATTTTAAAAGCACTATAATGTTCCTAAAAGAATGTCATCAGGTCCCCTAACTCTCGGCTGAAAATTCCAGAACCTAGCAAAATATTTCGGTCCTTCTTGTAGCCTTATTTCCCAACACATCACTCACCTCTTAATTGCATACTTCAGCTACTCTAGACTCCCCTGGACTCAAATAATTCACGCAAACACTCCCATGCACCACCGCTTTAACTCAAGACACAAGCCTAACCCGCCAAAGCTAGCTTTCTCTTCACTCGATCGGGTACTGTCACGTCCAGCTACGGTCGCGTCGTTCCAGCCCTTAGCTCAGCCCCACCAGGGTCTGGTCCAAGGTTAGGAAGGTTTCACGCCTCGCTGGTACGTTAGCAGCTCTCGATCCAGTCACACCCTATCCAATCAAACAAGCCACACCTTCGGCTTATGCTTCGAACACGAGTCCCACCCGATTAAACCATGACTCCAGCCTATTTTCCCCTTAATATTTGACGTGCCTCAGCCCCTTAATAACAGCAGAATACAGCCCCTTGAACAACCTCAAGAAAAATGTGAGTGACAATCAAAAAAATACATCACATGAACAAAAAACCGAAAAGCTTTCATGCCATGAACTAGATCGAAATATTTCATGCAATATACATACAAATCAGACATATATTACGTAAATGATGCAGAAAAGATGTTACATAGCGTGCCTTAGATGAATTCCACGCAAGAACGGCGAAGAGATGGGCAACGGGGAAGCGCCGGAGAATTTTGTTGCAAGAAAATGCTTAACCGAAGGCTTGCTGCGATGGAGGCTCTGAAACCGAGAGGGGAGGGAGAGGGCAGGTGGTGTCGGCTAAGAAAATTATTAGGTTTAGGTTAATTGTAGTTTAGGTGATATATTATATAATTAAATAATAGGTAATGGGCTTTAAATTAATAATTAAAAGTTTTAAAAATAAAGATTTAAGCCCAATAAGCCCAAAAGTGGGCTCATTAAATCCAAACCCACTCCCGGAAAATATATCGAGTTGAAAAGATTTTTAAAATATTAGCCGAACCCTTAAAAAGTCCTCCGATTCGATAAAATTAACGTACCGATAAAAATAAAAATCATGCGGGTAAAAATACCAAAAATTCCTATATTTGAAAAAAAAATACACTTAAAATGCTCTAAATTAATTTATAAAAATTAATCGTGTAATTAAAATAATTTTCTGAAAATTCCCCGGTCTCCGATCCTCGCTCGATCGTGAAATGCAACTTAAAAATCTTAATGCACGAACTTTTAAAATTTCATGAAACAAATCCTATCATGCATGAATTATGCCTAGATTGCATAAAAATAATTAAACATAAATAAATGAAATGAACATGCTAAATTACCACTTCTTAAATGAGTCTTTATTAATATATCTTAATACTCCATCTCCAGTCCGGCCTCACTTATTTAATTAAAAAGGTAACAATTAGACTACTGCGTAAAATAAATAAATTTGAAGAAAAGAATTTAAATAGTCAAGCAATAAAAATCATTTTAATTTAAATACTAGAATTATGCATGACTTATACGTAGTCTAATTTACGGGTTCTACAAAAATCTTCTTCATATGGAAGAGAGATAATATGTTTCTTACGATTCCAAAAAGCATTTGGAAGATCATTGCATATTTCTAATGAGAATTTATTATAAATAATTTTAATTTTTCCTGTAATTTAGGATTTTGTAATTTATCATCTATAGTTAAAATATTAACTTCTTCTTTTAAAGAATTAATTTGAAAAGTTTTCCTATCAATCTTTTTTTGTAATTCATTAAGAATTCTATGAACAAGTTTAGTTATAAACTTAAAGGAAATAGGATTACCTTGAAAAGTTCCTATAATACATGTTTCATCAACATAGGTTAAAGGATAAATTTGATAGATGAAAGGAAGACCAAGTATAAGTTGGCTAGAAATATCTTTTGCTAATAAAAAATTGGTTTGAATGCAGTTTTTATCTTTGCAAATATATACCTTTGGTAATTTATAATTTATTTCTAATGGTTCTCCTCCTACCTGAGAAAGAAAAGGAGTAGTTTTATGAAAATATTTAGTAGGAATTAATAATTCCTGTATAACATTTAAATCTGCACTACTATCTATCATAGCAATGAAATTCTTTTTATAATAATTTTCAATTAATAAAGTAATATTAGTATACCATTTTTGAGATATAATCATGCTTAAAACAGATAAATGTTTTTGATTTGGATCAGGAAAAGAAATATCTTGAAGATTATCAAAACTTTCATAAATTGAATTATTATTATTTTCAATGGCTGAAATACGATAGTTTAAACTATTATTTTTATTTTGTTAAATTTTTGCTTGTTCTTTAAGATTATCAATCTCTTTAACTAAATCCTGTATAGTAACTGGATTTTGTTTACTATATTTCTGTTGTAGAAGATTTTTAACTTCTTTCATTGAATAAGCTTGTTCTTGTTTAACCAAAAATGTTATTATTATTGCTAGTTGATGTAGTATTCTCCATTTGATCTATAATTGTAGATTTTAATACTGGATCCTTAATCATTTTAAGGAATTCTAAAATATTATTGTTTGTTAATACATTAATATTTAAATCTTGAAATTGAGACATAAGTTTATAAACTCATCATTTTTATCCTCTATAGGATTAATACAAGATTTTCCTAGTATACAGTTATTGCATTCTTCTAAATCTGAAATATCAGATTCATTATCTATAATATCTTCGGAATTATAAGATTCTGAAGAATTTTCAGTTTCACTATCTGAATTAATATTCGAATCCATTATTATTTTAAATAATGTTTCTCTATCGATTTCATCTATATCTAAATTATTAATTTTGTTTTTAGCCCAACAATGATTAGTATAATGTCCTGGCTTTTTACATTTTCTACAAATTATTAATTTATTTTTAGCTTTATCAGCTTTCCTTGATTCACAGATTTCTTTTCTTTTCTTTTTTCTATCTTTTTGTCTATTAGACAAATGTCTTTTCTTATAAATATTATCAACTTTATCTTTAATTTTCTTCTTACCTTTATTAGGTAAGTCCATACCAAATTGATCACAAAATTTACCTAGTTGTTTTTTTCTCTAGTAAAATACAAGTAGTTATTAAATTTCCATAAGTATAATTATCATAAGAAATAATTATATCATCTTTTCTTAATACTTTTTTAACCCTTTCAGCAAATAAAAAAGGTAGACCATCTATAAATTTAGCTTTTTAAAGACTATTATTACAGTCTGGAATCTCATAAATACGAGATAAGAAAGTATCTTTATACCATCTAAAATCAGTAAGTATTTTACATTTTAGATTACTTAATAAAGTTCTAATTTGTTCACTATTATCTGTTAATTTTCCAGTAAAATGTTCAATCATAGTCAATATTAATGTATAAATTAACTACATTTTCTGATTGAATATTATTCTCTATCTTTATGGAATTAAAAATTTCATCTTTTTGAGAATAATGTAAATAATTATCCCACCAACTTTTAAGTTGGCCAGTAAATACTGCTGTTATCATTTTAGCAATATTTTTATCAGTATTGCCTGATGTTTTACAAACAATACTATACATAAGCATTCTGTGAGCAGTATTATAAATTTGCTTATCACTAAAACCATCAATATTCCATTCATAAATATTTTTCCCATTATAACTATTAGCAAAAATATATTCTTGTTCTTCAATAAGAACATCCATGGGAGTAGGTTTATTACAATAATATTTGGTTGTGGTAGGTCTATCTGTCTATTTACTTTTATTAATTTCTTCATCAGAATGATTATTAATTTTTTCTAATTCTTCAAACTTTTCATTAAGAGTATTTAAATTAATATTTCTAAATTTTTCTCCTAATAATTTTTCTATATTAGAAACAGAAGATTTAAATTTAAAATCCTTTATATCAGGAGGGAATTGTATATACGAAGTAGCAACAAAAACAATATTAGTTTCTGGTTCTTCTATATGAACATCTGGTTTAATTTTATTAATAGCTAAAATAATTTTATCAATACGATCTTTAAGAGAATTAATCTCTTCTCTTATTATAGTAAGATATAAATTTGTGCAATTCTGTTTTTCAATTATTTGATTAATATGTTTAACAGTAATTAGTAACATATTATTTTCAAATAATTTTGAAAAAGCAGTAAAATTTAAAATTTTATTATTCTTTTCTATAATAAAAGATTTTTGAGGAGGATAAACAGATTTTTGAATCTGTCTTGAAGAAAGTTTATAATTTCTTTCAAGAATAGAAATATAATCTATAATAACCAAGGAACAAAATTTATTAGTTTATTCTGGTTTTCACAATATTTATAAAATGTTGAAACAATAAAATCAAACTCTTCTTCAGAAACTTTTAAAATACCAATCTCTGAAAGATTCTCATTTGGGTAAATAAAATTCTGCATTGATCTTTGCTCTAGCAGAAGATCCTTTAGTAAAATCAATTTTTTGATTTACTATTCATTAAATACTAAAATTCATTTCTGAAAGAGTATCAGTGTAATGCCCGAGATTTTATAGCATGTTAAGCTGAATTTATTGAGTATGACTTAATATGATAATAGCCGGGCCATTCCGAGATCGAATTGGACAAAATACATGGAAAATTTAATGTTGGGCCGAAGGGTTGGCGCCCGGGCAGAAGTCTTTGACCGCCCGAGCGCCATTGAGTGAGGGAGGAAACCCGAGCACCTCGCGCCCGTGCGGTACATTATATCCGCCCGAGCGCGAGTGAACAGAATGACAGGGCCGAGAGTTTCGCGCCCGGGCGGAACTTTATGTCCGCCCGAGCGCGAGACGTGTTTGGCCAAGAGTGAGCCATTTGCCATTATGCATGTGCGAGATGTATTGTAGAACCCGTAAATCAGTCTACGTATAAGTCATGCATAATTCTAGATTTTTAAATTTAATTTAACTTCATTGCATGATTATTTTAAATGCATTTCTTTGAGGTTAATTATTTTATTAGTTCAGTTCAGTAGTTGATTTTTTTAGCATTTCAGTTATTTCAGTGAGGCCGGACTGGAGATGGAGTATTGAGATAAGTTAATAAAAAACTTATTTAAGAGGTGGTAATTTAGCATGTTATTTCATTAAATTATGTTTTTAATTATTTTATGTAATTTATGCATAATTAATGCATGATGGAATTTAGTTCATGAAATTTTAAAAGTTCGTACATTAAGATTTTTAAGTTGCGTTTCACGTTCGGACGAGGATCGGAGACCGGAGAATTTTCGGAAAAATTTATTTTATTACATGATTTTATTTTTATAAATTAAGGTTTAGCATTTTTAAGTGTATTTTACAAAAATGGAAATTTTTGGGTATTTTTACCCGTAAGATTTTATTTTTAATCGGTACTCAAATTTTATCGAATCGGGAGACTTTTTAAGGATTCGACTAATCATTTCAAAATCTTTTCAACTCGAAATATTTTTCGTTAGTGAGTTTGAGCTTAATGATCTTACTTTCGAGTTTATAGAGATTAATTATCTTTTTAATCTTTTAATTAAACAATTTAAGCTCATAAACTAATTTGTTAACTACTTAATTAATCCTTAAATATCATTTATCCTACACCTAATGATTCCAAGTAGTCGAAACCTCCTCAGCAGCAAACACACCCACGTTTTCATCTTAAAGATTTAGGCCCCATCGGTTTCCTTCCCACCCTTAAATGAAAAATTCCCTCTCGTGTGTTGTCCATCATTAAGATCATCACATGGCATGCTTTACACCACCATTATTTATGCACCAGCCGTCACCCATCTTGCAGACACCACTTTCTCGAGTTCCTAACAGCAACCTCAAGGAAATTATCGGCCACCTCCATTCTTTGCATTAGGAGCTCTCCCGGTGTCTCCCTTCTCGTGTGTGGTTCATCAATCATCAAAGGCATGCACTATATTTTATTTCTGCATCTCTCACGCTCTAATACATGCTGTCTTGTGTGCCATTCATGTTGTTTCTCGGTTCATGCATTTTATTTTACGGGTGTGCTTCGGTTGAGGCTTGAACTTGTATTTACAATACACCCAACTCACGTTTTGATGTTTTGCGTGCAAAGGGGCTGTCGAAGGGTTGCTGAGTGCTGCTAAGATCAAGGTTATGATGTCTAAGGGTTGAGGTTGAGGTGTGATATGGTTTAGTAGGAGAATGAGCGAACTTAGGCGGGATCGGATGCGTGAGGTTAGATCGGCTGTTGGGGAAGTCTCGGCTGTACAAGGTGTTGGATCCGGTTTTCTACACGCCCAAACGCAGCGGAAGATTTAAAATTTTTATTTTATTTTGAAAAACAAAATAATATTGCTTTGGACGTTCGTATGATTTAACAAAACATTCATAGGGTGTTAGAAATTTATACCTTTGTGAATAGATCACTTGGCTCCAACTGATCCGATATAAACAGATCTAGCTCTTGATGAATCCCTACGAACTTTCTTCAATAATCTCCTTGTTTGATCCTCCTATCAAGTCCACGACTAGATTGCTTGATCCTCTTCTAATTTGCACTAGAAAAGTAGAAGAGATTTTACGTAGGAGAGAAATAATGGAGAGACGGCTCAAACCCTAACCCTAAATCAAGGTGGCCGAATTTTTCTTTTCAAAATTGGTGGAGGCTCACGTAAGTTTTGGTGGGTTTTTTGTGGTTTTTCTTTTCAATTATTATTTATAATAAAATAATAATAACCTAATTACATAATTAACATTAATGGGCTTGATTTAATTAATTGGGCTAGTCCAACTAGTTTAATTAATTTAATCAAAGTCCATTAAAACTTTAATTATTTAATATGTTGGACTTGTACCCCTACAAGCCCATTAAACATATTATCCACCAATTTTAATTTATTAATTAAACAACTCAACTTTTGAGCTTAATAAATTAAATACATTATAAATTCAACATTTGAATTTATTATTTAAATTATAAATTCAACTACTTGAATTTACATCACCTCCAAAATTTAATATTTAATAAACCCAACATTTGAGTTTAATAAATTAAATTCTCAAATTTTATAAATTCAACTCTTTGAATTTATTCTCTCAAAATTTAATTATCATAAATTCAACTCCTTGAATTTACTATATAATATAAATTCAACTTTTGAATTTATTCTCTCTACGGGAACAAACAATCCAGTACTTGTGTGACCCTCAATGGTTCAGGGATACAGCTAGCCGTGGGTTCACAACTCTTTGTGATTCAGGACAGAATCCTTTATTCGGGCTTACCCTAGTTAGCCCCATTCTTTCTATCAACACCTTGATCAAGAATGTCAGAACTCATTTCTGATAGCACCCATCGGATCATGGTAAGAGCGTCTAGTAGCATCGCCCCATGATCCCCTAGGTATCACTGATAGTGCCTGCAAGAACCAGTCGATTATGATTAACGTACAGTACGGTCCCTTCATCTCATATATCCCGATCGAATCTGCAACCATTGGTTCATCGAGGGTTGCATATTAATTCGATAACTATGTGATAACTATAATAGTGGCATCGCGTGTACTATTTGGAGAACTCCTTCTCCAACGTACATCTCGTACTCTGGCCAGAGATTCCATGCACTATTATTTCATTAGATCACATAGGATATCCACACCCGTAGGTGAGCGGTGAATCCCCGACTACAATGCACTGGCTCCTATATGTGTCGCGACTGTACCCAACCTCGCCACCTGATGACTCTCCTGGAGCCGGTAAACGAGTCAAAGCACAGCCCTAGCATATAGAGCCTCAGTAGTTGTCTCGGGTCATAAGGACTAATGGTGTACAATCATAACCACGGACTTATCCTCTCGATGAATGATAACCACTTGGAAAGTCCGAGGGAGGGTTGTTCGGTATAATCATCCTATGACTACCCATCTGCATGTTTGGACATCTCTATGCCCTTACTAAGAAACGTAGTACACAACATCACAGATGCTAGTCTCAAGCTCAAGCGACCTTTATCCATGTTTTAGGCGGCTGAATCGACTAGGAACGAATTTAGATCATACAGTATTTACAAACGAGTTTCAACATCGAATTACGATTCATTTGTATTAAAGTATAATCAAGGTCTTTATCTATGTTTGATAACATGGGTATACAGATAAAGAATTAACAAACCATGAAATAATGAATTATATTAAAATAAAGATTGTTTATTACACTTGAGTCAATAAAATCCCTAGTCAACAGTTGACTTGTAGGGCATCTACTCTAACAATCTCCCACTTGCCCTAGAGCCAACTACCCATAAACTTTAATCCCATTGCTTCGCGATGCTTCTCAAACAATGGTCCTGGCAAGGGCTTAGTAAGTGGATCGGCAACGTTATCTGCAGAGGGGACTCTTTCGACTGATATGTCTCCCCTTCCCACAATCTCCCGGATGATGTGGAATTTCCTCAGTACATGTTTGGATCGCTGATGAGACCTTGGTTCCTTTGCTTGCGCAACGGCACCAGTGTTGTCGCAGTACACCGGGACTGGATCAACTCCATTAGGAATAACGCCCAACTCTTGGACAAAATTCCTCATCCAAACTGCCTCTTTCGCTGCAGCAGATGCAGCAATGTACTCAGCTTCAGTGGTGGAATCCGCAACGGTGTCTTGCTTGGAACTTTTCCAAGAGACAGCCGCACCATTAAGCATGAATACAAAACCAGAGGTCGATTTCGAATCATCTACATCACATTGGAAGCTAGAATCAGTGTAGCCTTCCAATTTTAATTCTCCACCCCCATAGACCATGAACAAGTTCTTAGTCCTTCTCAAGTACTTAAGAATATCTTTCACGGCCTTCCAATGCATTGGACCAGGGTTCGCCTGATATCTGCTTGTAACACTCAAAGAGTAAGCAACATCAGGACGTGTCGATATCATACCATACATGATACTACCAATGGCTGACGCATATGGAATACGTGTCATCATCTCTATCTCTTCATCAGTTTTGGGACACATAGCTTTAGATAGAGTAATACCATGACACATTGGTAAGTATCCTCTCTTGGACTCTTCCATAGAGAATCGTTTTATAATGGTATCGATATATGTGGCTTGGGTGAGCCCCAACATCCTTTTTGATCTATCTCTATAGATTTGTATTCCTAATACATAGGATGCTTCACCCATGTCCTTCATGGAGAATTTACTGGCTAACCATACTTTAGTTGATTGCAGTAATCCTATATCATTCCCAATGAGCAGGATATCATCAACATAAAGTACCAGGAATGTCACTGCACTCCCACTAACTTTCTTGTACACACATGGTTCCTCAGGATTTTTAGCAAAACCAAACTCTTTGATAGTGCTGTCAAATCTGAGGTTCCAACTCCTTGATGCCTGCTTGAGACCATATATTGATCTCTGAAGTTTGCATACCTTATGCTCACTTCCTACTGATGTGTATCCCTCAGGTTGAGACATATAAATTTCTTCTTTGATGTCTCCATTGAGGAATGCAGTCTTTACATCCATTTGCCATATCTCATAGTCATACCATGCTGCTATGGCTAGTAGTATTCTAATGGACTTAAACATAGCTACTGGTGAAAAAGTTTCCTCATAGTCAATTCCTTGCCTTTGAGTATAACCTTTTGCAACCAGTCTTGCTTTGAAGGTCACTACCTTCCCATCCGCCCCAAGCTTTCTTTTGTAGATCCATTTGCATCCTATGGGAACGATTCCCTCAGGTGGATCCACTAATGTCCAGACTTGGTTTGAATACATAGAGTCCATTTCTGACTGCATGGCTTCAAGCCATTTGGTTGAATCAGTATCAGATATTGCTTCTTTGAAATTCATTGGATCACATCCAACACAAGGCTCATCATGGCCTTGTTCATGAAGAAGTGTATATCTGGCAGGTGGTCTAATAACTCTATCAGACCTTCTAGGAGCTTGTACTTCAACTACTGGTTCTAGGGGATTAGGTTCAACTTCTAAAGTTGACGGAGTATCTTGAATTTCTTCAAGTTCTATCATCTTGCCTTTTCTATCTAATAGAAACTCCCTTTCCAAAAAGGTGGCATTTCTTGAAACAAACACTTTTGCTTCATTAGGATGATAAAAATAATATCCAATAGAATTCTTTGGATATCCTACAAAGTAGCACAAAGTGGATCTACTATCCAATTTGTCTCCCACTGTCTGCTTCACATAAGCAGGACATCCCCATATTCTCAAGTAAGAATACTTGGGAGGTTTCCCCATCCATATCTCATATGGTGTTTTATCCACTGCTTTAGTATGGACATTATTCAACAACATTGCCGCAGTTTCAAGCGCAAAACCCCAAAACATTGTAGGCAATTCAGTGAATCCCATCATAGATCGAACCATGTCCATCAATGTTCGATTACGACGTTCAGAAACACCATTCAATTGTGGTGTTGCTGGTGGAGTCCACTGTGAGAGAATCCCATTCTCTTTTAGATAACCCAAAAATTCAGCACTCAAGTATTCTCCACCTCGATCAGATCGAAGTGCCTTAATACTTCTTTCTAGCTGATTTTCTACTTCAGATCTGAACTCTTTGAACCTTTCAAATGCTTCAGATTTATGTTTCATCAAATAAACATACCCATACCTCGAATGGTCATCAGTAAAGGTAATGAAGTAGGAATGCCCAAATTTTGTGCTAACACTTAGCGGGCCACAAACGTCTGTATGGATCAAATCCAATAGACCATGTGCACGTTCTACTTTTCCATTGAATGGAGTCTTAGTCATTTTTCCTTTTAGACAGGACTCACAAGTAGGTAGAGAATTTATGTCTGACAAGTCAAACATGCCTTCTCCCACTAGCTTGTGCATCCTTCTTTGAGAAATATGACCTAGTCTAGCGTGCCACATTTGTGCGGGATTTGGATTTTCTATTTTTCTTTTGTTTGTTGTTGTTTTCGTATGCGCTTGGACATTGTTTAAAGGAATCTCTTTCAATTTTAAGTTATAGAGATCATTTGTTAATTCTCCAGTTCCAATCAAACATTCATTCTTGTATAAATTGCAAACACCTTTAGCAAAAACACAAGAATAACCATCCCTATCAAGCATAGAAATAGAAATAATGTTTTTAACCAATTCAGGAACAAATAAAACATCTCTCAAAAATAACTTAAAATTATTGTCCAAAATTAAAGTAATGTCTCCAATGGCAGTAGCAGCAACCCTTGCTCCATTTCCTAGTCTTAGAAAGGTCTCACCATCTCTAAGCCTCTTGCTTCTTCCCATCACCTGCAAATCATTGCATAGATGAGAACCACATCCGGTATCCAATACCCAAGAAGAGGAATTAATAGAAACATTAACTTCAATATAAAACATACCATGGCCAGAACGCTTCTGGGCAAGATACTCCGCGCAATTACGCCTCCAGTGTCCAGGCTTGTTGCAGTGGAAACAGATTTGTTCTGACTTGTCAGGCTTTGTGGGCCCCGGATTAGGTTTCTTGTATGGCTTTTTGTTAGGCTTGTTCTTCTTTGGAGGGGCAGAACGCTTCTTGCCTTTGTATGGGGCTCCCTTTTTCGTGCCGGACGAAGAACCCACTAGAAAAACAGGCTTATCCTTTTTGATTGTGGCCTCATAACTAGTAAGCATATTGACCAACTCTTCAAGGGTGGCCTCAAGCTTATTCATATTAAAGTTAACCACAAATCCATCGAACGAAGAGGGCAGAGACAGCAAGAGAATATCAGTCGAGAGCTCACTAGGGATAACCAAGTCGAGTCCCACCAACTTCTCGATGAGCCCAATCATCCTAACACCATGCTCATGGACCGAAGCCCCATCTCGCAAGCGTGTAGTCATGAGTTCTTTAACAACAGCATATCTCTCTGAACGAGTTTGTACAGCATACAATTCTTTCAGATGTAAGTGAATGTCAGCAGCATTCACAGCCTCCTCGAACCGCTTCTGCAGTTCATTCGACATAGAAGCCAACATGTAGCTCTTAGCTTGAATGTCATGGTCCCACCATTTTTCAAGCTCAGCCAATTTAGTCGGAGTGACATTTGAAGGTGCTTCCTTCGGTGGCTTCTTATCAAGCACATACAGAATCTTTTCCGAGTTCAGAACAATCTTTAAATTTCGAAACCAGTCATTATAGTTAGGGCCAGTCAATTTGTTTTGATCGAGAATGATTGAAAGCGGGTTACGAGTAGACATCGTATATATACTGAAAATGAAAACAGATAAATGTTACTGATAATTTTAAAATAATTCTAAGATATAAAATATGGATTTCATTTTATAAATTACCCTCCCACTATTTTGACATTTCCACCACCCTCTGATGAAAAAGGGAAATCGTATTTCCTTAGTAGGCACGTAGAGTCCAATTAGACAATTATAATCCCGAATAATATCAGCCAATTATAATTTCTAAAAGGTAGAGTCCAATTGCATCCCTATGCAACCTCCACGTGTTTTGCCTCACGTTTAATAAGGACCCAATAATATGACGTCGTTTATTTTCACGTGTCAAACCAACCCATCAATATTGAATTGTAGTGGACGGTCGCCATGAGTTCCCCCAATAATATGAGCCGAAGTCATGGGAGTTCCACTCAATTCACATCATATGTCCAGTGGAAGACACAGCTTTCCGGCGTACAGGCCTCCCCAATAATATGAGCCAGACACTGTCCGCGGGTAGCGATCAACATGCAACCACGGTTGATGGAAGGCAAGGAAAAATTAAACTCTTTTAATTTTTACTTTATCGGTTTGATATAAATTTTGAATCTTATTCAAAATGAGGGATTTTATTTTCAAAAATTGTCTCATCATTTAAATTTAAAAACGCGTGCCACGAGTTTGTATGTTTGCCGGATTCATGCAATTATATTATATAATAATATACATACATGCATACTACTATATATCACATATATCATAATATGACATTCAACAATAAATAAGGATGATCGATCGCCAACACTATTAGATCCATGTGAGCCATACATGGATCCAGGTCCAACCTAGGTGAATGCAGGGATGCAAATGCAACTTATTACAAAAGCTTCCAATATTTTACATGTCTTCATCTTGATCATCGGGCCCACCATCTTCCAGTCTTGATCTCCCACTATTTCTAATTATTACATTTGAATAGCCATGGCACATAAGGGATACATCTCATGGGGGTGGGAACGGGCCATAAACCAGGCCCACTTTAATAATATCAAATATTATAAAATTGAATAAAAACAGTAAAATATCCTAACATACACCTAACACATTGGTCAAGGCTCTCGATCATCCTTCATGCATTTAATATCAAATATTAACATCAATTTAATTAAACAATTTAATTAATTGATAAATCATATATCTAATAATTTTATCACTAACCACCACAATTATTAAAGAATTTAATAAATTAAATAAACTCTTTTATTTAATTTCCAATTAAATCAATAATAATTGATTTCTTATAAAACTCATTTTTACCATAAATAATTAAAATCATATTCTAATTATTTATTTTACAAGAAAATTATTAATTTTCCAAAAATTAATTTTCCAAAATAAAAAATTGAATCAATTTCAAAAATATCAATTTTCCCCATAATTTTGAAAAATCAGAAAATTGCACCCTGGGCCCAAACAATTCAAGCCCGTCAATTTTGCACGCTTCCCGAGACGATCCCGGGTCGTCGCCCCCGCTGCCCGCCCGCTGCCCGAACGTTTCGGGCAGTGGCAGCAACCTGTGCGCGCAGGCGCGCACAGGTGCGCGCAACGCCGCGCGCAGCGTGCGGACGCTCCGCACGCTGCGCCGCGTTGTGCGCCGCGCGGGGCGGCGCACAGCGTGCGGACGTTCCGCACGCTGCGCCGCTCTGCGCGCGCACGCTGCGCGCGCGCGCTGCGCGTTCCTGCGCGCAGGGCGCTGCGCGCTGAGCGCGCAGCCCTGCGCGGGGTCTGCCCGGAACAGTTCCGGGCAGATCGCGAAATTTTTTTTTTTTTTTTGTTTTTCCGAAAAATTTAATTTTTATGGTGCATCAATATTTCTGAAAATTTTCTTGTGTGGTTAGAAACAAATTATTCAATATAATTTAAATCATACGATTTAGAAAACCTGGCTCTGATACCACTGTTGGATCCGGTTTTCTACACGCCCAAACGCAGCGGAAGATTTAAAATTTTTATTTTATTTTGAAAAACAAAATAATATTGCTTTGGACGTTCGTATGATTTAACAAAACATTCATAGGGTGTTAGAAATTTATACCTTTGTGAATAGATCACTTGGCTCCAACTGATCCGATATAAACAGATCTAGCTCTTGATGAATCCCTACGAACTTTCTTCAATAATCTCCTTGTTTGATCCTCCTATCAAGTCCACGACTAGATTGCTTGATCCTCTTCTAATTTGCACTAGAAAAGTAGAAGAGATTTTACGTAGGAGAGAAATAATGGAGAGACGGCTCAAACCCTAACCCTAAATCAAGGTGGCCGAATTTTTCTTTTCAAAATTGGTGGAGGCTCACGTAAGTTTTGGTGGGTTTTTGTGGTTTTTCTTTTCAATTATTATTTATAATAAAATAATAATAACCTAATTACATAATTAACATTAATGGGCTTGATTTAATTAATTGGGCTAGTCCAACTAGTTTAATTAATTTAATCAAAGTCCATTAAAACTTTAATTATTTAATATGTTGGACTTGTACCCCTACAAGCCCATTAAACATATTATCCACCAATTTTAATTTATTAATTAAACAACTCAACTTTTGAGCTTAATAAATTAAATACATTATAAATTCAACATTTGAATTTATTATTTAAATTATAAATTCAACTACTTGAATTTACATCACCTCCAAAATTTAATATTTAATAAACCCAACATTTGAGTTTAATAAATTAAATTCTCAAATTTTATAAATTCAACTCTTTGAATTTATTCTCTCAAAATTTAATTATCATAAATTCAACTCCTTGAATTTACTATATAATATAAATTCAACTTTTGAATTTATTCTCTCTACGGGAACAAACAATCCAGTACTTGTGTGACCCTCAATGGTTCAGGGATACAGCTAGCCGTGGGTTCACAACTCTTTGTGATTCAGGACAGAATCCTTTATTCGGGCTTACCCTAGTTAGCCCCATTCTTTCTATCAACACCTTGATCAAGAATGTCAGAACTCATTTCTGATAGCACCCATCGGATCATGGTAAGAGCGTCTAGTAGCATCGCCCCATGATCCCCTAGGTATCACTGATAGTGCCTGCAAGAACCAGTCGATTATGATTAACGTACAGTACGGTCCCTTCATCTCATATATCCCGATCGAATCTGCAACCATTGGTTCATCGAGGGTTGCATATTAATTCGATAACTATGTGATAACTATAATAGTGGCATCGCGTGTACTATTTGGAGAACTCCTTCTCCAACGTACATCTCGTACTCTGGCCAGAGATTCCATGCACTATTATTTCATTAGATCACATAGGATATCCACACCCGTAGGTGAGCGGTGAATCCCCGACTACAATGCACTGGCTCCTATATGTGTCGCGACTGTACCCAACCTCGCCACCTGATGACTCTCCTGGAGCCGGTAAACGAGTCAAAGCACAGCCCTAGCATATAGAGCCTCAGAGTTGTCTCGGGTCATAAGGACTAATGGTGTACAATCATAACCACGGACTTATCCTCTCGATGAATGATAACCACTTGGAAAGTCCGAGGGAGGGTTGTTCGGTATAATCATCCTATGACTACCCATCTGCATGTTTGGACATCTCTATGCCCTTACTAAGAAACGTAGTACACAACATCACAGATGCTAGTCTCAAGCTCAAGCGACCTTTATCCATGTTTTAGGCGGCTGAATCGACTAGGAACGAATTTAGATCATACAGTATTTACAAACGAGTTTCAACATCGAATTACGATTCATTTGTATTAAAGTATAATCAAGGTCTTTATCTATGTTTGATAACATGGGTATACAGATAAAGAATTAACAAACCATGAAATAATGAATTATATTAAAATAAAGATTGTTTATTACACTTGAGTCAATAAAATCCCTAGTCAACAGTTGACTTGTAGGGCATCTACTCTAACACAAGGGTGCCCCGAAACCTGGATCAGATCGTGAGGGGCCAGGGACTGTGTGAGTTGCGAGGAGCTGTAAGCCTGGTGCATCTGCCGCGGGGTTGGTTCAGTTCAGGTTAATTTAGTCTAGAAGGGGCAGAAATCGCGTGCCTATGTTCGAGCTTAGGAGGCGAAGTGTTCTTAAAATTTTTGGGTTAGGTTCAGCAGCTTTATGCCTCGGCTAAGATTAGTTTAGGAAATTTTTAAGGTTTGATCGGTGACCCTTTCATGGCTGGACACGTGATGTTGAAGTGGATCAAAACATTTAAGTGGTTGGGGACATGTGTTTGGGTGTAAATAATGAGGGGCCGAGAATAGGACACTTCTTGGAAATTTCAGCCGTAGAGTTTTAGGTCCAACCTTGGTATTTTTGGATCTTTTAAATGTTTATTTGGTGTAGGAAAAAGTTGAGAAAAATTTGGTTGTGTTTGGAATCGATTCGGGTTAAAACCGGGACCCCGGTTCAAGTTTTAAAATAATTCGGTTAAGTTATGAAATGGGCTCGACTTTACGTCTAGGAATACTTTTAAATATGTTTTGGGACAATTTTAGGAGTTTGGTAAGTTTCGGATCAAAATAATGAGTTTTGAAATTATCCGGGATTTAATCGCCGCACGAAATGTTAGTTAAGGAATTAATTGAAATACCTAGATTTAAGCTTAATAAAATTATGGAAAATTATATTTAAGCTCAAATAATTATTAGAAGTCTAAGTTTTTAATTTGGGAATTTTATGCTAAGTTTTGGTTTAATTCGGGATTTAAAATGCATTAATATGTTGTATTTAAAGATTTATTTAAAAGTCATTGATTTAAGACAAATAAAAATATGGGAGAAATCATGTAGGCTTAAATAATTATTTGGGACATGTTAGAGTCAATGGAATTAAGAAAATGTCAAAAACGTGAAATTTATGTTTAGGGGTGAAACGATAAGTTTTTAGTTTCCAGGGGCAAAATGGTAATTTTGCACTCGGAGTGAGATTTTAGTACTAGCAGCGCCCTGAGCACGAATCAAAATATTTTTAAATGTTCATGCATCACGTTTACGATTTTTACGCTATTATAATAATTATGGTGCATGCTTAATTTAAAGGAATTAATGAGGAAAAGATGAGCACTCCGTCTCCGCCGCGCCGCGTCGTTATTTCGTTTGTTTTCTGTCAAAACAAACCAAGGCATGTATATACTTTTTCTAAACCTCAATCAAGTCATATAGGTATTTTTAAATATCGCAAGTACATGATTTTAATTGTTCATATTTAATTATGTTGGTTAATTATATTACGTGCATAGAAAATATTCATTTTTGAGATTTATGCGATATGGTTTGTGGTTCATTCACTATGTGGGAGCATTATTTATACGGTCGCCAGTGACCGCTCAGTTCAGGTTGGTATCATCAGGTCGCAGTGACCTATCAGTTACGGATGGTACCATCGGGTCTTCAGTGACCGCCAGCTCAGTTTCAGGCTCTCCGGTAGTCAGTTACCGATCAGTTCAGCTTAGTGCAATGGCCACAGGCGTAAAACATAATCTCAACAGAAAATTTTACCAGTTATTTCAGTACAGGGCTCCAAGGAGCAAACGTTTTTACTGTGATTATCAGTTCAGTTATGCACGTATTATAATTGCTCAGTACAGATTATTTTCAGCAGCAGTACAGATTATTTTCAGCATCAGTACAGATTATTTTCAGCATCAGTACAGATTATTTTCAGCATGACTCATGACATGATATTTTATCCCATGCATATTTTACTTCAGATTTTACTCGTTACCTGCGATATATGCATGCTGAGTCTTTAGACTCACTAGACTTGATTGTTGTAGGTACTGATGAGGTCAGGGCCGAGGACGGGGACCAGTGAGTCAGCTTGGGCCAGCAGTAGTGGCACCCGAGGACCTCAGTGTAGCAGTGCTTATTTTATTCCACAACCAAATTTTTATCAGTCATTGGACATTTTTAAATTGTTATTGTGGGAAAACAATTATTTTATTCCGCTGCTTTTATTTTAAACATTTAACTTGATTCACCAATGATTTTATGAATGAGGCCGTTTAAGTTCTTTTAAAAAGAAAATTTTTAATTTTCCGCAAATTTTCAAAGCGAGGATTTTCGGGCCTTCACATGTATATATATATATATATATATATATATATATATATATATATATATATATATATATATACATGCATTTCAGTTCTCCGGGAAAGGAAATCGAAAGCCGAGGGGAAAGTTTAGCTTCTTGTGATTCAAGTTGCGATTGTACAAAATCCGTCCGTCTGAATTGTAATCCGAATTCGGTACCGAGTTCCTATCGACGTAGGCTACAACTGGACGTAAGTTTTACTACGTTTTGACATGTTTTGGAATTATGATATTGTCAGAATTGAATGGAATTCATATATGATGTTCTTGACATGTTATACATCATAGAATCGAAGTCAGATTAAGAAACGGACTGATTATGGAATTGTTATGAATTTTTGGAGTATATAGAGTTATACCGGACATATTTGATTTACGATTGGATTACGGATTGTATTGGATATGAGTTATGGATTGTAACTGTGATTTGAGGAGATTGTATTGACGGGGATATTGAAATTATACCGTTATGCCGTTGATTTTGAATTAAATCCAGATTGATCAGATTGTTATTGATTTGAAAGGTATATTGACATGAGATTATTGATATTGTCATTGCCAGACAGACTGTGAATTCAGGACTTCGACGGAGCCAGAAACCGACGAAAGAAAGGTATAAGTCAATGTGGTATTGGAAGATCGACTTGAGTCGGATTAGACTTGAGTTTCCCTAAATCACATACTTTACTTTATTGCATTGATATTTGCATTGATTTGACTGATGTACTTGTTTTCTTGAATTATAGATAGCAGGTATCAGATGAGTAATCTTGTGACAGAAGTTCCTGATAGTGGTGGAATCGCCACGGGAACATTGCACGATGTCTCAAGATAATGATATTAGCGATAGAGCTACAGTCCATGACGGATAGGTCAGGACACCGGATGTTTGGTTATATCGAGTAATAGGATTGGAATTCTTCTATTACGGAATTCGATATAGGAACAACATATTTGGTTATATCGAGTAATAGGAACATAGTTCCTTCTATTACGGAATTCGATATAGGAATACCACATTTGGTAACCGGGATCCCTAGACTAGGATTGAGTCTAGTCTGAGACGTGGAGTCACGTATATGTTGACAGTCTATGATTGTTTGTGTTTCAGATTTTGATACATATATCTGTACCTGATTACATGCTTTATATTTGTTTATATGATTGCATGTTTCGTTGATTTATACTGGGATTTATTCTCACCGGAGTTATCCGGCTGTTGTCTTGTCTGTATGTGTACATGAAAACAGGTGGGACAGGATCAGGGTCCAGGAGATGAGGAGAGATCGTGATAGAGTGGAGACTTCGGACTTGGATGTATATAGGGTTTTGACACTTGATATTTAGATGTTGAACCTTAGTTTATTTTGAATGCATGCAGTACAGGACTTGTATTGTATTTTATACTGATATGTATATTAGTTTGATTTCACTACGTTCCGCATTTTAAAAAAAATTTGGACCCTGTTTTATAATTGATTAATTAGTCCCAATGATGATTAAGAACTGGATTAGCGTCCGGGTCCCCACAATCAGTTTCTCTAAATTTTTGAAAGTTACTTTTATGAACAATATTATTTTGATTTATAAATAAATCATCTACTATATCTTGTACAGAAGACTCTACATCTTCTCTTATCCGAGAAGTAGAAGCTCTAAAAGTCTGAGGAACATCCACCATATAATCTAAAGGTGAAATAAAAGAATGACTAGATCTTATTATTCTCATAAGGGATTGTTTCCAATTCAAATTTCTACCATATTTTAAAGCTGCTATAAAGCTTTCTAGTAGTCCTTCTAAAGTTAAATGTCTAAATGCAATTTGAATTAAACCTATATGAATAAATCTGTAATTTTTCCTATAAGGCATAATATCTTTATTGTTTAATAATCTAATAACCATCTCATTATTATGAAGAGGTATTGATGATTCTGTAGTTTTAACTACTTGTTTAAAACCAATTCTTTCAAAAGTTCCTAACTTATAGATCATTTTAGATTCTATCTTAGGAATAGTCAATTTATTTAATAAATCTAAATTTTCAGGTAAATCATATTCTTCATTTAAACTGTTTTTAACAGTTTCTTTCATACTAAAAATATTCATTTGAATAAAAAGTGCTAAATTATTAACCAGACTATTTCCATGGCTCTGATACCATCTGAGGCTTAGAATCAAAGAGGAATCTAATACGTGGCATTGTTTTACCAAATTTTTCCTTAGTGGCTTTCGCACACATGAAGATTATTAGTTTCCAGCCTATATACCATTTTCAACTCATACTGAGCTAAGAAAATGAAGAATTTAAATTCCAGAATAATAATGAATATAAGATTCTTGTTTGGAATTTTTACAAAACACAAAGGATTTACAAAATATATACCAAAGAAATTAAACAACAAAGGATTTACCGAGGGCCCAAAGAATCATAATTCATAAAAATTATAGAACCCGAAAATCAGATTACGTATAAGCCATGAATAATTTCTATTATTTAAATTAAAAATGAATATTTTACATATATATGAAGTGTTTTCATTATTTTAAAAATAGATGTTTAGTTTTATCTTTTTAGGATAAATACGCGAGGTTGGACCGGAGTTTGGAGATTTTAGTTAAGATTAATAATAAGAAAGACATTCCTAAATTTAATTTAGGTCAAAGAATAATTTAATTTAAAGGAAAAGAATTTCCTTGGGATTTAATAAATTAATTAGAGTTAAGTTGGTAAATAAGTTCTTTAGGTTAATATTTAATTAAAGCTTAAAAAAATATGTAAATAAAAGGAGGATGAGTTAATCTAGGTATAAAATTTTAATGCCCGAGAATTTGATTACCGTGAATTGTTATGAATTATTGATTATGAACCGATGTGATTATAGCCAGGCCATTCCAAGACCAGATTGGGCAAAGCATATAAATGGTGCAAGTTTTGGACAGAATTAGTGGCGCCCGAGCGGTAGAAAGTGACCGCCCGGGCGCCAATGTTCAACAAACTATATGTTAGGGCAGAAGATGTGGCGCCCGGGCGGTAGTTTATGACCTCCCGAGCGCCAGTACATGACAAGTGCGGGCAGAACCTTCCGCGCCCGGGCGGCAGATCTTGACCGCCCGAGCGCCGAGTGGGCGCTCGGACGGAAATTTATTACCGCCTGAGCGCCAATCGGGATTGAAGAAAAGTGTGACACGTAGCTTCACATGAAATTGGATATATATATATATATATATATATATATATATATATATATATATATATATATACGTATATCACTTTGCATTTCTTCAGAAAACGAGAAAAGAGTCGAGAAAAGGTTTCAGAGAATTACGAAGAAATCCTTACTCCTTTATATTTCAATCCGTCCGTCAGATTTTGAATCCGACTTCAGTATCGTGTTCCTAGCGAATACAGCTACAACTGGACGTAAGTTTTGTTAGGTTTAGACATGATTTGAAATTATGATATTGTCAGAATTGAATACGAATCATATATGGTGTTGCTGATACAGTAGACATTGTATAATTGAAGTCAGATCGAAGAACAGACTTTATATGGAATTGTTATGATTTTCATAACTGATATGATCGAGATTTGTACAGATTTGAGATTATGCTTTGTTATTACTGAGACTATGAGTTTTATTGATATTGATTATGAATTCTGGTAGTATCTCTGTGATGTTGAGATTGATGGGTTATCGAGACTGTATTGTTATGCCGTCGAAACATCAATAGATGATATTGATCAGATTCAGTATTGATTGAGATTGTATTACTATGTTGTTGACAGTGATCAGATTATGTATTGATCAGATTATGTTTTGAATTGAGTATTGATCAGAACAGATCTTGAATAAGTTGTATATTGATATTGTGTCTATTCGATTTTGTCATGTCAGATTGGATATGAACAGATTTGATTTCGAGACTTCGATTTCGTCAGACCAAGAAGATAAAGGTATAAATAAATGTTGATTCGGGATTGCAAAACTCGAGTTAGGTTTGACTTGAGTTTCCCTAAATCACATACTTTATTTTATTGCATTGATATTTGAAAATTATCATATTGATATGTTTAGTCTATTGAATTATAGCAGAACAAGAGTTTGAGTCTAGGACAGATCAGCCTAGCTAGGGCAGAACCGCCGAGTCTTTAACAGAACCGCGAAGACTATAGACTTACAGTGTATCGATGAGCTTAGATGTAGATCGACTTCTATTGTAGACATTCGATACAGCATGCCGAAGTCTATATTTAGATTTAGATCCCTAGGTTAGAAATAAGTTGAGATAAGATAACAAGTCATTGACTTAAATACAGATTTGTATTGATTCATGTAATCAGATTGGATACATGTTTTAATAATTGTTTATGCTTTTATATATGTTTATATTAAATGCATATGTATACATTGTTTATACTGGGATATGTATATCTCACCGGAGTTATCCGGCTGTTGTCTTGTCTGTATGTGTGCATGACAACAGGTGGGACAGGATCAGGGTTAAGAAGATGATGAGAGATCGAGATTAGAGTGGTGATTCCGGACTTGGATATAGATGGGGTTTATTACTTGATTGTAGTAGTGAACCTACTTTTGAACTAGATACATGTTATACAGGATTTGTATTATTTTACTGGTTTATATAATAGAAATATTCAATTACCTTCCGCATATTAAAAAAAAATAGACCTTGTTTATTCTAATTGATTAAATTAGTCCCAATGACGATTAAGAAGATGATTAGCGTCCGAGACCCTACAAGAGGTGGTATCAGAGCGATAGATCCTTTAGACTGAGATAGAAGAGAATGAGCGGGGTAGATTGAGTTTTCTTTCCTTGCATGTGACTGCTAGCATGAGAATTATTTTAATGTTGATTGACATTTTGTATGCTAGCATGAGATTATGTGTTACTGCTTTAAAATACATGTTATCTAATTATCTGATTTGAATTGGTAATATGTATTATCAGATTTGATTCTCGATCAGCAGTAAGATGATAAGAGAAAGATTGGAATAGATTTGTAGTATTTGGGTACTAATGTTTTGATAAGCAGATATACCTCCACGGAGAATTCCAGAAAGGGGTAGTACTTCGACTGAACAGATAGATGTATCAAAAACTCAGATGGAAATAAAGTTGAAAGAGTTTCAGTTATTTCAGCCACCGATTATGAGTGGTAGCGAGACGTCTGAAGATTGTGAGAACTGGTTTGATGACATAGAAATACTGTTCGATTTACTTGATTGTACAGATGAACAGAGAGTTAAAATGGTGCCTAACCAGTTACGAGAAGTCGCCAGGAGTTAGTGGATTACAAGTAAAAGAATGTTAGAACAGAGAGGTACGGTGATTTCGTGGGAAATATTCAGAACTGAATTTTATCGAAGATTTTTCTCAGTTTCGTACCGAGAAGACAAGAAAGCAGATTTTGAGAATTTGAGAGAAGGTCAACTGAATATTGAAGGATATGTTGCTAAATTCTCTACTCTATTGCGTTTTGGTCCTCATGTAATTGGAAATGATGAATCTGTAGCGGATCAATTCGACAGAGGATTGAACTCGGAGATATTTGCATTGATGAATATGCAACGACCTTACCATTTAGCTGATGCCCTGAGTAGAGCGAAGAGTGCATAGGCGAGTCTGATTAGACAACTAAAAAGGGTGTGTGCAATACAACCCCAGATGCAACAATCCCCTCTCCGATTTGATCGCAACAGCACGAGCGGAAAGCAAGATTTGCTGAAAGCTCGAAAGAAACAGTTTAAGAATTTAGGAAGCGAACTGAGCGGTTCATCTAGCTCCAGTGGTTCTAGCCCGAGTTATACTGGAGTGTATTGCAGAACTTGCGGAGGAAGACACTCCACGGAGCAATGCGAGGGAGTTACTGATATTTGTCGTATATGCCGACAGCCGGGAAACTTTGCTAGAGTTTGTCCACTGAAAGGGTCCCGAAGATTTCAGGGATCAGGACCATCTGGTGGTAGTGACCGAGGAACAGGCCCAAGAGGCACTTGACGATATAGTGACAGGTACTGTTCTTTTATAATTATGTTGCATATGTATTGATATATACTAATGCATTTCTTATGATTATCTTTGACTGAGTTGCATTGATATATATGGTACCTGTGGGGTCTGTCTATACTGTAGTATTAATTTCATTACCTTTGGGGGAAATGTTGATATCAGAGATTTCTGTGAAATACCGTATACTACAGTAAGATGAGAATAAGATTGAGTTAGATTATGATGTACTTGTGTTTTCTGATTTGACCGCCTTATTGATATTAATATGCTGAACAAGTACAGAACTATTATAGATTCCTTTCAGGAGAGTATAAGATTCAGATCAGATATGGCTGATGAGTAGGGATTTCACGATAAGGATTCTAGATTTAGAATTCCTTTGATATCTGTATTGTCTATGACTCCATTGATACAGAAAGGAGCAGATGGTATCCTTATGTATTCAGTAGATGTACTGAAATCGAGCCTAGCATTGGCAGATTGCCAGTGATGTACGAGTTAGCTGATGTTTTTCCAGATAAGATTTCAGATTTACTTTATATCAGAAGGATAGATTTCAGAAGTGAATTGAGATCAGGTATTGTTTGTGTTTTAGAATTCAGTACAGAATGATATTGAATGTACAGAATGCTACATAATGAATTGAAAAAATTGAAAGATCAGTAAAAGAGTACTGACCAGGAGTTACATCTGACTTAGTGTTTCTCTTTGGCATGTTTCAGTTTGTTCAGAGATATTCTGTTGATTTCATGCTTGTTGTATCTATGATATTTTGATATACTTGCAGCATCTGATTGACTGAATCACATATCTGAAGATTGTAATGAATACTCTGAGAACTGTGATTATTGTATACAGAAATTATTCAGATATGAGTCCTGCTTGAAACAGATTGTATTCAGAGTATGCGATATCTGAAGTTAGTGTACCGATTGATTTTGACACAGTTGAAATTGTTATCAGTGGCTGAGAATGATACCGATATCAGAAAGATCAGAAATTTCAGAAATGTCAGAAATTTATTTTTGGTCTGAGTTGGCAGATTATCTTATACGATTGATGTTTTGTATCTGCTTGAGTATTGTTATTGTTCTAAAACAGTATTTGAGATAGCTTATATTGTTTGGGGGCATATTATATGTGCAGAGGATATATAGCAGTTGATCAGAACGACATGAAGACGTGATTGATTAGTCAGAATTGACAGTATTGCTAGAGATTGCAATTTTATGGTTACTGAACTCACTAGATCAGTACAGATTATTGATACTGTGAATCTGATTTGATATTATTGTTATTCTGAGTCAGTGTTTTGATACAGATTATTTAAGCCGAATCAGAACTGAATTCGAGAATTACGGCAGTTCAGAGATTTAACCAGAATGTTCAGAACTTAACTTCGATAAGAGCATCGATCAGAGTGACAGATATGCGATTTTTACTGTATGAGAATGATTATCTTGTGATGTCAAATGTTTCAGAACTATACAACAGAATTTGATATCGATAGTCAGAATCGTATACCAGGTTGGTATTTTTCTTTAATTTATACTATTAACTGATTTGGTTGTACCGGATATTTCAAATTGAAATGACAGAAATGGTCAAAACGCCCAATAATCGATTCAGTATGTATCCGGATAACAGAAAATGTTTTAATAGAAACAGATGAGAATAGATGTGACAGAATTTGTACTGAGATGTCTAAATTGCCGACAGATGAAAATAGAAAGAAAAACAGAAACCAAGAGATTATTACAGGTCTTGTATAAATCTGATTAGAAATGGGGAGTACATTTCTATGAATTTCGTAATGAGATTACTGCAATACTTTCCAGATTGTGATATGATATGATTGTAATTGACAGATTGTTCAATCTATATCTATTACTTTGTACCAGATGACGTACAAACATGACCAGAGGACAAAGATCGATGTCAAAGAAATGGTCAGATTGAACAGAATATTAAAGTTGATTATACCAGATTGTGATTTTGATTGATTTTGGTACTAGTGGCAGAATATACCATGAACTATTTTACATGTTATCTACCGACTGATAGATAGTCAGAGCGTATTATCCAGATATTGAAAGCTATCTGTGGAACTGTAGTGCTGGATGTTAGCCCTAGTTCGCAAGATTCATTGTCACTTAAGAATTATTGTGCAAGAATAGCTATCAAATGAGTGCTGAAATAGTTTCATTTGAGGCAGGGGTGCAATAAGAACGGCAGATTACTTGTATAAAGATAATATCTCAGAGGTATCTGAGATTAGTCCTGATAAGATCAGAGATATGACTGAAAAAGTGAAGCTGATTTAGAAAAGAAAAGAAGACAACTCAGAATAGACAAATTAAATATACCGACGTCAGAAGACGACCGTTGATATTTGAGGCAGAAAATTGAACATTGAATTCACCGGAACTAAAAAACATGATAACAACTGTTGATGTTGATTTGTTATGAGCTGTTGATTGGTATATACGGATGTTGTATAACCAGTATTTAAGATTGATTCTATCAGAATTATTTCGAGTGGTATTATGAGATTATACTTCTTGAATTATTATTCCAGATTGGAATCAGAATCAATAGAAGAAAGAGGATTTAGAATGAAGATTATGCCGCTGTTGAAAGTCCAGTAGAGTTGTTAAGGCCTTGAAGAAGTTATTTGGGAAACAGAATCTGATATGAGATAAAGATTTCCAGAATTGTTCATCGAGGTGAATTTTTCTGATTGATTCTGTTATGCATTTCTTCTATTTCTGAGATGATTACCTGCGAGTTCGAGGACGAACTCAGATCTAAGAGGGGGAGAAATGTAATGCCCGAGAATTTGATTACCGTGAATTGTTATGAATTATTGATTATGAACCGATGTGATTATAGCCGGGCCATTCCAAGACCAGATTGGGCAAAGCATATAAATGGGGCAAGTTTTGGACAGAACTAGTGGCGCCCGGGCGGTAGAAAGTGACCGCCCGAGCGCCAATGTTCAACAAACTATATGTTAGGGCAGAAGATGTGGCGCTCGGGCGGTAGTTTATGACCTCCCGAGCGCCAGTACATGACAAGTGGGGGCAGAACCTTCCGCGCCTGGGCGGCAGATCTTGACCGCCCGAGCGCCGAGTGGGCGCCCGGGCGGAAATTTATTACCGCCCGAGTGCCAACCGGGATTGAAGAAAAGTTTGACACGTAGCTTCACATGAAATTGGATATATATATATATATATATATATATATATACTTATATCACTTTGCATTTCTTCAGAAAACGAGAAAAGAGTCGAGAAAAGGTTTCAGAGAATTACGAAGAAATCCTTACGCCTTTATATTTCAATCTGTCCGTCAGATTTTGAATCCGACTTCAGTATCGTGTTCCTAGCGAATACAGCTACAACTGGACGTAAGTTTTGTTACGTTTAGACATGATTTGAAATTATGATATTGTCAGAATTGAATACGAATCATATATGGTGTTGCTGATACAGTAGACATTGTATAATTGAAGTCAGATCGAAGAAAAGACTTTTTATGGAATTGTTATGATTTTCATAACTGATATGATCGAGATTTGTACAGATTTGAGATTATGCTTTGTTATTACTGAGACTATGAGTTTTATTGATATTGATTATGAATTCTGGTAGTATCTCTGTGATGTTGAGATTGACGGGGTTATCGAGACTGTATTGTTATGCTGTCGAAACATCAATAAATTGATATTGATCAGATTCAGTATTGATTGAGATTGTATTACTATGTTGTTGACAGTGATCAGATTATGTATTGATCAGATTATGTTTTGAATTGAGTATTGATCAGAACAGATCTCGAATAAGTTGTATATTGATATTGTGTCTATTCGATATTGTCATGTCAGATTGGATATGGACAAATTTGACTTCGAGACTTCGATTTCGTCAGACCAAGAAGATAATGGTATAAATAAATGTTGATTCGGGATTGCACAACTCGAGTTAGGTTTGACTTGAGTTTCCCTAAATCACATACTTTATTTTATTGCATTGATATTTGTAAATTATCATATTGATATGTTTATTCTATTGAATTATAGCAGAACAAGAGTTTGAGTCTAGGACAGATCAGCCTAGTTAGGGCAGAACCGCCGAGTCTTTGTCAGAACCGCGAAGACTCTAGACTTACGGTGTATCGATGAGCTTAGATGTAGATCGACTTCTATTGTAGACATTCGATACTGCATGCCGAAGTATAAATTTAGATTGGGATCCCAAGGTTAGAAATAAGTTGAGATAAGATAACAAGTCATTGACTTAAATACAGATTTGTATTGATTCATGTAATCAGATTGGATACATGTTTTAATAACTGTTTAAGCTTTTATATATGTTTATATTAAATGCATATGTATACATTGTTTATACTGGGATATGTATATCTCACCGGAGTTATCCGGCTGTTGTCTTGTCTGTATGTGTGCATGACAACAGGTGGGACAGGATTAGGGTCAAGAAGATGATGCGAGATCGAGATTAGAGTGGTGATTCCGGACTTGGATATAGATGGGGTTTATTACTTGATTGTAGTAGTGAACCTACTTTTGAACTAGATACATGTTATACAGGATTTGTATTATTTTACTGGTTTGTATAATAGAATGATTCCATTACCTTCCGCATTTAAAAAAAAAAAATTAGACCTTGTTTATTCTAATTGATTAAATTAGTCCCAATGACGATTAAGAAGATGATTAGCGTCCGGGTCCACACAAAAATAATCAAGAAAATAAACATAACATTTAAATACTTAAATTTTATGTCTAGTATGCCATGCAATGCTCTATTCAAAATTAAATTGTTATTCATAAAAAAAATATATATATAATGAATGTATTAAACCTTAAGAATTTAAAATGCAAGAATTAAAACACTAGCATACCATGCAAGAGGTAGTAATAATATTTTGTTAAGACAATTCAAAAATTGTAGTAAACCTCATTCAAATCACCTCATTAGCCTTTAAGGTGAATACAATTCCTCATCTTTAATTCATTAGTTATTAGTGAATTCAAACACAATAATATACCTAGAGTCTTCCTTAACCCATCATGCTAGTAATTGAACGAAATCATGCAACAAATTGAGGAAAGGAATCGGAAACTAAGGGAGAAGACACAATTCAAAAACCCATTCAACTCTTGCACTTGTAACTCCTAACTAAATGCATATTATTACCCCCTTAACACCTCCTATAACACCCTTCTTCATTGTCTAGAAAACCTACACCCTCACCTTCGAAAATGCATCACAATATCAGCAGCTTAATCGTGTAAGAACAGCACAAGAACAAGAAAGGAAATCCAACTCCGTTCCATCGCGTCGTATTGTCGTTTTGATTTATTTTCTTCAAAACAAATTCCAGGCATGTATATATTGTTTCTTTGCTCTTCAATCAAGTTCTACAGATATGTTTAAACCATTATGTAAGTATGATTCAAGCAAGAACATGAAAATGACAGCAAGAAATTTTTAGAAAATTCTGTACAGCATCTCGGCCCTTGGTATTTATCTTCACAGTTGAGTTGTTTTTGCTGAGTCCAGGTGATTGCTTCGCTTCCAGGCTGTCAAGGCTTCATGTAGGCAAGCTTCAGAGGGTGTTAGAGTGTTGTTAGTCCATTTGTTTCAGTCCATACACTCAGTACAAAGAATGGACAGCAACAATTCCATTAAATGCAGATTTTGTCAAAATAATTCTGTCAATTGGTTGTTTGGGATGGGAGTTCGAATCATGGCTTTCCTAGGGACTGTAGCCATGGTTAGAACCCTTCTTATCATGTCTAGGACGTGACCAAGGTGTTCTTTCAAAGCTTGGTTCATGGTCCCAACGAATTTTTAAAACAAAACACACACATGTCCCATGGTTCATTTTTATGGTATGGGTGATGAGTTTCGGGTTCTATGTGTTTGGATGGATTGTGGCTGGCTTCTAACCTATAGCCATGGTTCATACAACACTCCATCATGTCTAGATTGAGCCATGGTTGATGAAATGGCAACTGGAACGACCCACGACAGTAAAAAAAACTCAATACATTCCACTGCACAGATTTGATGCTCTCGGTTGATACTTTCTGTTGTCCTTGGTGTTGGCTTGGGTTGTGGTTGGCTTTTAGCCCTTAGCCATGGTCTAAGCCATGCCTTAGTATGTTGGTAAGAGTCATTGGGTGGCGGTTCAAGCCCTTGGTCATAAAATTTCAGAGTTACACCTGAAATACACAAGATGCTCCTGTTGCACGTTTGACAGCAACTTTGGGTTACGTTTTTTGTGCTTGTTTGAGTTCTTGGTTGGCTTTTAGCCCATGGCCTTGGACTGGATAGTACCATAATGAGTTAGGAAAGTCATGTTTTTGGCCGTTTGTGATTTGGTCGAGTTTAGAGGTCGTACGAGAATTTTCGGCGAAAGGTGCCAAAATGACTCTCGAAAGAGTGTTTTATGTTTTTGGATTCCTTTCACCTATTTTCGTTTTTACAGTTATTATGCATTTTTTTTAGTTGGCTTGGGGTATTTTAATCATGGTTAAACGTCGATTTAATGTTGTTTTGGGTTGGTACAAAGCCATGGTTAAAAATCAATTTATTGGTTCTAATCGTCTCGTTTTTGGTTTTGTTGTTAAGTTTTTGTCAATTTAAGATTTATTTCATGTGTCACATATTAGTAGTAAGTCGCAGCAAGCCTGAGAGCGATCCAACTCATCCGGAAAAAATAATGTTATAATTATATTACGTGCATAAAAATATAAAAGGTTTATTTTTGAGATATATGCTACATGTCTTGTAGCCACCTTATGCTTATGGATTTGGAAGTCGGTAGGAACAACTGAGGACCTCTCTGCCCGGTGACTTACGACTGGTTTATGATTATGTATGGGTACGGACATCCAGTCCAAGGGTTGTGGATGATCTCTACCGCCCAGTATACTGTGGTTTAGTCTGATCAAGCGCTTACGCTATGTTATGGGCCACTTTCTTTGAAACATTATCTCTACCAGAAAAATTATGATATGTTATGACATAGCTCTATTGAGCAAAGCTTTTACGTATGAATTTTCAGATATGCACGTAGTTATAATTATTCATGATACGATTTTCACCGTACGCTCTACGATACTTTATTTTTATGATGCATGCGATTTTATGATATATTTACTTGTTATTCACGATATATACATGTTGAGTCTTTAGACTCACTAGACTTGATTGTTGTAGGTATTGATGAGGCCGAGACTGCGGGCGGAGACCAGTGAGCGATCTTGGGACAACAGTAGTAGACCCGAGGACCTCATGATTTAGTTTATGCACCTTTTATCATTCAAACTTAATTTTAACATGTTGGATTATTTTTAAATTGCTGTTTGAAATACATTGTTGACTTCCACTGTTATTTTAAGTTAAAACTATTTACATGTTTATTTTTTAAATTGGGCAAGTTATTTATTTATTTATTTAGAAAAATTTTAATAATTCCGCAAAATTATGAATACGAAATACGGGCCTTCACAAAAGTCATTCATAAACGCCTTAAACGCCATTTCTCGGCTAAGCAGGCTGAAGGGCTAAAACATGAATTTATTTTTCCCGGATAAACTCGAACCTTGTGTTAACCATTTCCTGGTTCATCTTCTACCTTCTGTTCTAACCGAAGATTCTTATATTACATTAAATTCAAAAATTTAAATAAATCTTTTATTATCTCAATCTGATTCCAATTTACAAATAAATATAGATCAAAGATATTATGCCTTATATGAAAAATTACAGATTTATTCATATAGGTTTAATTCAAATTGCATTTAGACCTTTAACTTTAGAAGGACTACCAGAAAGCTTTATAACAGCTTTAAGAAATGATAGAAATTTGAATTGAAAACAATCCCTTATGAGAATAATAAGATCTAGTCATTCTTTTATTTAACCTTTAGATTATATGGTGGATGTTCCTCAGCCTTCTAGAGCTTCTACTTCTCAGATAAGAGAAGATGTAGAGTCTTCTGTACAAGATATAGTAGATGATTTAATTATAAATCAAAATAATATTGTTCATAAAAGTAACTTTCAAAAAGTTAGAGAAACTGATACTGTTTCAGAAATGAATTTTAGTATTTAATGAATAGTAAATCAAAAATTGATTTTACTAAAGGATCTTCTGCTAGAGCAAAGATCAATGCAGAATTTTATTTACCCAAATGGGAATCTTTCAGAGATTGGTATTTTAAAAGTTTCTTTGAAGAAGAGTTTGGTTATATTGTTTCAACATTTTATAAATATTGTGAAAACAAGAATAAACTAATACATTTTGTTCCTTGGTTTTTTAAAACATTTATTATAGATTATATTTCTATTCTTGAAAGAAATTATAAACTTTCTTCAGGACAGATTCAAAAATCTGTATATCATCCTTAACAATTTTTTATTATAGAAAAGAATAATAAAAATTTTAAATTTTACTGCATTTTCAAAATTAATTGAGAATGATATGTTACAAATTACTGTTAAACATATTAATCAATAATTGAAAAATAGAATTATACAAATTTATATCTTGCTATAATAGGAGAAGAGATTAATTTTATTAAGATCGTATTGATAAAATTATTTTAGCTATTAATAAAATTAAACCAGATGTTCATATAGAAGAACCAGAAACTAATATTGTTTCTGTTGCTACTTCATCTATACAATCCCCTCCTGATATAATAGAAAAATTATTCGAGAAAAATTTAGAAATCTTAATTTAAATACTCTTAATGAAGAGTTTGAAGAATTAGAAAAAATTAATAATCAATATGATGAAGAAATTAATAAAATTAAATGGGCAGATAGACCTACAACAACCAAATATTATTATAATAAACCTACTCTCATGGAAGTTCTTATTGAAGAACAAGAATATATTTTTACTAATAGTTATAATGGGAAAATTATTTATGAATGAAATATTGATGGTTTTAGTGATAGGCAAATTTATAATACTGCTCACAGAATGCTTATGTATAGTATTGTTTGTAAAACATCAGGCAATACTGATAAAAATATTGCTAAAATGATAACAAATTTGTAAGTTTACTGTTTTTATTTTCTGTTTTTTATTTACTGTTTTAAATTTTTATATTTCATATATTAGCATGAATGACAGGCTAAAGAATTTGTGCTAAATTATTACCTTACTATGACATGATCTATATTTATAACTCATAATGGCCGTACCTGGTTCTGAATGCAGTTTTAGGGACGTCGGCTTCCCTAACTTTTAGCTGATAATAACCAGAACGCAGGTCAATCTTTGAAAACACTGTCGCTCCCCGTAGCTGATCAAAGAGATCGTCAATCCTCGGCAATGGATATTTATTCTTGATCGTGGCTTTGTTGATATCTCTGTAATCAATGCACAACCGCAAAGATCCATCTTTCCTTTTGACAAATAAAACTGGAGCTCCCCACGGAGAAGAACTCGGACAGATAAAGCCTTTATCTAATAGATCCTGCAACCGATTCTTCAGTTCCTTCATTTCAGTCGGGGCCATTTGGTAAGGAGCTTTCGAAATCAGAGCAGTACCTGGAACCACGTCAATCACAAACTCAACTTCACGGTCAGGTGGCAATCCAGGCACATCATCTGCAAATATATCAGGAAAATCCCGAACTACCTCAATCTCATTCAACTTCATCTTCATCTCTGTATTCACATCTATCACAGCAGCTAAAAACCCCTGACACCCCTTTGATAATATTTCATGAGCTTTGAGACAAGAAATATAAGGAGTGCCAAGCGAAGTACCTGAACTATGAAAATTCCCGCTATCATCATCGTCTGATATAACAGAAGAATCGGGATTCGCACCTTCTTTAGTCATAGTGAAGATTCTGCCTTGAACCCTATCTTTCCCTTTCTCAGCTTTCACTGGACAATTTTTGATAACATGTCCAACACCTCCACAACGAAAGCATAGATTACTTCCAAACAAGCACTCACCTGTATGCATTTTGCCACATTTTGGACATACAGGTCGATCATATGTAGGCGGTGGCATAGGAGCTTTGGGTCGATGCTTCTCTTTTTCTTTGCCTCTGAACTTGCCCATACCTTTCCATCCGGATCCTTGGCCTTTAGTAGAAAAATCTTGGCGCTTCAATTGTCTTTCTCTTTCAATTTCCTTCTCGTCCTGCTCGGCCATCCTTGCCTTTTCAACAATCTCTTTATATGAAGCAGCTTTAGACATTCGAACGTCTCTTTTAATTTCAGCTCTGACACCTCTAAGAAAATGCTCGCCCTTTTCGATGTCATTGCTGGCCAGATATGGGTCAAACTGACACCCTTCTTCGAATTTAAGAATATACTCTTGCATTGACATATTTCCTTGCTTCAGTTCTAGAAATTCCTTCACTTTCTGACTTCGAACATCTCGAGGAAAATATTTATCGTAGAATAAATCTTTAAATTCCTGCCACTTGAGTGCCGAGACATTAACTAATATTTGGTGGCGTCCCACCAAGTCCTCGCCGTCTTGGTCAGTAGAAAAATGGCACAACTGACTCGATCTATGTAAGGCTCGAAGATTTAGTTATCATAATCAGATGGATTTGTTGATAATTAAGATGATTGTAGATGTATTTTCTTGAATTTAAAAAGAAGGCAAAATGTACAAAAGGAATGTAAAACCTCGAAGCATGGCGCACATGCGCGAAGGCATGCGCGCAGCGTAGCGCGAGGCGTCCAGTAGCCTCGGCGCATATGCGCGAGGTATTGCGCGCATATGCGCGGCACCGCCAGTAGCGCTGGCGCATATGCGCGGGGAGAGTTGGCGCATATGCGCGAGGAGTGAAATGGCTAAGCTATCGAGACCCGTAGGTCTCGCGCATATGCGCGAGTAGTGTCCGCGCATATGCGCGAGACGTGTGCATCAAAGGAGTTGCCATGTGTATTGAATCATGCAATATATATATAGATTGGCTTAGTTTTCCTTCATTCAGTAGAGAGAGATCCGAGAATTCTGAAGAAGATCCAACTTTCTTCAAGGCTTTGAATTGTGATTTTGCAAGATTTAACCACCCAAACTTTAATCCGACTTCGGTTTTGAACTCCTCTCCATATTTGCTACAAAGTGATGTAAGTATTGTTCAATTCCAGTATGGTTTGAGAATTACATATTGGGGAAATGTTGATATGCTTATATATATGTGTTCTTGAGAGGATGGTTATCGTAGAAACGCAACCGGATCGAAGAACGGATGTCATATGCAATTGTTACAATTTTTATAGCATGTTTAGAACTAAATATGCAGATTTTGGGTACTATGGCATGTTTTGGATGAATATTGTATTGGATTATGATTGAGAATAAGATAGTGTTGATATCTGTTGAGAATTTGATTGACCGGTATCGAGAATTACGTCGTTATGCCGTCGAAATGTATTGAGATCACGTAGTGACTTGGATATATGTTGATTTAGATTAGAAATTGATAGAGTGCGTATTCACATTTCCATTTCAGATTCGTATTGGCGACCGTGACAGCGATTTTACGACGAAAGGTATAGTACATGTTTTGTTTGGGGAATCACGACTCAAATGAGATCACATTTGAGTTTCCCAACCAAAATCACATACTTGTTTTATTGTTCATACCTTGATATGATTATGATTGTTATAGATTGGTTTATAGAACTTGTATGCAGATCTTGCTATGCTTTGTTTACAGATCGTGTAGCATTGCATTATGCTTGTTTGCAGATTTTGTATTCATGCATTAAGATAGGGCAGTCTGGAGATCAGGCAGACTACTAGATGTTCGGCGATATCTCAGCTTAGGGGAAGATCACCGACCCTTTGTAGACGTGGATACAGATCAGGCCGAAGTCTAGGAATAAGACGTACAGCACCTCGATTGGTAGGGTAGGTGACAGCCAGTGACGTATTATTCACAACGGGATCCCTAGAGTTCTAGTCGAGTCGCGTCTAGGCATGATTAGACTCGCATTGCATGATTATATATGAATGACATTCATATTAGCATGTTTCATGTTTTAGATTGTTTTAATGCATGTATACATGTTTATACTGGGATTTGTTCTCACCGGTTTTCCGGCTGTTGTTATGTCTGTATGTGTGCATAACACCAGGTGGGGCAGGATCTGGGTCGAGACAGAGATGATCGTGTTAGCGTGGAGATCACGGGCGTAGCAGATGGACCAGTAATTGTCTTTTATTATGTACTGTCTTTTAATACTGGTTAGTTGAGGACATACAGAATAAGACATGTATTGTGTTTGTATGTTGTAAATTTAATAAAGAACTTATGCTTGTTTAATTACATTTGATTAAATGTAAAAGCGAAAAATTTGACCCACATTTTAGAATAACGATCCATTTAATCCCAAGAAAAAGAATTAGAGCCCGGGTCCCCACAACAGGTGGTATCAGAGCCGATAGTTCCTTTAGACTAAGATAGGATAGAATGAGCGGGGTAGATTGAGTCTTCTTCCTTGCTTATGATGTGCTAGCATGATTATTGCTTTCCTTATTACATGTTGTTGTTATTTGATTTCGTTCAGCATGTGATTGACTGAATCAGAACTGATTCTAGATCAGAGGTAACTGACTAGAGGATGGCTGAGACAGTTGTATATTTTGTCTACTAATCCTTTGGATTATTAGATATGCCACCTAGAAGAGCAGCAGTACCTCTACGACCAGCAGCGCCAGAACAGGGGAGCACATCCGGAGATCCTATGGATGTTACGGCGACCCCTATGGAGACGTTGCTGAAGTGATTCCAATCTTTTCGACCTCCCACATTAAAAGGTACCGAGAATGCCATCGAGTGCGAAAGTTGGCTTGAGGATATTGAAATGTTATTCGACTCTTTGGAGTACAGTGACGAGAAGAGAATAAAGCTAATTGGCCATCAATTGCAAGATATAGCCAAGAATTGGTGGTTGAACATTAGGAGAGCTTTAGAGCAGCGGGGTACCGAGATTACTTGGAAGGTATTTAAGACGGAGTTCTATCAGCGTTTCTTTCCCATCTCCTATCGCAAGGATAAAGGTGCAGAATTTGCCAATCTAAGGCAAGGGCCACTGAACATTGAGGAGTACGTTGCCAAATTCTCTTCTTTGCTTCGTTTTGTACCCCATGTTTCAGGTAGTGACGAGGCGGTGGCGGACCAATTCATAAATGGCTTAAATCCAGACATCTTTACGTTGGTAAACACGGGAAGACCTAATAACTTTGCGGATGCATTGAATCGAGCCAAGGTTGCAGAAGCATGATTGTTGAGGCAGCGGAGTGCTCCTTATGTTGCTCCGATACCGAGACAACCAGCACCTACCATTCCTCCTCCTCCAAGATTTGATAGTGGCGGTAGTAGCAGTGGCAGAAATGAACAGCTGAAGGCGAAGGGGAAACAGTTTAAGCGACCTGGGAGCAGTTCGTCCAGCTCCAGCGGATCAAGACAGACTGGTTTTGATCAAAGTTCAAGGACTTCAGGTGTCTACTGCAATTCTTGTGGAGGTAGGCATGCAACTGAACAGTGCCAGGGAGTTACAGGCCAATGTAACATTTGTAGGCAACCGGGGCATTTTGCCAAAGTCTGTCCACAGAGAGGTGTACAGCAAGGCCAGAGTGGAAGAGCATCCGGGTCAGTACCTCGGTTTGAGCGGCAGGCATCATCGGTCCACTCTTTTCAGCCTCCACCAGCAGAGACCCAACCCAGAGCTCGAGGTAGTCAGACGGTGAGTCAACCTCCGAGGCAACAGGCGCAAGTGTTTGCATTGACCGAAGAGCAAGCACAAGATGCACCAGATGATGTTATAGCAGGTAATTGTCTCCTTTATGGTTATCCTGCTTATATCTTGACAGATACAGGTGCATCACATACATTCATTTCAGAGCGATTTGCATTGTTGCATTCCTTGCCTGTTGAGTCTTTGCTAGATGTTGTATCTATTAATTCTCCGTTGGGAAGTGGATTGATATCTGTAACTACGGTTAGACATTGCATTCTACAGTTTGAAGGGCATGAGATTGACCTAGATTGTATAGTGTTGGGTCTAGCTGATTTTGACTGTATAGTCGGTATTGATATGCTAACGAAGTACAGAGCCACTGTAGATTGTTTCCATAAGATTGTCAGATTCAGACCCGAGATGACAGACGAGTGGAAATTCTACGGGAAGGGTTCCAGATCTCGGATTCCCTTGATTTCGGCTCTTACTATGAACAAATTGTTATAGAAAGGAGCGGATGGTTTCTTTATTTATGCTGTAGATATGCAGAAGTCGAGCCCGGCATTGGCGGACCTGGCCGTAGTACGGGAATTTCCAGATATTTTTCCAGACGAAATCCCAGGATTACCTCCGGTTCGAGAGGTAGACTTCAGTATTGAACTTGTACCAGGTACCGTCCCTATTTCGAGAGCTCCGTATAGGATGGCACCCATCGAACTAAAAGAACTGAAAGCACAGTTAGAAGATCTTCTGGCCAAGGGATATATCAGACCTAGTGTATCTCCTTGGGGTGCTCCGGTGCTGTTTGTGCGAAAGAAAGATGGTTCGATGCGATTGTGTATTGATTACAGGCAACTGAACAAGGCAACGATCAAAAATAAATATCCTTTGCCTAGGATTGATGATTTATTTGATCAGTTGCAGGGATCCTCCGTGTATTCGAAGATTGATTTGCATTCTGGGTATCATCAGCTCAGAGTTCGAGATATAGACATACCAAAGACAGCATTTCGAACCAGGTATGGACATTACGAATTTATTGTCATGCCTTTTGGTTTAACCAATGCTCCTGCGGTATTTATGGGCTTGATGAACCAAGTGTTTCAGAAATATTTGGATGAATTTGTCATTGTTTTCATCGATGATATTTTGGTGTATTCGAAGAACAGAAATGAGCATGCAGTTGATCAAAGAGATCGTCAATCCTTGGTAATGGATATTTATTCTTGATCGTGACTTTATTGATCTCTCTGTAATCAATGCACAACCGCAAAGATCCATTTTTCTTTTTGACAAATAAAACCGGAGCTCCCCACGGAGAAGAACTCAGACGAATAAAGCCTTTGTCTAATAGATTCTGCAACTGATTCTTCAGCTCCTTCATTTCAATTAGGGCCATTCGGTATGGAGCTTTCGAAATCGGAGAAGTACCTGGAACCACGTCAATCACAAACTCAACTTCACGGCCAAGTGGCAATCCAGGCACATCATCTGCAAATACGTCAGGAAAATCTCGAACTACCTCAATCTCACCCAACTTCATTGTCATCTCAGTATTCACATATATTACAGTAGCTAAAACACCTGACACCCCTTTGATAACATTTCCCAAGCTTTCAAACAAGAAATATAAGGAGTGCCAAGCGAAATACCTGAACTTTGGAAAATCCCGCTATCATCATCTTTTGCAGGAAATCGCACTATCTTAGCCACACAGTCTATAACAGCACGATATGATGATAGCCCGTCCATTCCCAAAATAACATCAAACGCCACCATGGGAATAATAATAAGATTAGCAAAATAGATTTTTTCATTCACTTGTACTGTACAACCTTTAAGAATACTAGAAGGCCATAATTCGTCTCCCGATGGCAACAAAATACTATAGTGAAGTAGTTGACAAGATGGAACAACATTCAAGGAGTGCAAGAAAATTTCAGACATAAAGGAATGCGTAGCACCACTGTCAATCAATGTAATAGCTGCCTTGCCTGAAATTAAAATAGTACCTGATATAACAGAAGAATCAGGATTTTCGTCTTCTTTGGTCATTGCGAAGATTCTTCCTTGAACCCTATCATTCCCTTTCTCACCCTTTACTGGACAATATTTGATAACATGTCCAGCACCTCCACAATAAAAACATCTACTACTTCCAACCAAACACTCACCTGTATGCATTTTGCCACATTTTGGAAATACAGGTCGATCATACGCAGGCGGTATCATAGGAGCTTTGGGTCGATGCTCATCTTTCTCTTTGCCTCTAAACTTGCCCTTACCTATCCATCCAGAACCTTGGCCCTTAGTAGAAAAATCTTGGCGCTTCAACTGTCTTTCTCTTTCAATTTCCTTCTCGTCTTGCTCGGCCATCCTTGCTTTTTCAACAATCTCTTTATATGAAGCAGCTTTAGACATTCGAACGCCTCTTTTAATTTCAGCCCTGACACCTCTAAGAAAATGCTCACCCTCTTCGAACTTGAGAATATATTCTTGCATTGACATATTTCCTTGCCTCAATTCTAGAAATTCCTTCACTTTCTGACTTCGAACATCTTGAGGAAATATTTGTCGTAGAATAAATCTTTAAACTCCTGCCACTTGAGTGCCGATACATTAACTGATACCTTGGTGGCGTCCCACCAAATCCTCGCGATCTTGGTTAGTAGAAGAAAAATGGCACAGCTGACTTGATCTTTATCGTCAAACTGCAGGTAATCATAAATAGCCTCCACAGCTTTGACCCATTCCAAGGCAACCAAGGGATCAATGCTTCCCTCAAATTCTGGTGGCTTCATCCTACGAAATCTTTCATATGCGCCTTCACTACTGGGCTCGGGCCTCACTTGTTCTCTTTCTCTCCCTCGGCCTTCATTCTGCATCTGTAAGAGCTGCTGGATTTGCTCTCCATGTAACTTGGCCTGTTCTTTTAGTAACTTGCTAAATTCATCAACCACTCTAGATGATGAACTATCGTCCCCTTCTAATGCTTTACGCTTAGGCGGCATGATCCTGTAATACATATTAATTTAAAGCCATTTCCAGATAAAACATATCATACTTATTGAGGCTACACATCCATATTATATCAAATAATGCAGGTACATACATACCGAATTGTCGACAACAGAGGAAGTCATATGCCAAATCATTGGTCCGAAAAGCTTTGCTCTGATACCACTAAATGTAACACTCGAGACTAAAATGCATCCTTAGTGCGGAAGCTTTAAAATATAATTTGGAGAAAATGTATACTTTAAAGAAATTTGGGCAGCATCTCCCCGTAAATAGGACATGCTACCTGTCTCAAGCAACACATAAACATATGCAAAACATTTTCATATACATCAGATACCATTTCATATAGTATCCACACATATTTTTAATTCAAATACCAAAACAACATTTTAAAGGTTTCCCAAAATAACCAAAAGTTCAACACATCAAAATATCATCCAACCACTATCTCAAAAGTTTGGCATATTCCCTTCTCTCGCTTTGACAACTCAGGGATAAATCAGTCTTTCTTACCTGTACCTGCATCACTTGAACATAACTGGAATGAGTATAAAACTCAACAAATGGAATCAATAATAACAAGGTACGTATATATCATTTTATTGTAAAACATAAATTGTATAGCCTCAATTTCATTTTCTTGAAAACATTATCCTTCTAATTTCATAAACGTCGAATCATCATTAATATCATCAGTCAAGAATTATAATATAACAATAAATAAGGATGATATTCATTTCATTGATCAACTAAAGAATTGATAGTTCTTATAAGATAGTTCATTCATTGCTAACCCTCTTCGTAAAAACGAATCTTATAGGAGGGACATGTACCTCTGCATAAAATGCATCTTATAAGAGAGCACATGTTTTCATCGTTAATTGGGCAATTACATTGCGGATTTAGAATTGCCAGGGGCAACACCGCTACTATCACTATCAATCCAATCATTCAATCATATAAAACTTCATTCATGCATTTTATCGAACACCTTAGAGGCATCATTTAAAGTTTAACTCCTTTAATTCAAAAATGCATATAATTGCACTACCATATATACATATTTACATATATATTTATATATATATATATATCATGAATGGAATTTGAAAGGAGTTAACGTCATAAAATCATCAAAACACATACATATAGGATCATGTGATGCATTTAAGAATTGATTCCACTTACAACACTTGGAGCACTTGATTTCCTAAACCTTGACGATGATCCTACAACAATAAACCCAAATAATAACCTTAAATTGCCATTTAATCCAATACATCATCACAACTATCATCCCCTAACTCCAACATCTTCAATAACTCAAGAACAATAAGAAAAACCACTTACCTTTGCTCCTTTCACTAAAAAGATGAAGTTCCAACTCCAGATTGAAGATTAATTGCTTAAAATAAAGATTGGAAAAATAGGAAAATGAAGAACCCTTACCTTACACGATGGATGTGGGGACCCGGACGCTAATCATCTTCTTAATCATCGTTGGGATTTAATTATCAATTCTGATAAACAGGGTCAAATTTTTTTTTCTTTTTAAAATGTAAATGCGGAAGGTAATGTCATCTAAATAATATACATCTCTGTATAACAACTACAATTCAGTAGAAAAGTACAATAATATATAACCTAAGTCTAAGGTTTAGTTACTAAGTTCAAGTAATAAAACAAGTCTACAATAAGTCCGGAATCACCACGCTAACTCGTCTTCTCTTATCGTCTTCTTGACCCTGATCCAGCCCCACCTGTTGTCATGCACACATACAAAACAAGACAACAGCCGGATAACTCCGGTGAGAATAAATCCCAGTATAAAACATGGTAAACATGCATATACATAAAGTAAATCATGAAATATTCTATCATGAATATAATTCAAATCAATAGATTTCATAATCTATGAAATTTAATCAAGATAAGCATGCAACTCGAATCATATAAACATGCTACTCAAATCAAATCATAAAAACATGCTATCATGACTGAAAGCAATAACAATGGGTTTCATAGTCTATGAAACCACATCCATGAACGCATGCAGTTCTAGTCAAATCATGTCTAGATTCGACTCAACTATAACTCTAGGGATCCCGCGTGAATAAGACGTCAATGGCTGTCACCTACCCTCCCACTCGGGGTGACTGTACGTCTTATTCCTAGACTTCGGTCTGAGCTGTATCAAGGGCTGCAATAGGAGTCAGAGCTGCTCCTAAGCTGAGATACACCGAACATCTAGAAGTCTGACTATCTGTCACACTTTCCTATCTCAAATACAATGTATAACAATCTGTAAACAAAGCATGCTCATTTCAAAAGATTTGAATGTAAAGTCTATAAACAAATCATAATCATATAAGAAGATAAACAGTAATCAAGTATGTGATTTTATTGAGAAACTCAAATGAGGTCTGATTTGCGTTATGTCTTCCCGAATATCACATGAATTATACCTTTGTCGTCCCTGTCTGACGAAGACGATGACCTGTATTCAACTCTGTCCATATCAAATCTGAAATGGCAATATCGAATACACTGTATCAGTGAATAACTCAATACACAATCTGTTCTGATCAATACTCAAATTAGTATACAATCTGATCAATATCTGAACAAGATACAATCTAATTCATGTCATCGACATTACAATACAATCTGAATAATTACGGAGTCTGATCAATCTCAATCAATACTGAATCTGATCAATATCAATCTACTGATATTTCGACGGCATAACAATACAATCTGAATAACCCCGTCCATCTGAACATCACATAAATATAATACTGGAACTCATAATCTGTGTTAACACAATTCATACTCTGAATACTAACACAATTCTGATATAGAATCTCAGTCAATATCTTTCAAAAATCATAACAATTACATAAACAATCTGTTCTTTACCATGACTTCAATTCTATAATGACTACGGTAGCAGAAACACCATATCTTAATCATATTCAATTCTGACAATATCATAAATTCAAATCATGTCTAAACGTAACAAAACTTACGTCCAGTTGTAGCTGTCGTCGCTAGAAACACGATACCGAAGTCGGATTAAAAAATCAGATGAACGGATCGTTCACAATCTCCAACTTTTCCCCCGGTTTCTTTTTTTCCTTTCTCCTTCTTATTTCTTTCTGATTCTTGCTGATTAACGTCTGTATATACATATATATATATACTTCATGCATGGCTAGAAACGTGGCATACTTCTTTGTGCAGCACGTCTCGCGCATATGCGCGACATTCATCGGCGCATATGCGCGAGACACAATTCTTGGCGCGTGTCTCGGCAACACATCTCGCGCATATGTGCGCCACTCATCCGCGCATATGCGCCAAAGCTTCTGGACTACCCACGCATATGCGCGCATACAAGTCGCACATGTGCGCGCAAAGTTCTGGACTTAACTTTGGCTACTGGACACCTCGCGCATATGCGCGCCCACACTCCGCGCAGATGCGCCCAGTGTTCTGCCTCCTCCGCGCATGTGCGCGAGGACTTGTCTTGGCACATTATGTCAATTCTTTTCTCGACTCTCCCGGTCTAATCTGTTCCGTCTATAAGTATCTCAATTAATCAATAAATCATTTCAGATTAATTTCTGATTACAGTAATAAAATCTCGGGCATTACAATGGAAAAGAGAAAGGAAGAGAAGGGAAATGAGAAAAATGAGAGTCTCCTTCGATTTTATGCCTAAAATTACCCAAAACATGTTTTTAAGCATTGGTGGCCGCCCGGGCGGACATCGTTTTCCGCCCGGGCGCGGAACTCTCGGCCAAAATACATTTTTCTCGAACAAGGCCCGCCCCGGCGCACATCTTTTCCTGCTCGGGCGCGCGCTCTGCGCACAACCCCTTCAAAGATCGCTTCCGAAACACCTCTTCCATTCATAATTCGGAAAAGTGGTAAACTGGAAAGTTGTAGCTCTATGTCTTGGCTTGCATCTCCAATTCGTTTCATGTAATTTGGAGGTCTGAGTAAAAATTTATGCTAAATCTCCCAACATGTGTCACTGGAGGAATGACGAAACACACGACACACTTCGGGGCACTTTTGGCTTACCTTCCACAATGATTTGAACAAAACTCAAAATAAGAAAGTTATAGCTTTATATCTTATCTTTCTAATGGAAGAAGCCTCGCCTTATTTGGATCAATATACAAAACATTATGCTAAAAACCACAACTACTGCCACAGTTTCATACCGTTTCAGCACTTCCATTACCTATTTGGCTAAAGGATCAACTTTCTATTCTACCCATCCATTCTTTGTTTCATTCTATATCATTCAATACCATTCATATCATATCTTGAAGCCATAAACCATCACCATTACACTACATATCCCAAACGATCATCATAACAAACCATAAAAGTAATAATGAACATACTTAACATAATCATTACCTTACATCATATGCATACAAATGTCTGGGTGTTACAGTATATGCGCCAATTGAGGCGCGCATATGCGCAAGTGGTGATATGCCGAGACAGTAGGTTTCACGCATATGCGTAGGGATGGTGCGCGTAAGTTTCTTATGTTTTTTATATGATTTGAAATTATGACATTGTTAGAATAAGATACGGTTGATTTATGTTGTTCTTGCGATATCAGACATCGTAATCGAAACCTGATCAATGAACAGATACCGTATGAAATTATTATGAATTTTCAGAGTTGATTTGATTGTGATTAGATTGTATTGATATCATATTTGTGTTGTTATGGATTATGAGGTGTTGGGATTGATATATTGTGTTCTGGGTATATTGATCAGTATATAATTGAAGTTAGATCGAAGAACGGACTGATTATATAATTGTTATGATTTTTTAGAGTTGATACGATCGAGATTATACAGATTTGCGATTGTTATCTGATCAGTATATCATTATAGTCGTAGTGATATTGATTATGAGTTGCAGTATTATATCTGTGATGTTGAGATTGACGGGGTTATCAAGAATGTATTGTTATGCCGTCGAAATATCAGTAGATTGACTTTGATCAGATTCAATATTGATTTCGATTTCATCGTTATATCGTTGACATTGATCAAATTATGTTTCGAATTGAGTACTGATCAGAACAGGTATTGAATGAGTTGTATATTAATATTGTGTCTATTCGATATTGTCATGTCAGATTGGATATGGACAGATTTGATTTCGAGACTTCGACTTCGTCAGACCGAGAAGAGAAATGTATAAATCAATGTTGATTCGGGATTTCACAACTCCAATCAGATTTGACTGGTATCTGATGAATATGAAAATCTTTTGCATGTGTTTTATGTGTTGTTTGAGAAAGGTGGCATGTCCTATTTACAAGGAGATGCTGCCCAAATTTTTAAAATTTCACATTTTCTCCAAATTATATTTTAAAGCTTCCGCACTAATTATGCATTTTAGTCACGAGTGTTACAGCATATAAATGTTCATCCCTAAGTGTGATCAGTACAAATCTCAAATGCTCAACATGCTCTTCTAAATCTTTGCTATACACAAGAGTATCATCAAAATAAACCACAAAAAATTTCCCTATGTAAGCACGCAAGACATGATTCATCAACCTCATAAAGGTACTAGGAGCGTTTATTAAACCAAAAGGCATTACCATCCACTCATATAACCCATATTTGGTTTTAAATGCTGTTTTCCACTCATCACCTTCCTTCATCCTAATCTGATGATAACCACTCTTCAAGTCCATTTTACTAAAAATACATGCACCATGCAACTCATCTAACATATCATCTAATCTAGGTATGGGATGCCTATACTTGATGGTTTTGTTATTAATTGCCCTACAATCCACACACATACGCCATGAGCCATCTTTCTTAAGAATTAGTAAAACATGTACAACACAAGGAGACATGGACTCACGCACAAAACCCCTATCTAACAACTCACTTACCTGTAGTTGTAGCTCCTTAGTCTCCTCCGGATTGCTTCTGTAAGCTGGACGATTTGGCAATACACTTCCGGGTACCAAATCAATTTGGTTCTCAATCCCCCTCAATGGTGGTAATCCTTGAGGTAGCTCCTCCGGAAATACATCTTCAAATTCCTGCAAAAGTGAAACAACAATGCTCGGAAGGGATCCGGCTATATCACTTGTGTTAAAGAGAATCTCTTTGTAAAGAATCAACACATGTGGATCATGTGTGTGCAACAATTGTCTCAACTCACTCTATTGGGCTATATATGTTTTCTTTTTGACCTCTTTCCTCTCATTTTCTTTTTCCTCATTTTTCTTTTGTATGGCTATCTCACTTTTTCTTTTAGCCATTTCATTTTTGTTTTCAAAGGTCATCTCACTTTTTAATTCACTCTTTTTTCCGGCCTCATCTCTCTTTCTTTTTTTTTTCAATTGGTCCTCCAACACTTGCTTTGGAGACAAAGGAAGTAAAACAATGGGTTCTTTCTTGAGTACAAAAGAATATTTATTTCTAAACCCATCATGTGTCACTTGCCTATTATATTGCCATGGTCTTCCTAACAAAATATGACAAGCATGCATTGATACCACATCACACAATACCTCATCTGTGAGGCTTGGAGCCAAAGAGGGCGGGGGGTGATCGCCGGTGCCATGAGGTGGCACGGACAATGAGCGGCTCATGGCAGGCTTCTAGGTGGAGAGGACATGAATGAACCGTTCTTACACCGGAAGGAGAGGGATTCCGAGACTGTTCAATGTAATGGACTGTACAGTTGAAGATGGCTTAAAAGATTTGATTGGTACTACTCATATCACGAAGGTGCATCTTATTTTCGGTAGCTCATCACATAAGAACTCCAAAGTTAAGCGTGCTTGACTTGGGGCAATTTTGGGATGGGTGACCTCCTGGGAAGTTTCCTAGGGTGCGTGTGAGTGAGGACATAAGCACGATGGAAAGACTCGTCTTGGTACAGTGAGGATAGTCGTCAAATCTGGGGCGTTACAAGTGGTATCAGAGCCAGGTTATCTCCGAGTACGGTGTGGTTCGGGGACGAACCAAGCGGAAGCTGGTGGGCATGTGAGGCTCGGGGCCAAAGAGGGCGGGGGGTGATCGCTGGTACCATGAGGTGGCACGGACAATGAGCGGCTCCTGGCAGGCTTCTAAGTGGAGTGAACATGAATGAACCGTTCTTACACCGGAAGGAGAGGGATTCCGAGACTGTTCAATGTAATGGACTGTACAGTTGAAGATGGCTTAAAAGATTTGATTGGTACTACTCATATCCCGAAGGTGCATCTTCTTTTCGGTAGCTCATCACATAAGAACTCCAAAGTTAAGCGTGCTTGACTTGGGGAAATTTTGGGATGGGTGACCTCCTGGGAAGTTTCCTAGGGTGTGTGTGAGTGAGGACATAAGCACGCTGGAAACACTCGTCTTGGTACAGTGAGGACAGTCGTCAAATCTGGGGCGTTACATCATCAATATACTTCCCAATCGAAAACTCAACCAAAACTTGTTTGTTCACTTTCATTTCAGCACAGTCATTCAACCATTGTAGCATATATGGTTGAGGATGTTTTAAAGTAGGCAAGATCAATTTTTCAACCATATCAAAACTAGCAACATTGGTACAACTTCTTCCATCTATAATAAGATTGCAAACCTTGCCATTGACAAAACACCTAGTATGGAATAAGTTTTCCCTTTGGTTAGTTTTTTCTTCCTTGACTTGGGTACTCATTATACGCCTAGTCACTAATGCTTCACCCACAACTGCCTCATATCCCTCATCAGGATCCTCTAATATAGGCATTTCATCTTCAACCTCTCCATCATCTCCCTCACTATGAGATTCATACTCCCCATAATTATTCAACACCATCACCCTTTTATTGGGACATTGGCTAGCAGTATGTCCAACTCCTTGACACCTAAAACATTTAATATCTCTAGAATGATTAATAAGAGTTTCAGGTTTACCTTGCACTCCCTGCTTAGGCGCCTCCTGTTTAATGTCAACTTTGGGCTTGACCACTACCTTGTTTTCTTCACGTTTAACAACGTTGGAACGCCAAGATGTTGATGTATTACCAGATTGTGTGGTACGACCAACTCCTCTCCTCTTCAGTTGTTGCTCCACTTTTATCGCCATCTGCACCATTTCATCTAGATCCAAGTAATGTATAAGTTCCACTTAGTCTTGAATTTCCCTGTTCAAACCACATAGAAAACGAGCCATAGTAGCCTCACTATCCTCATCTATGTTTTCTCTAATCATGACTACTTCCAATTCTTTATAGTAGTCCTCAACACTCTTCACACCCTGTCTCAAAGTTTGTAACTTCTTAAACATTTCTCTATAGTAGTGATTTGGTACAAACCTCTTCCTCATTATGCTTTTTGTGGGGACCCGGGCTCTAATTCTTTTTCTTGGGATTAAATGGATCAATATTATTTAAAAAGTGGGTCAAATTTTTTTCGCTTTTACATTAACTCAAATGTAAACAAACAAGCATACATTCTTTATTTAATTTACAACATACAACATACAATACATGTCTTATTCTGTATGTCCTCAACTAACCAGTATTAAAAGACAGTACATAATAAAAGACAACTACTGGTCCATCTGCTACGCCCGTGATCTCCACGCTATCACAATCATCGCTGTCTCGACCCAAATCCTGCCCCACCAGTTGTTATGCACACATACAGACATAACAACAGCCGGAAAACCGGTGAGAACAAATCCCAGTATAAACATGTATACATGCATTAAAACAATCTAAAACATGAAACATGCTAATATGAATGTCATTCATATATAATCATGCAATGCGAGTCTAATCATGTCTAGACTCGACTCGACTAGAACTCTAGGGATCCCGTTGTGAATAAGACGGCACTGTCTGTCACCTACCCTCCCAATCGAGGTGCTGTCCGTCTTATTCCTAGACTTCGGCCTGATCTGTATCCGCGTCTACAATAGGGGCGGTGATCTCCCTAAGCTGTGATATCGCCGAACTTCTAGTAGTCTGCCTGATCTCCAGACTGTCCTATCTTAATGCATGAATACACAATCTGTAAACAAGCATAATCATTCTAATGCAATGCCACATGATCTGTAAACAAAGCATAGCAAGATTTGTATACAAGTTCTATAAACAAATCTATAAACAATCATAATCATATCTAGATATAAACAATAAAACAAGTATGTGATTTTGGTTGGGAAACTCAAATGTGATCTCCTTTGAGTCGTAATTCCCCAAACAAAACATGTACTATACCTTTCGTCGCACAGTTGCTGTCACGGTTGACAATACGAATCTGAAATGGAAATGTTGATACAAAATCTATCAATCTCTTATCTAATCAACACATATCCAAGTCACTACGTGATCTCGATACAATTTGACGGCATAACAACCATATTCAAAATCGATATAATGTACTTCTAACTATGCTGAATTTCATAATAATTGCATATGATATCTGTTCTTCGATCTGTTTACAAATATATCATGCTCAATACATCAAGAACATAATATAACTATCATATTCCAATTCCTCTAACATCTAAATCGTGAAACTTGCTAGAATTAAACAACACTTACATCACTTTGTAGCTTTCAAAGCAAGGAACACAATTCTTAACTCGGAATATGATTTGGATGGCTAAATCGTGAAATATCTAACTTCAAGAGCAAGACTTCTCCTTTTTCCCCCAAGCTTTTCCCTTTCTCTCCCTCTCTCGGCTATTCTCTCTGAACAAGGATGAAATGATGCCACCTCTATATATACCTTGCATGATTTATAACACATGGCTTATTCTTCAAAGGCCACGCCTGACCGCGGGTGCGGTGATCTTAGGAGCGCGGGTGCGCCATGCTCTCGGCCACCCTATTATTTTCCATAATGCATCGACCGCGGGTGCGGTCATGTAACTACCGCGGTTGCGGTCTCAGCACCGCAGGTGCGGTCTCATTCTATCGCAGGTGCGGTGTGGCTACGGGAATTTTACTAACTTTCTGCCCATTGCACCGCGGGTGCGGTGCTTGCCAGACCGCGGGTGCGGTCTTGCACAGCTAAAATTTCATATTTTATCGCATCGTTTCGCCCCGTCTGTTCTTGCGTTTCGTATTCAACTATCTACAAGAATCTCAGGCATTACACTTTTCATCTCAGCCCAAGTTTCTATAGGCCTCTCATTGCATCTTCTCTTAGTGATCACTAATTGATCCCACCAAATAAGTGCATAATCAACAAATTCAACCACGGCCAACATAACCTTCTTTTGTTCGGAATAATGGTGACAATCAAACACGAATTCAACTCGCTTTTCCCATTCTAAATAAGCCTCTGGATCCGACTTACCATGGAACGACGGAATTTTCATCTTAATGCTACCTATGTTATTATCTTCCTTATTCCCATCATCGTACCTACCACGTAAGGCTTCTCTTCTTCCCCTACCAAATCCTCTACCTCTTCTGCTCCTAACCCAGTTCTCGTTTTGACTCTCCTCTTCTACTCCCAATTCATAATCATCCTCTTCTTCTTCGACTGTACCCAAACCTTTAGGCTTAGATTTATTTTCACCAGTGCTAACTTTGTAAGGCTCGAGATTATTAGTCTTCATTGACGTGAGACTCAGAAGATATGAGAATGCATGACATGTCACGAAAAGTACTAAGTGAGATGAGAAAATATTCAAAATAGGACAAAACAGATGGCGCACATGCGCGAAGATATGCGTGCATATGCACGAGAATTACAGTAGCTTCGGCGCACATGCGCGAAGAAATGCGCGCACATGCGCGACACGTCCAGAAACATTGACGCCCATGCGTGATATAAGGCACGCATATGCGCGACACCTCCAGTGAGTTTGGCGCACATGCGCGAGTTGAAGCGCGCATATGCGAGAGGTGTTGTATTGCCGAGACCCGTAGGTCTCGGGCACATGCGCGAGTGATGTCGCGCATATGCGCGAGACGTGTAATCTAAAGAATAAGCCATGTGTTTGTTTCATGCAAGAGATATATATGGTGTGTCTTCATTTCCTTGCCTTACACCAGCTAAGAACCGAGAGAACTCCAAGAAGATTCAGCAAGTTCCTTCAAGCTTGCAATAGTGATTGTGCAAGATTTAGCCATCCGATTCTTATTCCGAGTTAGGATTTGGATTCCTTTCATCACCGGCTTCGAAAGGATGTAAGTATGATTCATTTTCAGCATGGTTCGAAATATATATGCTGGAGAAATTGTAATATGATTCATATTATGTGTTATTGATATGAAGAGCATAGTATATTCGCAACCGGATCAAAGAAATAGTATCGTATGCATTTGTAATGAATTTTAGCATATCTTGATTGAGAATATGCAGATTTCAAGTATTATCATATGCTTATGATGATGTTGTGAGTTGAGAATTATGGATTGGTGATATGTGTTGGGAGAATGATGAATTGAACTCTCTATTATGTTCTTAAGAGTATAGACATCGTAGTACCGTAAAAGGATCGAGAAAATGTTACCCTACGTGATTGTTATGATTTCTTAGCATGTCTTGAATTGAAAAGATAGAGATTTCAGAAGTGATATGAGCTTATGATGTATAGATTGTGATGAATATGAGTTGAGGGTATTGATTATTGTTATATGAGGTGATCGGTATCGAGAATTCACGCCGATATGCCGTTGAATTGTACTGAAATCGATTGTTGAGTACACTAGGTTGAATTGAGTTAAAGTTTGATAGAATGTACATTGATGATGCCATTTCAGATTTGTATTGGCGACTTTGATATCGAGACTTCTACTACGACACAGATTGTGCGACGAAAGGTATAATTCATGTTTTGTTTGGGGAAGACACAACTCAAATGAGATTCAATTTGAGTTTCCCAACAAAATCACATACTAGATTTATTTTTTATCTCTTTGATATGATTTGGATTTGTTTATAGATTTATATTCAAATCTCTTGATATGATCATGCTTTGTCTATAGATTTATATTCAAGCATTGAGATAGGAGAGTCATTGACAGATTTGTCAAACTAGACGTTCGGTGTATCGACGCATAGGAGCAGACTTCCTCCGATTGTAGACATTCGATACAGACATGACCGAAGTCTAGGAGTAAGACGTACAGTTACCCTGATTGGGAGGGTAGGTAACAGACAATGACGTCTTATTCACCCCGGGATCCCTAGAGTAGAGTCGAGTTGAGTCAAGACATGATTTGATTTGCATTGCATGCTTATATAGATTGGTTTCATAGACTATGGAAGCCATTATTATTGCTTTTATGCATGATTCATGATTTTGTGTTAGCATGTATACATGTTTTATACTGGGATTTGTTCTCACCGGAGTTTCCGACTGTTGTTATGTCTGTATGTGTGCATAACTACAGGTGGGGCAGGATCTGGGTCACGACAGAGATGAGTTTGAGATAGCGTGGTGACTACGGGCACAGAAGATGACTAGTGACTCTTATTAGACTTGGACTACTTGTATTTTGTATTTTGTATTAAACACTAGTTGGATTGATGTATTAGAACAAGACATGTTTATATGTTTGTAAAATAAGTAAAGACCTTATGCTTATTTATATACATTAGAATTAATGTTAAAAAAGCGAAAATTTGACCCACATTTTCTCACAGATCCAATTAATTCCAGATCGAATCGATTTAGAGCCCGGGTCCCCACAACAGGTGGTATCAGAGCCTTAGGTTCTGTAGACTGAGATAGAATAGAATGAGCAGGGTAGATCGAGTCATCTTCCTTGCTTTTGATGTGCTAGCATGATTTATTGCTTTCCTTATTATATGTTGTATTGTACCTGAGTTGATTTACAGCATATAATTACCAAGACTCAATCAGAACCGATTATGGATCAGAGGTATATGATGAGAGGAAGGCTGAGACAGCTTGTATAGAATGTGTACTAACCTGTTTGATAACCAGATATGCCGCCTAGAAGGATACCGCAACCAACTGCAGGACAAGTGCCAGAATAGGGGAGTACGTCAGGTACTCAGATGGACGTAACCGCTAACCCGATGGAGACTCTGTTGAAGCGGTTTCAGTCGTTTCGACCCCAACTCTGAAAGGCACTGAGAATGCAGCGGATTGCGAAAGCTGGCTGGATGATATAGAAATGTTATTTGAATCACTTGCCTATTCAGATGAACGTAGAGTAAAGCTGATTGGGCATCAATTGCAAGAAGTGGCCAAGAGTTGGTGGCTAACGGCGAAACGAGCCCTAGAACATAGAGGTATTGATATTACTTGGAAAGTCTTTAAAGATGAATTTTATCAATGTTTCTTTCCAGTGTCATACCGAAAAGACAAAGGGGCAGAGTTCGCCAACTTGAGACAGGGGCAATGGAACATAGAGGAGTATGTTGCAAATTTTCTTCCTTGCTTTGATTTGCACCACATGTAGCAGGGAATGACAAGGCGGTCGCCGATCAATTCATAAATGGTTTGAATCCGGATAACTTCACCTTGGTGAACACGGGGCGACCCAACACTTTTTTGAGGTGCTGAATCGAGCGAAGGGAGCAGAGGCTGGCTTGATTAGGCAGCGAGGAGCTTCCTATAGTGTTCAGGGTCAGAGACCGTCACCGCCCGCCGCACAGTTTCCACGTCATGTAATGTCCGGACTTTTGATTAATGTTTATGAAATACTAGAGATGTTATGAATAAGGTTTATAGAGATCAGAAGTGAAGAATAATGACGCACGACATGAAATGACACAAGAAAAGTTGAGTTTTGGAGATTGTGCAACACCGCACCCGCGGCCTAGAAGCCACCGCACCCGCGGTGCATGGCCAGTAGGTTTAGAAGATTTTGCGAACAGATACCGCACCCGCGGTGCATGCAGGGACCGCACCCGCGGTCATGATTTTTGAAAATAAAATGGGGCTGCCGAGTGCATAGCGCACCCGCGCTCCGGAACACGCCGCACCCGCGGTGCTGCATGCGAAGTGCCACCTTTGAATTTCGTCTTGACACATGGCACATATATATATATATATAGAAATCTGCTGAGTCTTCATTTTTCAGATCTCCATAGCAAGAACCGAGAGCTCCCAAGAAATCCTTCAAACTTCTTTCAAGTTGTGATTTAGATTGTGCAAGATTTAGAGATCCGATTTTTATTCCGAGCCCGGATTTATGATCCTTGCAACAAGAGCTGGCTAAGGATGTAAGTATGGTTCATTTTCAACATGGTTCGAAATATATGTGTTGGAGGAATTATGATTTTGTTAGAAATATGTGGTCTTGATATATAGAGCATCGTATATTCGTTGTCAGATTGATTTTCGGACATAGTATGCTATTGTTTCGATTTTCAGCATTATTATTGAAGAGTATATCGATTTTCAGAGTTGAAAAGGATTAGGTCATTGATATGTGAGTTGTGAATTGGCTGGTATCAAAGAAATACGCCTGTTATGCCGTCGATTGTTACCGAGATTGAGTATGATTAAGTATTGACTTGTGCAAGATTTGATATGAGTTATGTCTTGATAGAGTTCATTGTTACATTGTCATTTCAGACTAGATTTGACAGAGTTGGCAGCTGATTCGAGATTGTGACATATTGATAGAAAGGTATAATTCATGTGGTCACGGGATTGCACAACTCGATTCAGATTTGATACGAGTTTCCCTAAATCACATACTAGATTGTTATTACATTTGATTATGTAAGGTTTTGTTTATTGATTTAGATTCGAGTCCTGAGATAGGAGATATTGGCAGACTTGCCAAAACTAGATGTTTCGGTGTATCGACGCATAGGAGCAGATTTGCTATATGTGTAGACCCTCGATACAGAGTTGACCGAAGTCTAGGAATAAGACGTACCGTTGCCCCGAGTGGTTGGGTAGGTAACAGACCGTCTTATTCACACCAGGGATCCCTAGATTAGAAATGAGTCGAGTCAAGATTTAAATGTTGAATACAGATTTGTATTCTTCTACATGTTTAGATTTTATTCATGTTACTTGATATATTCTATGCTTTTGTACATGATTATGACATTGCATGCATCCATGTTTTATACTGGGATTTGTTCTCACCGGAGTTATCCGGCTGTTGTCGTGTCTGTATGTGTGCATGGCAACAGGTGGGGCAGGATCAGGGTCACGACGAGGAAGAGAGAGTTGATAGCGTGGAGATCTCGGGCGTGGAAGATTCCTAGTGTTTCCTACTGGACTTGTAGCACTTATGTTTGTAGTTGTTATTGAACACTAGTGTATGTTTGTACGCACAGAATTGTATGTACATCACGTTGTTTAATTTCTATTGAGACATGTGATGCTTTCGTTAATACATTTAAATTAATGTTAAAAGCAAAATTTTGACCCACATTTTCGAACAAAGATCCAATTAAATTCCAAAAGAATAGAGTTAGAGCCCAGGGTCCCCACAACAGGTGGTATCAGAGCAGTAGGTTCTGTAGACTGAGATAGAATAGAATGAGCGGGGTAGATCGAGTCATCTTCCTTGCTTTTGAGATGCTAGCATGATTTATTGCTTTCTCTATTATATGTTGTATTGTTATCTGAATTGATTTACAGCATTTCAAGCCTGAATCAGAACCGATTCTCGATCAGAGTCTATGATCAGAGGAGGGCTGAGTCAGATGATATTAATTGTGTACTAATCAGTGTGATAATCAGATTTATGCCGCCTAGACGTATACCACAGCCAGAGCAGTGTAGCACATCCGGGGTACAGATGGATGTCACCGCTACACCGATGGAGACCTTATTGAAGAGATTTCAGTCTTTCCATCCGCCTACCCTGAAGGGCACAGAGAATGCAGTAGAGTGCGAGAGCTGGCTCGATGATATCGAGATGTTGTTTGAGTCTTTGGCATATACTGATGAGCGACGTGTGAAACTGATAGGGCATCAGATGCAAGAGGTTGCCAAGAGCTGGTGGTTGACTATGAAGAGAGCCTTGGAGCACCGAGGCATTGATATCACATGGAAAGTCTTCAAGGATGAGTTCTATCAGCGCTTCTTCCCCGTCTCCTACCGAAAAGATAAAGGAGCTGAATTTGCGAATCTGAAGCAGGGACAGTGGAATATCGAGGAATATGTTGCTAAATTTTCTGCATTGCTACGATTTGCACCGCATGTGGCCGGGAACGACGAGGCAGTGGCCGATCAGTTCATCAACGGGCTGAACCCCGATGTCTTTACCTTGGTGAACACGGGCCGGCCTAGTACTTTTTCAGAAGCACTGAACCGAGCGAAGGGAGCAGAGGCTGGCTTGATCAGGCAGCGAGGGGCTTCCTATGGTGTTCAGGGGCAGAGACCGCCACAGCCTACTACCGTACAGTTTCCACCACTTCCTCCTCGTTTTGACAGTGGATCTAGTGGTAGTGGTAAGAAGGAATTTCTGAAGGCTAAAGGCAAACAGTTTAAGAAATCTGGGAGTAGTTCATCGAGTTCGAGTGGATCTCGACAGAGAGGTCAGGGGTCAGAGTATAGTGGCGCATACTGTGGTTCGTGCGGAGGGCGACATGCGACGGAGCAGTGTCAAGGAGTTCTGGGACGCTGCAACATCTGTAGGCAACAGGGACATTTCGCCAGAGTTTGTCCCCAGAGAGGTGCACAACGATTCCAGAGCACCGGATCATCAGCACCAGCGCCACAGATGGAGAGACAGGCATCTTCTGTACACTCCTTCCAGCCACCCTCCACACAGACTCAGCAGAGACCAGGAGGTAGTCAGACGGTGAGTCAGCCTCCCCGACAGCAGGCACGTGTTTTTGCCCTGACAGAGGAGCAGGCGCAGGAGGCGCCGGATGACGTCATTGCAGGTAACTGTTTTCTTTGCGGTTATCCTGCATATGTGTTGATTGACACAGGGGCATCTCATACATTTATATCTGAACATTTTGCATTGAGACATTCATTGCCTGTTGAGTCGTTGTCGACAGTAGTGTCTATAGCTTCTCCGTTGGGAAGTGGTTTGATATCTGTGACTACTGTTAGACACTGTATGCTTCAGTTTGAGGGGCATGAGATTGATCTTGATTGTGTAGTACTTGGTTTAGCTGATTTTGACTGTATAGTTGGTATAGACATGTTAACCAGGTACAGGGCCACGGTAGATTGTTTCCACAAAATTGTCAGATTCAGACCCGAAATGACAGATGAGTGGAAATTCTACGGCAAGGGTTCCAGATCTCGGATTTCCTTAGTATCTGCTCTGAATATGAGTAGACTGCTTCAGAGAGGAGGAGAGGGCTTTCTCGTATATTCAGTAGATTTACTGAAGTCGAGCCCAGCATTGGCAGATTTGCCAGTGGTTTGCGAGTTTGCAGATGTTTTTCCTGATGAGATTCCGGGGTTGCCTCCAGTTCGAGAGGTTGATTTCAGCATAGATCTTATGCCCGGTTCTGTTCCTATTTCGAGAGCTCCGTATAGGATGGTGCCGATAGAGCTGAAAGAGTTGAAAGCACAGTTGGAGGATCTTTTGTCCAAGGGATATATCAGACCCAGTGTATCACCTTGGGGTGCTCCGGTGCTTTTCGTTAGAAAGAAAGATGGTTCGATGCGACTGTGTATTGATTATAGGTAGTTGAACAAGGCAACAGTGAAGAACAAATATCCGTTGCCGCGCATCGACGATTTATTTGACCAGTTACAGGGATCTTCAGTATATTCGAAGATTGATTTGAGATCAGGGTATCATCAGCTCCGAGTTAGAGATATTGATATACCGAAGACTGCATTCCGAACCAGGTATGGACATTACGAGTTTGTTGTTATGCCTTTCGGTTTGACGAATGCACCAGCGGTTTTTATGAGTTTGATTAACCGCATTTTTCAGAGATATTTAGATGATTTTGTGATTGTGTTCATTGATGATATTTTGGTATATTCGAAGAGTTTGACTGAGCATGCAGATCACCTGAGGATGGTATTGAAGACTTTAAGAAAAGAGCAGTTGTATGCCAAACTGTCCAAGTGTGAATTCTGATTGCGACAGGTTGTCTTCTTGGGGCATATTTTATCTGGAGATGGTATTGCGGTAGATCCGAGTAAAGTTGAAGCTGTTATCAGTTGGCCGAGACCGACTTCTGTGCCTGAGATGCGCAGTTTCATGGGTCTAGCCGGGTATTATCGACGTTTTATCCGAGATTTCTCCAGTATAGCGAAGCCGATTACCCAGTTGACACAGAAGAACATGCCATTTGTGTGGTCGGAGGATTGTGAGGCCAGTTTTGTAGAGTTGAAGAAGAGGCTGACTAGTGCGCCTTTCTTGACGATTCCTTCAGGTACAGGTGAGTTCGTTGTATACTGTGACGCATCTCACAGAGGGTTAGGATGTGTTCTTATGCAGCGAGGGCACGTGATAGCATACGCCTCTAGACAGCTGAAGCCGCACGAGACTCGTTATCCGATTCATGATCTTGAATTGGCGGCGATTGTTTTTGCACTCAAAATCTGGCGTCATTATCTGTATGGCGAGAAATTTGAGATCTATTCCGATCATAAGAGCCTGAAGTATCTCTTTTCTCAGTCAGAGTTGAATATGAGGCAGCGACGATGGCTTGATCTGCTGAAAGATTTTGATTGCGAGATCAAATACCATCCAGGAAAGTCGAATGCAGCGGCAGACGCCTTAAGTCGAAAGGTATGTTCTTTGTCCTTGTCGACTATAGGTGTATCGAGTTTAGTAGAAGATTGTTGCTTGTCTGGATTGACATTTGATACAGAGAGTAGACCGCTGCGACTTGCTGCGATTCAGATTGAGCCAGATCTGATTTCGAGGATTAAAGAAGCACAGAGAACTGATCCGAGCGTGCAGAGATCGATTGATATGGTCAGAGCTGGTCATATATCAGAGTATCAGGTTAGAGATTCTGTTCTGTATGTGAATAACCGCTTAGTAGTGCCAGAGATTTCAGATTTGAGACGACAGATCATGTCAGAGGCACACTGTAGTCGGTTTAGCATTCATCCTGGTGGCAGAAAGATGTACAATGATTTGAAGACACAATTCTGGTGGAAACAGATGAAGACAGACATTGCAGAATTTGTGTCTAGATGCCTGAATTGCCAGCAGGTGAAGGCAGAAAGAAAGAAGCCCGGAGGTTTACTTCAGAGTTTGTCTGTTCCTGAATGGAAATGGGACCACATTTCCATGGACTTCGTGACGAAGTTACCTCGATCTTCGCGGGGCTGTGACGCAATTTGGGTAGTGATAGACAGACTGACCAAATCAGCTTGCTTTATTCCGTACAGAATGACCTATCGACACGATCAGATGGCAGAGTTGTATGTCAGAGAGGTCGTCAGATTGCACGGTGTGCCGAAGTCGATCGTATCAGATCGTGATCCACGATTCACTTCTCACTTTTGGCACAGCCTGCAGCAGGCTTTGGGTACGACTTTACACCTGAGCACTGCTTATCATCCTCAGACAGACGGACAGTCAGAGCGGACTATCCAGACTTTAGAGGACATGCTGAGAGCTGTAGTACTAGATTTTGGTACTAATTGGCAAGATTCATTGCCGTTGTGTGAGTTTTCATACAACAACACGGGCCGGCCTAGTACTTTTTCAGAAGCACTGAACCGAGCGAAGGGAGTAGAGGCTGGCTTGATCAGGCAGCGAGGGGCTTCCTACGGTGTTCAGGGGCAGAGACCGCCACAGCCTACTACTGTACAGTTTCCACCACTTCCTCCTCGTTTTGACAGTGGATCTAGTGGTAGTGGTAAGAAGGAATTTCTGAAGGCTAAAGGCAAACAGTTTAAGAAATCTGGGAGTAGTTCATCGAGTTCGAGTGGATCTCGACAGAGAGGTCAGGGGTCAGAGTATAGTGGCGCATACTGTGGTTCGTGCGGAGGGCGACATGCGACGGAGCAGTGTCAAGGAGTTCTGGGACGCTGCAACATCTGTAGGCAACATGGACATTTCGTCAGAATTTGTCCCCAGAGAGGTGCACAACTTTTCCAGAGCATCGGATCATCAGCACCAGCGCCACAGATAGAGATACAGGCATCTTCTGTACACTCCTTCCAGCCACCCTCCACACAGACTCAGCAGAGACCAGGAGGTAGTCAGACGGTGAGTCAGCCTCCCCGACAGCAGGCACGTGTTTTTGCCCTGACAGAGGAGCAGGTGCAGGAGGCGCCAGATGACGTCATTGCAGGTAACTGTTTTCTTTGCGGTTATCCTGCATATGTGTTGATTGACACAGGGGCATCTCATACATTTATATCTGAACATTTTGCATTGAGACATTCATTGCCTGTTGAGTCGTTGTCGACAGTAGTGTCTATAGCTTCTCCGTTGGGAAGTGGTTTGATATCTGTGACTACTGTTAGACACTGTATGCTTCAGTTTGAGGGGCATGAGATTGATCTTGATTGTGTAGTACTTGGTTTAGCTGATTTTGACTGTATAGTTGGTATAGACATGTTAACCAGGTACAGGGCCACGGTAGATTGTTTCCACAAAATTGTCAGATTCAGACCCGAAATGACAGATGAGTGGAAATTCTACGGCAAGGGTTCCAGATCTCGGATTCCCTTAGTATCTGCTCTGACTATGAGTAGACTGCTTCAGAGAGGAGCAGAGGGCTTTCTCGTATATTCAGTAGATTTACTGAAGTCGAGCCCAGCATTGGCAGATTTGCCAGTGGTTTGCGAGTTTGCAGATGTTTTTCCTGATGAGATTCCGGGGTTGCCTCCAGTTCGAGAGGTTGATTTCAGCATAGATCTTATGCCCGGTTCTGTTCCTATTTCGAGAGCTCCGTATAGGATGGCGCCGATAGAGCTGAAAGAGTTGAAAGCACAGTTGGAGGATCTTTTGTCCAAGGGATATATCAGACCCAGTGTATCACCTTGGGGTGCTCCGGTGCTTTTCGTTAGAAAGAAAGATGGTTCAATGCGACTGTGTATTGATTATAGGCAGTTGAACAAGGCAACAGTGAAGAACAATTATCCGTTGCCGCGCATCGACGATTTATTTGACCAGTTACAGGGATCTTCGGTATATTCGAAGATTGATTTGAGATCAGGGTATCATCAGCTCAGAGTTAGAGACGTTGATATTCCGAAGACTGCATTCCGAACCAGGTATGGACACTACGAGTTTGTTGTTATGCCTTTCGGTTTGACGAATGCACCAGCGGTTTTTATGAGTTTGATGAACCGCATTTTTCAGAGATATTTAGATGATTTTGTGATTGTGTTCATTGATGATATTTTGGTGTATTCGAAGAGTTTGACTGAGCATGCAGATCACCTGAGGATGGTACTGAAGACTTTGAGAAAAGAGCAGTTGTATGCCAAACTGTCCAAGTGTGAATTCTGGTTGAGACAGGTTGTCTTCTTGGGGCACATTATATCGGGAGATGGTATTGCGGTAGATCCGAGTAAAGTTGAGGCTGTGATCAGTTGGCCGAGACCGACTTTTGTGCCTGAGATACGCAGTTTCATGGGTCTAGCCGGGTATTATCGTCGTTTTATTCGAGATTTCTCCAGTATAGCGAAGCCGATTACCCAGTTGACACAGAAGAACATGCCATTTGTGTGGTCGGAAGATTGTGAAGCCAGTTTTGTAGAGTTGAAGAAGAGGCTGATTAGTGCGCCTGTCTTGACGATTCCTTCAGGTACAGGTGAGTTCGTTGTATATTGTGATGCATCTCACAGAGGGCTAGGGTGTGTTCTTATGCAGCGAGGGCACGTGATAGCGTATGCCTCTAGACAGTTGAAGCCACACGAGACTCGCTATCCGATTCATGATCTTGAGTTGGCAGCGATCGTATTTGCACTCAAGATCTGGCGCCATTATTTGTATGGCGAGAAATTCGAGATCTACTCTGATTGATCATAAGAGCCTGAAATATCTCTTTTCTCAGTCAGAGTTGAACATGAGGCAGCGACGATGGCTTGATCTGCTGAAAGATTTTGATTGCGAGATCAAGTACTATCCAGGGAAGTCGAATGCAGCGGCAGACGCCTTGAGTCGAAAGGTATGTGCTCTTTCCTTGTCGACTGTAGGTGTATCGAATTTAGTGGAAGATTGTTGCTTGTCTGGATTGATATTTGATACAGAGAGTAGACCGCTGCGACTTGCTGCGATTCAGATTGAGCCAGATCTGATTTCGAGGATCAAAGAAGCACAGAGAACTGATCCGAGCATGCAGAGATCGATTGATATGGTCAGAGCTGGTCATATCAGAGTATCAGGTTAGAGATTCTGTTCTGTATGTGAATAACCGCTTAGTAGTGCCAGAGATTTCAGATTTGAGACGACAGATCATGTCAGAGGCACACTGTAGTCGGTTCAGCATTCATCCTGGTGGCAGAAAGATGTACAATGATTTGAAGACACAATTCTGGTGGAAACAGATGAAGACAGACATTGCAGAATTCGTGTCTAGATGCCTAAATTGCCAGCAGGTGAAGGCAGAAAGAAAGAAGCCCGGAGGTTTACTTCAGAGTTTGTCTGTTCCTGAATGGAAATGGGACCACATTTCCATGGACTTCGTGACGAAGTTACCTCGATCTTCGCGGGGCTGTGACGCAATTTGGGTAGTGATAGACAGACTGACCAAATCAGCTTGCTTTATTCCGTACAGAATGACCTATCGACACGATCAGATGGCAGAGTTGTATGTCAGAAAGGTCGTCAGATTGCACGGTGTGCCGAAGTCGATCGTATCAGATCGTGATCCACGATTCACTTCTGACTTTTGGCAAAGCCTGCAGCAGGCTTTGGGTACGACTTTACACCTGAGCAATGCTTATCATCCTCAGACAGACGGACAGTCAGAGCGGACTATCCAGACTTTAGAGGACATGCTGAGAGCTGTAGTACTAGATTTTGGTACTAATTGGCAAGATTCATTTCCGTTGTGTGAGTTTTCATACAACAGCAGTTATCAGACTAGCATTGAGATGGCACCGTTCGAAGCTTTATACGGAAAGAGATCTGTCGGAAAGAAATGCAGATCTCCGTTGTACTGGGATGATATATCTGAGGTGCCAGAGTTAGGGCCTGATATGATTCGTGAGATGACCGAGAAAGTGAAGATCATTCAGAAGCGAATGAAGACGGCACAGGATAGGCAAGCGAAGTACGCCAATGTCAAACGCAGACCGTTGGTATTTGAGCAGGGAGACAGAGTATTTTTGAAGATTTCACCTTTCAGAGGCGTTGTCAGATTTGGCAAGCGTGGAAAGTTGTCTCCTAGATACGTCGGTCCGTATGAAATCCTTGAGAAGATTGGCGATCGAGCTTACAGACTTGCTCTTCCTCCTTCATTGTCCGGTATACATGATGTTTTTCATGTATCGATGTTGCGCAAATATATGCCAGATGATTCTCATGTCATTCAGCCTGACGAAGCCGAGTTAGATCATACTCTGAGCTATGTGGAAAGACCGATACAGATTCTTGATCGGAAGGAGAAACGGCTTAGAACCAAGACCATTCCGCTTGTGAAGGTTCAATGGAGTCGTCATGGCATCGAGGAAGCGACTTGGGAGACAGAGTCAGAGATGAGACAGAGGCATCCCGAGTTATTCATATGATGTGAGTTTCTTTCAGTTTTGATTTCATTTCTTCCTTTACAGTTATTGATTAGTGCTTGAGAGTTCGAGGGCGAACTCATTGCTTAGAGGGGGAGAAATGTAATGTCCGGACTTTTGATTAATGTTTATGAAATACTAGAGATGTTATGAATAAGGTTTATAGAGATCAGAAGTGAAGAATACTGACGCACGACATGAAATGACACAAGAAAAGTTGAGTTTTGGAGATTGTGCAACACCGCACCCGCGGCCTAGAAGCCACCGCACCCGCGGTGCATGGCCAGTAGGTTTAGAAGATTTTGCGAACAGATACCGCACCGCGGTGCATGCAGGGACCGCACCCGCGGTCATGATTTTTGAAAATAAAATGGGGCTGCCGAGAGCATAGCGCACCCGCGCTCCGGAACACGCCGCACCCGCGGTGCTGCATGCGAAGTGCCACCTTTGAATTTCGTCTTGACACATGGCACATATATATATATAGAAATCTGCTGAGTCTTCATTTTTCAGATCTCCATAGCAAGAACCGAGAGCTCCCAAGAAATCCTTCAAACTTTTTTCAAGTTGTGATTTAGATTGTGCAAGATTTAGAGATCCGATTTTTATTCCGAGCCCGGATTTATGATCCTTGCAACAAGAGCTAGCTAAGGATGTAAGTTTCTTTACATTTCAACATGACTTAGATTTTGGATGTTGGCAGAATTCAGATTTGAGTTAGAATATGTGTTCTTGATATCTTGAGCTTGGTATATTCGTTACCGGATCGAATTACGGATGTTGTATACTATTATTTCGAATTCCAGCATGTATTGGGTCGAGTATATGCAGATTTCAGTATGATATTATGTGTTGGTGATGAGAGTAGGAAGGAATTATGATTGTGTATTACTGTTTGAGTTGACCGGTAACGCGAAACTACGTCGTTACGCCGTCAAATTGTTTTGAAACCGATTTCAGCTTTGTATATTGAGTTGCTTGAGATATATATTGATAGAGTACATATCGATTATGCTATTTCAGATTTTATTGGCTATTGTGAACTCAAGCCTTCGACTACGACACAGACAGTGCGACAAGAAAGGTATAATTCATGTGGTCACGGGATTGCACAACTCGATTCAGATTTGATACGAGTTTCCCTAAATCACATACTGGATTGTTATTACATTTGATTATGTAATGGCTTGTTTATTGATTTATATTCGAGTCCTGAGATAGGAGATATTGGCAGACTTGCCAAAACTAGACGTTTCGGTGTATCGGCGCATAAGAGCAGATTTGCTATATGTGTAGACCCTCGATACAGAGTTGACCGAAGTCTAGGAATAAGACGTACCGTTGCCCCGAGTGGTTGGGTAGGTAACAGACCGTCTTATTCACACCGGGATCCCTAGATTAGAAATGAGTCGAGTCAAGATTTAAATGTTGAATACAGATTCGTATTCTTCTACATGTTTAGATTTTATTCATGTTACTTGATATATTCTATGCTTTTGTACATGATTATGACATTGCATGCATCCATGTTTTATACTGGGATATGTTCTCACCGGAGTTATCCGGCTGTTGTCGTGTCTGTATGTGTGCATGGCAACAGGTGGGGCAGGATCAGGGCCACGACGAGGAAGAGAGAGTTGATAGCGTGGAGATCTAGGGCGTGGAAGATTCCTAGTGTTTCCTACTGGACTTGTAGCACTTATGTTTGTAGTTTTATTGAACACTAGTGTATGTTTGTACGCACAGACTTGTATGTACATTACGTTGTTTAATTTCTATTGAGACATGTGATGCTTTCGTTAATACATTTAAATTAATGTTAAAAGCAAAATTTTGTAGTGACCCGTTCCAGAATCACCTACTAATCAAAAACTAAGCATGCAATTAACCTAATTAACAATAATCAGAGATAACAGCGGAAAAGTCAACAAAAAATAATGGTTATACAACCCAATCGAAGTCTAGAATAACTCAAAATAAAATACCCAATACAACCATATCGAATCAAAACAATACCGATAAACTAAACCAACCAGCTACTCAACGTCCTCCTCCTGCTCCTCCTGAGCTGTCCAACCTGAGGCCTGCCCCGTGGGAATGGGGTGTCCAAGAATAAACAAAACCGAGGACGTGAGCGATAAGAACGCCCAGTACAAAAGTATGAGTATACAAACCTATATGAAATGCACATGCTATGATATGATACCAGGGTAGTCAAGAAACAGGAATCACAAAGGATCTCAAAATGCTCAGTCTAGAGGCGCCAAGTGGATAGTGCCGCGCGGTCCAACCTCTGGGTCACTGCATCCACTACAAGACAGACGTGGACCTAAAATGTCCCGGACCACCGAAGCCCTCCCGACCCGTCGGCCACTGTGTACTCTCGGTGTCCATGCGTCCACAAGACAGGGCTGAGCGGCCCCAAGATATAGCTTATCTCGAAAGAGATACAGCTCAACAGTAAAGGCTATCTCGAAGAAGATACGGCTCAACATGAAATGCAACGTGCAGTAATAAACGTGACATAATAGCATGCATCATATGACATATATCAATGCACCACATAATCATGCAACACATATAAGAATGTATACTCAACCAGGATATCTCGGATAGTACTTTCGTACCTCTATCACAGCAATCCTAATTCACTGGAACAACCAGACAACAGGTCTAATCCAAGCCTATTCATCAAGTGAAAACCATCACTAAACTTATCTACCAGACTTAACTAGATAATCCTGAGATAAATACTGATAAAATTCCAAACCTTCGTCCGTCGCTAGCCCGCTGATGCCGCTAGCTCCCAACTAGAGCACAGCTCTACTACAAGACCAGCAGCTCCCCGCTAGTGCCCAAATCTCGGAACAAGACTAGAACCTGTCAGAAACGACTGAAATGCTATGGAATTCTCTGAATTGGCGAGTCAAAATGAGGAAATCCGACCACTATTTATAGGCCATGTTCGGATCGTCCGAACCCTCTTCGGAACGTCCGAACTCTTACGTGTCCATCGGCTCTTGACAGCTCATGATCGGATCCTCCGATCATACACTTCGGACCGTCCGAACATGCACGTGTCCAGCTGCTCTTGACACCTCATGATCGGATCCACCGAACCCACCTCGGACCTTCCGAACTCTTCGGTGCTTCCGAACCATCTTCAGTCCGTCCGATCATGACTCGGTCAAAATTACACATTAAACCTTCTTAATCACCATTACTCCGTTAATTACCCAATTTGGAATTCGGGCTACTACATTCTCCCCCCCTTAAAAAGATTTCGTCCTCGAAATCTAGGCAAGAGAATAAAACACCATTGTAATACACTGCAAATATTCTTCATTACAACTGTATAACAATTACATCCCAGGCTGATCCTGGTTCAGCGCAAAAACCTGACCTTGGGCACGAGGTCGAAGATTCGAACTACCCACTGCCTGACCCTGTCTCCTCTGCTGAACAGTCATCTGGGATCCAGAACCGGATCCTGCTCCACCTCGCAACTGAGGACAATTCTTCTTAATATGCCCCATCTCTCCGCACAGATAACAAGCTCCTGCGGCTACTCGGCATTGCTCCGATGGATGGTTCTTCCCACAATGCACACAAGCATCCTTCTTCTCACCAAAGCGAACATCACCGCTAGACCTTGATCCAGATCCAGAAGAAGAAGAACCTGACTTCTTGAAAGACTGAGGTCGAGGGCTCAAAGTATGCGAAGGTCTAGAAGAAAAAATAGCCCTACCACGCTGGAGACTGATCTCTGCCTGGCGACACCGGTTCACTAACCCATCATAAGAAGTAGGATTATCACAGACAGTGACTCGATCAAAGATCTCCTGATTAAGGCCCTGGAGGAAATGATCATACTTGGCCTCAGAACTGCCACTGATATGAGGAGCGAAGGGTAACAACTCAAAGAATTTCTGCTGATACTCATCAACAGACATACTCCCCTGCTTAAGGTTCAGGAGCTCAATCGTCTTGGCCTGGCGAAGGGCTGGAGGAAAGTACAGCTGCATGAACGCTGCACGGAAATCTACCCAAGTCGCTCTACCCTGCGACTGAACTATCGGCGCAGAAGTTGATCGCCACCACCTGCGAGCACGACCCTCGAGAAGAAAACTAAGGGTCTCCATCTTCTGCTCATCGGTGCACTGGAATGCACGGAAACAACTCTCCATGCGTTCTATCCAATCCTCAGCATCATCGGGAGTCTCACCGCCAACTAAAGGCTTAGGCCCCATCTGCATGAAACGATGCATATCAAAACGCCTAGGACCATTCCGTCGATGACGATGGTTACGATGACGTCTTTGATCGTCCTGGTCACTCCATCGACCTACACTCCCCTGACTACTCCCGTCACCAAAGTGGTCAGCCATTGCTACAACAATAGAATGGGGAAACTAGTAAATTGGTCAACGGAAATCCCAAAACAGAATCTATATCCCAAAATCGCATGCATGCTCTGATACCATAAATGTAGTGACCCGTTCCAGAATCACCTACTAATCAAAAACTAAGCATGCAATTAACCTAATTAACAATAATCAGAGATAACAGCGGAAAAGTCAACAAAAATAATGGTTATACAACCCAATCGAAGTCTAGAATAACTCAAAATAAAATACCCAATACAACCATATCGAATCAAAACAATACCGATAAACTAAACCAACCAGCTACTCAACGTCCTCCTCCTGCTCCTCCTGAGCTGTCCAACCTGAGGCCTGCCCCGTGGGAATGGGGTGTCCAAGAATAAACAAAACCGAGGACGTGAGCGATAAGAACGCCCAGTACAAAAGTATGAGTATACAAACCTATATGAAATGCACATGCTATGATATGATACCAGGGTAGTCAAGAAACAGGAATCACAAAGGATCTCAAAATGCTCAGTCTAGAGGCGCCAAGTGGATAGTGCCGCGCGGTCCAACCTCTGGGTCACTGCATCCACTACAAGACAGACGTGGACCTAAAATGTCCCGGACCACCGAAGCCCTCCCGACCCGTCGGCCACTGTGTACTCTCGGTGTCCATGCGTCCACAAGACAGGGCTGAGCGGCCCCAAGATATAGCTTATCTCGAAAGAGATACAGCTCAACAGTAAAGGCTATCTCGAAGAAGATACGGCTCAACATGAAATGCAACGTGCAGTAATAAACGTGACATAATAGCATGCATCATATGACATATATCAATGCACCACATAATCATGCAACACATATAAGAATGTATACTCAACCAGGATATCTCGGATAGTACTTTCGTACCTCTATCACAGCAATCCTAATTCACTGGAACAACCAGACAACAGGTCTAATCCAAGCCTATTCATCAAGTGAAAACCATCACTAAACTTATCTACCAGACTTAACTAGATAATCCTGAGATAAATACTGATAAAATTCCAAACCTTCGTCCGTCGCTAGCCCGCTGATGCCGCTAGCTCCCAACTAGAGCACAGCTCTGCTACAAGACCAGCAGCTCCCCGCTAGTGCCCAAATCTCGGAACAAGACTAGAACCTGTCAGAAACGACTGAAATGCTATGGAATTCTCTGAATTGGCGAGTCAAAATGAGGAAATCCGACCACTATTTATAGGCCATGTTCGGATCGTCCGAACCCTCTTCGGAACGTCCGAACTCTTACGTGTCCATCGGCTCTTGACAGCTCATGATCGGATCCTCCGATCATACACTTCGGACCGTCCGAACATGCACGTGTCCAGCTGCTCTTGACACCTCATGATCGGATCCACCGAACCCACCTCGGACCTTCCGAACTCTTCGGTGCTTCCGAACCATCTTCAGTCCGTCCGATCATGACTCGGTCAAAATTACACATTAAACCTTCTTAATCACCATTACTCCGTTAATTACCCAATTTGGAATTCGGGCTACTACAATTTTGACCCACATTTTCGAACAAAGATCCAATTAAATCCCAAAAGAATAGAGTTAGAGCCCGGGTCCCCACAACTTCCTCCTCGATTTGATAGTGGAAGCAGTAGTGGCAAGAAAGAGTTTTTGAAGACAAAGGGCAAGCAATTTAAGAAATCAAGGAGCAGTTCGTCGAGCTCCAGTGGATCCCGACAGAGAGGTCAGGGTCAGAGTTCAGAGTATAGTGGTGTTTATTGCAGTTCTTGTGGAGGTAGGCATGCCACTGAACAGTGTCAGGGAGTCATGGGCCATTGTAACTATTGCAGACAGCCGGGACACTACGCCAGAGTTTGTCTCCAAAAAGGTGGCCAGAGATTTCAGAGTGCAGTGTCATCAGATTCAGTAGCTCAGCCCGAGAGGCAAGCTTCGTCTATCCATTCCTTCCAGCCCACGCCTACACAGTCCCAGCCTAGAGCCAGAGGTGGCCAGACAGTGAGCCAACCTCCCAGACAACAGGCTCAGGTGTTTGCATTGACAGAGGAGCAGGCACAAGATGCGCCAGACGACGTGATTGCAGGTAATAGTTTTCTTTGCGGTTATCCTTCATATGTGTTGATAGATACAGGTGCATCACATACATTTATATCAGAACATTTTGCATTGTTGCATTCCTTGCCTGTCGAGTCAATGTCTACTGTAGTATCTATTTCTTCTTCGTTGGGAAGTGGTCTTATATCTGTGACTTTAGTTGGACACTGTATACTACAGTTTGAGGGACATGAGATCGATTTATATTGTGCTGTACTTGGTCTATCTGATTTTGATTGTATTGTCGGGATTGACATGTTGACTAAGTACATAGCTACCGTAAATTGCTTCCACAAGATTGTCAGATTCAGACCTGAAATGACAGAGGAGTGGAAATTCTACGGTAAGGGTTCCAGATCTCGGATTCCCTTAGTATCTGCTTTGACTATGAGTATATTGTTACAGGAAGGAGCAGAGGGGTTCCTTATTTATTCTGTAGATCTACATAAATCGAGCCCGGCATTGGCAGATTTGCCAATAGTACGGGAGTTTTCAGATGTATTTCCTGACGAGATTCCAGGGTTACCTCTATCCCGAGAGGTTGATTTCAGCATAGATCTTATTTCAGGTACCGTTCCTATTTCGAGAGCTCCGTATAGGATGGCGCCGATAGAACTGAAAGCACAGTTAGAAGATCTGCTAGCCAAGGGATATATCAGACCTAGTGTATCTCCTTGGGGCGCTCCAGTTCTATTTGTGCGAAAGAAAGACGGTTCTATGAGATTGTGTATAGATTATAGGCAACTGAACAAGGCAACGATAAAGAACAAATATCCTTTGCCTAGAATCGATGACTTATTTGATCAGTTGCAGGGATTTTCTAGCTATTCCAAGATTGATTTGTGATCGGGATATCACCAACTCAGAGTTCGAGATGTTGATATACCGAAGACAGCATTCCGGACCAGGTATGAACACTACGAGTTTGTTGTCATGCCTTTTGGTTTAACGAATGCTCCAGCGGTATTTATGAGTTTGATGAACCGCATCTTTCAGAGGTATTTGGATGAGTTTGTGATTGTTTTTATTGATGATATTTTGGTGTACTCTAAGAATCTGAATGAACATGCCAATCATTTGAGAATTGTGTTGCAAACACTGAGAAATGAAAGATTATATGCTAAGCTGTCAAAATGTGAGTTTTGGCTGATACAGTTTGTCTTCTTGGGTCATATCATATCTGGAGACGGTATTTCTGTGGATTCGAGTAAAGTTGAAGCTGTGATCAGTTGGCCGAGACCGACTTCTGTGCCTGAGATACGCAGTTTCATGGGTCTAGCAGGGTACTATAGAAGATTCATCAAAGATTTCTCCAGCATTGCGAAACCGATTACCCAGTTGACACAGAAGAATGCGCCATTTGTGTGGTCTGAAGATTGTGAGTCTAGCTTCTTAGAATTGAAGAAGAGGCTGACCAGTGCACCTGTCTTGATGATTCCTTCAGGTACGGGTGATTTCGTTGTATATTGTGATGCATCTCACAGAGGGCTGGGGTGTTTTCTTATGCAGCGAGGTTATGTGATTGCTTACGCCTCGAGACAGCTGAAAACTCACGAGACTCGATACCCAATTCATGATCTTGAATTGGCGGCTATTGTATTTGCATTAAAGATTTGGCGTCATTATCTTTATGGAGAGAAATTTGAATTCTATTCGGATCATAAAAGCCTAAAGTACCTATTTTCTCAGTCAGAATTGAACATGAGACAGCGCAGATGGCTCGATCTGTTGAAAGACTTTGATTGCGAAATCAAATACTATCCAGGGAATTCTAATGCAGCAGCAGACGCCTTGAGTCGAAAGGTTTGTGCTTTATCCTTGTAGACGATAGGGGTTTCGAATTTAGTTGAAGATTGTTGTTTGTCTGGATTAGCATTTGATACAGGTAGTAGACCATTGCTACTTTCTTTGATTCAAGTTGAGCCAGAGTTAATTATGCGAATTAAAGAAGCATAAATAACGGATCAGAATGTTCAGAGATCAATTCAGATGGTCAGATCAGGGCATGTATCAAAATATCAGGTACGTGATCATTGCTATACGTGAATAACCGTCTTGTAGTGCGAGATGTTTCAGATTTGAAACAACAGATATTGTCAGAAGCGCACTGTAGTCGGTTTAGCATTCATCCTGGAGGCCGTAAAATGTACAACGATCTGAAGACACAATTCTGGTGGAAACAGATGAAGACGGATATTGCAGAATTTGTGTCTAAGTGCTTAAACTGTCAACAGGTGAAGGCTGAAAGAAAGAAGCCCGGAGGGTTACTTCAGAGTTTGTCTATTCCAGAATGGAAATGGGATCACATTTCCATGGATTTCGTGAAGAAGTTACCTCGATCATCTCGGGGCTGTGACGCGATTTGGGTCATTATTGATAGATTAACCAAACAGCATGTTTTATTCCATACAGAATAACATATCGACATGATCAGATGGCGGAGTTGTATGTCAGAGAAGTAGTCAGATTGCATGGTGTACCGAAGTCTATCGTATTAGATCGTGATTCACGATTCACTTCACACTTTTGGCACAGCTTGCAGCAGGCCTTAGGTACGACATTACACCTGAGTACTGCTTATCATCCCCAGACAGACGGACAGTCCGAGCGGACTATCCAGACTTTAGAGGACATGTTGAGAGCTGTAGTGCTAGATTTTGGCACTAGTTGGCAAGATTCTCTACCGTTGTGTGAATTCTCGTACAACAACAACTGGCAAGAAGTGCAGATCTCCGTTGTACTGGGATGATATATATGAGGTACCAGAACTTGGACCTGATATGATCCGTGAAATGACTGAGAAGGTGAAGATCATTCAGAAGAGAATGAAGATAGCACAAGATAGGCAAGCCAAGTATGCGAACGTCAGACGTAGGCCGTTAGTATTTGCACAGGGAGACAAGGTATTCTTAAAGATTTCTCCTTTCAGAGGCGTTGTCAGATTTGGCAAGCGTGGAAAGTTGTCTCCTAGATACATCGGTCCTTACGAGATTCTTGAGAAGATTGGCGATCGAGCATATCGACTTGCTCTTCCTCCTTCTTTATCTGGGATACATGACGTTTTTCTTGTATCGATGTTACGTAGATATATGCCAGATATTTCTCATGTTATTCACCCTGACGAAGCCGAGCTTGATCAGACATTGAGTTATGTTGAACAACCAATACAGATTCTCGATCGGAAAGAAAAGAAGCTTAGAACGAAGACTATTCCACTAGTGAAAGTCCAGTGGAGTCGTCATGGCATCGAAGAAGCGACTTGGGAGACAGAAGCAGATATGAGACAAAAACATCCCGAGTTATTTACATGATGTAAGTGATTCTTCAGTTTGATTATATTACTTTTCATGTATGATATGATAGACTGCCTGCGATTTCGAGGACGAAATCATTTCTTAAAGGGGGAGAAATGTAAGGCTCGAGATTATTAGTCTTCATTGACGTGAGACTCGGAAGATATGAGAATGCATGACATGTCACGGAAAGTACTAAGTGAGATGAGATGAGAAAATATTCAAAATAGGACAGAACAGATGGCGCACATGCGCGAAGATATGCACGCATATGCACGAGAATTACAGTAGCATCGGCGCACATGCGCGAAGAAATGGGCGCACATGCGCGACCCGTCCAGAAACATTGGCGCCCATGCGCGAGATAAGGCGCACATTTGCGTGACACCTCCAGTGAGTTTGGCACACATGCGCGAGTTGAAGCGCGCATATGCGCGAGGTGTTGTATTGCCGAAACCCGTAGGTCTCGCGCACATGTGCGAGTGATGTCGCGCATATGCGCGAGACGTGTAATCTAAAGAATAAGCCATGTGTTTGTTTCATGCAAGATATATATATGGTGTGTCTTCATTTCCTTGCCTTACACCAGCTAAAAACCGAGAGAACTCCAAGAAGATTCAGCAAGTTCCTTCAAGCTTGCAATAGTGATTGTGCAAGATTTAGCCATCCGATTCTTATTCCGAGTTAGGATTTGGATTCCTTTCATCACCGGATTCGAAAGGATGTAAGTATGATTCATTTTCAGCATGGTTTGAAATATATATGCTGGAGAAATTGTAATATGATTCATATTATGTGTTATTGATATGAAGAGCACAGTATATTCGCAACCGGATCAAAGAAATAGTATCGTATGCATTTGTTATGAATTTTAGCATATTTTGATTGAGAATATGCAGATTTCAAGTATTATCATATGCTTATGATGATGTTGTGAGTTGAGAATTATGGATTGGTGATATGTGTTGGGAGAATGATGAATTGAACTCTCTATTACGTTCTTAAGAGTATAGACATCGTAGTACCGTAAACGGATCGAGAAAATGATACCCTACGTGATTGTTATGATTTCTTAGCATGTCTTGAATTGAAAAGATAGAGATTTCAGAAGTGATATGAGCTTATGATGTATAGATTGTGATGAATATGAGTTGAGGGTATTGATTATTGTTATATGAGGTGATCGGTATTGAGAATTCACGCCGATATGCCTTTGAATTGTACTGAAATCGATTGTTGAGTACAATATGTTGAATTGAGTTAAAGTTTGCTAGAATGTACATTGATGATGCCATTTCAGATTTGTATTGGCGACTTTGATATCGAGACTTCTACTACGACACATATTGTGCGACGAAAGGTATAATTCATGTTTTGTTTGGGGAAGACACAACTCAAATGAGATTCAATTTGAGTTTCCCAACAAAATCACATACTAGATTTATTGTTTATCTCTTTGATATGATTTGGATTTGTTTATAGATTTATATTCAAATCTCTTGATATGATCATGCTTTGTCTATAGATTTATATTCAAGCATTGAGATAGGAGAGTCATTGACAGATTTGTCAAACTAGACGTTCGGTGTATCGACGCATAGGAGCAGACTTCCTCCGATTGTAGTAATTCGATACAGACATGACCGAAGTCTAGGAGTAAGACGTACAGTTACCCCGATTGGGAGGGTAGGTAACAGACAGTGACGTCTTATTCACCCAGGGATCCCTAGAGTAGAGTCGAGTTGAGTCAAGACATGATTTGATTTGCATTGCATGCTTATATAGATTGGTTTAATAGACTATGGAATCCATTATTATTGCTTTTATGCATGATTCATGATTTTGTGTTAGCATGTATACATGTTTTATACTGGGATTTGTTCTCACCGGAGTTTCCGGCTGTTGTTATGTCTGTATGTGTGCATAACAACAGGTGGGGCGGGATCTGGGTCACGACAGAGATGAGTTCGAGATAGCGTGGTGACTACGGGCGCAGAAAATGACTAGTGACTCTTATTAGACTTGGACTACTTGTATTTTGTATTTTGTATTAAACACTAGTTGGATTGATGTATTAGAACAAGACATGTTTATATGTTTGTAAAATAAGTAAAGACCTTATGCTTATTTATATACATTAGAATTAATGTTAAAAAACTGAAAATTTGACCCACATTTTCTCATAGATCCAATTAATCCGAGATCGAATCGATTTAGAGCCCGGGTCCCCACAAACTTCAAGCATATCCAACCTCTCATATAAAGGATCCAACTCGGCCCTCATCATTCTACTAAAATGCCCAAATAACGCCTCCATTTGAACCTTAGACAACCCCTGGTTCGAACTCTCTCCTACTTCCCTCTCCATTTTAATTTCAGATTTTGTACCTGCAATAAAATTTTAGTAGAAATAAAAGATTTTACTCACCCAAATTCTCACGATCACTCCAAAGAAATAACACTCGCACTCAAATGTTTTTCACTCGAATTTGATAGTTCTCTCAAAGGTGTGATCAATCTTTATATTTTCTTTTTACCAAATAGTCTCCACTCTAATCACGATCTTTCTTCATCTCCTCGACCCTGATTGTAAGGCTCGAGATTATTAGTTTTCATTAATATGATACCCGGAAGATATGGGAATGAATGACGTGCAAGGAGAGGAGAAAAGACATGAGAAATTAGAAGATTGCAAGACCGCACCCGCGCTCAAAACAGGAGTGTACCCGCGGTCATGCAATTATGGATTTTAGCAAGAAAAACCGAAGCCATACCGCACCCGCGGTGCAACCCAGACCGCACCCGCGGTGCATGGACAGTAAGTTGGCAAATTTTATTCGTAGCATCACTGCACCTGCGGTGCAGAACGACCGCACCCACGGTGACAAGATCGCACCCGCGGCGCTGAGGAGACCGCACCCGCGGTCGTCAATGTTGGAAAATAAAAGCCATGCCGAAACATGAGCGCACCCGCGGTGCTGCAGTGACCGCACCCGCGGTGATGCATGCGAGAAAGCCACCTTTATTTCTTATGTTGACACATGGCATGAGTATATATAGAATTGAGCTGAATCATCCTTTCTTCATTTCAGCAGAAGCCAGCACCGAGAGTTCCTTGGAATAGCTTCAAGTTCTTCAAGGTTTTGGGGTTAGATTTCTTAAGATTTAGCCTGTAATAGCCGAGCCCGATGTACGGTACGGTTTAACCTTTGCTTGTTATTTGGGTTATGTGATTAGATGTTTAGAGTTGTGTTTTGGGCCATAGTATTATTGGTTATTATTGTCTTGAGGTATTAGTTGTTGTTGGTTGTTCGTTTCAGAGTTTCGGATCGATTTTAGTTGGTTGAGTATTGATCATTGCCGTGACCAGAGTGCACCCGCGCTCTTAGAGGAGTGCCCCCTGCGGTGTACTATTCATGATTTTGGAGTTGGGAAGCCGTAGCAGGACCGCACCCGCGGTAGTGTAGGGACCGCAGTCGCGGTGATGACCGCACCCGCGGTGGTTGCAGCGCCGCACCCGCGGTGATGGTGTTCCAGGAAATGATGGTTTGGTCGAAGGCTAGGCGCACCCGTGGTGCTTGTGGCAGCGCACCCGCGGTCTAGGTATGGCCGAGTTTTAAGTTACTTTTTGGGAGTGGTTGGCCATACTTTAACCCTTTCTCTTCTTTTCATTTCGATTTTCTCTCCATTTCTTAGGGTTTTCATCCATTTCTTTCACTTCCTATCTTCGATTCAAGCGTTTAGTTTGCGTTTCGACTTGAGATCGTTGTTCTCCTTGGTGCTAGGAAGCTAAGGTAAGCTTTTGGTGCGATTCTTTTAAGGTTTTGAGTTAAGAGTTGACTTGGGTTTGTTGTTCTTGTGGATTTATGGATTAATTAGCTTGGATTCTTGGATATAGAGTTGATGTTGGTGTTATTTATGGATTATTGTTGTAGGTGGTGTTCAAGAGCTTTGTTTGAGGTGTTCTATTGGTTTGTAAGTGGAAATTCATCCCTTTTGCTCACATGATGTTATATGTATTGTGTTTTAAAGGTTTTAATGTGTTATTCCCTTCAATTGATTCATTGTTATGTATTGATTCCATTGCTATGCATATTGGAGACTTTTATGTCTCATTATTGTTCAAAGGGAATAAAAGAGAAAAAAAAGAGTTTCAAAGTGATTGTTAATGCCAAGAGAAAGAGTTTAAATTTTTTATTGGATTGATAGATACATAGTCAGAGATTGCATGCAATTAGTTGATCAACGACCATAGGCTTATATCCCTCAGAGTTATCGGTTTATATCGATTTGGGATACGAGCACCCCAGAGCAGAGATACTATTGATATCAATCCAACCAGAGTAAAGAGAAATACCATCTCATTTATATGCTATTGCTATGATATTCATGTTCAGAGTTTATGATTCAAAGTTGATGGTATTTATGATTTCAAAGCTATGTTTTACAGAGTTTATTGTCATTGCTATGTAAGAGTTCCACTTGCTGAGATTTATTCTCATTTCAGTTATTTCATGTGATGCAGATCAGAGTGGTGGCCCGGGACGTTGACTGTGGACAGGTGGTCATATGCATACACCATTGGAAGGAAGATTTTGGCATGATCATAGGAATGATGTTTTGTATTTTGTTATGTCATTCAAATGATCATGTATTGTTATTTTGTAAAGATGTTTAAAGAAATGTATTTTGAAACTCCTTCCGTATTTTAAAGAAAATTTTAATTTCCGCTGTGTATTTTATTTAAAGAGGTCAGAGGTGTCACATTTAGTGGTATCAGAGCGGTGTTCTTCGGACCAATGCATATGACTTCGTCTACTTTCAACTGTCCGGGTATGTTTTCTTGCATCTATCCATTGTTATATATTGATATGTCTTTTGTGAGCCCATTGTAGAGTAGAGGATGCCACCTAAGAGGAAAGCAGTAGAGGGTGAGGATAGTTCTTCCTCGAGAGTTGTCGATGAGTTCGGCAAGTTATTGAAAGAGCATGCCAAGGTCCATAGTGAGCAGATCCAGCAGTTGCTCCGATTGCAAGGAGCAGGTCAGGGCAGAGGTCAAGCAAGAGGGCAAGTTGCTCAGGCTGTTGGCATTGATGCCATATTTTCTACTTTTAAGAGGATGGATCCGCCGGAATTTTCAGGGAGCACCGATCCTTTAGTTGCAGTCGAGTGGGTCAAGGCTTTAGAGGCGATCTTCGATCATCTCCACTACGAGGACAGAGACCGTATCAGCTTTGCTGTATTCATGTTGGTTAAAGCTGCTCGCATATGGTGGAATGCGACCAATGTTGGAGTTGATGTCTCGACATTGAAGTGGTCAGAGTTTACAGAGTTGTTCTATGACAAGTATTTCCCCGACGCACTTCGAGCGAGGAAGGTTTTGGAGTTCTTGGAGCTTCGACAGGGGAGCTTGAATGTGGATGAGTATATTCTGAAGTTTGAAGAGGTTTGCTTGTTTGCTCCGTACATTGCTTCCAACGACAAAGACAAAGGTGCTCATTTCATTCGAGGCCTTAGAGCTGAGATTCGTCGTGATATCATATCCAAGGCTGTGACTTTCAAGGAGATCGTGTCCAAGGCTTTGTTGGCCGAGCAGGACGAGAAGGACATTGCTAGGGAGAGGCAGGTGAGGCATCAAGCCATTGCTCAGAGGGGACAGAGTTCGAGTTAGCGTGGCAGAGATCGATTCAAGGGGAAAGGTAAGATGGACTTGAATCCTAGACCACGGACAGTTCCAGTTGCTCCATCTGATCCCGAGAAGCCTTTATGTCCCAAGTGTGGGAGACATCATAGGGGAGAGTGCAGATTTGACACTCATTCTTGTTATCGTTGTGGCACGGCAGGCCACATTGCCCGAGATTGTCCAAGAGGAGCTAGCCAAGAGAAGGTTCAGGGTCGCATCTTTGCGATGACCAAGGAAGGTATTAATCATGATTCTTCTGTGATCTCTAGCACTATTTTAATTTCAGACAGAGTAGCTACGACTTTGATTGATACTGGTGCTACTCATTCTTTTGAGTCTGAATTGTTTTTGAGATCTTTGGGTATAGTTCCTTCTATTCTTCCCCTCCAGTTGAATGTTTTATTGCCTTCGGGGGACGTGTTGTGCCCGACGTTTGTTGTGTATGCATTCCCTGTTCGTATTGATGATAGAGAGGTCTTTGCTGATTTGATTGTGATCCCGATGGTTGCTTTTGATGTTATTCTTGGCATGGATTGGCTATCGACTTATCGTGCAGTGATCGATTGCGTTGCTAAGACGGTGACTTTTGCAGATGATAGCAATAAGGGAGGTTCGCTCGCCAGTGCAGGTACTTCGCTGGTCCTTCTTTTTATTTCATGTCTTGAGGCTGAGAGATTGCTGTGTAGAGGTTGCGATGGGTTTCTTGCTTCTATTGTGGATGTGGATGGTGTGGTTAAGTTGAATATTGATGATATCGATGTGGTGAGGGAGTTTGCTGATGTGTTTGAGGATGATGTTCCGGGTTTGCCGCCGGACAGAGATGTTGAGTTCGTTATTGATTTAGCTCCATGTACGGTTCCTATTTCTAAGGCTCCGTACCGAATGGCCCCTACCGAGATGAAGGAGTTGAAGATGCAGTTGCAGGATCTTTTGGATAAAGGTTTTATTCGTCCGAGTTCTTCGCCTTGGGGAGCTCCGGTTCTATTTGTCAAGAAGAAAGATGGGTCATTGCGGCTGTGTATCGACTACCGAGAGCTTAACAAAGTGACTATCAAGAATAAGTATCCGTTGCCACGGATTGATGATTTGTTTGACCAATTGCATGGTGCTACTGTCTTTTCGAAGATTGATCTTCGGTCTGGCTACTATCAGTTGAAGGTTAGGGAGTCCGATATCCCTAAGACGGCCTTCAGGACCAGGTATGGTCACTATGAGTTTCTTGTGATGTCTTTTGGTCTGACCAATGCCCCTTCAGTTTTCATGGACCTGATGAACCGTGTGTTCAAGCCGTTCTTGGATAGCTTCGTCATTGTTTTCATCGACGACATCTTGATCTATTCCAAAACCAGAGAGCTTCATGCAGAGCATCTCAGAGTTGTTCTCCGTTTGTTGAGAGAGAAGAGGTTGTTTGCCAAGTTGAAAAAGTGTGAGTTTTGGCTGGATCAGATTTCTTTCATAGGCCATGTTGTTTCGAAAGATGGCATAGCAGTTGATCCAGTGAAGATTGAGGCGGTTCAGAAGTGGCCTATTCCTATCACTGTCTCAGAGGTACGCAGTTTCCTTGGTTTGGCGGGTTATTATCGTCGTTTCATTTCAGATTTTTCCAAGATTGCCCTGCCATTGTCCAAATTGACGAGGAAGACTGTGAAGTTCGAGTGGTCCATTGATTGCCAGAGTGGATTTCAAGAGTTGAAGGATAGATTGACGACAGCTCCTGTTCTTTCTTTGCCCAGTGGTTCTGAGGATTTTGTTGTCTATACCGATGCGTCGAAGAAAGGCCTTGGTGCAGTGCTGATGCAGCAAGGTAAGGTCATTGCTTATGCTTCTCGCCAGTTGAAGGATTACGAGAGGAATTATCCGACGCATGATTTAGAGCTGGCAGCTGTGGTTTTCGCCCTGAAAATCTGGAGACATTATTTGTATGGCGAAAAATGTGAGATCTTCACTGACCACAAGAGTTTGAAGTATCTGTTCTCCCAGAGAGAGCTCAACATGCGGCAGAGGAGGTGGTTAGAACTTGTCAAAGATTATGATGTGACTATCAGTTACCACCCAGGGAAGGCGAACGTTGTGGCTGATGCGTTGAGCCGTAAGTCGAGTTCTTCCTTGAGTTCTTTGATTCAGAGGCCATTGTTGATGGATTTGCAGAGAGAGGAGATTTCTTTGGTAGTTCCGGGGACCATTGCTTGCCTTTCGGCGTTGGTCATTCGGGCTACATTGACGGACAGGATCCGTAGAGAGCAGACTGTTGATGTTCAGTTGACAGATATGAGAGCTAGAGCAGAGGAGAGAGGTAACTCAGAGTTTGGGCTGAATGGAGAGGGTTTGGTGACTTTCAGAGGCCGTATTTGTGTTCCTATTGGCGATGATATTCGACGAGACATTCTGACAGAGGCTCATACTGCGCCATATTCGATTCATCCAGGCAGTACCAAGATGTATCGGGATCTTCGTCGACTTTGCTGGTGGCCAGGTATGAAGAAAGATATTGCCATGTTCATTTCTCAGTGCCTTACTTGTCAGCAGGTGAAGATCGAGCATCAGAGACCTGCTGGGACATTGCTATCATTGCCGATTCCTCAGTGGAAGTGGGAGCATATTACTATGGATTTCGTGACTGGTCTTCCCAGAGTGCAGAGAGGTTTCAATTCCATTTGGGTTATCGTTGATCGATTGACCAAGTCAGCGCACTTTCTTCCAGTCAAGACGACGTATTCCATGAACCAGTAGGCTGAGGACTATATTGCAGAGATTGTTAGACTTCATGGTGTTCCTGTGTCGATCGTGTCTGATCGTGACCCTAGGTTTACTTCAGAGTTTTGGAAGAGTTTGCACAGAGCTATGGGTTCGCGGTTAGCGTTTAGTACAGCTTATCACCCTCAGAGCGACGGTCAATCAGAGAGAGTTATTCAGATTCTTGAGGATATGCTCAGAGCTTGTACTATTGATTATCCAGGTAGCTGGGATTCTAAGTTGCCTTTGGTTGAGTTCACGTATAATAACAGTTACCAGGTGACGATTGGCATGGCACCGTATGAGGCACTTAAAGTCCGAAGTCTCCACTCTATCACGATCTCTCCTCATCTCCTGGACCCTGATCCTATCCCACCTGTTGTCATGTACACATACAGAGAAGACAACAGCCGGATAATTCCGGTGAGAATATAATCCCAGTATAAATCAACGAAACATGCAATCATATAAACAAATATGAAGCATGTAATCAGGTAACAGATATATGTATCAAAATCTGAAACATAATCAATATCAAACTGTCGACAATGCTCGTGACTCCACGACTCAGACTAGACTCAATCCTAGTCTAGGGATCCCGGTTTCCAGACATTGGCATTCCATATCGACCAACAGTAATAGAAAAACTCCAGTTCTATCCACGTCGATATAGTATCGATCACCAGTAATAGAACAAACTCTGTTTCTATCCACATCAGTATAGTATCGATCACCAGTAATAGAAGAAACTCCGATTCTATCCACATCGATATAACATCGATCAACAGTAATAGAAGAAGTATAATTCTATCCACATCGATACAATACTGATCATCAGTAATAGAATGAGCTATAATTCTATCCACATCGATAGCCAATTATCCAGTAGCAGACTATGGCACTTCCGCCAATACAATATCTCATGACATCGTGCAATGTGCCCGTGGTGATCCCACCACTATCAGGCACTTCTGTCATAAGACTACTCGTCTAATACCTGCTATCTATAATCAAGAGAACAAGTATATCAATCAAATCAATGCAATAACAACGCAATAAAGGAAAGTATGTGATTTAGGGAAACTCAAGTCTAACCGACTCAAGTCGATCTCCCAATACCACATTGACTTATACCTTTCTTTCGTCAGTTTCTGGCTCAGTCGAAGTCCTGAATTCACAGTCTGTCTGGCAATGACAATATCAATAATCTCATGTCAATATACCTTTCAAATCAATAACAATCTGATCAATCTTGATTTAATTCAAAATCAACGGCATAACGGTACAATTTCAATATCCCCGTCAATACCACATTCTCAAATGACAGTTACAAACCATAACCCATATCCAATACCATCCGTAATTCAACCGTAAATCAAATCTGTCCGGTATAAATCAATATACCCTAAAAATTCATAACAATTCCATAATCAGTCCGTTTTTAATCTGACTTCGATTCTATGATGTCAAATATGTCAAGAACAACATATATGAGTTCCATTCAATTCTGACAATATCATAATTCTAAAACATGTCAAAACGTAGTAAAACTTACGTCCAGTTGAAGCCTACGTCGATAGGAACTCGGTACCGAAGTCGGATTCAAAATCAGACGAGGCGTAAGGATTTTCAACAAGGTTTCTCTAACTTTTCTCGATTTCCCTACTGAATTTTCGAAGGAATGAATTATATTTATATATCCGTGCATGTATTCAACGAGGTGGCACAATTTTTGCACAACACGTTGCACCGCGGGTGCGGTAACTGCTGGACCGCGGGTGCGCTCCAACACCGCGAGTGCGGTCATAGTAACACCGCGGGTGCGGTCTCACTTTTCCCAAAAATTGCTACCCTACTGGACATCGACCGCGGGTGCGGTATTGCTTCGGCAATACATTCTGAAATTCTAAATAAATGGCCGCGCATTATCTTAAATCGTGTCTCCGTTGGCCCTTTCGTAATCACGTTAAATTATAAGTCAATAATCTTTGATTAACAGTGATTAATTCTCGAGCATTACATTTCTCTCCCTCTAAGATACGACTTCGTCCTCGAAATCACAGGCATCTCATTCGTATCAATAAGGAGTATATATACAAAACTGTATAAGAAATTTACATCAGTGAAACAATGCTGGGAATTCTTGTCTCATATCAGATTCAGTCTCCCAAGTAGCTTCTTCTACGCCATGACGAGTCCATTGAACTTTCACAAGAGGAATCGTCTTTGTTCTGAGCTGTTTTTCTTTACGATCAATAATCCGGATCGGTTTCTCGACATAACTCAATGTCTCGTCTAGCTCAGTCTCATCTGGTTGAATCACGTGAGAGTCATCAGGGAGATATTTCCGCAGCATTGATACATGAAAGACATCATGTATTCCCGATAATGAAGGCGGTAATGCAAGTCGATAGGCACGATCTCCTATCTTTTCAAGAATTTCATAAGGACCAACATATCTCGGAGACAATTTTCCTTTCTTTCCAAATCTGACAACACCTCTGAAAGGAGAAATCCTCAGAAATACTCGGTCTCCAGTCTCAAATACCAACGGTCGTCGTCTGAGGTTGGCATATTTGGCTTGTCGGTCCTGAGCTGCCTTCATTTTCTTCTGAATCAACTTTACTTTTTCAGTCATATCTCTGATCATATCGGGTCCAGTTTCAGGAACTTCAGAGATATCATCCCAATAAAGAGGGGATCTGCATTTCTTTCCGTACAATGCTTCGAATAGAGCCATCTCAATACTCGTTTGATAGCTGTTGTTGTACGAAAACTCGTAAAGTGGCAATGCATATTGCCAATTAGTGCTGAAATCAAGCACTACAGCTCTCAACATATCTTCCAATGTCTGAATCGTTCATTCTGACTGTCCGTCAGTCTGTGGATGATATGCGGTACTTAGATGTAGCTTTGTACCTACAGCTTGCTGTAAACTCTGCCAGAAGTGCGAAGTAAACCGAGGATCACGGTCTGACACAATCAAATTTGGCACTCCGTGCAGTCTCACCACTTCCTTGACGTACATATCCGCCATCTGGTCATATCTATACGTCATTTTGTATGGAATAAAACATGCAGATTTGGTCAATCGATCAATCACGACCCAAATCGCATCACAACCTCGGGAGGATCTCGGTAACTGCGTCACAAAGTCCATAGAAATGTGATCCCATTTCCATTCAGGAATGGATAAACTCTGTAATAATCCTCCTGGTTTCTTTCTTTCAGCTTTCACCTGTTGGCAATTCAGACACTTGGCTACAAATTCAGTCACATCAGATTTCATTTGTTTCCACCAATGCTGTGCCTTTAAATCATTGTACATTTTCCTGCCACCAGGAGGAATGCTAAATCGACTGTTGTGCGCTTCTGTCAGTTTTCGCTGTCTCAAATCCGAAACATTCGGCACAACCAGATGATTATTCACATACAAAATGCCATTTCTCACTTGATATTCCGATTGATGACCAGCTCTGACCATAGCAATCGAATTTTGTATATTCTGATCACTTTTCTGTGCCTCTTTGATTTTCAATATCAATTCTGGTTCAACTTGAATTGTATATAATCTCAGAGGCTGACGATCTGTTTCAAAAGCTAATCCAGACCAACAACAGTCTTCTATTAAGTTGGAAACTCCCATAGTCGATAAGGATAGTGCACATACCTTTCGACTTAGTGCATCAGCTGCTGCATTAGACTTCCCTGGATAGTATTTAATCTCACAATCAAAGTCTTTCAATAAATCCAGCCATCTTCGCTGTCTCATATTCAATTCTGATTGTGAAAACAAATACTTTAAGCTTTTGTGATCAGAATAGATTTCGAATTTCTCACAGTACAAATAATGTCGCCCTATCTTCAGTGCAAAGACTATGGCTGCCAATTCAAGATCATGAATTGGGTAACGAATTTCATGGGGTTTCAGCTGTCTCGAGGCATATGCAATGACATGCCCCCGCTGCATCAAAACACAACCCAATCCTCGGTGAGATGCATCATAGTAAACAACAAATCCACCAGTGCCTGAAGGAATCGTCAACACAGGCGCACTGGTCAATCTCTTTTTCAATTCAAGAAAACTGGATTCACAGTCTTCTGTCCACACAAATGGAGCATTCTTCAGAGTCAACTGTGTAATCGGTTTGGCAATACTTGAAAAATCTTTAATAAATCGGCGATAATATCCTGCCAAACCCATAAAACTGCGTATTTCTGGTACAGATGTGGGTCTCGGCCAAGAAATCACTGCCTCAACCTTACTGGGATCAACTGATATTCCGTCTCCGGATATGATATGACCAAGAAATACCACCTGTTTCAACCAAAAGTCGCATTTCGACAGTTTAGCATATAACTTTTCATCCCTCAAAATTCTCAACACAGTCCTCAGATGATCAGCATGCTCAATCATATTCTTTGAATAAATTAATATATCATCAATGAATATGATAACAAAATCATCCAAATATTTCTGAAAGACGCGGTTCATCAATCCCATAAATACCGCCGGTGCATTCGTCAAACCAAAAGGCATGACAATAAACTCATAGTGTCCATACCTGGTTCTGAATGCTGTCTTTGAGATATCAGACTCCCTGACTCTCAATTGATGGTATCCAGATCTCAAATCGATCTTGGAATACACCGAAGAGCCCTGCAACTGATCAAACAGATCATCAATACGAGGCAATGGATATCTATTCTTTACCGTTGCCTTGTTCAGTTGCCGGTAGTCGATACAAAGTCTCATCGACCCATCATTCTTCCTCACGAACAGTACTGGAGCACCCCAAGGAGATACACTCGGTCTGATATACCCCTTGGCAAGTAAATCCTCCAACTGTTCTTTCAACTCTTTCAACTCGATTGGTGCCATTCGGTAAGGAGCTCTCGAAATCGAAACTGTACCTGGCATCAATTCAATACTGAAATCGATCTCTCGCATCGGAGGCAATCCAGGAATCTCATCTGGAAAGACATCAGCAAACTCACACACCACTGGCAAATCCGCCAATGATGGACTCGGTTTCAGTAAATCAACTGAATACACCAGGAATCCATCCGCTCCTTTCTGCAATAGTCGAGTCATATTCATAGCAGATATCAAAGGAATTCTAGCACGAGAACCCTTACCATAAAATTTCCACTCCTCAGCCATTTCAGGTCTGAATCGAACTATCTTATGGAAGCAATCGACTGTAGCTCGGTACTTGGCCAGCATATCGATACCGATAATGCAATCAAAAGCAGATAAACCAAGCACAATACAGTCTAGCTCAATCGTATGTCCATCGTACTGCAGTATACAAGGTTTCACAGATTTCACTGATATCAAACCTGTTCGTAACGGAGAAGAGACAGACACTACCGCCGACAATGACTCAATAGGTAATGCATGACTCAATGCAAACCTCTCAGAAATAAAAGTATGCGATGAACCAGTGTCAAACAGTACATATGCAGGATAACCAAAAATAAAACAGTTACCTGCCACGACATCATCAGGTGCATCCTGTGCTTGCTCCTCAGTCAAAGCGAATAGTCGGGCCTGCTGTCGAGGAGGCTGGCTCGCTGTCTGGCTCCCTCCTGGCCTCTGCTGTGACTGAGTAGACAGTGTTGGCTGAAAGGAATGAACGGCAGGAGATCGTCTACCTGTCTGAGCCGCTGATCCAGACGACTCAGCAGCCTGGGATCCCTGGGCACCACGCTGTGGACAAACTCGGGCAAAGTGTCCATGTTGCTTACAAATGCGGCAGTTGCCGAACACTCCTCGGCACTGCTAGGTGGAATGCTTCCCTCCACAAGTGCTACAGTAGGGTCCTGTGTAACTTTGGCCCTGACCAGTCTGTCTAGAGCCACTCGAACTGGATGAACTACTTCCAGCTTTCTTAAATTTCTTCCCCTTAGCTTTCAGGAAGTCTTTCTTCCCACTACCACTGCCGCTCTCAAATCGGGGAGCTGTTGGAGGCAGCTGTGATCTCGGTGCTGAAGGCACAAACGAAGCCTCTCTCTGTCTCATTAAACCGGCTTCGGCACCCTTGGCTCGGTTCAAGGCATCGGTGAAATTGTTTGGCCTTCCGGTATTCACCAAGGTAAAAATCTCAGGATTTAGGCCATTTATGAACTGGTCCGCAACGGCCTCATCATGCTCAGCTACATGAGGAGCAAATCGGAGCAGTGTAGAGAACTTAGCCACATAGTCCTCAATGTTTAACTGGCCCTGTCTCAAGTTGGCGAACTCGGCTCCTTTGTCCTTCCTATATGAAACTGGAAAGAACCGTTGATAAAATTCAGTTCTAAACACATTCCAGGTAATGGCCGTACCTCGTTGTTCCAATGCCCGTTTCGTCGTGATCCACCAGTGTTTAGCAACATCGTGCAACTGGTGTCCGATCAGTTTCACCCTCTTTTCCTCCGTATATTCCAAAGATTCAAACATCGATTCAATATCGTCCAACCAACTTTCACATTCCACGGAATTCTCCGTAACTTTCAAAGTCGGGGGACGGAATGACTGAAATCTTTTCAACAATTGCTCCATTGGAGTAGGGGTCACATCCATAGAAGGATTCGATGTACTCCCCTGTTCTGGTATCCTTCTCGGAGGCATATCTGATAATCGAAGAGGTTAGTAATTCCAAATACCACTTACCAGTTTCAATCCTCCTCGGATCATCTTACAGCTCATCCATTCCAAATAATACACAATACCATATCAAAATCAGATATTCAGGCAAATATGTATTAAAACAGAAATTCATGCTAGCAATCAAAAGGCAGGAAAGAAAACACATTCTACCCCGCTCACTAGCTCCTATCTCAATCTCAAGGATCTATTGCTCTGATACCACCTGTTGTGGGGACCCGGACGCTAATCAAGTTCTTAATCATAATTGGGACTAATTAATCAATTAAAAACAGGGTCTAAATTTTTTTTTTAAAATGCGGAACGTAGTGAAATCAAACTCATATACATATCAGTATAAAATAAAGTACATGTCCTGTACCGTCTACAAACCAGTAAAACTAAGGTATAACATCTATATATCAAGTGTCACACCCTATATACATCAAAGTCCGAAGTCTCCACTCTATCACGATCTCTCCTCATCTCCTTGACCCTGATCCTGTCCCACCTGTTGTCATGTACACATACAGACAAGACAACAGCCGGATAATTCCGGTGAGAATATAATCCCAGTATAAATCAACGAAACATGCAATCATATAAACAAATATAAAGCATGTAATCAGGTAACAGATATATGTATCAAAATCTGAAACATAATCAATATCAAACTGTCGACAATGCTCGTGACTCCACGACTCAGACTAGACTCAATCCTAGTCTAGGGATCCCGGTTTCCAGACATTGGCATTCCATATCGACCAACAGTAATATAATATACTCCAGTTCTATCCACGTCGATATAGTATCGATCACCAGTAATAGAAGAAACTCTGTTTCTATCCACATCAGTATAGTATCGATCACCAGTAATAGAAGAAACTCCGATTCTATCCACATCGATATAACATCGATCAACAGTAATAGAATAAGTTATAATTCTATCGACATCGATACAATACTGATCATCAGTAATAGAATGAGCTATAATTCTATCCACATCGATAGCCAATTATCCAGTAGCAGACTATGGCACTTCCGTCAATACAATATCTCATGACATAGTGCAATGTGCCCGTGGTGATCCCACCACTATCAGGCACTTCTGTCATAAGACTACTCGTCTAATACCTGCTATCTATAATCAAGAGAACAAGTATATCAATCAAATCAATGCAATATCAATGCAATAAAGGAAAGTGTAATAGCCGAGCCCGGTGTACGGTACGGTTTAAGCTTTATTGTGTTTATTGGGTTTTATGATTTAGATGTTTAGAGTTGTGTTTTGGGCCATAGTATTATTGGTTATTGTTGTCTTGAGGTATTAGATGTTGTTGGTTGTTCGTTTCAGTGTTTCGGTTCGATTTTCAGTTGCCTTGGTTTGTTCTTGGCCGAAGTGGTACCGCACCCGCACCCTTGCAAGGACCGCACCCGCGGTCACTAATGTTGAATTTTGGTGGTTTTACCCTGAGGACACCGCACCCGCAGCAGTGTAAGCACCGCACCCGCGGTGAGACCGCACCCGCGGTAATTGTAGCACCGCACCCGCGGTGATCGTGCATGGGAATTTTGTTGGAATGCCGTGAGCTTAGCGCACCCGCGGTGCTTGTGTGACCGCACCCGCGGTGTAAGTATGGGCGAGATATTTAGTACCTTTTTGATTGAGTTGACTTCATTTCTACCTTATCTTCCCCTTCATTTCGAGATTTCCTCTCATTTCTTAGGGTTTTATACCATTTCTTTTGTTCCCTATCTTCAATCCAAGCTTCTTTTCGACGATTCGACTTGAGATCGACGTTCTCCGTGGTATAAGGAAGCTTAGGTAAGTTTTTGGTGCGATTCTAGCATGGTTTTTGGAGATGAGTTGTTATAGGGTGTTGTTATTGTTGGTTTAATGGGATATTTGACTTGTATTTTTGGATATAGAGTTGATTTTGGTGTTGTTTATGGATTATTGTTGTAGGTGGTGTAACAAGAGCTAAGTTTGAGGTGTTCTATTGGTTTGTAAGTGGAATTTCATCCCTTTGCTCACATGATGATATATGTATTGTGTTTTAAAGATTTTAAAGTGATATTCCCTTCAATTGATTCATTGTTATGTATTGATTTCATTGATTATCTATTGGAGGCATTGTATGTCTCAATATTGTTAAAAAGGGAATACAAGAGAAAAGATAGAGATTGCGAAACGACGGCTTTAAATGCTATTCAAAGTTCAAATGTTTTATTGGATTGATTTATCATAGTTAGAGCATTGCATGCAATTAGATGATCATCGACCATAGGCTTTTATCCCTCACAGTTATCGATTTATATCGATGGGATATTTGCAACCACAGACAGAGATACTATTGATATCAATCCAACCAGAGAAAAGAGAATACCATCGTATTGCTATCTATTGCTATTGCTATTGCTACAGTTATTGCTACAGTATTCATGTTTCAGAGTTGATGGTATTTATAATTTCAAAGTCATGTTTTACAGAGTATACTATGTATCATTGCTATGTAGAGTTCCACTTGCTGAGATTTATTCTCATTTCAGTTATTTCATGTGATGCAGATAAGAGTGACCGACCAGGACAGTGATCGTGGATGGGGGTCATATGCATACACCGTTGGAAGGAAAGATTATTTTGCAAATATTTTGGGACATGATCATAAGAATGATTGCTTTGTATTTTGTATATCATTTGAATGATCATGTATTTATTTTGTAAACATTTTATGAAATGTATTTTGAAACTCCTTCCATATTTGAAATAAAATTTTAAATTCCGCTGTATTTTTAATCGTTACGGGATAGAGGTGTCACATTTAGTGGTATCAGAGCGGTGTTCTTCGGACCAATGCATATGACTTCGTCTGCTTTCAACTGTCCGGGTATGTTTTCTTGCATCCATCTATTCATTGTTATCTATTGATTGGTGTCTTGTGAGCAATTGTAGAGTATGCCTCCTAAGCGTAAGGCGACCGAGGGTGAGGATAGTTCTTCCTCGAGAGTTGTCGATGAGTTCGGCAAGTTACTTAAGGAGCAGGCTAAAGTGCATAGCGAGCAGATTCAGTAGCTCATTCGTATGCAAGGAACTGGACAGGGTAGAGGCCAAGTGAGAGGTCAGGTTGCACAGGCTGTTGGCACTGATGCCGTCTTTTCTGCTTTCAAGAGAATGGATCCACCGGAATTCGCAGGTAGCACCGATCCTCTAGTTGTTGTCGAGTGGGTCAAGGCTTTAGAGGCGATCTTCGATCATCTCCAGTACGAGGACAAAGACAGGATCAGCTGTGCCGTTTTCATGTTGGTAAAGGCTTCCCGCATTTGGTGGAATGCGACGAAGGTTGGTGTGACTGTTGCGACATTGAAGTGGTCAGAGTTCACAGACTTGTTCTATGACAAGTATTTCCCCGATGCACTTCGAGCGAGGAAGGTTACGGAGTTCTTGGAGCTTCGTCAGGGGAGCTTGGATGTTGGTGAGTATATTCTGAAGTTTGAGGAGGGTTGCTTGTTTGCTCCTTACATTGCTTCCAATGACAAGGATAAAAGCGCTCATTTCATTCGAGGCCTTAGAGCTGAGATTCGTCGTGATATCAACATGTCCAAGGCTGTTACTTTCAAGGAGATCGTGTCCAAAGCTTTGTTGGCCGAGCAGGATGAGAAGGACATCGCCAGGGAGAGGCAAGAGAGGCATCAAGCTATTGCTCAGAGAGGCCAGGGTTCTAATCAGAGGGGCAAGGATCGTTTCAAGGGCAAGATGGAGCCGAGTCCTAGACCACCGCCAGTTCCAGTTGATCCCGAGAAGCCACTGTGTCCTAAGTGTGGCAAGCATCATCGAGGAGAGTGCAGACTTGGCACTCATTCTTGTTACCGTTGTGGCACGGCAGGCCACGTTGCCAGAAATTGTCCACGAGGAGCTAGCCAAGGGAAGGTCCAGGGTCGTATCTTTGCGATGACGAAGGAAGGTATTAATCATGATTCTTCATTGATCTCTAGTACTATTTTGATTTCAGGCAGAGTAGCTACGACTTTGATAGATACTGGTGCTACTCATTCTTTTATGTCTGATTTGTTTTTGAGATCTTTGGGTATAGTTCCTTCTGTTCTTTCCCTCCAGCTTAGTGTTGTTTTGCCTTCGGGGGACGTGTTGTGCCCGACATCGATTGTGTTTGCTTGTCCCGTTCGTATTGTTGATAGGGAGGTTTTTGCTGATTTGATTGTCATCCCGATGGTTGCCTTTGATGTTATTCTTGGCATGGATTGGCTTTCGACTTACCGTGCAGTTATCGATTGTGTTGCTAAGAAGGTGACTTTTGCAGATGATGGTCAGGGAGGAGTTATCGCCAGCTCAGGTACTTCGCTGGTCCTTCCTTTTATTTCTTATCTTGAGGCTGAGAGATTGCTGTGTAGAGGTTGCGATGGGTTTCTTGCTTCTATTGTGGATGTTGATAGACTGATTAAGTTGAATATAGATGATATTGATGTTGTGAGGGAGTTTGCTGATGTGTTTGAGGATGATGTTCCGGGTTTGCCGCCGGACAGAGATGTTGAGTTCGTTATCGATTTAGCTCCAGGTACGGTTCCTATTTCTAAGGCTCCGTACAGGATGGCCCCTACTGAGATGAAGGAGTTGAAGATTCAGTTGCAGGATCTTTTAGACAAGGGTTTTATTCGTCCGAGTTCTTCGCCTTGGGGAGCTCCGGTTCTGTTTGTCAAGAAGAATGATGGATCTTTGCGGCTGTGTATCGACTACAGGGAGCTTAACAAAGTGACTGTCAAGAACAAGTATCCGTTGCCACGGATTGATAGGTATTTGACCAGCTCCATGGTGCCACTGTCTTTTCGAAGATTGATCTTCGGTCTGGCTACTATCAGTTGAAGGTTAGGGAGTCCGATATCCCTAAGACGGCTTTCAGGACCAGGTATGGTCATTTTGAGTTTCTTGTGATGTCTTTTGGTCTGACCAATGCCCCTTCAGTCTTCATGGACCTGATGAACCGTGTGTTCAAGCCTTATCTGGATAGCTTCGTCATTGTCTTTATCGACGATATTCTAATCTATTCCAAGACCAGAGAGCTTCATGCAGAGCATCTCAGAGTGGTTCTTCAGTTGTTGCGAGAGAAGAGGTTGTTTGCCAAGCTGAAGAAGTGTGAGTTTTGGTTGGATCAGATTTCTTTTCTAGGCCATGTTGTTTCGAGGGATGGCATTGCTGTTGATCCATTGAAGATAGAGGCGATTCAGAATTGGCCTATTCCTACTTCTGTTTCAGAGGTACGCAGTTTCCTTGGTTTGGCGGGTTATTATCGTCGTTTCATTTCAGATTTCTCCAAGATTGCCCTGCCATTGTCCTATTTGACGAGGAAGACTGTGAAGTTCGAGTGGTCCATTGATTGCCAGAGTGCATTCCTGGAGTTGAAGGATAGATTGACGACAGCTCCTGTTCTTTCTTTGCCTAGTGGTTCCGAGGATTTTGTGGTCTATACTGATGCGTCGAAGAGAGGCCTTGGTGCAGTGCTGATGCAGCGAGGTAAGGTCATTGCTTATGCTTCTCGTCAGTTGAAAGACTATGAGAGGAATTATCCGACGCATGATTTGGAGCTAGCAGCTGTGGTTTTCGCCCTGAAGATTTGGAGACATTACTTGTATGGCGAAAAGTGTGAGATCTTCACAGACCACAAGAGTTTGAAGTATCTGTTTTCTCAGAAAGAGCTCAATATGCGGCAGAGGAGGTGGTTAGAGCTTGTCAAAGATTATGATGTGACTATCAGTTACCACCCAGGGAAGGCGAACGTTGTGGCTGATGCTTTGAGCCGCAAGTCGAGTGCTTCATTGAGTTCTTTGATTCAGAGGCCATTGTTGATGGATTTGCAGAGAGAGGAGATTGATCTGGTGATTCCAGGTACCATTGCTCGTCTTTCAGCGTTGGTTATTCGATCTACTTTGACGGACAGGATCCGTAGAGAGCAGTCGACTGATGTTCAGTTGACAGAGTCGAGAGCCAGAGTAGAGGATAGAGGTAATTCAGAGTTTGGTTTGAATGGTGATGGTTTGGTGACTTTCAGAGGCCGTATTTGTGTTCCTGTTGGCGATGATATTCGGCGAGATGTCTTGACAGAGGCTCATACCGCGCCTTATTCGATTCATCCAGGCAGTACGAAGATGTATCAGGATCTTCGTCGACTCTACTGGTGGCCAGGTATGAAGAAAGATATTGCTTTGTTCATTTCTCAGTGCCTTACTTGTCAGCAGGTGAAGATTGAGCACCAGAGACCTGCTGGGACATTGCTATCATTGCCGATTCCTCAGTGGAAGTGGGAGCATATTACGATGGATTTCGTGACTGGTCTTCCCAGAGTGCAGAAAGGTTATAATTCCATTTGGGTCATTGTTGATCGATTGACCAAGTCGGCGCACTTTCTCCCAGTCAAGACGACGTACTCCATGAAGCAGTATGCCGAGGATTATATTGCAGAGATTGTTAGACTTCACGGTGTTCCTGTGTCGATCGTGTCTGATCGTGACCCCAGGTTTACCTCCGAGTTTTGGAAGAGTCTGCACAGAGCTTTGGGTTCACGGTTAGCGTTCAGTACAGCTTATCACCCTCAGAGCGACGGTCAGTCAGAGAGAGTCATTCAGATTTTAGAGGACTTGCTCAGAGCTTGTACTATTGACTATTCTGGTAGCTGGGATTCTAAATTGCCACTTGTGGAGTTCACGTACAACAATAGCTACCAGGCGTCGATTGGCATGGCACCTTATGAGGCTCTTTATGGCAGGAAGTGCAGATCGCCTTTGTATTGGGATGAGGTTGGCGAGAGAAAGATGTTGGGACCAGAGTTTGTCCAGCAGACGGCCGATGTTGTTGCTGTGATCCGTGAGAGGATGAAGACAGCACAGTCCAGACAGAAGAGCTATGCAGATGTTCGTCGTAGGCCTTTGCAGTTCGAGGTTGGCGATCACGTGTTCTTGAAGATAGCACCTCTCAAGGGTGTGATGAGGTTTGGCAAGAAGGGCAAGTTGAGTCCGAGGTTTATTTGTCCATTTGAGATCTTGGACAGAGTTGGTGACAGAGCCTACAGATTAGCCCTAACGCCAGATCTTGACAGAGTTCATACTGTTTTTCACGTATCGATGCTCAGGAAGTTTATTGCAGATCCTTCCCATGTTCTTCGCCACGAGCCATTGGACTTGACGCCGAATTTGACTTACCAAGAGATTCCGATTCAGATTCTGGATCGCACAGTTAGAGTATTGAGGAACAAAGAGATCGGCATCGTTAAAGTCCTTTGGAGGAACCATTTGATCGAAGAGGCTACGTGGGAACCAGAGGATGAGATGAGAGAGAAGTATCCTGAGTTGTTCGTGCAGTGACGTCAATTTCGCGGATGAAATTCCTCTAAGGAGGGGGAGATTGTAATAGCCGAGCCCGGTGTACGGTACGGTTTAAGCTTTATTATGTTTATTGGGTTTTATGATTTAGATGTTTAGAGTTGTGTTTTGGGCCATAGTATTATTGGTTATTGTTGTCTTGAGGTATTAGATGTTGTTGGTTGTTCATTTCAGTGTTTCGGTTCGATTTTCAGTTGCCTTGGTTTGTTCTTGGCCGAAGTGGTACCGCACCCGCACCCTTGCAAGGACCGCACCCGCGGTCACTAATGTTGAATTTTGGTGGTTTTACCGTGAGGACACCGCACCCGCGGCAGTGTAAGCACCGCACCCGCGGTGAGACCGCACCCGCGGTAATTGTAGCACCGCACCCGCGGTGATCGTGCATGGGAATTTTGTTGGAATGCCGTGAGCTTAGCGCACCCGCGGTGCTTG